>NW_026294525.1:49945844-50545844 GCF_007827085.1 Peromyscus californicus insignis
AATGATGTCCTTTTAGAATTTCAGTTTTCACCTACTATATGCATTATTATAGTTCACAGAAACAAATATGAATGTGCAGTAGAGACCAAAAAAGCATCAGTTCTAAAATTCCAAGTACTATGGGCCCATGGCTTTATGAAAGATGTCAAACTAACTAAAATTTGAAAACTAAGATTCCAACTAAAATAGCTTCTGATTTGTTGCCATCAGTAGAGGAAAATAAACAGAATAATGAAGTCTTATATAAAACAGTATCGCACAGAAAAAATATTTTTCTTTCTTTTTTTTTTGGAGCTGGGGATCGAACCCAGGGCCTTCTACCACTGAGCTAAATCCCCAACCCCACAGAAAAAATATTTTACTAACCTCCAAAACAGCCATAGTTCATCTGCTTTGTTACTGACAGCCCCCAATAACAACATCTATTGTGTAGAACAAGTTAAGCAAAACCAACTATCCCATTAATTATGCAAATGTAATTCATTAGAGAGCTAGATGATAACAATTTCATTTCTACCGATGCCACAGGCCTGGGAAGCCCATTATATCTGAACACAATAAAAGATGTTCTGATTTCAGGAAAATAATGAAACAAAATATATTCCTAAGACATCTTTGAATACGTTCCCTTTTATTCTCAGATAATAGTCACTATGATTCTTGAACATTCAAACATAATTTTCTCAAATAATAAACTTATAGTGAATCTTTACTGAAAAGTAGACCTCGTATTTTCACTGGGTGATGAGAAGATAAAATGATAGGCTTATACATTCTTAGTCAGGTTTATTGGTTTAATTACTACCAGGCTCCTATCAAGAGAAAAACAGTAACATTCCAAGGACTCTTAGATGGGCTTTTGACTATCTCTTTCAGTTTTTAGGTATTTTTATAAATATAAATGAAAAATATCCCATTTTTCATAAATATTACTTTTCAATTTACCTTCTTGACTAGAAAAAAAAGGCACAAAAGGGGAAAGAAACAAACAAGGAAAACATGTCCATGATATCTGCAAAAACACAACTGGAATAATTATAGATCATGTAAGAAAAAAGAGGAACTAGACATCAGCAGTTTTTCAATGTATCAAAAATCATATTTTCTAAGAAAAAATTTAGGGAGAAAAGTCCCATGTAGTATAGACACAAGGAAAGAGAATACCTATTTAGCAATAAACAGAACTAAGGAATTACAAAGTCTATACAATGAAAACTTTCACACACTGAAGAAAACATCAGAAGATAGAAAGACCTCCCGTGCTCATGGAAAGACAGAATTAACACTGTGAATAATGCTGTAATGCCAAAGGTGCTCTACAAGCCACTGCAACCTTATCACAATCCTTAGGACATTCTTTCCACAACTAGAAACAAAAACAAAAAAACACCCTAAAGTTCACATGGAAACAGAAAAGACCCCAGTATATAAAAGAATCCTTAGTAGAAAGAACAATGCTAGTAGAATCACAATAGATGATCATATTATCCAGAAGAACACAGACATGTACACCAATGGAACATTATAGAGGATCCAGAACTAAAGTGCCAGTTACAGCCACCTAAACTTTGATAACACTGTCAGAAACATACACCAGAGAAGAAGCAGTTCATTTAACAAGTGGTGGAGTGAAACTGAAACTAGCCCAATATATATCATCTGTCCAAAAATCTATTCAAAATGGATGATATATAAGATGGATCTCAACACAGGACTCAAAACTATGAAACTGAGGGAGAAAAACAGGTAAAACACCACTACTGACAGGCAAAGAAAGGGTTTCCCTATACACGAATTGATAGGCTTCTTTCCATGGGTCTTTTCTTCATCTACTTTCAGTAGTGTAGGTTGAGTTGGTAACAATCGTGGAAGTGAGAAGACCTTGGTACAAAGTAGTAAGGCAGGCTGGCTGCATGACAGCTGGAAGTGAAGCAGCAGGAACAACAGGGGAGTGACCTCCACAGAAAAGAAGGTAGCAGAAGTAGAGGGACCAAAAGATGAGACTGAAAGAATAAAAGCCTATAAAGACCCGGAGAAAATAAATGGCAGGCCTTGCCTGCTGCTGTTCCAGTGAGAAGCCAAGTATTTAAGGCTAAAGGTCTCAAAGCCAGGGTCAAGAGCTGCTTTCTGATGCCTGCAATGGGGCTTAATATTAGCCATCAAAGGATTGAGGACTTACAGTACTGAACTTTAATACCAGCCACCATTGGCTGAAAATTGCTGACTTGCTTGGGCTACACAAGAGCTATGTGGTAGTTTAAATGAGAATGTCTCCCATAAGCTCTGGCATTTGGATACTTGATTCCCTGTTGGTGGTGCTGTTTGAGGAGGCTTAAGAGGTGTGGCCTTGATAGAGTAGTTCTGGGGGTGTGAACTTTCTGGTTTCAATGCTCCATCCACTCCCAGTTTGCTTTCTTAGATTCCTGCTTGTAGTTCAAGGTACAAGTCCTCAGCATCCTGCTCTGGCCTGCTGCTGCTTGCTACCACACTTCCCCACCATGATGGACTTTTATCCTTCTGGAACCATAAACTCAAATCATTTTTTTATAAGTTGTCTTGGTCATGGTGTTTTGTCATACCAATAGAAAAGTAATGAATGCAAACTGCAACACTTAAAAAGCAAGGGTCCCAGCACTGGAGAGGACTCAGGAGGATTACAGCACTAGACAGCATCACTGCTACAGCTCCCAAATTCCCAATGTCACCTTTGCTGCTGTCAACACAAAAATACCAACACCTGTCAATGGCTAGCCCCGGAAAAGCTTCTTTTTGATTTCTTAAACTTTCTTTTTTTGTGGAACAAAAGAACCCTAGTCAGCTGACTAATACATTTACCCATCATAGAAAGAAAAATGGAAATAGATGTAGGGTTATGTTATTCTCCCAATAAGGAACACTATTTACAAAATTAAGTGTAATTTGCTCCCATCCATTTTTACTCAAAATGATACTGTGATTATAAAGGGTCAAAACTCTAGGTAAAGACAAAGAAACCCACAATAGTTAATTATGTTAAAATATTTAGCTACTTTTTTTTGAATTTTGAGAAAAAAAGGATAATTATGTATTGGGACACAAGATTTTATACTTAGCCATAATACTAACATTGTATAATTTTATTCAGAGATTTCAATGGTAATGTAGTGAACAATGCTTATAGTAGTAAATTAACTGACTATCTATCTATGTATCTATCTATCTATGTATCTATCTATCTACCTACCAACCTACCTACCTACAAGTTGTTTAAGGAATAGATAGAAACAGCTAAAAATGTGATCTAGTGTAATTTTCTATGATATAAACAGGTAATAAATAATAGTCCAGAGAACTATCTGTGCCGCTATAAAAGCAGGAGAATTACAACAAGCAGCAAGTGTTGATTTAGTGCTGCTCAGGTCTATACTGCAGCATCAATACAAGTAATTCAAACAGCATAAAACAAGAATGCATTCAGATAGTTTCATTTACACCAAAGTTAATAAATATATAAAATATGTGATATAAATTAAATTTGATATAAGTAACTTTGTAGATTAACTAGATTAATACTAAAGTCACACTTTTACATCAATAAATTAGCAAATAACCTAATACATCTGATTTCTGAGGCAGAAATATTTTACTCACATCAATTAAATCTTTCAAAACCAAAATTTTGAAACAAATATAAGTAATTAAGCTAGCTTTCCTTTCATGTACTGCATCAGAAAACATACATTCATGCATAGTGAAGATGCACAGAAAGTATACATCTAAAGCACAATGGTAAGTACTGTCTTAATGCAAGGGACTTTCAGTGCGAAATAGCCCAAGTGAGAATAATAGCAGTGACAGGGCGAAAGGCTGTACACAGTAAGAAGGTACAGCAACTTTATGAGCTGCAATTCTGTTCCTTAAAAGTAAAGATAGGCATTGAAAGAGGGTGGCCTGGTTAGTGTCTTGTCAATTTGACACAAGTTAGATTTATCTGGGAAAAGGGACTTTACTGAGAAAATATCTTCATCAGATTGCCCTTAGGAAGTCTATTGGGTATTTCCTTGATTAATCACTGATGTTGGAGGGCCCAGCCCACTGTGGATGGTGCTGATCCTGGGCATGTGGTCCTGAGTTCTCTAAGAAATCAGGCTAAGTCACACACAGGAACAAGACAATAAACAGAACTCCTCCATGGAGTGCATCAGCTCCTGCCTCCAGTTTCCTGCCTTGCTTGATTTCTGCTCTGACTTCCTTCAGTGATGGACTGCTACCTTGAAGTGTAAGATGAAATAAAGCTTTTCCTCTCCAAGTTACGTTCAGTTATGGCTTTTATTCTAGCAATAGAAATCTAATTAAGACAGAGGAGAATGGAGGGAAACTGATGAAAAAAATGAGAAAAAGATCTGAAAACCTGGTCCTTCCTAGGAGGAGATATGCTCATAGGATAAAAGAGATATTGTTGCACTGTGTCACAGGAAATGGGTAAAACATAAGCTTTGAGTTCTACCTAGGTTTACACCAGTTTCATAAAACAAAATTTTTTGTTTTAGTTTTATTTTTCTTCCTAAACTTATATAGCACTTTTTTTGTTTGTTCTTTAAGTTTAAAACTTAAAATAGATACAAAGAAAAATAAATGGCATAGCAACCCAGGAAGTGTATTTCTCAACGATTGACCAGTAAAATTGTGGTAGCCAAAGTGTAAAGAATTATCAATTGCCAGCCGCAGTGAAGCTGATAAAGAAAGGAATTTTGTCAACAATGCTTACACATTTCTCAGGAAATCTTTATGAGAATTTCTCCAGTCACACACTATTATCAGCAAAAACGCTGTGGAGTATGTAAGTGTAGACCAAAACTGAGTTTGTAGCCTCGAAATTCCTAAACTTCTCTTTATGACAAACGGTTTCATAGTATTCAGAAATAACAGTTTAAGACAGGATTACAATTAAAAAAAAAAAGCCTCAAATGTGGGCAGGGAGATGGTTTAGTGGATAAAGCATTTGTGTGAAGACCAGAATTCAGACCCTAAATCTCACATACATGCCAGGTGGGCATGGTAGCCTGCCTGTAATTTCAGCCTTGGAAGGTGGAGCCTGGGGACCCCTGTAGCAAGGTGGCTACAGAGATAGGTATATAGGCAGGTTCTGGGTTTGACTGAGACTCTGCCCCTAAAGGAAAAAAATAAGAGAGCAATTGAGAAATAGTTCCCACTTGACCCCAGGCCTCCAAAGGCACACAAGTGCAAACACAAATACACCAACATGCATGCACACATTCAGGCACATCACACACACATAAAATGAAACCAAAAAAGAAGAAAAAGCCTGCAGTGACTAATACCCCAACCCAACATAGACTTGTGTATCTCTGAGTATGTCAGAAGATAACTGAATACAGCAGGAAGAGTGACATACAGGGAGCCATTTGTCTTTCTTTCACATCAGTGCACTTATTTGCTTATCATGAGAAGGTATTGATCATTAGACAACCATATGATCAGCAGTGAAGATAATCTAACACTAGTACTCCCCAGCCATAGGAGGCATTCTCTCTGAAAATGAGGAGACTACACAGTTATTAGAGAAATTGCTGTATATAAAATTTCAAGATTATAATGGAGTACTCTTAAAAACTGTATTTCAGAAAAGTGAAAATCTCTTTTTAAAAGGGTTCAAAAGTTACTCCTCAAGGGCTTAATAAGTGGAAATAAAAGAACAAGATATTAACATAAACTAACTTGTGGTACACATGATAACTATCATAAAGGAGCGAAGTCAGATATCTTAAATTCAGAGAAATGAGATAATTTAACATTTCTGACAGAAAGGACTAGGTGAAATAATAGTCAAAGTAATGTACACAACGAAGCATTTCAAGTGGGATACTCGCACTGTTTTATTGTTTCACAGGACCTATTCTGAAGGAGCTTTGGTATGCAGAGAAACTAGAAGAGGGCCAGAATAGGAGCAGGAAAAAGAGCTGTGAAATGGCCTGTGCAGTTCTGGAATAAATAATGATTGCTGGGATTGAGTGAGAACATGCAGGATGGGAAGGCAAGGAGAGAAATGGGAAGCTCTTAGAGATTCTTAGATGATAAAACAGATAGGCACTGGTGAGAGATTAAGGTAGACAGATATGGATGACCTTTAGGTTTTGAGCCTATGGAATTAAATCTATAGTCCTGTTAATCACTGATCTAAGGAATAAGAGAATACCATAGAACTAGGAGGAAGATTATACATTTGGTACAGATGAATTCCACTGAGATATCCAGGGGGAGATGCAACATATGGTCACATGACTCTAGAACTCAGAAAAGAGGTCTGTGTGGAAAACATAAATACACTGAGTTACTTTTAGTATGCCCATAACTGAGATTGGATGAAAGCTTAAGAAAAATTGCTGAATTAAAAGCGTCTAGGAGGGCCGAACTCCCAGTACTCGGGAAGCATAGGCGGGGGGATCTCTATGGGTTTGAGGCCAGCCTGATCTACAGAGTTCCAGGACAGCCAAGGCTATTACACAGAGAAACTCTGTCTCAGAAAAAACAAACAAAAAAGAAAACAAAACAAAAAAACAACACAAAAAAGGGTCCATGAGTAAGCTAGACAGAGAAGGAGAAGGCTTAAAGGACAAACAAAATGACTGAAGAGATTACACAGCGAAAATAATTAGATGAATCTTGATCATAAGGGCCAGAACAAAAAGATTTTTAAAAAAATCAGCTAAGCACTGTGGCACACTTCTGTATTTTTAGCTTCTCATGAGGCTGAGATAGAATCACTTGAATACTAGGATTTTTAGACTAATTTTGGCGATGTAATAAGAGTTTCAAAAATGTTACCAAGAATCAGAGATGCATGCATATAGAGAATAAAACTTTCATAGGCAAAATAGTCATTGCTAATTTCCATTATGAAAGTTCACACAACAGAATTTGTTTTTATTGTATATGAATAAACCTGAGAACCAATGTTAAACAAGGATTCAGGAGGTAGCTCAGGTAGCTGTGCAAGAGGAGAGCCTAAGTTCTGACCTATGAAACACGTAAAAAGTCAGGCATGGCTGTATACTCCTATATTCCCAGCTTCGGGTAGGCAGTAAAGGAAGACTAGCCATCTGTAACTCCAAGGTCTCAAAAAATACTGTGGAGAACAATTGAGAAAGACACCTGATGTCAACTTCTGTGGTCACAGGCATACAGACAAGAACACACACAAAAATACCCTTCAAAATCATTCCATTTGGACAGAAAATTCATCTAATTACTATTCAATTTTAAGAGATGTTTTCAAAACTTGAAATAAAAACATGTGTAAACAATAAGGAAAAGAAGATAAGATACACATATAGTATAAATAAAGATTGGCATTTAGTTTTAACAAGGCTGAAGTTCTTGGGTCCTCTTTAACCAAATCTTTTCTTCCATCAAATGGGAGGCAGATTTTCTTTTGAAAGTTTGATGTGAAAAGTTCACTTAAATATGTTATAATTGGAGAAAGTTCCTAATTTGTCTTACTATCAGTGTAACAAAGTTTGTATAAGAAGAAATTCTCAATAGAATTAAGGCATCAATTATTTTCCCATTCTGTAAGTTACACAGGAGGAGGGGAATTATTAACAGGAATGATAAAGCTGTACTTGCATTTGGTAACACAAAGAGAAGCTTACAAATGAGATGTCTCATTAGTTAGAGCAGATGGATCAAAATTAAAGGCTGAACCGCCAACTTTTAATTTCCCAGTAGCCAAGAAGAGCTTGAAGTCTTGCAGAGTAGGAATGCTGAAAATCAACAGGAAAAGGTTTTCTCCATCTGTCAGCACACATGCCTGAGTGGAACACAACTGCCTCCTACCGTTGTCAATGCTTTTAAAGCAAAGCTACACATAAAGTCTATTAAGTACATGAATGCACATGTTTAGATGACTGAGGTACTGAAACTCATAGAATAGCATGGACAGAGAGGATCAGCATGGCTTCTGAACATGAGACTTCTCTATTCTAATTTTTAGAATAGAGACTTCTCTATTCTAGTTTTTCCAAACAGGAAAAATTTTTTTAAAAAAGTGTTAATTATTTAGCAGAAAAATCTCTTTGTTGCCTAAGAATCAACAATCTTTTTTTTTAACTGACTCTATTTCAATCTTTTTAATACTGATCTGGAAAATAACTGTCCTAATAATAAAAATCAAAGTATAGAGAGAAACCAAACCAGGTAGAAATTCAGGATACCAGGCAACCGCATAGAAAGGAAACAAATAAAGCCAGATGTATTCACTGGAGGGTTGTTTTGTTTTTGTTTTTGTCTGTTTGTTTGTTGCTTCTGTTTTTTTTTTTTTTTTTTTTTTTTGGTTTTTCGAGACAGGGTTTCTCTGTGTAGCTTTGCGCCTTTCCTGGGACTCACTTGGTAGCCCAGGCTGGCCTCGAACTCACAGAGATCCGCCTGCCTCTGCCTCCCGAGTGCTGGGATTAAAGGCGTGCGCCACCACCGCCCAGCTTGTTGCTTCTGTTTTAAGCTAAAAATGACGGAGGCATGAGATACATCCAGGAAACTTCAATTCGTTATCTTTGGACAAGAAAAGATTGCTTTATATAATTATTACTCCTGAATACTAACTGATAAGTTATATACAAAGGAGAAAAATAAGATTGAAATTTAGATGTTTCCTTACTAACAAAGATAGGTATGTCCACAGAATTTGTAGTTGGCTGTTCAATGATAACGTGCTCATGTGAAGTTAAACCTGTCAGAGTTCCAGAAGCAAATCTTACTTTCTATCTAGCTACCTAGCATTGATCCATAATTAAACCCACACATCTATAATTAATCATGCTTATATACACAATAAAATACTTAGGTAGAAAGGCTTTTAGAAAAGAAATCAGATAGAGTTTTCAATCAAAAGTGGGTAGAATACTATGAAGATTTAATGGCCTGTCTGCTTTTTAGATAAGGCAAAATGTTGAACTTCACATTCTTCACTTTTCTCAGATGGATACAAACTCATGTATTTAAAATTAACATTTGGAATTTCATATAAAGACAGATGGTTACAGCAGAGAAACTAACTTCAACCGTAATCATGAGCAAAAAACACAATTCTGCAGCTCTACTGCACTGAGATTCTTTGCTGACCTTCTGAAAGTCAGATATAACACTACAGCAGAGTTAAGGTACCTCTTAAGATGATTTAATTAGGAAAAAAGAAACTTTGAGGACCAAAAGCATCCTGGAAAGAAATTCCTACACAAGTCTCAGTATCAAAGACTAAAATGACAAACCAAACATTGTAATGGTAAGTCAAGCACTGATGAACTTGTAGAAATTGCTAACTCTAGCTTCTAAAATAAAAACCCATGGCACCTTGTTCTCCAACTAAAAACAGTGAAATTGTGGGTGCTGGTGGCATTCAGTAGAATGCTGCCACATCTCAAACTAAATGATCACAGATTGATTTCCAAACACAAGAAGAAATGGACAAATGCTTCTAAAAGACGGATACAGTTATAGATTTGCTTTGGGCACTTTCCCCATAGGTATTCACATACTATAGGAAACACAAAGATGTGAAAAGAATGGAACTCTTGAGTAGTTACATTACAAAAGAACTATTAGCTGTATTATGACTGGTTTAATGTAAGAACCTACAATCTTCCCAGGAGATTTTTGCAAAATGAAGGCTTTATAATACTACCAACACTAAAGGCAAGTGTCAACTAGCAGCAAAAGTTCCAAAGCATTCCTATTTCCAGTCTTTACCATACCACTAAGAACATGCTGTCTATGAAGATTAAAAATTCATCACAGTCAACTACACTATGAAAGCTCATGAAGATGGCATGTCCCTCACAGTCAATCTCTCTAAATAGAACTTATCCTACTAGAACAAAAATCTAAAAGAACATTGCACGAAACATCCTAAAAACAATATTTAGATTTAAGATTTTTAGGCAGAACATACATTTTAATGTTATTATTTCCATTTATAGTTCTTTCATATTTTTGAACAATTAAAAATACAATAAATTAAAGAGATCAAGAAAAATTAGTCATGAGATGCATTGAAAATGTAAATATACAGGCCAACAGAAGTCACTCTGTAGGGAATAAGCAGTGATTATTTTAACTCTTCTGTGTGTGTGTGTGTGTGTGTGTGTGTGTGTATACCAAAGGACCACGAGGTCACAGGTTGAAATAAGAAAATGGGGAGGAAGCATTTTTCTAATTGAAAGTAAGTACATATCCAAACCAAAGCCTAATACCAGTGAGGAGAAAATATTTGCAAATCAAGAAAGAATATTCACTATTAAAACACCACTTTGTCTAATATGTCATAAAATTGAAAAAAAAATTAAGGTGGAAAACATACATTGAGTCACAACCTTACACCAAACTACATTGCCAACATCATTTAGAAGAAATCTCATTAGTTTTTAAGATTCTGCATCTTTTAAGCTCTCAGGTCTGTTGTGACCACAAAATGCTTCTATTTACTTGGAGAACACAGAGTCCTTCCTGTATAGCAAGAAGACAAAATATGGCATTTGTTCTGATTCCATTTTAAGGAATGAACTAAGTAAAAATTTAAGCAGAAAAGCAGCAACTAAATAAACAGAAATTTAATAAAAAAAAGTAAGCATCATTTTTAGTAATAGAAAGCTGAAACTTTTACAACACTTAGCAATGGAGGAATTAATTCTATTATAATTATAATTAATAGCTATGAAAACTAATCTTCACAGTCAAATTGACTGGATTTAGAATCACCTGGATGCACACATCTGGGAATATTTATGAGTGTGACTGCAGAGATGTTTACACTGGGATGGGACGATCCATCCCAAATGTAGGAGGATCCACTCCAGTGAGCTAAGGTTCTCCGAATAAAAGGGGAGAAAGGAGAGAGTCAGAAAGTCCCCTTTCTCTGTTTCCTGGTTAATAACATGAATGAACCAAATCAATACCACAGCCATACCTTTGATGACATTATCAACTGAATTCCTTTGAGCCACAATAAATTCTTTTATCCTGAAGTTGAATTTCGTTCTCATGCAGCTATGAGACAGGTAACTGACAGAATAACAATGTAGAATGTTATCAACAGTACCTCCTGTGTTTCTGTCATAGTGGTATCCTTAACTAGCCATATGACCTTGGGAAGCTGCTTAACATGTCTGAGGCTCATTTTTCCCTATATCCAAAGCAAGTATCTAGGCACATGTCAGATTAAAAGTCTAAATAGATTCATATGGCATCTGAAAATTAGAACCGAAACACTCTTTTTTTTCTCTCTTGCAGACAATGAAGTTGTGAAAACCATGTAGATACATTTAAAATCCTTATTATTCATTAAGTAAAAGAGTGAATATAAAACCACACAAGCATTATAATTATAATTTAATAATTGATTATAGCTAATAATCAAAATTAAAACTGCAAGTGTGAAGAGATAAAAGACTAGTAGAAGCTGGGGAGATGGCTTATGATTAAAGTGCTTGTTTGATAAGCAAGAGGATCAGAGCTCAGATCCCTAGAACCCATAAGAACTGAATTAAGTGTGGTGGCCCTCCTGTAATTCTAGTCTCAGAAGGGCGAAACAGGACCCACTTAGCAAGCTGGCTAGCGAGAACAGCCGCATCTGTGAGCTCTGGGCGATTAAGAGACCCTGCCTCAAAGACTAAGGAGAGATGGATGAAAATTTTCAACATCAACCTTGAAATACTTCACATACGTGCACACTCATGACTATGTTCCTGCCCATACACATATACACATATGTATATATATACTCTGTCACACACACATATAAGAAAAAAATATTAGTGGGAAATATAAACATGTGGACACACATTAACACATGTATTCACATACATATGAAAAGAAAAAATACTGTTGGAAATATATACAAATTATCACTGTATTAAAAAGGTAAAATGGTAAAAAACTAAAAATTATGAAAAGAAACTATGAAATCAACATCACTTCACTTTTATAATGAAGAAATACACAAACTATGTACATTTTAAAAATAAAATTCAAGAAACTCATAATAAAAGTGTTAATGCGAATCATGCAAAAACAGGAATTGTGAGCATACAACCTAAACCTGCTTCTGGAGGCCACTGCTGACAGGGCAGAGCTGTTACACTCTACTTATCTGAAGCAGCACAGATCTGGCTGCAATTTCCGATTTGAAAGTTTGTCTGTTGGCTCTCGAACAGCAACTTCACTTACGCAATCATCACAGAGCATTTTCAGCTAGACACAAGTACAGAAAGTCAATTTTGATTTTACACAATCATGAAGAACTGGCAGTCATGCTTGTCAGGACATGCACACCAAAGGTATCTGAGTAATTCTTGTCTCCAGCTTCTCCCTTCATAGTGTGAGCCTCAATTCCTAGGTTCCTGTGTCTTAGAATCACCAGCGCCTGTCACCTGATGGCTTCCCTGGGTATTCCAGCCAAGTTTTTAACTTCCAATTAGGCACCATAATTATTATAGTTCATGTGAATTTACTAGAATATGAGCCTGCCCTCAGGAACTTTTGCTTTGAGAAGTAAAGCAGTGAGTGAATTTATACTGAAAAGAGTTGGTAGTAAGATCTCATCTGTATTGACTACAGATCTCCAACCCATATCTATACTTTATAAAACATGATTTTTAAGGAGACATATTGGCCTCTAGTAATATGTGAGAACCATGCAAAAAAAATTCCCTAAAATCCTCCAAAGTACAACATTTATTTGAAATTTTATCCAACAATATAAGAGACAAAGGTTACTTTTCCTAGCATGAGATTATATTCTATTTTTCAAAGAAATATTTTGAATATTGAATATGATCATATTATAAATTAGCATTAATAAATATATCTGAAGAATCATAAATAGCATGATGATGGCCATAATCTTGGAAAAATGAATGGCTTATAGCCAATGGCCTTAAAATGGCTGTAGTACTAGCAACAGAAGTATTCCTTAGAACACTTAGAACTTACAACTGCATATGTTTTATGTGCATATTTATATATATATGGGCATATGTATTTATCCATCTCACTAAAAAATAATGTGCAAACATTGTACTCTTTGAACCCTATAAAATGATCTGTTCCAATGAGAACCACTCCTGCAACGCATAATAATGTAGCAAATACAATCAGCCCCACTGCATAATGATCGGTAAATTCTATCATAGATTTAACACATTGCTTATAAGAGATATTTGTAACAAATGTCACCCCACCTGAAAAAAAAAAACCCTTCCATCTACAGTGAATTCAAAAGCCTTTCCACCTCAGCCTTACTCTTTAAAAAAAATAGTAGAACAATTATTTACAGTTTATCATGTAATAGATACTGTAACAAATCTAGAGAAAATTTAAATGTGTGAGGTGTCCATAAATTATATGCAAATAACCATGCTATTTTAAATGAAAGTCTTGAAAACCTCTTGATTCTGGTATTTTTTATGGTGGGTGTCTAGAACCAGGCCTGTAAAGATGTCAAGGAGTGACTGTATCCATTATCTAGCCAGTAAGTGTTACCAGTGGTAGAAAAGGAAATATTACTTGAATTTCTTTAATTCTAGGGTAACAGCATGTTCTAGTTTTATCTCTGTTGCTCTAATAAAAGACTAAACAAAAGCAATTTGGGGAGGGAATGGTTTATCTGGAAGGCGTCGGCTTCCAGGTGACAATCCATCACTGAGGAATTAAGGCAGAAACCATACTGGAAGACTGCTCACTCTCTGGCTTGCTCATTAGCTCATGTTTATTGTATATTTCACACTAATATGTTTACATTTTACTTCTATTATTTAAAAAAATCTTTAAGCCTTTTTATTTAACACAGAATCTACCGACTATTGATGAAGGTTTTTTTATGTTGGATGAACAGTCAAACACAATTAAAAACCCAACTGTAAAATTTTATTAATGCACAGCTCTAAATAGATGCAGACACAAAATAACTAATATATTAAATGACAAGAACACAACCAATATATTACTTTTTTTGAACAGAACTTCATTTATCTCTGTCAACTATGCATAACAGTACATACCTCAGAAGATGCTGAGAGAATTTAGTAAATGTAAGACAATATTATCATTTTCAGGTATTAATTAAGAGCTAGAAAAAGTATTACTTTAAAATAATCAGGGATTCTTGATTTTTTTAATTAAAAGCAGTTCTGATAAAATTAAAACTTTATAGTTAAAAACAGAACTGAGGATGCAATGCAGTTCAGTTGGTGGAGTGATTTGTCTAACACTCATTTGATCCTGGGTTAGATCCCCAGGAATGGTGACACCATGCCTGTGATTCAGCACTTGTGAGATATACGCAAGGAGGATCAGAAATGAAAGGGTATCGTTGGCTACATGAGACCTTGTCTCAAAACAATAAAACGCAAAATAGGACAATAAATAAAAATAAACAAGGAATGAGGACCATAAAACAGACTAAGATAAACAAACAATCAAGCAAGCATTCTTAAGACCAATAACATTCTATTAAGATTAGCAGAAAAACAAATTTTGAAAGCTCTTCTTTGAAAAAGATAATATATTTCAAGGGTGTTCACTGGGTGGCATCTATCCCTGTTCTCAGGCCCAGGTTAGTTTAACTTTTCTCATATACAGAAGCTGCAATACGATTCAGCCTTGGGGGTTAAAGGATTCTTTTGTACACAAAAGTATGTTTTCTTTTTGCAATAGACCAAGACTACTGGAGAAAAATCACAATCAATCAAAACGCTGAGTTGTGGAGCCCAGTCCCAATGGACAAATTTACAAAACACTCCAGCACCTAAGCTCAGGGAATATGACAGAAGAGGGGGCAGGAAAACTGTAAAAGCTTACCAAATAACAAGAACAAAAAATAGATAACAGTTAATTTTTATATATCATTCCATGTTTTCTTTAAGGAATTTTGGGACAATTGAGATGTTAATAAAAACAAAACTGATTAACTCTTTCTCTTTCCATGCCTGACTCCCCACGGATCTCAATACCTCAAACACAATAGTCATGTGGTCTACCATTGAGCCATACCCCAGACTCAAATGCTCAACTTCCAAACAAAATTAAGTAATACAAAAATCTACTAAATATATTTCAAATATACTTCATGAAAACAGTGAGAATGACATCATGAAAAACCTTAATATATAAAAATATGAATTCGAATTGAGTTTTGAGAAGTTTGTGCTTTTTAAAACAATTAAAAAAACAGAAATGTAAAGGCCAAACTTTTTCTTAAATACTTAATAAAATAGCAAACAAAATATCATGACTTATCAATAGTAGTATAACAATATCACTTAAGAGTATTTATATGACTCATACAGTTACCCATTAGACTAAAACAATTATGAAATAAATCTTAATCTCGGAATTCAGGAAAACTTTCAAGTGAAGATCGAAAAATCTACAGTTTGTTCATGAAGCATTTTCCAGTGTACCTGGTGTCCAGCCTTTACTTGTTTCCAAACGCTTTCATAGCACACTTCATCCATGTTATTCAACTGCTGCATCTTAAAGATTTTAAAACATAAAATTATTAAATGAGACAATGAAACACTTTCAAACTACAAATGAAACTTTGCCAATTATATTACAAAAACCTTTCAGACTAATTACAGCACAGAAGCAACAAATGAGATGTATCTAACACAGAACAAACCAAGGAAAATTAAAACACAAATAAAGTACTTCAACCATAGTTTCAGAGTATAAAGAATGCTGAGGTTTGAAAAGTTAGTATCTTTGTGGGTGATACCAGCTAGCTACAGATATGTTAGAACAGATTTTAAAGTTCTCGACTTCCCCTAAAAAACTTCATTCTTCAGGCTATTTTTTTCCTGTCTCATTCCATGAACCATATAGCTTTCATATATGTCTGAAAATTGAAAGAATACAGGTTGTATGACAAAATCCTAAGTAAAGAAATTAATTCACTGCTTCAATGGTGTAAAACATTAAAAACTGGAAAACTTATGACTAATAATCTGTGGCTAAGTAGGATATAATTATCACAGGGTAAACAGTCCCATCAGTGACTTGGAAAACAAATCTAACCTCTTCTATCCCCAAGTTAAATCCCAACATTTTCAGTGTACTTTGGATTGGGTTCATTTCAAATTGGAAATACCATCTTACCATTCTGATATTCCAGAGTAACAACTGGATCATATCTTGAGTTTCTGAATGAAATTCTCAGTAGCTGGTTATAAAACAACTTAACAATACCCTGGTGAAATCTTCACACTAACCAACTATGTATTTCAAATTAACATTAAACTAATAAGTTCTAATAATACAAAAATCTGTAACTATAACTAACGAACTATTCACATTATGATATGTAAATTCCTCTAATTGCCAAACTTCTAAATATTCAAAAAATCATATCAGTTCTTCATCCAAAATGTGTTTTGTGAGTATACTGCTGGCACAATGCTATGAAAGCCACTTTGAATTTAATTAACTATAAGTGATTTACCAATCTGAATGATATAATTGAAAGAAAGTAAGATTTTAGATGGCTTTAATGCATTTGAAATATTTAAAAAGTACCTGTGACTGCAATTTACTCTAAGTTAAGCTGCAAGTCAAGAAAAAAATCTGAAATATGTCTCCATTCATCTAAATTTTGAAATGAACTAAATAATAAACTATATATTTACGAAATGATGGGAAAACAAATAGCAAGTATTTACAGCACTCCAAATCACTTGAAGTAATTGATGATAGCCAAATATGCATGTCACAGTTATTATCATAACAAACTATTCTTTTTCTTTTCTAATAATCTAAAAAGGATCCCTACTATTAAAAGGTAGCTTGTTGAGATTTTCTTTGGCAAGTGTATAAAGGTGAAGTGTGAGTGCAGGCTAGCATGTTCATTCGTGTGTGTATTTTTATGTATGTGCATGTAGAAGTCTGAGGATGACACCAGGTATCTTCCTGATTATATGTATCTCCACTGTATATACCGAGGCAGGGTCTCCTATGTGTCTGTTCCAGCTAGTCAGCTTGTTTGGGGCTATCACCAGTCTCTGCCTCCTGTGTAACTGGATTAAAGGCACGATACCAGGCTCACCTGGCATTTACGTGGGTGTGGACACCAGCTTGCAGCAAGCCCTTCACCCACTGAGCCACGTGTCCAGCCCTAATACCTGACCTTTCCACCATGTTACTGCTGCACATTATTTGTCCTAATAACAATAACTGAATACTGGAACCAGAAAGATTACTTAGTGGTTAAGGTTCTTAGTGGTTCACTGTTCTTGTTGAGGACACAAGTTTAATTCTCAGCACCACTGTGACTCCAGATCTGGGATGATCAACAACCCTGGCCTCCTCAGGCTCGGGCACTCGGCGGCACGTAATTAAGTATTATAAAAAACATTTACTGAGTATTCTTCCAACATTCCAACAGTATGAGGCAAAAATGGCTGTTTTAAGAAAAAACTTATTTTTAGAAAACAATGTAATGAAGGGCCAAGTTTGACCAAACATTATACAATTCCAATCTGTTCTCTTTTATAAAAGAGGTCAAAAGGACTGTGATTATCCTAAAGCTATTTCTTCTAAGGAGGAATAAGAATTGAACAGAATAATTTTTAAGTAAAGTTTTACTACATTGTTATAAAACTGTAATAAAAAATACTTATAGTACAAATGGCATATGGTGGTACCATTAAAGGAATGACTGTTTTTAAATCACTATAGAGAATGCTAGAAATATTCTTTATATACATAGTTAATGTGATAATTAAAACATAGTTTCTTTTTTTTTTTTTTTTTTTTTTTTGGTTTTTCGAGACAGGGTTTCTCTGTGTAGCTTTGCGCCTTTCCTGGAACTCACTTGGTAGCCCAGGCTGGCCTCGAACTCACAGAGATCCGCCTGGCTCTGCCTCCCGAGTGCTGGGATTAAAGGCGTGCGCCACCACCGCCCGGCCGAAAACATAGTTTCTTAAGCACAACTCTCCCCCATTGGTTACTACCATGAAATCACTTTTCAATCTGAAAGCCTTATTCCTTATTTTAAATGAACATTATATCAAAATATATATTACTGATTTAATTAGCTTTTATTTTACAATGTCCTTCAATTAAATAAAAATAACTCTGTGAAACTTTTAACAGCTGAAAATACAAAACACGGTATTTTAATAATATATATATAATATATATATATAATACGGTAAGCTCCCATAAGAACCCTTCTGCAGGAAGAGTTCTACTACCTAAACTGAGAAGTGTGCCTGATTGTTTGAAGCCATACGTGTATGCTACGAAAGTAGCACTTGGTAGTATCTAATCTCGATTAAGTATTCAAAAGCAAGCCAACAAAAATATTTCTTTTAACAGTCTATTAAAACAAGCTCTTACCTTATTTGCACTTTTAATACCTAAAAATGTCTGTCCAAGAGGTACAGGTCGAAAACGGCCATCAAAATAAAAAAGTCCAATGTAAGGGTTAACATGCAGAAATGTAGCAACATCGAGGTAGTTGGGTAAGGTTGCAGACAGCCCGAGAATTCTTATCATACTCTGTGTGGATTCAACCTGTATGGGTAATTTCAATCGACAGTTATTTAATTAAATAAGATTTATGTAAATTAACCAAAAGGACCATCATGTATCCTATCCATATGAGCTGCTAAAAACTACATTACAGAAAATGGATGTGAGGTCAGAGAGTCAACAGAAGGTCTTTTCATATAAATCTCTACACATAATAGATGTAGGCCTTGGATATATGACTCAGTGGTAGAACACTTGCCTAACAAGTATAAGACATGTATTTAATCCCCTACACACACATACACACTCACACACACACACACACACACACACACACACACACACACACACACGTATGCATGCACACATCATATTCTTTACCTACTATCATTAAAACTCATTGAATTGACACTAAATAGCTACAAAAGCTTTGTAACAATGAGAAAATACAATAAATTTCAAAAACTGGGGCTAGAAACTTAGTTCCTTGGTGGAGGCCTGACCTGGTATGCATCAGGCCTTGGGTTTGGTCATTGGTATTACCAAAATAAATAAATAAAATTCCATGAATCAAAAATTTTAAAAAGGTCAAATTCTGATTGTATTCTAATATTATAATATACATAAAACACTAAAACCAAAGGATGGCCAAAGACGTCCATATACTTGATAATTAAGACACATCACTATAAGGCTATGATGTTGTTATCAAAGTAAACATTGATAAATTTGTTCAGTCTTGGAGATTCAGTGAAATAAGCAAACAAGATATTGTGGATAACTTCATGGTTCCAGAACCATCCAGACACCTACACTGGGTGACTGCATGACCCATCATAATTAGGTGATGCAGTACTTAGTTTGGCACAGGCTCACACCTGTAGAGACTACTTGAAGCATAAATGGGAGAATCAAATCTAGATGGAGCTGGGTGGAAATTGTTGCACACACATACAGAGAAAGAGATATATATGAATTTGGTTTCACTAAAGTAATCTTATATAAAACAGTAAAAACAAATTAAATTTGACCCAAATTAAAGAATTCCAAACATCACACAGAGTAATGAAACATGTATTGCTGAGTACTACAAAAACCTGTTTTGCAGATTCTTCTTTATCTTTAGCCCAGAAACTAGAGAATTAACGTTTTTGGGTGGGCGGGAGACATGCTGATAATAGAACTCAAGACTTTCCAGAGTAAACTTTTCTGAATACTATCTCATAAAGTCTAAGCTTGTACAGTCATCTCCTTGTGGAACAAAGTTAAGAAGCAATATTAGTTTAATATTGTTAAGTACAACAATTTATAATTACTTACATATCTATCGTATATCTTCCCATGATGTCAAGTGTGCTGTGAATGCAATTCCTAATCTACAATGTAATTTCTGACCATAAACAGAAGCTACACCGAGCTGACACAGCTCCCTGCATCATTCACATTACCAGGAATCATGGTTGCATATGATGTGAAACACTACCATCTACTGGGAACCTCTGGTAATCACAAAGAAAAAACAGAAATGTGCTTTTTAATACAAATAGTAATGAGCACTACATTAGCACTTTGGTAAGACATGTGATTCAAAGATACATTTATATCAAGGACATTAAAATCTAGTGAGAAATACAGAAACTAAAAATGAGTTGTACCTAGCTATATGATAAACATTGATAAATGCTAAAAACGTGCAAAGTGCAAGCAGAGGAAACAGACATGTGTATACTTTACTATAAGAAACTCTTCATACAGCAGTATGTAAAACTTACTCCTTTATTTCAGACATTGCCTTTTAGCATGTAGGAAACAGAATGATGATTTTAAATATACAAGAAGTATGTGACATGTTCAAACGAACAGTGTGTTTTTAATAAATATTTGCACACAATGACCAAGAATGAAGTAGTTGCATAACTGGCATTTAGAAGCCTTAATTAATTGCACACAGGAAAAACCCACACTTCACCTCAAGTAAGTTTGGGTTAATAATGTGCTATAAAGAAATAAGGAAAAATAAAATAGTTTCAAATGGCTAGAACCCACAGTAGCTGACAGATTTTGTATAAGTTAAAGTGAGATGACCAGACTTTAATAATTTTTAATATCTGGAAGTCTTTCTTAGGACTATAAATGAGAAAAGTATGAGAAACAACTGAAAAATGGTAACATTATGAGGATGACAAGGGGAGTGTGGAATATGTTATATGTTCTCTGAAACAAACCACATGTAGTAAAACAGTCCACATGATGCAGCATATACAGACATAGGAAGGACTGATAGCAATGCCACTTTCCATTTCCTGCTGCTGTAAGAAGCTAGAGTCAGGCTAGTTAAATCCCGTGCCAACACATAACCACACTCCTCTAACAAATGTATAAATATTTACTTGGTCTCTACACCTCTACAATTGTAAGAAAGCCCTTATCTGTGGAACGGTTTACGTTGATGGACTCTCAAGGTGACTAGATGAAAATAAATGTGGACTGTATGGATTCATGCGTCATGGCATAAAGTAAAAAAAAAAAAAAAAATCAGAATAAAAATCATTCTCTTTGATGTAAAAGACCTTGGATTAAAATCTGGAGCAGAAAACAGGGGTTGGAGGAGGAGAGGTTGTGCAGAGAGCAGCAGTTACAGACCTTTCATGGGTCTTCTCTGTCGTAACTACACGTGTCGTTGAAGTTATGCATTAGATATTATCTGATTTGATAAATCACACTGAAAATTTGAAGTCTTTTTACTTTATGTAGGTGTATTCATGTGTGTACATTTATAATTTATATACTGACATGTTAAAATGTGACAGTCATAAATACTCCTCCAAGCCCATCTTCACTGTGAAAACCACATTGGAGCTTCCTGCAACTGCTCTCACAGACATGCACCTCACTCTATGCCAAGAACTTTATTTTACTGACTACTAAATTCATAGTACTTGGAAGTGTTTAGCCAGTACATGGTCTGAGTTTAATAAAGTTCATTAAATGACACAATGAATGAATGTAAATATATATTGCACACTTTTTCTTCCCATAAGTGTTGCTTTCCAAGGGTAAATATTTAGGATATAAAAATACTAAGGCAAATGTGAGTCTTAGAGAATGTAGACATTTCAAGGATGAAAGTAAGAGAACATCAAGAAATCATCAAGAAATCCTGAAGAAAAAAAAAAGCAAATAAGCAGATATAAAGAAGAAAATGAAGTAGAATTAGAACACAGGAAGGGAACCAGTGGCAATGGGGAAGGAGGTGATAATTGTGAGCAATGCAACCATAATTATGTTCAAAGAACTTTATGTATACATATAAGACACCATAATAAAATCCATTACTTGATACAACTAGTACACACTAATAAAACAAGTTCAAGTGGAGAGTCAAGAGAGGGTGTATCATGGAGCCACAGGTAAGGAGCTCAAATCTAAAAGATGGTTTGATAAGCAGCATCAAATATCAATATTTAGTAATATCAGAAGTTTAAAATAAAGGCTCAAGAATAACCTTTTAGTAACTGGTGAGCCTGTAAAAACATTTTATTTATGCTTATGTTCAAGCAATCACCATCCCATCATAGAGGGAAAACAAAAGTGATGGGGCCAATACAGATCAGTATTTCCAGAAGTTAAGTAGAAAAATAAAACTTGGTGAAGCATTTGAAGGAAATTTTTTTAGTGAAGTTAAATGCAACTTTTAAGCTGAAGAGAAAGTGCCCCTGAACAGAAAAAGTTAAGATAGAAAACAAAAAAGGAGCAATTTATAGAGTGAAAAGACTGGTGTCCAAAGGAAGGGCAAGGGACTTGAGAGGAAAAGGGTGTAATGACAGCTATGATACTGATGGTGGCAGAAGAGGCTGGGTGTCTCTTAGGGAAAGGAAAAAAAGTTCAAACTTCAGCGAAAAGAACTGGGGTGTAAGTAGGAGGAAGCTGGAGTGGACAAAAGTGAGACAGAGGCCAGTGAAGCTTCTAAGTTGACAACTGCCTCTTACCTGTCGTAAGGTCCTTGCAACTATGCTTTCCAGAACTGGACCCCGGTCTTCATGAAGCAAGTGAACTTCATCAAGAATCAGGAGTTTTACAATTTGAGAAAGAGCAACATCCCCAACACTCTTTCTTGTTACTACATCCCATTTTTCCGGTGTGGTCACGAGCATCTAAAAGAAATACAAACAAACAAAAATAGAGAAAAAGTCACAAAGATTAATTATCAATAAAAAAATACTTTTGGATACTTCCATACAGTTCAAATAAAAAATGTTTAAAATATCCCAGGATGTCAACTTGTTCACTAAGGACAACAGTCAATTCAAAAGTATATTTCTCCAAGTATATTTAGACAATTATTTAAAGCTGAGTATAGTTTGCTGGCAAATTATAGGTGAATCATAAAAATATCTCACAATGAGAGCAATGCTGTTAAAGTAGCACATGTCAGAAATAATGCTTACCTGAAAAGAGACAAGAAAGGGCAGAAAATTTAAGAGGAAATAAAATTAAAAATCAGGCTTTACTCTAGCATGTCATCAGTGTTAAGGCTCTTCAGATATGGAATATGCTACTATTGATATTAAGTTCAAAAAACTGTTCTTTAGTATCTGCTATAAACTACTTTATGCATTAAATATTTATACATCATTTATAAAATTTAGTTGACACACACAAGAGTAGGAGATCAGGGACTTAAAGCAGGACATAGGTCAGAGTATTCACGTAAGCTTCACAGAAGTAGACATCTGACATTATATAATGAATTGTTTGGATCTTTTAAAAGCATATTAGGACAGAAAAAAAAAAACTCCTTCCACTGTAATGATGCCATATTAGGAAATACACCTGCACCTGAATAATTCAAAGAATAAATGAGGTAACCTATCAAAACCAAAACTTCTCTTCCCAATAGATGACATCACTGGTGACAGTAAGTCATTCAATTGTGCTTTCCTTTGCAAGAGTTAACTGTTCTTATGATCTTAATATGCTTCTATTTCAGCTCTGATGTCACTATAAGGGATGGATGCCAATATTACTTTAGACTGCAAATGATGAATATGATCTAACAAATGCACAGTACAAACTCAATATGACCTAATGTACCATTACAGATGGCATTGTTATCATTTTGAAATGAACTGTGGCAAATGAATAATTTTAGTTTTCTTTTACAAAAATATCAATTAGCCCATAGAAATGAAACAGACCAAGCAATGCAAATCTAAAGCATGCAGTACTACAAATTCTGTAACTAAAGCAGTTCTTCCAACCTAAAACCATAGCACATCAAAATACAAAGAAACTATTTTATTATCTGTACTAAGAGCTACAAACTATACTATTCAAATATAATGGACCCCAAATCTGGCAATGTACCTCACCATGAACTTAGATGACTCTACAAGTATTTTCTTTCTTTTTAAAGGTTTATTTTATACATAAGAGTATTTCGTCTGTATGTATGTATATATGTGCACCATACCCATGCTTAGTCCCCCATCAAAGCCAGAAGAGGATGTTAAGATTCCTTGAAGCTGGAGTTGATGGATAGTTGTAGTTCACTATGTAGGTACTGGGAAACAAACCTGGGTCCTCTGCAAAAGCAGCAAGTGTTTTTCTTAGTCATCTCTCGAGACTTCCCCACACTTGGCCCCAATATATTCTTATAGTAAACTCTTTCAGAAATAATACGTGATAGCAGTCAAATTGTAAAATCAAAATTTAGACATAAGAACACTGTGCTACCATGTCTGAAGAAGTCTGCTAGTATTCTGTTTCTATAGTTTACTTCAGATCATTAATAAGTGGCTTCATTTATATCACAATGTTGCCACTTCAGTTCCCTGAACTAAAAGGACTTGAAAATAAAGTGTCGCATTTGCTTAATGAACTAGAACTCATGTAAGACATTCCATCTGCTCTTGTATTAGGCCATGAGTTAATTGTCAATATTTTTATTGTCAACTTGATTTTTTATTAGTATATTTACTAAGCCTCTCAGTAGTATAAAAATTGTTTTTTGAGCCGGGCGGTGGTGGCGCACGCCTTTAATCCCAGCTCTCGGGAGGCAGAGCCAGGCGGATCTCTGTGAGTTCGAGGCCAGCCTGGTCTCCAAAGCGAGTTCCAGGAAAGGCGCAAAGCTACACAGAGAAACCCTGTCTCGAAAAAGCAAAAAAAAAAAAAAAAAAAAAAAAAAAAAAAAAAAAAATTGTTTTTTGAAATTGTTTCAATGTTATCCTGCCCACTGAGAAAATAACATTGTTGAGATGCTAAAATTAGGCTAAAAAAAAAATTAGTGTATTACATTTTAAAAACACTCATCATTTTGACACCAAAACCAAAGGACCCAAAATTTGCCAAGAAAGATTTACAGTAAAACTTACCTTACATCTATATATAGTAAAATTAAAACATTTAGTTTTGTATGAATGTTTTATGACTAATTCAAACTACTCTTTGCTAAGTGTAAAGCACATTACAGCAAAGAGGACATGCTTCACCAAATAAAGACTGTCCCCAGGAGTCCAAGTATTCAGAAATTTGTACCACATAGAATTCTTCGAATTTTGAGCTAAGAACTGAGGGACCAAAAAGCTTCCTGTCAAATAACATCTGGGAAAAGAATGATTCTGAATGTGTATTTTACATTTTCCATATATTAAGAGATGGAACTAATTGAATGTTCCTTGAGGAATAGAACATGCAAAATTCAAGAGGTAGAAAGCTGTTTCTACATCAGCCAGCTATTGTAGGCAGATAGTCTGTTTCAGTGCTATATTGCAGAGCTATGCTCGGGCATAAAGAAATTATATTGTTCCTGAAGACATTTTCCAATATATGAAGAGTCTATAGATAGTTACTAAAGAAATAATCAAGAAAAAAGTGATTTATGTTATTAGAGTGGCCTAATTTAAAAAATATTCAGCAGAATGATAAACAGAAACCAAAACAGTGCTTGGAGAAGGACCAACAGATAAACAGGGTCATCACCAGGCCAGGGCATTTCTACACTACAGTAGAAACATGGTGCCCCTTCGTAAGAGCTCACTGAGCTAGACATTTGCAATGAGTGTTTTTGTCTATATAAACCAGTAACAATTTTTTAAAATTTCAGAAAAGAAACAGCAGGTCCTAAAAGATAATTTAGCCCAGCAGTGCAGTGTGTGGTTACAAGTGAAAGTAAAGGAACGTGGGAGACAAAGACTAACTAACATATGATGTAACAGTAGGAAAATACTATTTAAGTTATTTAGTGCAATAGAGGAATCAAGAACATATCTTTTTCAGAAGCTCTTTCTTTTGGGTGTATTTCTATGCACAAATACATTTAACAACAACAACAAAAAAAACGAGCATTTAACAACAAAAACAAAAACACAGTAGTGAAAAACAGTACTAAAAAGAACATAATTCTTGCTTGCAGTGGGAAAAACCTAAACTGATAGCCTAATATGCAATATACAACAAAAATACCAATACTTATGAACAGCACTCCTTAGCATAGGGATGATCTATAATAGAGTGACTGCTTAGCACACTGAGGGCTTGGGTTTGATCCCAGAGCCCATCCCTGAAAGACAAACTTCAAAATCTTGTTTACTTAGAAAACTATTCATTCAATTAAGGCTGCAATTTAAAGATGCCTTTTATATTATTGCTCACATCTTCCCAGGTTAGGGGGTTTCACATTTCAAGCATCTCAGTTTCTAGTAGAAACATGTATTCTTGTCTCCACACCTTTCTATCCTCCCATGACATTATCTCAATTCCATACTCTCATCTCAAACTTTCCCACTACAAAAAGACACTTTTCCCACCTAAAAATCAATAAATCAACATCGTACTCAAAGCATTCAAACACCTCTTCATTGTGGATTTGCTCCCAAAATGTTTAGTGTTCCTTCTAGTTCTCTAAAAGATTTTTAAAAATTAAAATTCTATTTATTCACAGTCCAAATCTGTGGTTCTCCTTCCTTGGGCATCATTGGCCCGTCTGCAAGGGGAGAGGGAGCTGAAGCAGGGCAACAGGGTTTGGACTACTGTGGATATGATAGAATCAGCTCAACTTTATTCCAGAATATAGGAAATATATAGGATTGGGAAGCCTGGGAACAAGTTCTAATTTGCATTAAGTAGCATGGTCCTGTCATAAGTCTTCATATGTGGCAGTAGGGTCCTATAGAAGAGCTCCTAGTACAAGTCTTAGTTAACATATGGGCAGAAGGGGGAAGGCTTCTAGCAGGAAACTGTGCCAAGGGCCATGCTAGAGATAAATCAGGCACCCAGGCTTAGAGACAGCTTTCAGACAAGGTCAGTCCTATAAGGTCAGTCCTCTGGGCCTAGAGACATTGTCCAGATAAGTGCAGGTAGAAAGCAGTAAGTCTCACTGGGAAGTGAGTACCTCACGTTGTCAAGCTTTGGAGAGAACTGCCAAGCCACGACAGATTGCAACTTCTAACCATCAAGACCTCCCAATACAAATAAAATTGTTACATTCCTATCAATAAATATTTTTAAACAGGTCCCAAGAATGTTTATAAAAGTAACATGAAACTTTGTCATCAAGCAGCTTATCTAGTAGCAAATGATATTTGATTGTAAATAAATGTCTAAAATTAAGTTTCTCTCTGCCAAACATACATATTTGCAATGATACTATTCTCCAGAAGTCAGAAGTAACAGTCAAATTTACAAATGTAACATGCCACTAAAAATTAACAATAACTACTGTTACTGAATACAAATATGCTATAGTATAATACTATATAAACTTAGGAAGCAACAAAATAAGAACGTATTTTCTTCATATTTATAAAAAAGAAAATGAATAAATGTCATGAATGTTAAACAGGAATGACCAAGTCTTAGAGAGAATGTAAAAGCCACTAGGAACACTCAGGAGAGAATGCTGCGATGAGACCCACAGCCCAGTGTAAAGAGCTGCCTATCAGTATCTCCTGCAGTTGAATGCACATTACAAAACACATCATACTACACCTACAGGCATGCCTTGGGGCCCCAAAGCTTACTCCTAACGGTCATGGACATAGACGCATCAAAGAATTTTCATGGCTGGACAATTTAAACTACTCTAAAATCAAAAGGCAACAGCTCTTCAGCAACAAAGAGGATAAAAACTAGTAAACTATTCATACAATGGAATAATGAAAATGTCCAAACTACAAAATAATATGCAAGAACATGAGAAAAGCTTCATAACCTTAATGATAAATGAAAAGTATGGGCTCATATATAATTAAGCAGAATAAAAATTGTAAAATAGGTAAAAGTGT
Organism: Peromyscus californicus insignis; assembly: GCF_007827085.1. Lineage (NCBI taxonomy): Eukaryota > Metazoa > Chordata > Mammalia > Rodentia > Cricetidae > Peromyscus > Peromyscus californicus. The sequence continues at coordinate 49,973,648 of NW_026294525.1, forward strand.
TAAAAGTGAGGAATCAGGTTACACAAAGGAGGAAGAAGAGGAGGTGGAAGAATAGCGTAGTAAGACTAATGAGAACACATAATAATCTACTTCTCAGTGTTGGTGGTGGTTATGTTCGCTTATTCACTTTGGTACATTCATCAAGCTGTTTGTTTACAATTTTTGACAAACTATTTCAAAAGCAGCAATATAAGCATTAAAAATGATTCATAACTTACTCAAAAAGAAAATGAAACGTAAGTAACAAGAAGGGACATCCACTGTCAGCACATGTTATCTCTTGTGCTACTATGTGTGTAAATGGGATTACTGTGTTTATATCACAATATCCCTAAGGACAGGAACAAGATCTGGAACTCCAAATGTCAATCTGTGTTCCTCAACCTGTTGCCTGTATGTAATTTTTAGAATAAAATCTTATAAATTAGATGAATTTCCTTGTAACTTAGCAATCTTCCCCTCAAACAGAGACAGCCAAGAACAGAAAGCAGGTTGAGTGGATTTGCTATAAATCTTTTAATGAAACACTTAAAATTTAAATTTTATACTTTCTATATTTCCTTAATGTTATCCCAAAAGTAATTGTTTTTATCTTTTCAGATTTCTCAAGCATATTATTATAAAATTCCACGTAAGTCAACATTTTTTTCCTGTTGATGACTGTAAATTCTGGACTGTTAGACACAAACAAAGGCATGAACTTGTTCCAGGGAAAACTGAGCCTCCCAAATGCAGCCCAAATTCCACTTAGTTAATAAACGCAGAGAGACAAAGCAGCTTTCTTAAGCTTTTGAAAACACAAGTGGAAGAGCAGAGCTATGACATGGTTCCCTCATTTACACCACCCCCAAACTCATTCCTTACAAAAAGAAAAGAAAGGAAAAAAAAACTGGGCCATAAATTACCTAGCATTGAGCTACTTAGGAACGAATTGGCTTCACATTCTCATTCCTAGCCCCTGTGACTACCAGTAATCACTTCTGGATTCCCGGCACTGGGAACGATTCACAGCTAAGGACACTTCTGCTCAACTGTGCACAATTGTGGGGCATGAGTCAGTGCTTAGGGAAGACAATGTGCTAAGTTAGTGGATGTATGCATTTGGAAACTCACACCATTTAAAGCTTCTTCAGAAAGGCACAGGAAGCTTGAACACTACACATGGCATGGTTCAGTAAGTCATGGAACGCTGACGAAATTATTCAGGATATCTCTCTAAGATTAGAAGAAAAATCAGATAACACTAGTAATGTAAGAATGTTAAACAATCTTAGAGGCTGCTACTTACAAAAACAAAAGTAGCCACCCTGTCTGGGAAGCACATCAGAGATGACCCTGCTGTCCGGGATTGGAGGTTAGCCAGCCCTGAGGGGTTGAGAATAGCAGAGCTGACCCAGCCCTGCCATGTGGCGACATGGGTGAGGCAAACATGCCCTCCCTCCTCTGAACCTTGCCACCTGACCTGAGGTCATGAGAATAAGAGGACTATCCCTGCCCCTCACCAGCTGCAGCATACAGGAGAGCTGGCCCTGTACCCCTCTTCTACGCAGGACACTAGAGCTGACTCTGATGTCAGGGGTGCAGATGAGCCAGCTCTGAGGGTGTGAGAGCAGGTAGGCTGACCCCCCCACCCCACACCTCGGATGTCCCCTACAACAATCTGGAGTGAGGGTCCAGGGGAAAACAGTAGAGCTGGCCCTGGTGGTGTGAGTCTGAGTGGGCTGGATCTGAGGACCTGAGGGGAAAACTGGCCCTGCTTCTTGCTGCAAGCTACATTAGGTGAGCTAGTCAAGGCAGTGCTGGAGAGCTTGTCTGGTTAGTGATGATGAGGGAGAGCTGGAAGGCTGACCAACCCAGCTACCACCCAGGCCCAAACTAGGGCCATAAGCTGGTCCACCCCAATAACCACTGAATCTATAAACTATTGGAGCATGTGAAAGGGATGAACCTACAGATCCAAACAGCAGGAGCTCCATGACACAGGACAACAACAGGATATCCAAGACTAGCGTCAGTGAGAGTCCATTATTAGTGTCTTAGCAGAAGCCAGAGGCCTCAAGCCAGACCAATGACTCCTGGCAATGAACACTTGCAAGTAAAGATGAACAGACTAAAGGGTAAATAAACTGTGTGACTCAACTGGTCACACTACAGATTCCATAAGGAGATTCTTCTCCTTTATTTACTTATTTTTATTTGTTTCAGTTTTGGATTTTTAAATGGGGGATTTATTAAGGCAACTCCACATAGTTAAAAAGGAGGTTTATTTTGGGGGGTACCTTACAGTTAGTAAAGGGGTTGGTTACAGGATCCGGGGAAGGTGAAGTGCAGTCCAGCTGTGTTCTCTGGAGAACTCTGTTCAGTCTACCATCCAGCATCCAGGATCACCAGGAATCAAGAGAGCCAGCACATCCAGATCTCTCGGGTCTTAAGGGCTCCTGACTCGGCCTCGCCTCAGGGGCAGGTCACAGGTAGGCATGACAGTTACCGGATGCCTCACTGGGAGCAGTACTTCCAGGTCAAAGCTGGAACAGCTTGACCCACTACAGTTTTTCTTTTAAATTTGGTTTTGTTTGGGGTGGGGGGAGCTGCAAGGGCAGGGGGCAGATTCAAGGGGGCAAAGAGCTAAGTGTGATTGGAATGCAGGATGTGAAATCCACAAAGAACCAATAAAAGTTAAAAGAATTAAAAAGCAAAACAAAAACAAAAGTAGCTAGGCATGGTGACACAATGGACTGTAATCACAGCACCCAGGAAGGTAGCAAGGAGGTCACAAGCTCCAGGCCAGCATGAGCTATTGCAAGCGGTGGGGCTGAGGGTACTACTTTCTCAGGTGAGATAAACCCTTGAGAATCTGAGGGTTCAAAGCTCTCAGCTTCAATAGGGTCCTCCCACACATGCCCATCCCAAGTTACAGGATCCCAATCTTTACCAATAAATGCCCTTCCTTTATAACAACTGACACCACTGAGGTTGAAACTTGAATTTTCGCTGTAGTTCAGCCAACCTTACGAGAGTTTCAGTTTGATTTTCTGTAACTCGACCTCTGTGGCTGCTGAAGAGAAGATTCCCTTCCAGGGCACACTTAGAAACCGTTAGACTGTTCATTCACATCTGGAGCCCGTCAACTTTTATCACCACATTCATTGTCATCCTTCACCATATATTCTAAAGTTGGTTAATTTTATCATGGACCTCATTCCTATCCTTTATCAATTTATCCAGAGATATTAAGAGTAACCAACCAGCAGCATCATTTTCCTTATTTTCCCCAAACTTTAAAAAGTTTTGAATATAACATCCCTAAATCCATTGCCACACTATTGATGAATCAAGATACTCAAAGGCATTTATTTAAGTTTGCAATACAGTTTGTACCATGAGCTTTCAGTACTTTCCAAGCTCCTAGCAGAGTCTGTAAAGCATCAGTAGTTGAAGGTGCCGGTTAATTTGAAGATGCTGACGAACTGACTATTCCAGATACTTAAAAGATTCATCCTTATACTTTTGTTTTCTAGAACCATTCTGGTACCAAAATCTGTATTATTTAGGGTTTTCTAGAGTCACAGAACTTATGGAATGAATCTCCCCCATCTCCCTTTCCTTTTCTCTTTGCAAGTGTGCAAAAAGTAAAGTTTTTATGGAAAAGGCTTCAATTCCTTGAACATATTTGTAAAATCTGACAAGCAGATGTGTTCTGGATAGCATCCTCATTCTCTGTAACTGAGAGCAGGTAGGCAGCCAACTGCTGCACCCCGATTCTCCTAACTTTTAAACTTCAGTCAATTTGTTCTATATATATATATGAATTTTCCTATTTCCATGTATCTAGTCTAAAGCAGAGATGTCTGCAATGCCTCAAGTCATCTGCTCTATGATTAAATAATTCTGCTGTGTCCGTGTAGTGACACTACATAATTCATATTGACACACTGACTTTAAATCTTTAGGAGATTATTTTGACTGATGGGGTAGCTTGTTTCTTTGAGACAGCTATCTCTACATGATGAAGTAGCTTAAAATTTTCAAATCAAAAGTCAACAAAACTTAAAGTATACTTTCTTGTCTTTGTAATATTTAAAACTTCTAAAATTTCTGTTCAGATATTAAAAATTGGAGAAATGTTTTAGGTATATAAAATGTTCCTTTAAAATCAGAATAACAAAATATATAGTACAGTTATTAAAATCTCAGACTATATTACTACTATACCATTTTTTATGTCAATAAAAAGATCAAAGACTGTCAAATACATTTTCAAAGATACCTTCCAATTGATGAAGTAGTATGGTACATTTAGTTGAAAATGTTGACAATCTGTTAACTATAGTAAAAAGCAATATTCCAGACTGCTAATTCAAAGCCTCCTCTGTGGTAGAAAAGCCACACAGAAATTGCTACAAATTACACTCTAACTACAAATGTAGACCAGGCAACAAGTGGATTTAAGAAGTCTACCATTTAAAAATACATAATCCCATATCTAGTAAACAGATAAGCTTGAACATTATATGAATGTTTTAAAGATTAAATCTAAAATGTCACATGGTTATGTCAATAAATAAATAATTACAGTTATGCCAATCTTTGATATATAGTGTCAGTTTTCATTGATGGCAACAGTCTCTGTAATTAAGTCTGACATCTTACAGATTATGCCTGCCCCTTGGGACACTTCAACAGTTAGTTCCAACTACTTCCTGTTGTAGAATATTAGCTAAATATGTGTCACATTTGTTTATGCTGTGGAATATTTGTTTAATGATGAAAAGATGTGCTGCATTCTTTTATATTACATTTGTTTAACTCTGTGAAACCGTGTTACTCTGCCTGTCTAAAACACCTGACTGGTCTAATAAAGAGATGAATAGCCAAGAGCAAGGCAGGACAAAGTATAGGTGGGGTTGGCAGGCAGAGAGAATAAATAGGAGAAATCTTGGAAGAGGAGATAAAGAGTGAGAAGAAGGGGCCAGCCACACAGCCAGACAGCCAGACATGGAATAAGAAGGAAAGAAAAGATACACAGAAATAGAGAAAGGTGAAGGCCCAGAGGCAAAAGGCAGATGGGATAATTTGAGAAAAGGTGGCAAGAAACAAGCCAAGCTAAGGCTGGGCATTTATAAATAATAAGTCTCCATGTGTATTTATTTGGGAGCTGGGTGGCAGGTTCCCCAAAAGAGCCAAGAGTAAAGAGCAAAAAAGCAACCAACTACAACTTCCTTTACTACAATTCTAATGTTGCAGTTTCTTCCATCAATTCACACAAGTGAAGCACCACGTCTGCTTACATTTATGTCAAGTATGATACCTTTCAATTATAAAATGAAAATACAAAACCAACTGGAAAGCTTTCAAGTACAGAAGTATTATGACAGCACATTATTTGCTATGAAGTGAAAATCTAGTAAATGTAAAACACAATGAGACATATTCTGGCACTTCCTTATCTGAAAAACTTATTTTTAGTTAAAATTTCACAAATAACATGTATGTTCAATTCAGTAAGATATCCTAAAAATTTTTGAAGGTACGTTAAATGGTCAAAAACAGAGAGAAAATACCCCTTTGCAAAACTAAGAATTTAAGAACATATTTTACTTCAATCTCAAAATAAGTCTTCTTAGCACAAGCTAATAAAAGCAGCCCTCACTTATTCTGAACTTTAATTACATACAGGTGGAGAAAAAAAACAAAACAGAGATTTACATTTCTGAGTGTAGAAACCACCAAGGCCTAGTTCTCATCATTCTAATTGCTTGTCTGTAAAACCCTGGAATTGCAACTTATAGAAGTCTTAGAGGACGGATTTCTGCGAGACTTAGAATGACGCCTCTGCACATTCCTAGAGAAAAGTTGTTACTGATGTGTTGGTGGCAGCAAGCTGTCTTGTGATGATCAAAATTAGTGTTTTCCCAAAACTGACTAGTATATTTGCTCTGTTAAAATAAAAAGTGAATCCTTAAACTCCTCATATCATTTGAACATCTAACAGATGACCACACGCAAATCCAAGTCTGGAGATTAATTTCTTCCTAAATGAAGTTCATTTGTAATGGCAAACAACTATACCTCAAACATAATGAATCAAATAAATGTATTCTTTGGCTCCTCATAGAACAACTCAAATTTTGTCACTTCATGCTTATTTCATAGACAATATTAACAGATTGTATTTTGTTAAGACAATCATATCAAAAGTTAATTTTGACCTACTTTGGAGATGGAGGGATTGAAGAAGAATCTAAAACCTTAGCAAATTATGACAAGGTAAAATCTGCTAAAGTTGACTCCAATTAAGAAAACAGCGGTTTTTTTGCAGCTATTGATCAGTTACTTTTATTATTTGATTATTAAAGGTGAACAACACAGGAAATGCATTCAAACTAATTTTTAATTAATTTGGGCTTGTAGCTTAAGGAGATAAAGCAGGGTTAATGATCAAGTCCTCTCACTGTCCAATATTCTGAGATGTGACAGTAGCTACCATTACCTCTGCCTCACTCCAGGGTCTAACCATTGACCCCACATGATTGTGGCATGGACCAAGAGCAATTTACATTTCTGAATTTTTATCTTTGTTCCCTTCCATCTACTACAGTTTAGCAAACTCAAACTAATTAAAAACAACTCATTATTTGTTATTGGTTTTGAACCACATTAGGAATGCAGAGATGGCCAGCCAGGTGGGTAGGGAGCTTGCTGTGAAAGTAGGAGAACCCAAGACCAAACCTCAGCATCCATACAGAAAGACAGGAATGGCTGTGTGCCTGTGATTCAGCACTGGGGAGGGCAGACAGCTGGACCCCAGGCCTTACTGGCCATCTAGCCAAAATAGCTTCAGGCTTCAGTAAGAGATCCTATCTTAAGAATTAAGGTGAAGAGCAGAAGAAAATGACACATGATCTCTTCCTCTGTCCTCTATATGTGTTTGTCCCATGTATGTGTACATACACCACACATTTATGCACACAATGAATACAAAGGAAGAACAATAATAGGCCTTTTAAAAGGGAAAAAGTCAAAGAGCCCCTCCACCAAATGAGTCAATGTAGCATCTGTGGATTTAAGCTTTCTTGACAGGGTTAAGAAAAATCAGTACATGGTGAAGAACAGACTAAGCAGATCCTCAACAAAAAGTGTTTACTCCATCATCGAGTTTAAGAACTGGGTTGTCTATAAGACTTTATTCTCACATTGACTGACAACAAATTTGTTCCAGACCACTTCCAGACCAACTACAAGAGCAATCTATTGAGATGACTGTTCAAAATTCCTTTGGAAACCTGCTTGCTCATTAGTTTTATTTTAGAAAATGCATGATGGTACAAAACACATGAATTACATAGGAAGATGGAACATGAAGCTTCTCTCATGTCTTCCTCATTTCAGTCTCCTACAAAGTAACCACTATTTATCATGTATCCTGCTACAAAAGGTCACACCACATACTACAAAAATGACCAAGTTTCTGAGAACAATACAAATGGGATACAATGCTGGACTTGAACTTGCAATCCCCTGCCCTTGCCTATGATGTGCTATGATTACAAACACTTCAACTAACTGTAGTTAACATTTTTGGAAGATGAACATCAAATACTTCAAGGATTCAAGCATACAATCTGAAATATCTGTATTACTGTAGCATTACAAACTTTATGGACTATAAAGTTAGACTGAGTTGTTTCAGTAGAACATTCTATGAAAGCATACTTAAATCCTTCTGCCTTACTTGTAAAATGAGGACTGTACCTAAATTTCAGGTTTGTTGTGAAGATTAAATGCATTAGACCATTAAAATATATATCAGCTCACCGTTTTTAGCTTTATTAACCCTGCCCATATCCAATCCCTTCCCAGTACTAAAATCAACAACAGCACCATCACTACAACAAGGACTATATACCTGACTTTTATGTGGGTACTGAGATACAAACTCAGGTCCCCACCCACTGACCCACCTCCCTAGCCCAAATTCTATATTTTGCAGAGCTAGCAAACAACGACTATATAAGTTCTGGATGATCAAGTTGGTAATATAAAATGCACATACACACCAGTTGTGGTGGCAAACATTTATAATACAAGCACTTAAGGGACTGAGCAGGAGAACTGAGAATTCTGTTCAAGGATAGCCTAGATTGTAAAGAAAAACCTGAACTCAAAAAAGAAGGAGGCTCCATTTTAGAATTCTAGTAAAGAACATATACAAAGTGAACATTCATAAAGTTTTTCTGATGGCAATAAAATGGGACTATGCAAGCTAATAAATGAAGATGACAAAATACAACCCATTTCCTACAAATACACATGCATATAAAATGTGACCCCATAGTTATTAAAACAAAACTACTGTTTATACATATTTCCCTCTATAACCTTCAGTTTCCAAGCTTATGTTTAGAAAGAAGCCTATCTTAAGCTGTAATTCCCTAGTAATATTTCAATTTTACATCCTTCTATGGCATCTCAATGTCCAATCTTCTACCTCAGCATTTACAACACTATATTCTTTGCTTGACTATTCTTTTCCCTCAATAGGTTCACAAACAGAACAAACAGCTAATCTCCTGTAGACTGCCATATCCATAAAGCCCAAAAGAGTCCTGATATATGGAACATAATAACTGACAAATTAGGTTGAATTCTATAATTTTTCAGATAATCATCCTTAACACCATGCTGATATTAACTGTTGTTGTCTAATGAGAAATCAGAACAAATTATTTCTACATCTGATATTAAAATTTATATAGCTTATAGTTTATAAAGTAGCCACTTAACATTACCTCCTTATTAATCCTATGGATTTTCCTGGAAACTTGTATCTAAGTGCTCTCCTAAGTACTTTACAAATATATTCACTAACTGTCAGGTTAATCAACAAAATAATTTTTAAAAAAACAGTAACAAAGACACACAGAATTTTATTTTTACCAAAAGCAACTAATAAGTGTGGGTAGCCAAGATTTCACCAAAATGATTCTGCAGACTGTGCCCTCCACCACTTTATAAATGCTTCTGACTAAAGACAGGACTAATCTATCTTAGCACTAAAAACAATGGAAAGCTATGTCCCCATGTATTTCTAAGAATTTATTATTAAATACATCACTTGCATTTGTGTACTTCTTAATTTTTTGGTGATTAAAGAATATGCATTGAAATGAAAAGGAAAACTAAAAATTATAAGCATTAAAAGGAATTAGATACTCTAGAAATAGTACTAATCCTAAAATGTTATAATTCTTCTCTAATTTTCAAACATTTTTAATCTCTTTTCATCTACTTAAGCTTGAGTACCAATGAATCAATTTTAGCAAGGAATTCAAATATAGCAAAAGAATAAAACAACAGAAAAATATACACTTAAAATCTTCTCAAATCATAGTTCAACAGCTCATCTTTTGAAATACATTGATTATATAAAATCATATAATAATCAATGAATGCATTTTATCAAAGAGAAGTCAACCAGAAATATATAAAATATATTTGAAAATGAGAAGACAAGAAATAACCAAAGTAACTTTAAAAAAGAAGCAAGATTGATGCATAATGATTTCAGGTCATTATATAGTTATTAATAATCTACAGAGTACGGTATTGATGTAAGATAAAAATCAATGGTACAGAACAGAGTCCAGAAACAGGGTCACAGGTACAAAATGAATTCATTTCCAATAGAGGTGCTGTGACAATACAACAGGAGAAAAGTCAGTCTTTTCAGCTAAGAAGGTCTGTGATAGCTAACTTTAGGTGTCAACTTCACTAAATTGAGAAGTATCTAGAGCAACAGAAGCATTACCTCCAGGTGCTAAGGTCTAGTCACCCAGAACTTCATGTGCAGTAAAATGTCAGAGAACAAAAGCTTTAATAAATGGAGCCCAGTGCAAGGTAACCCATTCATTGGGGCATCCTCTTTCAAGAGACAGATGTAGTTCTCATGGGACTTCAGTTAATTTCTCAGAGTTTAGACAGTTAAAAGAAAAAGGGGCTGGTCACTGGGAGTTTGACCATGCTCCAATAAGTATATGGGCAATACAAATCTTAACTGGTATACTTTTTTTCTTAATTTTTTTGGCGGGAGGGCACAAAGGTGGGAGGGTGGATCTGGGAGGAATGGGAAAGGAGTGTGATCAGTGTGCACTGGGTGAAGTTCCCAAATAATCAATAAAAAACGTATGTTGGAAATAAAAGAAACAAGAACAATGATAGAGTCTATCTGGCTTTAACAGCATAGTCTTCTCTGCTGTGTGATTGGTCCTGCATCATAAAATCATCTCTTAAAGTATTCACCATGAAATCCTCACCAGAGGTTGAAAAGATAAGGTGAGACAATGCTGGATTTCTAAATAGGTTAAATAGTGCCCTATTCCTCATTGCTGAATTGGCTACTGATATATTCTGAGGGAGGGGTAGTAATTGTTTTCACTTGTGTAACCACTAGGCTCCAATGGATAGTTCCAAACCCAAGTTATATGGCTGGCTCTGTTAATTCAGGGGAACACACACATTCACACACACATATACATGCAGAGAGGTATAAACGTATGAAAGGCATTTGTAAAGGAAAAAGATAGGAGTGGGAAATAGAAGAGGGTGGAGGGAATGCAATCAGAATGTAATTATATACATGTGTGAATGTGTCAAAATTCATTTCTTAAAGTCTATAAAAATAAACTTTACATTGCATATAATATATCAAAATTTAATCTGAAAAACAATGTTCAAATTCTACAGAAGAGACAGAAATGTTTTAAATAATTTAAAATAATTATTTTAAATTATTCATCTGAATTGAAAGATAGAAAAAAGTTTTCAAGACTAAAATGTATAAAAGTTCACTTTTCTTAGAATAATGCAAAAAGTTATTAAGGACTTTTTTCTTGTTTCTGGGACTCTATTAATGAAAAGCAGTTAATTTTTTAAAATTTAGAATGACTATTTTCAATTAGCTACTGCTTTTGTTTGACAACTGGTATTTCCCAATAATAGCAACCTTTTTTTTTCTACAAGTAAAGGTAGGCTGAGTGCTTTACTTCCTGTGTTTCAGTGTTTACAAGTGCTCCTAGAGTAAAAGATTATGTGCTTGAGATGCTGAAACACAAACAACGTACTAAACATGGAGACACATCACAGTCATCATTTTGTAACCCTTTTGCTTGCTGCCCATTCACACTAGAATAATCAATCTAAGGGCTGGAGAGACAGCACAGCAATTAAGAGTGTGTACAGAAGACCAGAGTTCAGACCCCAGCACCAATGTTGAAGGCTCACAACCTCCTGTAACCAGAGAACCCACATTCACCTACCCACAAACAGATACATATATAGTCACAAAATTAAAAACAAAATAATTCTTTTTTTTTCTTTTTTTTTTTTAGTCTTTTTAACATAAAATTTTATTGTATCTTTGGAAGTTTCATACAAACTTCTCCTTTTCCTAGATTCATCCCCTCCCATTTACAGACAAATTTACTGGTGACCAAATATTCTTAGATGTGTATTCTTTCACTGAATATTGGTTGACTTACCAGGGGCTACACTCTTAAAGAAACTGTCTCTTTGTCTTCTAGCAGCTAACAATTGCTCAAATTTCAATGGCTAGGGATGGGACTTCTTGCTCGCCTCCTGTCTTCTCCATGCTGGGATTTGATCTGTCTTGGACTTGGCCAGGTTTTTACATGCTATCTGAAACACTGTTGAGTTCACTTGTGGGGATGCCCACCTGTGTCCAAAAGATAATGTTTCCTCGTAGTCATCTACTGCCTCTAGCTTGTACACTCTTGTTAGCCCCTCTTCCACAATGATCCCTGAGCCTTGGTGTGGGGGTGTGGATTGCCTGACATACATTCCCATTAGAAACACTGTTTAGTATTCTGCAGTCTCCTCTTCTGCGTGCCTTGGGCAGTTATGGGTCACTGGGTTAATCACTCTCTACTACAAACAGAAGCTTTTGTGATGAGGATTGGATCATTGGTTTACGGGTATAGTAGTAAGTCGCTAGAAGCTGGTTTAATTACTATTGCCAGGGTGCCCACAAACACATCAAGCCACGCAACTTTTACCCACATTTAGAGGGCCTAGTTTGGTCCCATGCAGGCTTCTCACCTGTCAATCCAGAGTCCATGAGCTCCCACTAGCTTGGGTCAGCTATTTCTGTGGTTTTTTTTTTCCACTATGATTATAAGAGCAAGGGGGGTCAAATTCTTTAATTTTTTTTATTTAGTCTTTAAATAATTCTTTAAAAAAAGAAAAATCAATCTATAACTTAAACAACTTAAAACAGATTAAGCAGATGTAATGTACCTCTCATTACAAAAATGTAAAAATATGGGCTGAGAGGAAACTCAGTGGTAGAACACTTGCCTAGAATGTGCAAGGCAATGAGCTCAGTCCCCAGCACTATAAACACACACACACACACACACACACACACACGCACGCACGCACAAAGTAAAACTGTAAAATACTTTGGAAAAGTGTAGTCCTCAGGCAGAACAACACAAAATTATGAAGTTTTTTAAAGCTCAGCAATAGCTTCGTGAGAACAAAGGCTTTATGATATGATAAAGCATTATGACTCACTAGGACAGGCTAAGATGAAGCATCACATATTCTGGACTCAGCAAAATAATAAATACTTATTGGGACTTAAGATTTAAATATAAGAAACAGAGCATTAAGTCTACTACAAGAAAACACTGAAACAGATTTCATAAAATTGGCATAAAACTAGGATTTCAAGGAAAACACAACTACCATAAATAAGTAAATAAATAAATAGCAGATGTCTTACAATCTAAGTCTATGGATGAACAAGATAGACTGAACACATTTCATATTTTTTCTTGCCTATTATAACTAATAGCACTGGACAAAATGCATAGACCAGACACCAGCAGACAATGATTAAGGACGAGTACTGCAAGACATGGCATGAACTCTTTGTCTCCCATGAAACCTAGACTGAAGAAAAAGCTCAGAATGTGAGTGGATGTGATACTCCCAAGGCAGCAACAACAACAAGGCAATCAGTACCAATAAGACAACTTTCTATTACAAAGGCTAAGAGGAGGCAACCTCATACAGAAGTCTTCAAGACAGGAAGTCAAACATCTAGAGAGGAAAAGTACTACTCCCTCAAATCTTGAAGTGCTGAGACTGACACCGAAGGGCTGGCTATATATGTAGAGTCCTTGACTACCAAGCCATCTGGGAAGTAATAAGCAGCAAAATATAAATAGGTGCCAGAAACTGAAATCTAGTACAAACAAACAAAAATAACGTGCTTTTCAACAGGCAAGAAAAAATGGACTCAAATGAGAAGAGACCTACTGAGGATGCTAACAATAACATGAAAAAGATGCTGGAAAGACAATTTTTTTCTTTACTTGTTCTTGTGTGCACACGTGGGGTGTGTGCGTGTGCGTGTGTGTGCATGCATGTGTCACAGTATCCATACAGAGGCCAGAGGACAAACTGAGGTATTAAGTTCTCTCCTTACACTATTTTGGTTCTAAGAATTAAACTTAAATAATCAGGTTTGGCAGAAATGGCCTTTAGGAACTGAGACATCTTGCCACTCACAGATACAACTTTTAAAACAATTTAAAAACCCTGAAAGGAATACACTTAAACATCCTTGAAACAAATGGAAAGGGGGAAAAAACATTCAGCAGGGGAAAAAAACCTGAAAATATTACAATAACCTAGGTTATAGAGTCTCAGAATGGGCTCAGTTGAAAAGTCTAACAAGGGAGAATCAATGACACCAGAGAAAGACCAACACAAGTGACACAATGTCAACAACAGAGAAAAACATACACCAGACAAATGTCCACCCCAGGATCTGATTGGACCATAGCTGAAGAGTGAACAGGCTTTTGACTCAAGAATGAAAAGAGAAGCAGTGAGTTGAAAAGAAAAAGGCTCAGAACCCCCCCAAATTTGATGAAGATAGAAGCCTTAGAAATGGGACACTAGGCAAACACCAAATGGTAAAGTGAAAGAAATCGATAATTAACAAACCCTCATCAACTTCCACAAACTGAAAGTCAGGAAAGAACCATGAGAGCAGCCAAGGGGTGCAAGGTACAAAAACACGAGATTTGAACAAAGCCCATTTTCTCTTCAGTAATTAGGAAGGTCAGAGAAGAAGAAAACCAGTTTATAATGGCATGGAAAAAGTAATGAAACTCCTAAGTGTGCAGCTAGCAAGAAACGTTCTTCAGGAATGCAGATGTAACGAAGACATTCTCAGTTTACACAGAAAGGGAACAATATTAGTCATAAGCTTCATAATCTCTCTCTTTAAACTAAAACCTGAAATTGACCCATCTCACCCATCTCAACAAACAAAGCTGTTTAAATCTAAGCCCTTCCAAGGAAAACTGTCAGAACATAGACTAAAATAAACACCTCATACTGACACTTAGCTACTGCAGGGCAGGAGCAGTCCATATTCTGAAGCACCTGCTCAGTGTCCTCTGTGGGGTTCAAGGGAACATTGCACTACGAATATTAATAAAGCTTAGAGTACACATAGATATAGAATTTACAAAAAATTAGACCAAGTATTTCAATCAATGGCAGACTAAGGCTTTCAGTGGCATCAGGAACAAACACCATGAACATTAATAAAAGAAGCTTAGGATAAACATCAATCTACTACAGTAATGAAAAATTCGATCAAATATTTCAATCAATGACAAATTGAGGTCTTCAGTTTCACAAGCTGATTTTTTTAGTCAGACACTAATAAACTAAATAAATAAATCTACTATGTATATCAATAGTTTCCTCTAACACTAAGTGTAATTCTCTCTTATAAAGGGAGATTTACATTCAAACAGCAGTAACATAATAATTGGTACTTAACCTGACAAACCCAGGTGAATCACAAAATAGAACAACCTTACATCATACTTAATGTATACATGATTTTAACTCACAAGGTAACTGGGCTAAATTCAGTACACAGTAAAGAGGCAAGGGACCACTGTGATGCCAGCAGCATGACCAAAAATTTTCAAATGAGATAAACCTGTGTTCCCATTTTAAAAATGTATTTCCAAAGATAAATTATCTGTACTGAAGATATTAGGATATATGACAGGGACATTTTAAGATTTAAGATTTTGTTTAATTTTAATTGGCATAGCTTAGTGTGAAACTTACTTAGGGAACATAATTACAGTTCCACAAGGCCAGGCAGCTGTAGACAAGGCTGGTGCTAAAACCCAACTCCATGTACCCAGCAGCCACAGAGCCAAGTGCCCCAAAGGACCCCAGAATCAAGCAAGGCAGTGGCGTACTAACGGAAATCCAAACGAAGATAGTGGACTTCAAGCCCATGCCCAGATAAGAGATACTGAAATCTGACATTCAGAGATTCACATCTACAAGCCCTGGCCCCAAGCAAAATCTTGAGAAGCAAGAGACCTGGCCAAGGTCCATGGGAACAAAACTGACTGCAGGAGGACCTCAGTACTCTGCAGCAGCTGATCATCCCACAGGTGTCACCAGTAAAGGAGAACAGGCTCAGCCACCCATGTCACAGTTCAAGGGACCCTGAAGATGGACAACCTACACTGCATGTAGTTCTACACCTGCAGGTGCCCAGTGGAGCAAGAGACCCTTTAGAACCACAATATGTACATGGTCAGAAATACAGACAGCAGAAGTGTGTCAAGGAACACTGAAACAAGAGATCCTCAACACCTACCATCTGGCTGCACTGTCAAGGGGTTACAAGCATCACAGGAAGACTAGAAAGTGGAGTGTGGTACAGTGTCCAGAAGAAAGGTAGTGAGGACTGATGAGCCCCTCACACCAGGAAAAACACTAACTGATAATAAAATAGCTACTTAGTGTACTGCTCACTTGTGCTTATAAAATTTTCAGCTTTTTATTTTCTAGTTTATGTATATAAATGTATTGCTTCATTTTTAACTTTTTAAATTTTCTCTTAGTATGTACACGCTTGTATTTTAAATGCTCAACTGTTATGACTTGTATCCTCTTGGGAGACATTTTTGTTTCCATCTTTTTCTCTCAACCTAATACTATTTTCTCTACTGCTCTTCATACTTCCAAACCATATACTTCCCCCTCATTCATTTTTTCCTACCGCACACTCCATCTCCCTTTCACTTCGTTATATAAAGACACTACATTTTTTCCAACCAGAACTCTAGTACTTCTGTCTACAAATCTTCTAATAAACACAAATCAGGGGCTATTACCTTCTTTGCAATTGACACTGAGGTTTCTGTCAAACCATTTAGAGTCAACTGCCAATGCCCTATCAACTCCCAGTTCATCCCATGCCACTTCTGTCACATAGATAACTCTAGGTGAAAACAGCAGGATGGTACATGAAACAAAACAGAGTGGAAAGGGGGACAAGGGCTATAAACTGGAGGACATATATCACCCCAAAAGACTTACAGAATATAACAAAGAAACACAAAACACAAGAAAAAACTATGCTATGACAACTGCCAAGAGGTCGTTTGTGCAATGCCCAAAATCAAAGATACTGTGATAGTGGAATGCAAGAAAAGATTGCAAGGTCCTATTTTTTAAAATGTACAAAGAGGAAATTGAGGACTGCAAGAAACATATAAGAAACTAAATTAAAAACTTACAAAAGAAACCCAATTTAAGAGTGCAAACCAAGTAGACAAAAGAATCAGTCACTTAGAAGAAGTATAATAAAATGAGGAAAAAAAATTCTGTGACGAAACAGACACTGAAAAGGAACAAAACAAAAGTTCTGGAAATAAAAGAATCAATCAATTGAATAAATAACTGCTATATATATAGATATATCAAGAAATACCTCAAATAAACATGCCAAAAACTCTAGGAATCTGGAACCAAACTTATGAATTCATGGGACAGATGAAATAAAACCAGATTGTAGGATAAAAGAGCCAGCCCAAGAAGCCTACCCTGACCCAGAAACCTACCCTGACCCGGAAACCAGAGCCAGCCCAAGAAGTCCACTTTGACCCTGAAACCAGAGCCAAATCTGCCCCTAACCAACAGAACACAAAATCAACCAATCCCTCAAGACAACCAACCAATCTCTGAGCAGAAAACCAACCAATCTGAGCTTGCCCAATCTCAAGGGGATCGAAATCTGACCAATTCCCTCCCTGAAAATCTTCTCCCTGGAAAAACTCCGCCCCTAAGCAGCCCTATATAAGGCCCTCCGCCTGTTCCGTTGGCAGTTGTTCTCCCCCACCACAGCAGAGCAGCCTCTCCTGGATACCTCCTTCCCAAATAAATCTCTTGAAAGAATTTTGGGTGAATCTCTGCCGGGAAGCTCTGTTTTGGGAGCAGAAGTCGCAGCTGACACCTCTGCTGGGAAACTCCCTTTAGGGGAGCAGAACAGAATCAACTTTTTCCCAAGTGCGAGAGCAGATTGCTTACATTTCTGTTGAGTTTCTCTGATCAGAGAGAAGCACAAGTAACATTTTGGGCTGAGAAGAAATGGATACCTCTGCTTGGAAACTTCCTAAAGAGAGTGGAGCAGAGCTCAGTTGTAAGGGCTCTCTCTAGGAGAGGAGCAGGATTGCCACACCCTGGGGGGAGACCAGGACCCACGGGACCCTAGCTTCAGGTGTAGCCTGACTTACCAACAGCTCAGGATACCTTTCTCCACAACTGTAGGTATACCTTCCCTTTACTGCTGTAAGTATAGCCTGACTTCCGGACAAGATTTTCCCTCTGGAACGGGAACACTTGCACAGATAGCCTGAAGAAGCTATTCAATGAAATTACAGTAGAGACTTCCCAATCATAGAGAGACACCCAGAGAAAACATTAAGAAACGCAAATAAATATGGCCAGAAAACAACCTCTCCAGGATGTAGCATAATTAAGATAGCAAAAACACAAAGCTAAGAAACAACACTAGCAACTATAAGGGTAAAATGCCACCATCACAACAAGGCAAAACATCAGAATAACAACATATTTGTCTTTAGCAGCCTGAAAATTGAGGAAAGCATAGAGAAATAAATTCTGAGCATTGAATGTAAGTAATTCCCAACTAAGACTGCTATACCCGGCAAAAATAACTATTTAAATGAACAGAAAAATAAAAATATCTTAAGAAAAACAAGGAAACTCGTGACAACTAAGCCAGCACTGAATAAAATTCACGCACACATACATACACACAGAAGATGAGGAGGAAAAAGCAGAGAGAGAGAAGGGAAGAAAGAAGAAGAGGAGAAAGAAGAGGCAGAGAGGGAAAAGGAAGAGGAGAAGAACCAAGAAGAGGAGAAAGAAGAGGAGGGGAGGAGGGAATTTCATACAGGAGAATCCAGGAAAGAACACATTTCATGAAAGCAACAGATGAACAAAAGATACTTAGGAAGGTATCAATCATGCAATACAGCAAACCAATAAACTTTCAACATTACCAGGAAAGGAAGAAAAGAACTAGCAATTACCCAAAAAACCAATACAACAAACAAACAAAATCATAAACAGGAAAGCTTTCTCAATTACAATCAATTAAAGGACACAACTAATGGATTAGACTAAAAAATATAATTCAACTCCCTCCTATCTCCAAGAAATTAACATAGGAAAGGTACCTATAAGCTGACAGTCAATAGTTGGAAATGAAACTATGAAATAAATGGAAGCATCAAAAAAGTGGTACAGTGGTCATTCTCACACCTGATAAAGTAGACTTCAAACCAAACTAGTCATAAAAGGGAAATAAGGGCCACCAAATGATGATTAAAAAAAAAAAAAACTCATCAAGTTGTAATAATT
This sequence comes from Peromyscus californicus insignis, assembly GCF_007827085.1. NCBI lineage: Eukaryota > Metazoa > Chordata > Mammalia > Rodentia > Cricetidae > Peromyscus > Peromyscus californicus. The sequence continues at coordinate 49,992,452 of NW_026294525.1, forward strand.
GCAAGTATTAACGCCTGACTCTCAGGGCTCTCTTTAAAACATAAAGAATGAGAAGTGTAAAAGACCACATAAGTCCAGACACAATAAAAATGGGAGACTTCAAGAACCTGCTAATAACATGTGACATATCTTCCTCATTAAAAATTAGCCATGGCTGATGGATGCCCACGGGAGGCCTGCCCTTTTCTGAAGAGAAACAGAGGAGGAGAGGATTAGGGTGGGATACAAATGAGGAACTGGGAAGAGAGCAAGGAGGGGAAACTGCTGTTGAGATATAAAAACAAAAATATAAATAAATAAATAACAAAAATTAGCAATGAAACCTCAGTTATATTACATCACAGAAAAAATGGACTTAACAGGTTTTTATAGAACTTTCCACTAAACAGATAGGAAAAGTATGTTCTTTAAAACTGACCACATTATAGGCCACAAAGAACACCTTATATAGACAAAAAAAAAAAAACCTGAAATAATTCCCTGCCTTCCTAGCAGACTACAATGGAATAAAACTAGAAATCAATAGCAAAATAAGTCAGAAAGATACACAAATACTTGCAGACTAAACGGAAATCAGGGTAAATTTTGAAAAGTTCCTAGAATCAAATAAGAATAAGAGCACAATGCACCAGGTTCTCTGGAATACAAGGAGAGTTCTAAGGGGACCATCCATAGTTGTGGTCACATTAAAAACAAAATCAGAAAGATCTCAAATAAATAACTTAACGATACAAAGTGATATGACCCACTGAGGAAAGAAGACAGTCAAAATGTGACTTCAGGCAAGGCATATCTTCTATTTAGGAATCCCCTTGATGAACATGGTATAAATACAAAGGGATAATTTTATAAAGGACTAAAAGAAATGTCACTAACAGATAGATAGGAAGCACCCTAAACTTAAAAGTAAGATAGCAAACTGTTCCTAAAGGTAACACAAAACCATGTCAAAACTATCACAAAATCTATGAGTATAAAGCTACTACTAAAGCAAATGAATTCCAGTCAACTATAGAAAAACAATACACTCTACCATAAATATAGTTAGGATCACAGAATGAAAAGACTCACAGAAAAAGGCAGAAATAGTATTTGAAAAAATACTGAAAAAATGTTTCTAAATCTGCCCCATCCTTCTTTGGTTATTATGTATTTTATATATTTGAATTAAACTATATATAGGATTGTTTTTATTCCCTCAAATATGCATTCCTAAAGTCATTAAAATTCCTAGAAAGCACTGACTTTAAAGAACACTTAATCAAGTATAAGTATTAACTAGTCTTGCATTCATAGAAATTTAATCTTTCCTTAACATTTTTACTACATTAAAACAAATCCTATGACTGTTCATAATATATAAATCTTATACTTTTTCATTATTGCATATGAAAGTCAAACTTAAGAACTATCACTATAAATGATATAAGTACAGATTATAAAGCACTAGCCTCTTATTAACTCCAAAATGTATTTTAGCTGAAATGTGATTTTCCATCTTCATCATGTATTTCAGAAAACTTACCATATCCACTGAAGTGGCTTATGAGATATGTCTGTGTGCAGCCAGCAACTTCAGTAAGTTGTTGTTACACTTATGGATGTTGAAATACAACATACCACAAAGTGGTAATCTAAACAACAGACACTTTTCACAGATTTAGAGGACAGACAGTCAAGACCAAGGTGTCATCAATTTAATTCTCTTGAATCCTAACTTTCTGGCTTGCTAGATAGCTGTCTTCTCACTACATACTTGTGACCTTCCTTGATGGGTGGAAAGAAAATAAAAGTGATACAGGTAATTTCTTAATCTAAAGGCACTAATTTCATCATGAGTTTCTTGCCTTTCTGATTCTAACCTAGACCTAACGAACTCTCAAAGGGCCCACTTCCAAATAGCATTACACTGCCACCTAGCCTTTAAACTATGAATTTGGGAGGTGGAACATGTATAAATATTTAGCCTCTAAGTGCAACCTAATTTGGAAACGAGGACTTTAATTAAAGTGACATTCTTGAGAAAAAATTATCCTGGTTAGAGAAGATTAAAAAAAACAACAACAACAAACAGAAAAGGGCAAAATGGGAGGAAAGAACACCATGGGAAGACAGAGAAGTAGAGACTGCAGTGTGTTCTAACCCGAAAGCCATGAGAACCCAAGAGACACGGAACACATATTCTTTTATAGCTCCAGAAGAAACTACCTCTCACACAAAACCTTTTCTAGGAAATTAACATTCTGTTCTTTTATGACTCCAACAATTTTGTTGTAGTTTCGTATAACCTATCTAAAAGAGTAACTTCCTCTCCAAACATATATTTAATTCAACACTGTCTCCTTTAATTTCCTTTAATCTCCTTAAATGTCTCATTAATATTTAATCATTAGTATTTTATTTTTAAAAGCACTATAAATATTACCTTGCTTATATATTACAAAATATTAACCTGGTTATAGGCCCAAATGTATTTTTCCAACTCGGTCATAAGGCACAATCTTTACAAGTAGAAACTAAATGCTGAATATCTTTGTTAGTCTTTTTATCTAATATGGGCCTACATACAGTGCATTACCTAATAAATTCTCATTTGAAAAAATAAAATATCTACAATTTCTTCTTATATGTTAAATTATCCTTCACAAATGGGCTAAAAGTCTAGTGTGATTACTTCAAGATCTCTTTAGTGCTTCCTCTAAAATCCAACTACAATCTTATCCCCAGATTATCATTCCCTAATGTTATAAAAACTGTGAAGAGACATAAAACCTATGCTTAGAAATAATATTCAAAACATGGTAAGAATCACAAAAGAAGGCTATCAAAAGCTAGTAAAGTAACATTAAGAATTGTCTTAGTACAGATGTGATCATAAATAAGTTTGTTATATTGTTTGTATTATATGTTAATATTTCCTTAAAATTAGGTTGTATAATAATTTTTATAACCTTAAAAATGAACATTATAAAAAGATGTAGGTGAAAAACATACCTGAGTTCGTAAAATTTCACTTTTTGACAACTGCATATCTCCAGTCAATTCTTTCACTACAATGCCCAGTGGCTCTAGACGTTTGCTGAAGTAATTTGTCATTTCCGCTGCCAAGGCTTTCATTGGAGCAACATACACAATCTGTACCAAACAAACACTAGCTTGATGAATGAGCAAAAATTACAACACCATTTATTTCATAGTAGCCAATGCAAGTCACAATTTATTGTGAAATATGATTCTAGCTACTTCCTGTGAAAAACGTTAATAATGATATATGGAAAGTACTTATCTTTGCTGGGTTAAGCACATGGTTATTTAAATAAATAAAATACTGTCCTTTAAACAAAAGGACAATGGAATTTGTTTACACTGCCTCATTACTTAGAAAGTAGCTAAAAATATTTTCATGTGTTTTCCCAAGGGTAATGGGATTTAAAAGCAGAAATAGTACTGCCTTTATAGTAAAGAAGTCAATCAAGCAACATTCTTTATATGAATTCTACTATAATAAATATCTTTAAGAATTCACAAGTTTTGTTGAACTGAAGGCTTATTTTATCTTCTATAACTCAAAGGAAAAAAATAAAACAACTATTGTCTGATTTGTAATCTCCCACCTTAAACTCATTCTTTTTAATAACACCTTGTTGAAAGTGTTGTCGGATTTCATGTAAAACTGTAAGCATCGCAATGTTGGTCTTCCCAGCTCCAGTAGGGGCACAAATCAGCATGTTCTCATTGGTGTTATAAGCAGTCTCAAACACTATGGACTGGATTCTATTGAGTCTCTTCATTCCTTTAAAAGCCAACTGTCCGATCTAAAATAAGGGAGGAACATGACTTGTTATAAATAAAATATAAATGACTCATAAAATACTGAATATAAACACTAAATCTCTATAGTTAACAACATGATGACAAGCATGCATGACATCTACCTCAAAAGACTTTGTTCAGTTTCTCAGTGCACCCTGCATTTAAGAAAGCACCATAACTATAGCTAGGTTCTAATTCAGAAATTACAACACTCTAAATATGAAAATATGATTCTAAACTTAGGATACTAAATATTTGACTAAATAACTTCCCCAAACAGAAAATGATGTAATGTGTAAATATGAAATAAAAACACATCCTTCAAAGTTCAAAGAATTTCCAAGTTGTATCATGACAGTCTAGTCTAAACTGAAGGTAAAAACAGGTGCTGGCATATACATGTAATCCTCACACTGCAGAGGGTGAGGCAGGAGAGTCAAAGCCAGTGAGTGTACAGTGAAATCCTTCCTCAAGAAAGTTTTAGAAAACAAAACAAGAAGCCACCTGAAACAGAAATCAATAGGAAATTCTATTTCATTATTTGAAAAGGTTTGCAATATTTTAATATTTTATGAATTAAAAACAAACTTTAGAAGGCAACATAAATTATTTGAACAGTCAGATCAGACTTCATATACTTTATACGACAACATGTAAAGTTATAAGGACTTTAATACGATTTTTTCATTTAACCTTCAAAATAACTCCATGGTGCACTATTATTACAACTCTTTAGTTAAAAATCAAAAACAAAAAGTGGAGATTTTAAAAGTGACAGAGGACACATAGGTGGTGTGCTAGTAACTCAGGGAATAAACTGGAGAGAGCTGGATGACAAGACCCAGAAGAGATGAGAGATGGCAGCTTCAATACCAAAGTCCAAGAGGGGATGCACACAGCAGCAGTTCAGAGTCAGTCCAGAAGATCAGTTTGCGTGGCTCACAACACCTGTGACTCCACCACCTCTTCTGGTGCTCAATCTCTCTGTCTCTGTCTCTCATTAAAAATGATAGAAATAAATCTTTAAAAAATGAAGATCAGAAAATGGGGCAGAGAGAGTGCTCCTGCATGTCTCCCCGCCCACCCCCAGTTCCACAGCAACAAATTTCTGTATGTATTCCTCTCTCCCCCATTTTTCTGATCTTTAATTTTAAAAAGAGTTGGAAGTGGTAGCATACACTTGCAACTTCAGTACTGGGAGGCAGAGACAGGTATGTCCATGGGCCTTAATGGTCTGTCTACTTGGTGAGCTCCAGGTCAGTAAAGGACCCTGACTCAAAACAAAATTTAAAAAAATAGTAGTGTCTGAAATATGGTAGCCAAGGGTACTCCAGCCTTCACATGCACATACAGGCATACATACTCACACAGATACTAGCACATGCACATACAAACACCCTGTCCAAAGAAAGGAAAATATATTGTTCAAAGTTTTTCTCAATGTTTTAACTATACAGTGTCCACAGTATGTATGACCCTTCAAGATATACCAATGCTTTGGAAACATACATCTTTCAAGACAGAAGACAGTACAAAGATCAGACTCGGCATCTGTCAGGTCTCACTTTCTCAGCATTTTTTCATGCCTTTACACTGCCCCAAAACCTTTCCCAACCCTTGGAATCTCTTCATTGCCATTCAAGTTCAAGCTCACAAGTGAACTCCAATTTCCTCTGGTTCCCTAAGTAATCAGGGTGTTTCTATATTTATAATCCGCCATATTTCAAAAAATTTAAGGAAACCCTACTTCTTCAGCAGCCAAACATTCAACAAACCTTCATCACATATATATATTATCATTATTATCTCTAACCATAAATACTGAAACAACATTTTTATACGTATATCTGGCCCACTGGATTGAATCCAAGGATTCTGTTTTATTACTCTTTATATTGTTGAAGGTTGCTGGGGTCCCACTGTCTCTGATCCCGGGGGCAGGGGGTGAATAGACGCAGAACCAACGGCACAGGCTCTGGTAGATTATAAGCAATCTCGTTTATTAAACAAAGGACTAAGGTATTTATGTGTGTAGTTTTTGGTGGGCTCTGCTTCCAGTTGCTGTGGTGTTTCCTGGTTGGCTCTGAGTCTTATGTCAGCAGTTGTCATCTTGGGGGTCTGGTTTCAGGCTCCTCTGGGTCAGGATACTACTGCGCATGTCAGAGCTCTCTGCTTTTGGCCTTACCTGTCTCAGTTGAGTAAGATATAGAATGCATACATAACATCCACCCCCCCCCCCAAAAAAAAGCAAAATGAACCTATAACATGAAGCAGTCTGGAAATAAAATGTTATACAACCTTCAATAAGAAACATAGGGCTGGGGTGATGATGGCTCAATAGTTAGGGGCAGCACTGGCTGCTCTTCCAGAGGACCTAGCTCAAGCCCCAAGCACCCTCATGGCAGCTAACAACCATCTAAGTTCCAAGGGATTCATCATCATCTCCCTGCCTTCATGGGCACTGCACACATGCTAAATAAGCATACATGAAGATAAAACATCCATACATACATGTAAAATAGAGAAGTAAGTCTTAAAAAAAAAACCAGAAACTTATTTTTTTTTCTTAAAGGTTATAGAATAAACTAAAACACCAGAAAAATGTACCTATAGTCCAATTACCCATTTGGAGATTTGTTAGCATTCTACTTAATTCAACAGTTAGTACCAATGAATGACTAAGATATAAATATGATCCCACCAAGAACTTCTGATTAGTATACTGCGTTTTGTAACAACAGTGAAGGAGTGTCAAATGTTTGTTTCTGGTTAAATGGAAGAAAAAAGAACGTTAAAACTACATTGTGCTATTTTAGTCTTAAAAACAGGAGCTATGTGCTGAGGGATCTGACAGGAGACATCCACTATGACTGGCATTTGAGGGAGAAAAACAAAGTATCAGAGAAATGGGTGGTAGAATTCTGGTATGAAACACTCTGTACAAGAGAAGGGCAGGAAGACTGTGAGTTCAAGGCCAGGCAGGGATGCAAACCAGACCCTATCTCAAACAAACAATTCCTGGAACCAGTGACAGCAACTGTGTGATAATATAGGAGGAAGGGGTGGCCAAGAAAATGTTAACAGAAGTACACACGTCCAGACCATAGAGAGGGCATCTCTCTGTCTCTCCTACTCTCCCTTTCTGTCCATCTCTCTCTCTGTGTTTCTCTCTCTCTCTCTCCGTGTTTCTCTCTCTCTCTCTCTCTCTCTCTCTCCCTCCCTCCATCCTTTCTTTTCCATCTCCGTCCTCATCCATCCATCCATCCATCCATCCATCCATCCATCCATCCATCAAATGAATACCTGTGATAAGCTAAGGACTATTTCTGCAGAGCCAACACAATTTAAACAGGAAAGAAGTATATTACAATCTTATTAGAAATTCCTTGGGAAAACATTTAAAACTTAATAATTAGTTGTAATTTCCCTTCTTAGAAAAGAGTTAAATTTAAGACAATTTTAAATTGGGAGAAAAACCCAAAATAATTAAAGGAAACTAGACTCATCTACAAACCTCTAAAGAATGTTTGCAGAAAGATTAAGAAGCTATCACAGGAAATTGAAATGTAAAAAAAATTAAATAGTTCACACATGCTTATACTGTTGATAAACTATTACAGGCACGGGATTCAGTTATCTTATCTCACATATGAATTATTATAAAACCTGCTGATTAAAATAACAATATATGACTCAATCTTGCCATTCAACTAATATCTCTGTATTCATTTTAAAATCAGGTCAAAGGTATCTTCATACTGTTGCATATATATGGACTGATATCACAGAATATGCCAAATAGAAACTGGAAGTTTAAAAACAATTTCCCAAAAATGTATAAAGTACCTCACACAGTCCACACTCTGCACTACAATAGCTAAGCGTTTACTTTTTAAATTTGAATTAAGAAACATATATGAAAAACACTCACATATAAACTTGTTAGTAAAAACAAAAGAAATATGCTCAAACAACTGTTCGATAGTATTAAAAAGAAGCAATAGAGGGCTTAGCATACTTGAAAGTGCTTGTAAGCCACTGGAAAAAAAGTTAAAGTTCATTATCAATAGTCTCTCCTACTCTCCCTCTGTGTTTGTCTGTGTTTCTCTCTCTCTCTCTGTTTGTCTCACTCTGTGTTTCTCTCTCTCCCTCCCTCTCTCTCCCTCCCTCCCTCCCTCCCTCCCTCCCTCCCTCTCTCTCTCTCTCTCTCTCTCTCTCCCCCCCTAACCCCCTTGTTCCCTCTCTTACTGACTCCCTATCTCCATGAGTGTTGGGAATCAGGATCTTCTGCACACTAGATGAGTGATCTACCACTGAGCTGCATTCACTGGTGCTTAGTTTGTGGAAACATGTCTTTCTATATAGCTCAGGCTGGCCTTAACTGTAGGACACCACATTCAATTAGTATACAGGTTTTGGCTTTTTTTATTTTTTCTGGTTTGCTCTTTTTAAAACAAGGGCTCATAGCCCTTACTTTGATCCTGCATTCATTTATTCAGTAAATATTTATTGAATATATCAAAACATCACAAACTGGCCAAATAGTTAAAACTGTCAAAAAATTCTCTGTTCTCATATAATTTACAGTCTACTATGGGATGGAAAATGTTCTGTAATAAAAACTAAATTATTTCAAATGTTCACTCAAATGAAATTGAATTGGCAGTGCAATTAAGAGGAATAGGATGGAAACATTATTTTACCTTTTCTAATTTGAAAATAAAGTGACAGAAAACTGGCCATGAAAACATTTCTAAGCACACACAACCTAGAAGCAAGATCTAGCTCTAGGTCACTGCATCAGAACACAGTTGACAAGTAGACTTGTAGAGAGGTCAGAGGTGGCTACGTGGTCAGATGCAGCTGAGAAAGGGAAATAAGATTCTTATTCCTTTATAGGAATAATAGGTTAAAATGAAGAACTTGCATGTATGTTTCTCATTACAGTGGAAATTCCTGTAGGATTTTAAGCAAAAGCATGGCATTATATAACTCACATTTTTAAAGCACTATCTGGGCCCCAGGAGGAAGAACACGGGAGAAGGCAACAACTATGGAAACAGAACAGGTAAGGGGTAAGGCTGGCTTGTATGGGGTGAAAGCAGGAGATATGAGAGAGGTTACTGAGATCGACTCAACAGGTTTGTTGACTCGAATGTAGATGGTAAACAGAAATCACATACGGCTTTCTTACTGAGTAAATGGAAGACAGTATATGACACGTAAGGATGACAAAAGGTTGAGCAAAACAAATGCTGTAAGTACCTACTATGCCCCATCCCCTAAAAATAAAATAAAATAAAAATATAAACTGGTTAAGCAATACATCAAAAACGTTTTTCATCATCACATGGGACTTTCTCAAAACTGTGTCACATTTGAGGCCAAAAAGCAGCACCTAAAAAACAACTTGTAATAGTTTCTTCTATCGCCTCATAACAGAATAAAACCCAAAATCAATAGGAGAAGCTACACAAACATAAGGAGAATGACTGACATAATTTTGGAAAACTAGGTCCTTGAAAAAATAACAGGGAAAATTTAACTATTCCTAGAATCAAATGAAATCTGTGCAACAGAACACCACCACTGAACTTCAAAGATAGAGAGACAAAACAAAAATCAATAGAAGGAAAAAAATAATGAAGTTCAGAACTAAAATAAATGAAAGAGGAAATAAAACAATACAAAGAATCAATAAAACAATGAGTGGTTTCTTTGAAAAGATTAAAAAAAAAGCACTATTCCTAAACCCAGTTGCTTTTTTTTTTCTTTTTCTTTTTTTTTTTTTTTTTGCTTAAAAGAAAGAACAAAGACCCAAATTACTAAAAGCAGAAGTGGAAGGGGGCATTGAAACAGATGCCTCAGAAACCCACATGGTCCTTAGAGAGTGTTCAAGACGTAAACTTTATACTTGCTCTTGAAAAATGACTGAATTCTGTTTTTAACACCTTTCTCTTAATTGAGAAATAAAAGATTGTAGGGCCACTGTCAATTTTTCTTTACTAAAAAACCAAGTGTCATGTGATGATAATTAATTTTAACTAGATGATCTGGGCACAAGAAATTAATTCCTGGGAACAAAAGTCCTAGGAGAATAATCCAGTATTATATCTTTAGAGGAATGGAGACTGTAAGACTTTATAAAAATCAAGTTAGCTATTTTTTAATTAAATTATAATAAATTTTATTATATACAAAGGAAGTCTTAAGAAACCCCAGTGGAAACAAATAGAAATTGTAACACAATTTAGATCATAGCACTTTTAGATTACTTAACTTACAACATTTAAATACTAACAGAAAATAATCAATATGTCTAAATATGTAAATGTCTAAAAATTAACTCATATTGAAAACAGTCTGTATAAGAGACACAGAAACAAAAAAGAGCTAAAAAAAAAAAGTCCAATAAATCAACACATAGACTTTGCAAGTATCTCCTACCCACTGATAATAAGATGGAAATTAGAAAGATAGCCTTGAAGGAAACAGCATTCAAAAAAAAAAAACAAAGAAGCAAGAAACATTTCACAAACGGGATTCTGTGTCCTAGTTTGCTTTCTGTGGCTGTGAGAAAACACTGAACAAAACAAACTTGGGAAGGAAAGAGTTGATATGGCTACAGGTTACTGTCCATCATCAGGACAGCTAAGGCAGGAACTCAAGGCAGGAAGCTAGAGATAGAAACTGAGTAGGGACCACTGAAGAATCAGTGACATCACCCCCAGTAGGCTGGGCCCTCGAGCATCAATCACTAATTAAGAAAATGCCCCACAGATTTGCCTATAGGCCAGTCTTATGCAGGCAATTTCTTAATTGATATCCTGTTCCTAGATGACTATGATTTGAGATTATCTTTTTCATATGGGGAAAAGATAGCAATCTTATCCTTGAGAGGTATGGTTTCAGTTCAGGCTGAATGCTGAGGAAATCTGAAGAATTATCAAGTTCTCAAGGGGAGATTTTAGTAGGTAAGTAAAACCATTCATAAGAATCTCCACTGACGCTGGGCAGTGGCAGCACGCCTTTAATCCCAGCACTAAAAAGGCAAAGGCAGGTGGATCTCTGTGAGTTCGAGGCCAGCCTGGGCTACAGAGTGAGTTCCAGGACAGGCACAAAGCTACACAGAGAAACCCTGTCTCCAAAAAAAAAGTAAAATTAAATTAATAAAATAATATTTAAAAATAAAATAAGAAAAAATCCACTGATAAACTTCCCAGAATTTTCCTCAGCACAATTTTAAATTAAAATATAATTACATCATTTTATCCTTCCCTTTCCTTACTCTGAAACCCCTTCCATGTGACACCCCCCCATCCCTGCACACACACCAGCTTGCTCAAAATCATGGCTTCTATTTCTTTAGTTCTTATTGTTAACAAACACACACATACACACACACACACACACACACACACACACACCTCTAAACATATACACAGGGCGTGATCAGAATGTTTACTGTCATAGTATGCATACATATGAATTCAGGGCTGAATACAAGTACTGGGTAAACAATTGGGGGCTCGGCTCTGGAAAGACTACTTCTCTTGTTCTCAGCATTGCTGAGTGTCTACAGTTCCTTGTCTACAGGTGGGGCCCTATGAGATTTCCCCCTTCCATGTTAGCAAGCATTTCACCAGCACACTCTTAATTATGCCCAATGTTAACTCTGAAATGCCTTCATGGACCTGTGCCAACATGTGAAATTCAGAGTACACCAACAGTTTAATCTTAGTTATAACTCTGATTTGGCTTCCTTGTCCTTGAACAGAACCACCACAAGTGATGATAATTTTACGGAACTATTCAATATAGTTAGTTGAATTACTTGATGCTAGAGCAATACGTCAACCAAAGGAGATCAAGGGGATACAAATTAGAAATAAAGAAGCCAAATTATCTTTTTTTGCAGATGATATGACCGTATATAAGTGACCCTATATTTTCCACCAAGAAAACTCTTCAGCTGTTAAACACTTCTAGCAAAGTAGCTGGAAACAAAATTAATTCACAAAAATCAGTAGCCCTCCTATATAAAAATGACTAATGGGCTGGGAAAGAAATCAAGGAAACAACACCTTTCATAATAGCCTCAAAAAATATCCTAGAGTAAATCTGACTGAGCAAGTGATTAAAAAAATAAAAAGTTCTATGATTAAAAAAACTTCAAGACATTAAAAAAAGAATCTTAGGAAGATATCAGAAGATGGAAAGACCTTTCATGTTCACGAATCAGTAGGATTTATACAGTAAAAATGGCCATCCTACTAAAAGCAATGTACAGATGCAACACAATCACCAAAATAATTCCAACACAATTCTTCCCAGGTCTTGAAAAGAGAGTTTGAAGCTTCATATGAAACACAAATAAGCCAGAATAGCTAATATAATCCTGAAAAAAAAAGGACTGAGAGGTATCACTAAACCCAATTTTAAATTGTACTAAAAAGCTATAGGAATAAAAACAGCATAATATTGGCACAGAAGCAGACACACTGATCAAATAAGTGCAACTAAAGACCCTGAAATCCACATACCTATGGAAAACTGACAGCAATATTTTACCCCCCTGCCCCTTTCTGCTTCCTGACCAGCCTGCCCTTTTCTCCATCATGCCACTGGACATCTTGTGTTCTTCCTCATCTCAGAACCAGAAAGAATAAAGGAAATGATCATGAACTAAAAACACGAACCAAACTAAGCCATTCCTCCTGAAAAGTCATGTATCTTACTTTTTATCCCATAGTAATGGAAAACTGAGTAACACATAGTTCATTCTGAAACTGTACAGCCACTTTGGAAATCAAAATGGCAGTTTCTCAGAAAATTGGGACTCGATCTATCTCAAGACCTAGCAATACCACTCGTGGGCACATACCCAAAGGATGCTCAATCATACCACAAGGACACCTGCTCAATTATGTTCATAGCAACTTTATTTGTAATAGCCAGAACCTGGAAACAACCCAGGTTGTTTCCAAAGAATGGATAAAGAAAATGTGGTACATTTACACAATGGAGTATTACTTAGCTGCTCAAAACAATAACATCGGGAAATTTGAAGGCAAATGGATAGAACTAGAAATAATCATCCTGAGTGAGGTAACTCAGACCCAGAAAGACAAACATGGTATGTACTCACACATAAGTGGATATTAACTATAAATTAATGGACAATCGTGTTATTTATCAACCAATCAGAGCAACACATATTTATAGCATACAGAAAGATATCCTGTGGTGGTATTTTACTTCTACTGAAATGTGATTTTAATTGTATGTTAATAAATAAAGTTGCCTGGGGGTCAGAGCTATTAGAGCCATAGCAAGTGCGTGGCGGCGGTGGTGCACGCCTTTAAGGACCTGGAGGGCGGTACATTTAGGCAGTGACGAGGCAGTCACATGTTTGGGTTTACAACCAATGAGAAGGCAGAACAGCTAGACTATGCAAAGACATACGCACAGGAAGTAGCCCCTTTTCGGAGAGCTCTCTTGGCTGAAGAGGATTGCTGAATCAGGAAGGGTGAGGCTCTTAGCTCTGACCTCTTGGCTTTCTTCTCTGAATCGGCTCTGTGTTTCTTATTTAATAAGACCGTTGGTTACATCTACAATATCCCACAGCAACAATTGACACAGAAAGAGTATACAAGTATGTGTAGGTGTGTGTTTGTTTATGATATAATTCCATTTAAAAAGATACAAATATGTATATATTGAAAGAATTTTGGCTATTCTGTGAGTATATTTTGTCACTTTATGCTGTTCTTTTGATTTGCCTGTATTTGATGTTTCTGAATATCTATACACTATTTATACAACAAAAAACAGCACTTACAGTTTCATTAATATTTAAAAAGAATTCATCAAAATTTTTATTTCTATTTTGTTCATTTAATTAAATACAATTACATCATTTCCTCCCTCCAACTCCTCTCATGTCCCCACCCCACTCAATCCCTCTCAGATTTATGTCCTCTTTTTGTTCAATTATACATACACACACATACATCTTTAAGATTTTTATGTCTATATGACTGCCTACATGTATGTATGTGAAGCACATGTGTGCTTAGTACCCACAGAGGCCAAAGGGGCATTAGATCCTCCAGAACTGGAGTTATAGGCAGTTGTGAACAACCATGTGGGTGCTGCGAACCTACCCTGTGACCTCTCCAAGAACAGCAAGTGTTCTCTTAACCAAAAGCTATCACTCAAAACCCAATCATCTATATCTAGACAATGTAAAAGATTAAATAATATGTACACATTAAGTGATACTTTACTTTGAAATATAGCAAATACTGATACAAGTATATTATTCAGAAACCTTCTAGAAGTTTAAACTTACTCAAAACTCAAGTTATAGGAAAATAAAAGAACTTAGAATTTGTTCGCCCAGCAAGAAAAGTGCTTTATTATGTCATTTGATCACTCCTTTGAAATATTTAAGTAAGATCATATAAGTTAATTTAAAAAAAAATCAGCTGAAGGGCTGAGAAGATGGCTAAGACAGTAAATGCTTGCTGAAGAAGCATGAGTTTGCATACCCAGTAACTACATTTAAAATAAAAGGCACAGCAGCACAAGGCTCTTGTCTTGTGGGTAAGTAAGGAAAACCAGATCCCAGGAGTTCACTTTACAGCCATACTTGTTGAACTGATGAGCTCCAGCTTCAGTGAAATCTCATAAAATAATGTATACAATGATAGAAAAAGACACATAATGTGAACTTCTGGCTTCTAGTCACATGCAAACATGCAAGCACTTGTACTTGTACCAAATGTACAGATACACACACACACACACACACACATACTGCTGTGGGATGGTCTTTCTGTATGTTGTAAGTATGTGTTGCTATGACTGGTTAATAAAAATCTTGCTTTGCCCTATGGTGAGTCAGGTTATAGGCAGGGAGGAAATCCAAGAAAGAGAGAGAGGAAGAAGAAAGGCAGAGGAGCAACAAGCCAGCAGATTGGTAATGCCACAGCCACGTGGCAATACATAGATTAATAGCAATGGGTTAATTTAAGATGAAAGAGTTAGCTAGCAAGAATTCTTAGCATAGGCCAAGTTTGTAATTAATATTAAGCCTCTGAATGATTATTTTATAAGCAGTTGTGGCACTGAGGGTGAGAGAGATTTGTCTGGACCAGGGGGTTAAGTGGGACCAGAGAACTTTCAGCTACAACACACAAAAATTTAGCTGAGGCAGCCCCAGTTGCAGGCCAGCAGGCAAGACTCCTGCAGACAGGCCTGTCAACCACCACCCCCATTGGACCCTGTAATCCAAAAGCCCCCCTCCATTCCCAAACCCAGCCATCCCCCAAGACCTCAGCTCCTCCTGAAAACACAGAGTCTGCCAGCTCCAATTGGACCAAGAGGTGAGTGACTGTTCTCCAAGCTGGTCACCCCAGCCTCTAGGCCCTAAGTCCAATGGCACAACCCATGCCCCCACCCTGACCCGTTGCAGCCCTAGTAGCAGGCCAGCAGGCAAGACTCCTATGGACAGGCCTGCCCACCACCATCCCCACATCAAATCCTGTAATCTACGAGCCACATTCCTTACCCCAAACCCACCCATCCCCCAAGAACACAGCTACTCCCTGAGACACAGACACCACTTGCACCAACTGGAAGAGACAGGTGGATACCAGTGCAAGAATACATTCAACAACATAAAGAGCAATGTGGCACTACCAGAACCTAGCAGTACTACCACAGCAAGACCCGAACATCCCAACATAGAAAAAGCACAAGAAAACGACCTTAAAATGACTTTATGAAGATGATGGAGGCCCTTCAAGAGGAAATGAAAATTCCCTTATATAAATCAAGGAAAAGACAAACAAAAAATTGGAAGAAATCAATAAATCCCTTTAAAAAAGCCAAGAAAACCAAGAAAAAGCAACCAAGCAGGCAAAGGGAACAGTTCAAGACTTGCACACTGAAACAGAAGACATAAACTGAGGTACTGCTGGAAATGGAAAATCTGAGTAAATAATACAGAGATCCACAGCCAAGCACCAGGACAAGCTTCAGGACTCCAGTCGAGAAAAGGGATTCTAGGAGCAAGAAGCATCAAGATTATGATGAGAAACCTACAGAGTCAATCAACAAAGTCTTAGATGAAAACTTTCTCAACCTAGAGAAGGAAATGCCTATAAAGATACAAGAAACTTAAAAAATGGACCCAAAAATAAAAGTCCCTTCACCACATAATAATAAAACCACTAAACATACAAAATAAAGAAAGAATATTAAGAGCTGCAAAGGAAAAAGGCCAAGGAACATATAAAGGCAGACTCATCAAAATAACACCCTGATTCTCAACGGTACTCAGAAAAAAAGGAAGTCCTAGACAGATGTTATACAGACACTAAGAGACCAAGGGATGCCAGCCTAGACTACTATACCCAGCAAAACTTTTAATTAGCATAGACGGAGTAAACAAGATAATCCATGACAACACCAGATTTCAACAATACCTATCCACAATCCAGCCCAACAGAAAGCACTAGAAAGAAAAATCCAACCTAAGATTCTTAGATGCACCCGCGAAAACACAGGCAATAGATAATCTCAGACCAACAAATCACAAAGAAGGGAAACACACACACAATACCACCAAAGAATAACAGGAATTAACAATCACTGGTCATTAATATACTTTAATATCAATGGACTCAATTCACCTATAAAAAGATACAGACTAACAGAATGGATACAAAAACAGGATCCATTCTTCTGCTGCATATAAGAAATACACCTCAGCTTCAGAGACAAACAGTAACTCACAGAAAAGGGTTGGAAAAAGACTTTCCAATCAAATGGACTTAAGAAGCAAGCTATGGTATAGCTATCCTAATATCTAACAAAAAAGACTTCAAATAAAAATTAATCAAAAGAGCTTGAGAAGGATATTAATATACATCACAGGAAAAATCCATCAAGACAAAGTCTCACTTCTGAACATTTATACCCCAAATACAAGGGCAACCACATATGTAAAAGAAACATTACTAAAGCTTAAATCACACATTAAACCCTATACACTAATAGTGGGAGACTTCAACACCCCACTCTTACCAATGGACAGGTTTGCCAGATGGAAACTTAAGGGTGAAATAAGGGAACTAACAGATATTATGACTCAAGTGGACTTATTAATACACATCTATAGAACATTCTACCTAAACACAAAAAAGAATATACCTTCTTCTCAGCACCCCACAGAACCTTCTCTAAGTTGACCACACACTTGCTCACAAAGCAAATCTCAACATATTAAAAAAAAAAAAATTGAATAACCCCTTATATTTTACTGGACCACCATGGCTAAAAGTTAGAACTCAACAACACAAATTACAGAAAGCCTACAAACTCATGGAAACTGAACAATGCTCAACTGAATCACCAATGGGTCAAGGAAGAAATAAGAAAGAAATTAAAGATTTCCTAGAATTCAATGAAAATGAATGTACAACATACCCAAACTTATGGAACACTATGAAAGCAGAACTAAGAGAAAGGTTCATAGCACTAATTGCCTACATAAAGAAATTGAAGAAATCTCACTCTAGTGACTTATCAGCACACCTGAAAGCTCTAGAACAAGAAGAAGCAAACTCACCTAGGAGGAATAGACGCCAGGAAATAATCAAATTGAGGGCTTAAATCAATAAAATAGAAACAAAGAGAACGATACAAAGAATCAATGAAACAAAGAGTTGGTTCTTTGAGAAAAAACAACAAGATAGATAAACCCTTATCCAAACTAACCAAAAAGCAGAGAGAGAATAACCAAATTAACAAAATCAGAAACAAAAAGGACAATGAGGAAATCCAGAGAATCTTCAGGTCATACTTCAAAAACCTGTACTTCACAAAACTGTAAAATCTAAAAGAAATAAACAATTTTTTGGATAGGTACCACATAACCAAATTAAGTCAAGACCAGGTAAATGATTTAAATAGACCTATAACCCTAAAGGAAATAGAAGCAGTAATTAAAAGTCTCCCAACTGAAAAAAAGTCCAGGGCCATATGGTTTCAGCGCGAAATTCTACCAGAAATTCAACAAAGAGTTAATACCAATACTCATCAAATTGTTCTACTCAATAGAAACAAGAGGAACATTGCCAAACTCTTTTTATGAGGCTACAGTTAGCCTGATACCCTAACCACACGAAGACAAAGCAAAGCAGGAGAATTACAGACCAATCTCCCTCATGAACATGGATGCAAAAATATTCAATACTGGAAAACTGAATCCAAGAACACATCAAGAAAATCATCCACCATGATCAAGTAGGCTTCATTCCAGAGATGCATACAAAAATCTTTCAATGTAATCCATCATATAAACAAACTGAAAGGAAAAACAAAAACAAACAAACAAACAAAAAAACCACATGATCATCTCATTAGATGCTGAAAAAGCCTTCGACAAAAATCCAATACCCCTTCATAATAAAGTTCTTGGAGTGATCAGGAATACAAGAAACATACGTAAAATATAATAAAGACAATTTACAGCAAGCCGACAGCCAACATCAAATTAAATGGAGAGAAACTCAAAGTGATTCCACTAAAATCAGGAGTAAGACAAGGCTGTCCACTCTCTCCATACCTATTCAATACAGTACTAAAAGTTCTAGCTAGAGCAATAAGACAACAAAAGGAGATCAAGGGAATACAAATTGGAAAGGAAGGGCTATTTGCAGATGATGTGATACTATACACAAGTGACCTCAAAAATTCTACCAGGGAACTCCTAAAATTGATAAACAACTTCAGTAATATAACGGGATATAAGATTAAGTCCAAAAAACTCAGTAGCCCTCTTATATACAAATGATCTCCTACAACTGATCAACACCTTCAGTAACATGACAGGATACAAGATTTACTAAAAAAAAATCAGAAGCCCTCCTATATACAAATTATAAATGGGATGGGAAAGAAATCAGAGAACCATCATCCTTTATAATAGCAACAAATAATAGAAAATATCTTGGGGTAACTCTAACCAAGCAAGTGAAAGACCTCTGTGACAAGAACTTGAAGTCCTTGAAGAAAAGAAACTGAAGAAAAAAGAAAATGGAAAGATCTCCCATTCTCACAGAAAGGTAGAGCCAACATAATAAAAACGGTAATCTTACCAAAAGCAATCTACAGATTCAATGCAATCCCCATCAAAATCCCAACACAATTCTTCACAGAGCTGGAAAGAATAATACTCAACTTCATATGGAAAAATAGAAAACCCAAGATAACTAAAATAATCCTTTACAATAAAGCAACTTCTGGAAGCATCACCATCCCTGACTTCAAGCTCTACCACAGAGCTATAGTAATAAAAACAGCTTAGTATTGGCATAAAAACCGACATGTGGACCAATGGATTGAATTGAAGACTCTCACATTAATCCACACACCTATGACATTTGTTTTTTGACAAAGAAGCCAAACTATAAAATGGAAAAGAGATAACATTTTCAACAAATGGTGCTGGCATAACTGGATGTCAACATGTGGAAGATTGCAAATAGATCCTTATCAATCACCATGCACAAAACACAAGTCCAAGTGGATCTATGATCTCAACATAAATCCAGCTATCTTAAACTGATAGAACAGAAAGTAGGAAGTAGCCTTGAACACACTGGCACAGGAGACCACCTCCTAAATATAACACCAGTAGCACAGATTCTGAGAGCAACAGTTAATAAATGGGACCTCCTGAAACTGAGAAGCTTCTGTAAGGCAAATGTCACAGTAAATAAGACTCAGAAAGACAAACATGATATGTACTCATTCATAAGTGGACAGGTGATGTAAAGCAAAGCATAACCAGACTGCAACCCACAGCTCCAGAGAAGCTAGGAATCAATCGAGGATGACCCCAAGAGGGACACAAGGATCACCTTGGGAAATAGATGAGATCTCCATGAGTAAACTAGGCACAAGGGGGGGGATGGGGGATGAGAACACAAGGAAATGAGCTGGGGTAGGGATGGAGGGGAGAGCAGTGAAAGAGATATCTTAATAGAAGGTGACATTATGGGATTAGGGAGAAACCTGGTACTATAGAAATTCCCAGGAATCTACAGGGACGACCCCAGATCAGACTTCTAGCAATACTGGAGAGGGTGCCTGAACTGGCTTATTACCCCAGTAATCAGATGGGTGAATCCCGTAATTGTCATCATAGAGCCTTCACCCAGTAACTGATGGAAGCAGATACAGAGGTCCACAGCCAAGCACCAGGCCGAGCTCCAAAAGTTCAATTGAAGAGAGGGAAGAGGGTTTCTATGAGCAAAGGGGTTCAAGATCATGATCTATAGAGACAACTGAACCAAGCTTGTAGGAACTCACGAACTTTAGAACAGCAGCTGTGTAACTAAGCCCTCTGCATAAGGGAGATAGTTGTGTAGCTTGGTCTGTTGAAGGGCCCCTGGCAGTGGGATCAGGATCCATCCCTGATGAATGACCTCGCTTTTTGGGGCCCATCCCCTATGATGAGATGCCTTGCTCAGCCTTGATGCAGAGGGGAGGGGCTTGGTCCTGCCTCAACTGAATGTACCAGGCTTTGCTGACTCCCAATGGAGCCCTTATCTTTTTGGTGGAGGCGATGGGGGAAGTGGGTCTGGGTAGGGGGTAAGGCTAGTGGGGAGCTGTAGGAGGGATGAGAGGGGGATCTGTGGTTGGTATGTAAAATGAGTAAAAAATTTTCTTAAATAAATTTTTAAAAAAAGGTAGCTGAAGTGACCAAAATGAACACAAGATAAACAAATGCAAAGCTAAGGCATATATGAAAGTGTTTCATGTATGAAGAAAGGTATGTACCAGTTTTCACCATTTACAATCCAACAGCGTACTTCTTAAGCACCAGTTATTCATATCACTAGACTGACCAATTAGAACTTCTATACGCAAAAGCTCATCTTACCTCATCCAAATCTTGGATATAAACTGGCTTTTCCTCAAAGCCAACTGGCATTGGTTCACTATAAGGGATCCGTACTTCTTCATATAACTTGGTATTCTCTCTTTGAATTCCTTCTGGTAAAATCATCTATAAGCATCAAAAATAAAATTCCAATAATAAAAGATAAAAACAACTGCTCTGGTAAGATTTTAATTAAATTAGAGACAATGAGAAAATGTTACTGGTTTTATGACATAGTACAGGCAAATAAACCCAGCTAATATAAAGGAAAACTAAATAAAAGAAAAATAAACATAAACCACACCCACAAAGCATTCAGGAGTGTGAAGGCCCAAATTACTCAGGGTCTGAGAATCTGAGCTTGCTTTACCCAGCCAGGCTGCATAAGGAGATGATTTGACCAAAGGCGTAGTTACCAGGTGTTTGGAAGGGTCTACACTTGGCTGTGCCCTGTGCTTTGATTTAGCAAGGGGGAGGGCTTTTGCCCCGCCCCTCGGCACTGTTATAAAAAACCCTTTTGAATAAACTTCTGGGCAGCTGGGTATTGACCCAGGTCCTCTCAAAGCTATCCTGTGTTTCTATCTTTCCTCTTATCAACTAGGTCTCTCTTTCTATCATTTCTTATCACACTCTCCTCCTCATAGAAACCCTGATAAAGGTGGGAGCTGGCCTCCTACACAGGAGTTAGGTATCTCACAAGATACACAGAGCACAGTATGTTGATGAACTTAAAGTACACACCAGCTAGACAGTATTCTTGAGGACAACTGTACTCTCATAACCAGAAAGTATGTAATACAGTGTAAGTTTAGTCAGTGATTGATACAATGGATACTCATGAATACAAAGTGAAACAATCAAAAAATTTAAATATGTTCTGAATACAGAATATATTTCAGGAACTTAAGATACAATGCAATATCCCATTTTTACTACTATTTTAACATATAATTTAACGTACTGTATCCACTGGTAATACATTCAAGGACATGAGGAAAAATCTATGCAGGCATTTCCACAGAAAATACCTGTTTCCAAAAGTGGTAACATCACAGTGACATACCTTGGCACCAGCAATAAATGCTGATGTTTCTCGGGCCTCAGCCTGGGAATCATAAACATGGGGATAATGGATTTTTTCAACTTCCGTGTCTCTCTGCCTGCCCAGAATTGGAGCACTTCTAGCATTCAGAAGTGCCTGTTCTCTATAAATAAATAAAAAAGGCCATATTTGACATTATTCTTTTTAAAATGAAGTCACATACTAAAACAAGGTCATTATGATTGTTATTTCAGGTATTCCCATTAAAAACCCAGAATTTCAGGAGAAGTAAACAGGTTTTAAGTATCCAATTGCTAAGTTTACACAATTGTTAGTAAGGATGGCTTGCTACTTTATAACTGTAATTTTGCTACTGTTATGAATAGTAATTTAAATAATTTTGGAGACAGAGGTTTGCAAATCGGTTAGGACCCACAAGTTGAGAACTGTTGATTTAAGTGAATGAATATATCAATCATTTTCATTTTTCAACTTTTAAGTAACAAAGAAATAAAGCATCATTAAATTGAAAAAGGAAACTTGTAAAACTATATCCATGTAGCCTTCATGTAACTTAACTGAAAAGCATACATAGGGCAACTTAGACTAGCCCACCCCTGTAAAGAAAATGTCTTACTTTCGTGAAAATAACCAAAACTTACTCTAATTAAAGAGTGACTGCTTTATTTCATCATAGAACACAAGGTCGTAAGAGAATCACTAATAATAAAAAACCCAAAGAACATATCACAGGTAAAAATCGCACCCTTGAGTGTTTTCAGCATCTGACTTTTACTACCTGTGTATCCGGAGTTCCTTAGGATCAAAGGACAAAAGTCCTTCCCCAGGAACTTCCCCGTCTTCTCCAGCCTTTTTTTCTCGTCTGGCAATTCTCTTTTCTTCACGGCGAAAAAGTTTCATTAACTGTTTTTCTTGTTCAGATTGAATAGTAACTTGACATCCATAATTAGGCTTAGTATTCTCTCCTAAAAATTTTTTACAACTATCTGTGAAATAATTAAAAGATACAATGAATTATAAATCTCAGACATGACTTGACCTTTATGAAAACCATTTGGCCACTACAAAAACATAACAGAATGCAATTCTCTAAGAATTTACTTTTTATAGCTGGTTTACTCAATTACATATTTTAAGAGTAGTCTTAAAAACATGATATCTACACAGTATCGCATAGTAACTTAAGAAAAATCAGCAAAAGATTCTTCTTAATAATTTAATACTGTAATGAAACTGGGATCATATAAATTTGATATAACATCAGAAATGCAAAAATTAAATTTCATAATTTTAAAATAATTTGTTCATATGATTTCAAATATATAATTATCAATTTTAGTTTCATTTACCATTTGTGTGATAAAATAGCAATCTGTTATATATTAAATACAACTTTCCTCTAAGTAATTAGCCTTGCTATACTAGGTTATTATATATTTACTACTTTTCATAGCTCAAGATCTATCCACAGACAATGGTCAAAACAACAGTACTGTCCATCTTTTTACAGAAATGCAGGAGAAATAGATCAACCAAAACTCATAAAGTTTGTTCATAACGTATGAGTTAGGTTTGTATTAGTCACCTCAATATATAGGATGTTTTTCCAACAGGATTGCCTTTCGTGTTTAATTAAACTCTTTCCAAGTATCTTACAGTCCTAAAGGAGCTAACAAAACTACCACTAAAAGAAGTCAAAGTCAGCCGGGCGGTGGTGGCGCACGCCTTTAATCCCAGCACTCGGGAGGCAGAGCCAGGCGGATCTCTGTGAGTTCGAGACCAGCCTGGGCTACCAAGTGAGTTCCAGGAAAAGGCGCAAAGCTACACAGAGAAACCCTGTCTCGAAAAAACCAAAAAAAAAAAAAAAAAAGTCAAAGTCAATAGGCATTTACAATATTGAGGACTCAGCACAACGAGGCTAGGAAGACAAAATTGAATGAGACTTGGTCTATACTCTGAACAGAGTACAGGCACAGGTTATTTTATCAAATGGCAAAATTCGAAACAGAACAGGGAAGGTATTAAACAAAGCACCAAGAAAGTAAGATGCAGTTCAAATTCATTCTTAGTCAAATCTTGAAACTTCACAGATCTTGCATCCTTATACGACTTAAGAGTAAGCCATTTAATTCTCAATCACATGAAATAAAATCCTATAATGTGGCTTTTTTAACATTAAAAAGGAAAGTATGTTTCAAAGGTATTAATTAAGAATTTGATCTATAATAAACTGAAATTTTATAGCTCTAACCAAAAATATTCTATTTGTCTTATATACCTTACGTTCTATGTAATATAACACAGTTTATAATTAGCTTTCAATGACAAAAAAATTCAGATTCTGAAAGCTCTTACACATACTGAGAACTAGAAGAAAAGTGAAGTTGTCTAAAAATAAACAATCAGCAAGATAGAGATGAAGAAGGATGTTTCAAGAATGTGAAAAATGCCCTCCTCTTACCAAAGATGACTACTATAACACTTTAAAGTGTGAAACTATACTTTAGATAATGTAATAAATGTTATGTACTAGTGTAATTAATATTTTATGTGAACTTGATAGTAACAAAATACTGTTATATATACTTGTCATCCAAAGAAGGAAACTAAAATTGTAAGAAAATATATGTAACTCATTGAAAAATTTATAAATTATCAATCAACATTTACTACAAATCTGTAAAACTAAACACAATAAATGATAATAATGATTTCTTTAAGTTTTAAATGTTTAAATGCATTATTTTTTGGGTTGTGCTATCTGTGAAGACTGACAAGTAGAAACAAAATAAATAATCATAATAACAACTATCACATACAATGTTGCTCAAGAATAAAATAGAAGTTTACGTTTTAATACAACCATATTATGCTAGAAAAGAATCTTGTATAATCTTCAAAGAATTGCCAGTGGTCACGTCAGAGGAACAGCAGAGGGCAACTGAATGCAAGGCATTGATGGGTGAACTGCAGATACCCAAGGACCCAAGGGCTTTGGCTCCAGAATGCCTCTTGCTACTGCTGTGCCTTTACATGTTTGCTTCTGCCATTTTTCTATGGTATCTAACATGATGTGAATTGCTGTGGTAGGATCCCCATTGCCTTTAATGTAGTGAGATTATATCATGGAAATATCCCTGTTATAACGGGCATTTTTACCTACAAATTATTATAAAAATGATTTCTTCTTAAGCTATACTGTTTAAGTGAAGTTATAATTTTATACAATAATAGTATTAGTTTAAATAGAATTTTGATGATTAAGGGTTTCTAACAAATATAGCAAGGGATTATGACAGAGGTTAGTTTAGTGGGATAATACAGGTAAAGACAGGATAAAGTGTTGCCCCTGCCCGTGGTAGAGTAGGGGATAGAGAAGATAAAAAAATAAGAACAAGAAAGTGTCACACAGCTGGGACTTAAAGTTTCTCTTGAGGAGCCATACAGACTATGATTTAGGTTAATGATTAAGGAAAACAATTGAGTCCCAGAGGCTAGACTAGCTCAAGTTCTTTTAATCTTAATGTTGGGACATGTGTTCATGAGTTTTGGTGTGCATCATCACTGAAACAAAGTTTTAAATAATGACTTAAGGTTAGGTTAAGATGTTTTTGTTAATGGCTTTGAGGTAGAAAATCTTGAGAAACAATTTGAAGTTTAGAAAGACACACTTTTAATAGTTGAGTGAGGGACTCACTGAGATCAGGGAACAAAAACAATGGCAGCCTGGTTATGGCTGGCTGACATACCTTTCTTGCCTGGATGAGCTGGTGATCAAAGGTGATGATTAATTCCTTTTACCCATTTCTGCCCTCAGTTCCCTGATATGATTTAATAAAAAAACTGTTGATGAGTCGGTATGCACGCTGAGGACTTAAAAGTGAAAATGACTGCTTTTCACATATAAATGTTTAGATTTTTGAATTTTTTATAAGAGTACCTTTAGAGATGAGTAACAAAATGATAGATCCTTTCTTTGTAACAGCAAAGTGTAGTCTGCCAGTAAAAGAACTGGCTGAGAAAAATATCTTGCTTGCTTACACTTATATAAACTATAAGGGAAAAAAATGTAGTGAGAAGAAAGTCATCAGGAAAGAGAAAGAAGGGAAACATCAGGGTAGAAGAACAGAACAGAAGAAGAACAGAGGAGAACAAGCAACGGAAAGAATAATAAAATGAACTAAGCTTTGGCCCTTAGAAAAGTTCTCATGTGTCTGCCTGTCCAGTAGTTCGCCTACTCTGTATCTCCTCTTCAGTGTCGCTGACCTGCTGAAGGCTTGCCATTCATTAGCACCCTAGGTGGGATCCTAATATGTCGGAAGTGTGTGTGTCTGTCTGTCTGTCTGTCTGTCTTTCCCTTTTTTTTTCCACCCCCAGAGAATTAAGTTTTACTCCCTCAGAGAGTAAGCCAATTGAGTGGTTAGTCCACTGACTCTGGCTCCCCTTCAATAACCAAGCTGCTGTAGGCTGGTCTTTCCAGCAGCAAAGACTCACAAAACAACATATACTAACTTAATCTACATTTTAGATATATCTTTTTTAATTTTTAAAAATTTTCACATAATATATTCATTATATTCTTTGCCTCCCCCATCTTCTCCCACATACCCCCTTATAACCAACTTCATACTCTTTCTCTCTCATTAAGAAAATAAAAATAACAAAAATCAGGCCTTAAAGAAATAATTAAATTCGCAGCTATCCTCATGGCAGAGGCCTGTCACTTCTCAGCCACCTTACATTTCCTGGTTAGATTGAAGACAGATTAGGGTACATGTCTATCTTGATTAAAAAACAGTAACAAAACCAAAAAAACTCAAATTCACTTTTGAAGTTACAAATACTAAATGAAAATAAGCCATTCTATCTTTATGGTGATTTTAGAAAACAAAAAATAAAATCAAACAAAAACAAACAAACAAAAAATAGGTGGATATGGTTAGTAACCTTCTCAGTAAGATAGTTTAATAATGAAAAGTATGATTCGGTACTCAGAATCCTTGGAGTATATAAATGTAAAGCATATTTAAATACAGAAATGAATGTTAACAGTAGTGAAATTATTAGAATAAAAGATCTTGTCTTCAAAGTATTTCCATAACCTCCAAGAACTTTTTAAAACTACATTTATTTATTTGTGTATAGGGTGTGTGCGTGTGTGTGTGTGTGTGTGTGTGTGTGTGTGTGTGTGCAATGTACACATGATTGCCAAAAGACAACTTTTAGAAGTCAGTTCTCTCCTTTGACCACATGATCCAGATAATCAACTCAGGTTGTCAAGTTTGATAGCAAACACATCTACTGCTAAGACATTTGCTGGCCCCAATTAATTAAAAAATTTTAAGAAAAATAATCTCTCATGCAATATGAAACAAGAGTCTACAAAAAACAAACAAAAAAAAAACTTTAAGAATATAAAAGTTTCCCAATGGCCTGGCCATGAGCAGGTCCTTCTCCTCACCAGCTGCAAAAGCAGCACCCCCTCAGCTCCCCATCTCCTAGGAAAACTGGCCCCAGTGGCATGGACCTAGGAGATTTATCCCCAAGACCCTCGATTGCCCTTGAAAAACTGCCCTCCCCCTTGTGGCTGCCACAATCGAATAACTGACCCTGCACTCAGAAGAGCTGGCCCCACCCCTCACCATCTATGCAGGAGCGCTGACCCTGAATCTTGCCTGAAGGGAGTGGTCCCTGTGGAGGCACAGACTAACCAACTCAACTACCACCCAGGTCCACATCCAGGACTTTGAGTTGGCCCACCCAAACATCTACCTCATCTATGAGCTGCTGGAGCACCTAAAGGGACTGGTCCTGTGGAGTGATAGCCAAGATATCTGAGAGAAGTTTTGGTGAGGGTCCAGTATTGATGGTGTACCAGTCGCCAGAGGCTTTGAACCAGACCAACAACTCACTGAAATGAACATTTGCAAGTAAAGCTGTTTGAGCAAAGGGGTGTACTGTATAATACACTGCAGCTCCTAAGGCCACTACAACAAATGAGTATGTAATGGAGAGGCAGAAAAGACAGAGGAATGAAGTGTTTTGTTTTGGTTTTCCTTTCTTTCCTTCCTTTAATAATTTTCTTTGGTGGGGACACAGGATACAAGGGTGGAGCATGGACATGGAAGGACTGGGAAATTTGTGAGACTGGGGTGCATGAAGAATCAATAAAAAATGTTAATAAAAAAGAATAAGCAAGTTAAAGCTTTTTGTTCAAATAAACAAAACTTTTAAGAGTATAGTTAGTCATAAATAGAAGCAACATTAACAACAATCCAATATAGAATAAAAGTAAAAGCCATTTGAGAAGAGTAGAAAACATTTCGGGTCAGAGATATCTCAAATATACTTTTGAACAATTTAAATTTAGTTTGGGGGCTAGGAATAAAGCTCCTTAGTAAACTTCTTGCCAAGCATGTGGGAGGCCCTAAGTTCAATTTCTAGCACTGGAAAAAAATAATATTTAGTGTTGACTAAAAAGTACATTGCTTCTGTGTTATTATAGAACAAAATATGTAAAATGAGAATAAAACATGAGCATAAATGGGATTACTAACTCATCTTTGACACATTACAGCTTTTAAAAACTGTAATCCCAAAAAGTGTTGGTAGCAACATTTAAAAGACTAACCAAGATAACACAAACTTTTCAGAACTTATAAATTTCAGGATTGAGCTGCGAACTTAATCCATTACTTATGGTAGAAACAAATGATTTACAAACAGACAGTTTAACTGTTCTTAAAACCTGCTGGTTTCCTCCAGTGTGTCTTCCAGTGGTATGGGTGGAATTCCTGTGGAGCAGCGCAATGTGGAATTAGCTGCCCCAAGTATTTGAAGAGTTCGGAACCCCATAAAAAGACCAGATTGCTGAATTTCAAATGTCTAAGTTTCTAACAATCTTTTTTTTTTTTTGCATTTAAAAAAATTTATTGCAAAGTATATTCCTTAGTTCCAAACATAATGGTAGTTGGTTAAATTACTTCTCTCCACTCAAATCAATGTTTCCAAACTTGAAGTATTAGCAGCCTTTTGAAAGAACTGAAAAGGCATAAATGAAACATGACTTACAAAGTTAAGGATAAAATACACTGGCTCCTTGGTTTATTTTTTTGTGGAAATTTATTCATTACATGTCAAAATGGTTAGAGCCACTCTGGGTGAACTCAGGCTGCAGAGTACACCAAGGAGCTGCCTACAATTTACCAATGCAGATCTTACATTCAAGGCCAGCATGGAGAATCCAAATACCACCTTTGCGGTCTTATAATTACAGATGTGCTTCCTTAAACTTCCCGTAAGGCACTGCAGGAGAATTTTTGCAAATATATTCTCTTTCTTTTAGAACAAAATTCTACATTAGAAGCAGTGGCAGTTTTATAAAAACAGTCTACTGTAAAAACTTTTGGAGTGCTTCATAAAGTCTGAACTACGTTTAGTGCAAAAACTAAATTTTCATCCAGTTATTAATATAATAGAAATAAATTTTCTCAAATGGGGTTAGATTGAGGTGGAAATTCTGTAGTTTTCTTTTATTATGGATACAAACCACTTATTCTCTACAAGAAATATTAAAGGTAACAAATTTTCAAAACTTGTGAGATCTGCTTTATATAAAACACCTACAAGTTTAAATGTATTTCTCATATAGCAATAAAAATCCCACCTCTAAATTAGCTATTACTTGGTTATGGGTGTCAAGAAACCATTTACTGCTCAAAATATTACCCCTTATAAAGCCTTAAAAGTGTATTTGTGAAATGTTGATTTTGATGTAAACCTTGTAATAGTTTAAATTTAAAGATTTAAATTAAATAGTTTCCCATTTTCAATACCACCTAAATATGTATTGATCCAATCTAGGATGTTAAATCAATATAAAAGTGAAAGTTCACAGTTTTACTTCACATAAATGTCTTTGGCCTTGATTTTCACTGTTTTGTGGGTGTCTTAGTTGGGTTTTCACTGCTGTGAAGAGACACCATGACCACTGCAACTCTTATAAATAAAAACATTTAATTGAGGTGGCTCACTTACAGTTTCAGAGGTTCAGTCCATTAACATCAGGACTGGGAGCTTGATAGCCTGCAGGTAGACGTGGTGCTGGAACTGAGAGTCTTACATCTTGACTCAGAGGCAAGAGGAAGTCAAATGACTCACTGGGTGGTAAGTATCCTGAACCTTCTAATCTCAAAACCTGCCCCCACAGAGACAGATTTCCTCCAACAAGGCCATACCAACTCCAACAAAGCCACATCTAATAGTGCCACTCCCTATGAGCTTAGGGGGGCCAATTACAATCAAACTACCACAGTGGGTAAATTCAAATCTAAGCATAGAATTCAAATCTAACCAAGCCCAGAATCAGTTTTTCCAACCCCTACTTAGACCATTATAGTAACCTGATGATGGACTGAGGTTTCATAGCTTAAATCCTGTACCATTGGGAACTCAGTCAGAGTTGCAGAAAAGGACTTCAGCAAACAGTTTTTGTTGCTGCTGCTACAAAATACTGCTTAAGCAAACACCAAAAATCCAATGTAACAGAAATCTGCCTAAATACTCTTATTGCTAACGGTGAATGGGTGATATCTAAGATGCATGATTATGTATTTACTGCAAGAAAGAGAGGAGTATATGAATGTCAGAGAAGAACATGCCAGAGAAGACCAAGTTTCTAACAATCATAATGCAATCCCAGCCTTCTAAGAACATTTATGAAGATTAGAGGAAATTCATAAGTAATCTGGATTTAAATCAAGGCTGTTTTCATCAGGCCCTTTTAGTGCCATCACAAGAAAAATAAAATAACATGACCTAAATAGAAAGTACGCACAGAGAAGTCAATATAGATAGATATTAAAAGTATGTAATTCCATATGCTCTTACGATTTAAAAAAATCCAATTAATAAAGCTGGCAAGGTAAAATTGACTAAAAGTTTCAAAAAATTTCATTTTCATTTTGCTATCTGAAACCTGAGTCTGACAGCCCTGTGGTAAGATATCTCAGGTAGCTTTTATTTTATTATTTTGTTTCTTCTCCAACTGTCCCTAATCTGGGGTTGGTTTAAATACATACAATACTGGTATTCCAGGTGTCCTACTTTCTAAGTGTGATAGTAACATAGCAGTTGTGAAGGTGACCGTCATTGTTCTTACCTGTACACATAAGAGTTTACAGGGCATTACTATGAGGTGTTAAATAAAAGGCTTAAATGGTATTCTTGTTAGCTCTTCCCCCTCTTTCTCTCTCTCTTCCCCTCCTTCCATCCCTCCTTCCCCCATGTGCGTGCATGTGTGTGTGTATAAAACAAACAATGGAATAATATTTTAATGAGTAGTGAAACTACCTAAGTGCATGCCAAGTATTTGCTGTATTATAATTTATCTTTCATGTTTGAAAATTTTCAAAATCAAAAGTCAGAGGCAAACTGTAACACTCCCGGGCACACAGTAAATAATACACGTATCCACACTTTTCAAAATCTTCCATATTGTTTAACATGTCACAAAAAAAAAAAGATGCTATGCCCAAACACTAATATACCCTATTTGTGTCTCTTATGTATGTTCCACGATATGCCATGTCTTGATTTTATATAAAAGAATGGCATCAGTAATACTACAAACCAAAGGACAAAGAAAGCACAATTATATTCAAAAGGTTTGTTAACCAACAAATCTCCTTTTATAAAGTTTATTTATTCTTGAATTTCATAGAGCTATAAAGAAATATAATCTTGTCAAGGCCCCATTTCTCTCCTCCAACTTCCCCCATAGCCTTCCAAACACAACCCACCTCCAAACTTCATGTTTTTCAGATAACTCACTAAGTCCGGTAAATACTGCCCCTATGTGCATGGGTTTTTCTTATGAATTACAATTACTACCAGACTTTTACCTTGAAGAGCCTGGAACTTATAATCAGTTGAGGAATTAAGAAATCGATCTACAATTGTAATTCTGTTCTGGAGGAGCTTCTCAATCAGATCAAGTCCTTCAGGTCCCAGCAATTCAAAAAGCTTTAAAAGAAAATAACAAAGTGAACTTTTACATATTAAAATCCCTTGCAACAAAATAATGAGGTCAAGCTAGTCATATGCAGTACACAATATTTAAAAAAGTAATCAGTTTATAAAAGAAAATTCTTTATCTACTATGATAAAGGACGTCCAGTACTTTTATAAAGACTACTTATGATAATATAATATAATAAAGATCATTATTCTGTTTTAAAAACAATCATAATTTGAATACATAACTTCATTCCAGAATAAATTGTTATTCTTTGTTTTCTCTAGTATAAACAAAAGAAATTCTAAAATTTAATTTACTTTTCAACATTTTTCTGGCTTTTACAAAGACTGTAAGTTACTAGCTACCTAAAAGCTTACTACGACAGCTGTCATCTCATAAAGTTAAAAAAAGATTAGAACATTTTAATCAATCATGATTAGCTACTAAAGCTTACAGATATTTACAGAATAAATCTGAAATCTAAAACACAGTTAGAAAAGTTCTCATTCATGTATTACTTTCCTATGCAGGAGCTGTCAAAGATTAAGTTGGTTTCAGTCATGGAAGAAGAAGAAAGGTTAGAATTCAGAGACTTCAACTAGTTCACTATATAGTATGCCTCTTCTAGAAAGGATTCAGGCTTCCTCAAGTATGAGCTGAAATGACATACATATACTACTTTATGGTGATATTTTATTTGTATTAAAATGTTATTTGTATGTTAATAAATAAAATTGCCTGGGGGTCAGAGCTATTAGCAAGCCATAGGAAAGCAGGGCAGTGGTAGCGTACGATTATAATCCCAGCACTTGGTAGGCAGAGCTAAGTAAGTCTCTGTGTGTTCAGGGATACAGCCAGTATTGGATACACATGCCTTTAATCTCAATACCAATCATAGAAAACCTGGAGGTCTATACAGACAGACCGTGATGAGGCGGCCATGTGGTTGGGTTTACAACCAATGAGAAGGCAGAACAGGAACTCTATATAAAGACTTTAACACAGGGGTAGCTCTGGTTCGGAGAGGTAGGACCACAGCAGGAGGAAGGGTAAGGTTTTAGCTCTTAGCTCTGACCTCTTGGCTTTCTTCTTTGCATTGGTTCTGTGTTTCTTATTTAAAAAGACGGTTGGTTACATCTACACTACTTCTTTTTCAAAAATGTTACACTGTGCACTCCCATGTGAGAAAGTCAAATTAACTAAAAAATTTTGTTGTTATAGAATCCATACACAAAATCATAAGACAAAACTCATATTGAGTATATATGATTTATTAACTATAAAATATTTTGCTGTTTAATAGTTTTATAAGCAAAAGGAAAATAAAATGAATTATGAAGAATGATCCTGTCTTACCAACTCTAAAGGTATCAACAGTATACAAACATTTATTATATATCAAAACTATGATTAGCAGCAATCCTATAAGAAGATCTGGCCTAACAAACATTTCAAATTCAAGTAATAATATTATTTGATTTTACAATACCTAAACTTAGGAAATTTATATAAATTATCCAAGGTTATACAGATAAGAGAAAAGCAAAGTTTGAAATGATAACTATATGAATCTAAATATGAGTAGAATATTTGACAGAAAACTATTGTGATATGCAAAGAACAGAGATACACTGTTCAACTAGCAGGGTCTAGAGGACTATGTCTAAATCACAGAACTAAGGGGTGAGCACAGGTTTCAGGTCAGCCTGGATTACATAGCCAGGTCCCCTCGTCAGAAAAAAGATCAGGGTTTTTGTTGTTGATGATGACATACTGAAGTTAAACTTCCTTCAAATGCTAAGATTTTTAAAACCTTAAGGGCTATCTAGGCATCTCAAAAATGGTTAACATATGACAAGAATAAGAAATATAACTAAATCCCCATAATAATTCTAAGTAACTGGAAAAAATACTGACATGAGAAAAGCTAAAGACAAACAATCAGGAAAAAATTAACGGGGGTGGGAGGAGAAGAGGAAGTAGAGAAAACAGCAATCGGGCTAAAATAAATGAATAATTAACACAGGATCATGTCACCTGATCCCAGGCCAGCATCCTGAACACCAGGTAAGATCACCCCCAAACCTGCTGTTGCCTGCCCAGCATAACCCCAACTGCCCCTCCTATCTTCTTCATCACTTCCTGGTCCACATCTCTGAATGAAGCCTCCTCTTTCACCACAGAACAGAACAGCATCCTGAACCCCAGGTAATACTGCCCCCAAACCTGCTCAAGCTGGCCAGAAATAACTCCAAAACCCACCTCCTCTCCTCATTACCATAGACCAGTCCACATCTGTGGCAGAAACCTTCCTTCCCATCAGAGAAGAAGCCAGCTCCCTGAAAACCAGGTAGGCCACCACCCTACTGAACCCCCACCTGCTCCTCCCAGCATAACCCCAAGTGCCTCTCCTCTCCTTGTCACCACATCCCAGCCCACACTTTGGGTAGAAGGCCAGATCCTGATCCCCAAAGGCCAGACCACCATGCTGAACCCTAAAGACTAGGCCAACTCTATGAAACCAGGCAGAAGCCTCCTACCCACCAGAAGCAAGGCCAGCATCTGAACCCCAGAGAACCCTGGGCCAGATCAGAGGTCACACACAACATAACCAGAATATCAGCCCCAAACTTAGGTAGCAACCCCCATCTGGACCAGAGACTATCCAGGCCATCAGAAGTCCAGCCACCAATATGGGCAGAAACCCTCTATTCAACCACAGGGAGCAAACAAAAACTAAAGAAGAAAACATCCATCCAACAAAGAAACATCCAGAAATTGGCATCTATACCTATAATCACTCCAAATCCAGATTCCTATACATAAGTGCAAGAACACAAACAACAATGGCCAGGGCAGTATGCCACCACCAGAGCCCAGCTATCCCACTACAACAAGCCCTGAATATTCCAACACAGTGGAAGCACGAGAAAATGATACTGAAACCAACTTTATGATGATGATCAAGGTCCTTAAAGATGAGATTAAATATTCCCTTAAAGGAATTGAGGAAAAGACAACAAAAAAATTGGAGGAAATCAACAGACCCTTAAAGAATGCCAAGAAAGCCAAGAAAGAACAAACGCGTGAAGGACACTAAGACATGAAAACTGAAATAGAAGCAATAAAGAAAACAAAAACTGAGTCAATTCAGGAAATGGAAAATAAAAGTAGGCATCACCAACAGAATTCAAGAGATGGAAGAGAGAATCTCAAACACTGACGATATGATAGAATAAATAAATTCATCTGTAAA
This sequence comes from Peromyscus californicus insignis, assembly GCF_007827085.1. Lineage (NCBI taxonomy): Eukaryota > Metazoa > Chordata > Mammalia > Rodentia > Cricetidae > Peromyscus > Peromyscus californicus. Next base: position 50,027,562 of record NW_026294525.1, read on the forward strand.
AAAAAAAATGTTAGATCTAAAAACCTCCTAACACAAAACATTCAGGAAATCTGGGACACTATTAAAACATCAAATCTAAGAATAATAGGTGTAGTTAGAGTTTTCCTGCCTGGCCCACAGTCAGGACAAATCTCTCTCACCTGCCAGTCCCACAGCCGCTCAGACCCGACCAAGTAAACACAGAGATTTATATTGGTTACAAACTGTATGGCCATGGCAGGCTTCTTGCTAACTGTTCTTACAGCTTAAATTAATCCATTTCTATAAATCTATACTTTACCACGTGGTTCGTGGCTTACCGGCATCTTCACATGCTGCTTGTCATCATGGTGGCTGGCAGTGTCTCTCTTTTGCCTTCCTGTTCTCTCAATTCTCCTCTCTGTTAGTCCCGCCTATACTTCCTGCCTGGCCACTGGCCAATCAGTGATTTATTTATTGACCAATCAGCAACACATCTGACATACAGACTATCCCACAGCAAACAGGAATAAAAGAAGGAGAATAATCCCAGCTCAAATACCCAGAAAATATATTTAACAAAATTGCAGAAGAAAATTTTCCCAACCTAAAGAAGGAGATGCCTATAAAGGTACAAGAAGTTTACAGAAAATAAAACAGACTGAATAAGAAAAGAAAGTCCCCTTGTCACATAATGATCAAAACACTAAACATACAGAAGAAAGGAAGAATTATTAAAAGATGCAAAGGAAAAAGGCCATGTAACATACAAAGGTAGACTTTCTCAACAGAGACTCTAAAAGCCAGAAGAGCCTAGAGGATACCTTGCAAACTCTAAGAGAAGATAGATGCCATCTCAGACTACTATACCCAGCAAAACTTCCAATTACTATAGATGGAGAAAACAAGGTATTACATGACAAAGTCAAATTTAAACAATATCTATCTACAAATCCTGCCCTACAGAAAGGTACTGGAAAGAAAACCCCAACACAAGGAAGTTAACTACACCCATATAAACACAGGCAATAGATAATCTCATACCAGCAAAATTCAAAAAAGGGAAATACACACACACACACACACACACACACACACACACACACACACAAACAAACACACACACACACAAACACTACCACCACCACCGACAACACAATAGGAAAAAATAATCTCTCAATATCAATGGACTCCCTTCCCCAATAAAAAGACACAGACTAACAGAACGGATACAAAAACAGGGTCCATCCTTCCACTGCAAACAAGAAATACACATAAACATCAAACAAAGACACTACCTCAGAGCAAAGGGATGGAAAAGTTTTTGGGTTTTTTTTGGTTTTTCGAGGCAGGGTTTCTCTGTGTAATTTTGGTGTCTGCCCTGGATCTCGCTCTGTAGACCAGGCTGGCCTTGAACTCACAGAGATACCCCTAGCTCTGCTTCCCAAGTGCTGGGATTAAAGGCGTGTGCCACCACCACCAGGCTAAGATTTTCCAAACAAATGGAACTAACAAGCAAGCAGGTGAAGCTCTACTAATATCTAACAATATAGATTTCAAACCAAAATTAATCAAAAGAGATAGAGAAAGACACTTCATAATCATTAAAGAAAAAAATCACCAGAATGATGTCTCAATTCTGAACATCTATTCCCCAAATGCAATGGCACCTACGTTTGTAAAAGAAACATTCCTAAAGCTTAAATTACTAATGCTTGAACACCACACATTATTAGTGGCAGACTTCATCAACCCACTCTCACCAATGGACAGGTCATCCAGACAGAAACTAAACAGAGAAATAATGAAACTAACATACGTTATGGCTCAAATGGCCCTAACAGGTATCTACCTAACATTTCACCTAAACACAAAGAATATACCTTCTCCTCAGCACCTCATGGAACCTTCTCCAAAATTGACCATATACTAGGTCACAAAACAAGTCTCAAATGATAAAAGAAAACTGAAATAGCCCCCTGTATCTAATCAGACCACCGTGGATTGAAGTTGGATTTCAAAAACAGAAACAACAGAAAGACTACAAACTCATGGAAACTGAACAACTCTCTACTGAATTACCACTAGGTCAAGGAAGAATTAAGGAAAGATATTAAAGACTTCCTAGAATTAAATGAAAATGAATGCAAAACTCACCCAAATTTATAGGACACAATGAAAGCAGTGCTAAGAGGAAAGTTCACAGCATTAAGTGCCTGCATTAAAAAATTAGAGAATTCTCATACCAGTAACTTAACAACACACCTGAAAGATCAAGAACAAAGAAGTAGAAACACCCAAGAGTAGTTAGTAGACAGCAGTAAATAATCGAGCTCAGGGCTGAAATCAATGAAATAGAAACAAAGGGAACAATACAAAATAAATAAATAAATAAATAAATGAAACAAAGAGTTGGTTCTTTGAGAAAAAAAACAATAAGCTAGACAAATCCTTATCCAAACTAACCGAAAAGCAGAGAGAGAATATCCAAATTAACAAAATCAGATACAAAAAGGTAGACATAACAGATACCTAGGAAATACAAAAAATCCTTAGGTCATACTTCAAAAACCTGTACTCCTCAAAATTGGAAAATTAAAAAGAAATGGACAAATTTCTTGATAAATATCACTTAAACAGTTAAATCAAGATAAGATAATCAATTTAAATGGAGCTATATTCCCCCAAAGAAATAAAAGGAGTCATTAAAAGTCTCCCAACTAAAAAAAGACCAGAGCCGGATGTTTTCAGGCCAGGCATTAGACCAGACCATCAAAGAAGAGCTAATACCAATACTCTTCAAATTATTCTATAAAACTAAAACAGAAGGAACATTGCTAAATTCATTTTATGAGGCTACAGTTACTCTGATATCCAAACCACACAAAGACTCAACAAAAAAGAGTATATAGACCAGTTTCCCTCATGAACACAGATACAAAAATACTCACTAGAGTACTTGCAAACAGAATCCAAGAACACATCAAAAAGATCATCTACCGCAATCAAGTGGGCTTCATCCCAGAGATTCAGGGGTGGTTCAACACATGAAAATCTGTCAATGTAATCCACCAAATAATTAAACTGAAACAAACAAACAAAATGATCATCTCATTGGATGCTGAAAAAGCCTTTGAAAAAATCAAACACCACTTCTTCATGATTAAAAGTCTTGGAGAGATCAGGGATATAAGGGACATACCTAAACAAAATAAAAGCAATATACAGCAAGCCAATAGCCAACATCAAATTAAATGAAGAGAAACTCAAAGCAACTCTACTAAAATCAGGAACAAGATAAAACTGTCCACTTTTTGTATATATGTTGAAGATAGTACTCAAGTTCTAGCTAGAGCAATAAGGCAACTAAAGGAGATCAAGGGGATACAAATTGGAAAGGAAGAAGTCAAAGTATCATTATTCCCAGATGATATGACAGTATACATAAGTGTCCCCCAAAAATTCTACCAGGGAACTCCTACAGCTGATAAACACCTTTAGTGAAGTGGCTGAATATAAGATTAACTCAAATACATCAGAAGTCCTCCTATATACAAACAATAAAAGGGCTAAACAAGAGATCAGGGAAACAACATCCTTCACAATAGCTACAAATAATATACAATATCTTGGCATAACTCTAACAAAGCACATGAAGGACCTGTATGACAAGAACTTCAAATCTTTGAAGACAGAAATTAAAGATATCAGAAGATGGAATGATCTCCCATACTCATGAATTGAAAGGATTAACATAGTAAAAATGTGCTATCTTATCAAAAGCAATCTACAGATTCAACGCAATCCCCATTAAAATACCAACACCATTTTTTACAGACCTTGAAAAAATGATACTCAACTTCACATGGAAAAACAAAAACCCAGAATAGCTATAATCTTGTACAATAAAAGAATTTCCAGAGGCATCACATTCCCAGATTTCAATCTCTACTACAAAGATATACTAATAAAAATGGCATGGTCCTGGCATAAAAACAAACAGGTAGATTAATGGAATCAAATCGAAGATCCAGATGTTAATCCACACACCTATGGACACCTGATTTTTGACAAAGAAGCCAAAATTATACAATAGAAGAAAAAAAAAGCATATTCAACAAATGGTACTAGTCTAAATGTATGTCAGTATGTAGAAGAATACAAATAGATACATATCTATTGCCCTGCACAAAACTCAAGTCCAAGAGAATCAAAGACCTCAATACAAATCATGATACACTAATCCTGATAGACGAGAAAGTGGGAATAGCCTTGAATACATTGGCACAGGATACAACTTTTTAATAGAACACCAATAGTATAGATACTAGAATTGACAGTTAAGAAATGGGACCTCAGGTAACTGAAAAGCTTCTGTAAGACAAAAGATACTGAAAGGACCAAGCAGATGCCATTAACAGGCTGCTCAGTCTTCTCTCAGAGATCAGGCCTCAATTTCAGTTTCCTGAGACTTGAGCAAGCAGTTTCTGGGAGGGTCTTGAACAAAAGACATAGTCCTTGCAGTAGCTCCCTTTCTGCATGCACTCTGACTGCTCAAAGTTCAGCCAGATGTTTACTGTCTGGGGCCCCTCACCAACTTACAAAGTTATGTGCAATACGCGCTTGGCCAGCCAGCCCCCATGGTGGCTCAAGGACAAAGCCTGGGACTTGTGCCAGAATGCCCCCAAAGTGATAAATTGTAACCACCAACCAGTAAATTCAAAGGTTACATACCCTCACCCAATTAAAAGAGAACAGAGATAAAAATAAACCAATCCAAGTTGCACCAGTGCAAACCCCCCCCCCCCAACCCCCCTGAAGGGCTTGTGGATTTTACCTTTAAAAAGCTAGCCACACAAAGAAAAAGCAAGCTCCTCCTGGCCTCACTGCCACTAGGAGTGAGTGCTTTGGATCGAGCTTCCCTGCTCGCAGCTTGTAAACAGAAATAAACCTTGCTTTTGCATTCTGTACCTAAAGTCTCTGGTGGCCTCTTTGGGGACGCGATCTGGGCATAACAGATACCATCAACAGGACAAAATAGCAGCCTACAGAATGGAAAAGATCTTCAACATCCTCATAACTGACAGAGGGCTGATCTCCAAAATATAAAGAATTCAAGAAATTGGACATTAAAAAAAAAAAACAGTCTGGGACACCAACCCGGCCACATAACCTTTGACCTACAGTCTGTCCAGCCTATGGATGTGCTGGGGGTAAAAGTGACACAGAGATTGTAGTAGTCAACCAATGACTACTCCAGCCTAAGACCCATGACAGGAGAGTGAGTCCACCCCTAATACTGCCTAGAGTGCCAGGACACAGAAGGGGGATGGCCCAGAGACCTAGGATAAAACCAAATAAGACTGGAGGAAAAAAAAGTCAATGTAATGATGCCTAATGATATTCTGCTAAACTCATAAATTAGTGCCTAGCCCAGTAGTCATCAGAGAGGCTTCATGCAGCAATTGGTGGAAACAAATGTAGAGACCCACAGCCAAAATTAAGATGGAGCTTGGTGAATCCTGCAGAAAAGGGGAAAGAAGGATTGCAGGAGCCCAGGAGATCAAGGTCATCACAAAAAAAAAAAAAAAAAAAAAAAAAAAAAAAAAAAAAACAACCACAGAATCAACTAACCTGGGCTTCTAGGAGTTCACAGAGACTGAACTGACAACCAGGGAGCCTGCATGGAACTGACCTCAGCCCTATACATATATGACAGATGTGTAGCTTGGTCTTCTTGTGGGACTCTAATAGAGGGAGCAGGGGCTGTCTCTGACTCTTTTGCTGACTTTTAGGTCTTTACTCCTCATACTAAGTTGCCTTTCCCAGCTTTAATACAAGCGGAGGTGCTTAGTCTTACTACAACTTGTAGATATCCATGAGAAGCCTGTCCTTTTCTGAATAGAAATGGAGGAAGAGTGGATGAGGGCGACTGAGGGTATGTGGTGGTGGGGTCTTGCGGACTGCAAGAAATATATCATAGAGATTCAGCTGTGTATTAAAAAACTGGACTTTGACCGGCCAAGGTCTGTCAAGAGGCAAGCCATTTATTATGAACATTTGGTGCTATCCAGCCTTTAATATTTCAGCTGTCTTCTACTATGAAATTCTTTCATGCCCAAAAATTTTCTAGGTAACTACCTGCTGAATTTCTAGGTAACTAACTCCCCTGCTGAGCCTAGGAGACAAGCTGGCTAGAGACTCATAGCTTTGCTTCTTGTGCAAATGAAGCTTAGACCATCCCTGACCCCAGGCCTAGCAGCTATCCAGAGCAACTGACTGAGAACAAAAGAGGTTTTACATGTCAAGGTGAGAGGTAGAATTAACATTCCTGAGGAGTCAGAGAACCATGTGCCCAGGGAAAGAAAAGGAAGGGGCATAGCAAGAGAGAAGAGAGGAAGACAGAGTTTCCATAGAGGGTAAGCAGATCTCAGGTGGAGTTTTCTGAGTGCCAGGAGTAGAGAGTAGCAGAGATGGAGAAAGAGGATACAGAGGACGAAGATGAGGCTGGAAGCATAGGAGTTTAGTCATTAGCAGGACTATGAGCTAGGGAACTGGATGGAACTGAAGCTATGGAGACAGGATTTTATCCCAAAGAAATATAGTAGACAGATGTAGAGCTTGTTATTCCTGCCTTAAATGCCTGATGTAGTTATAGTTGTATTGATAGAATTTTGTCTTAGAGGGAAAAAGTTAACAGATATAAGACTATAGTGTGAGTAGATTTTTTTTTCCCTCATATATCACACGCCAGACGGGACCCTGGGTATTCCATAGTGGGGGGTGTATATGAGGAGAGGAGGAAGGGGAAACTTCAGTGGGGATGCAAAATAAATTAAAAAAAAAAATTAACACAGGATCCATGTTTGAGCCATGTTACAATAAGCAGCTAATAAGAAACTTTATGTAAAATGCTGAGCATTTACTAAGCATTCCAATATTTCGCTTGAGATTTATAAACCAATAGCAATTGTCATAAACATATAGTAAACAGTAGGCACTAAAAACAAGAATACGTTCACACAGAAAATAGTCTACCTTTATTGGAAATGTACCAAGAAAATAAAGGAACACTTTCTGCAATCACACACACACACACACAAACACACACACACACATACATACATACACACACACACGCACACATAATACTTACTTTGTATTAAGAACATTAAGTACCCACCTTAGTAGAAGCTATTCGTGAATACCATAAAGACTATCTCTATGATCATAACCAGCATTCTGAGAACAGATTAATGCCTTCTAATTAAGATATGTTTTTAAAAACACCTATTAATTTGCTTTTGAACAAAATATTGAAACCTTCAACTTCCTAATGAATTCTCACCAAAAAAAAGTTTCTAAATCATTATATCTTACATAAATCTAGGGCTACTGATGGCTTTCTTTCCAAAGCCATTGGTTGTCTCTCTGAGTACTAACTATAAAACTATCCATAGCTTTGAGATATCCCTGATCACAACTCTGTTGCTTTTCTTTCTTCTAATTTCAAAGATTTCTTCTATGGATCAGGGAAGGTCATTCATTCTGCTACATCCTCCAACAAAAATATTTACTCAAATTTCAGGTGGAAGGCCATGCAGGTGATCACAGGAACTGCACACTGTATACCTGAGGACACAAAGTCCCCATACACTGCAGTCAAAATGTCACCTGTATTCATAGGTATCATATTACTTTACACAATAACTAGGGCTACTAATTTAGGAAGGGAAAGAATTTGTTTTGTCTTGCAATTCTGGTAGCACTATGATTTTGGCATCCAATGAAAGTAGCACATCACAAAAAGATTCTGTAGGACAAGACCACTGTCACCATGATCCAGGAGATGCAGCAACTGAGACAGACAGGGAGACATGTATGGGGCTCCCACACTCTCCTTCAAGGGCACTCTTAATACCTACAGACCTCCCACGGTTCTTACCTTACAACAAAATTACCCTTGTGATACAACCTTTACCACTTGAACTTCTGGAGACACAACCCACAGTTGTGTCAAACTGTAGTATATTGCTCCTGACAGTGCATTCATTGTCATGCACAGAATCAAACACCCAGCATACTGATTAAAATGTTTGCAATAGTACCTACCTCATAAGTGATCAGCATTAGTTAGCAAGTATCTTCACCAAGTCAGTAGCTAGGGTGATCCTTTTAGAATATGCCCTTTCTCAGTTCAATTAAAAAAGAAGAAGAGAAGGAGTACAAAGTACACAATAAAGGTTTAATTCTTACTTCTGTTCATTGGCTTGTACAGTAATAGTATAAAGACCGATAGTCTAATTATAGTACCACATGTTCCACAATGGTGCTATTTTAATCATAAGCAGAGTATTAATAAAAAAAAATAGCTATTTGGGGAACACTACAAACCAACTAAGCCTAATAGAGTTCTAGCTAACAGATCATAGAACAAAAGCATGAAATGTTTCCCATGACAGTTCATATGACAGACTCCAAAATAAGCCTCAATACATTTCAAAGAGAAGTAATCAAAAGTATGTTCAGTAAACACAAATAAAACTAGAAATCAATAATAAGACAATCTGAAGAATTCTCAAATATGTAATAATTAAGTAAACAAACAGTAATAACCAATTGGTCCAAAGATTTATGAAAATACAAACATACACTTTAAGATGCAAATACAAGTCTGAGACAGTTGGAGGTGGATATTAGCAGCCATGCCAGCATGTAAAAGTCAGAGTAAATACAGAGCAAATTTTATTTAATGTAGTTAAAACAGTGCTTAAAAGGAATTTATGGCCACACATTCCCCTTTAAAAAGCATCCAAATCAAGAATTTCATTTTCAACCCTAAGATACCAGAGAAAGAAAATAGTAAGTACTCAACATAAATGAATGAAACAGAGCACAGAAAAATAGAGAGAACCAAGAAAACCAAGACACATTAAAACTAGATTAACAAAGGGAAAAAAGACTGGAATGTATTATGTATGACAAAGATACAATGTTTAAAAACTAACTCAAGAATTTACAGATCATCTATATAGGCTTGTAACACGGGAAAGGATGATTAGTGACCAAAACCAGTCCAGAATTCACTGAGAGCCAACCAATTTATGGAGAAATTAAATTCTACTGGTGACTTCTACTAAATCTTTAAAAAGGTTAATACCAGTTCTTAATAAAATGCACAAAATAAGAATCTACAAAAACATTTCTAAGCTGATTTTCAAAGCCAATACTAGGATCACCAAAAGCCAAATGTATAACAAGAAAACTACAGATCAACGACTTAGGAATATGGGAACAGAAGTATCCATGAAATACTTGCAAAATAAACCCAATAACATATTCAAATGTCTTAACTTTAAGATTAGATAGATGGACAGACAACAGATGTTAGACATCATGACAAAGCGAAAAAAATGTCAGCAATACAAGACTAACTCAACAGAACAAAAATCAACTGATATACCTTATCAATGAAATTAAAGCAAATTGTGCAATTAAACAGATAAGAAAAAGACAATTTTATTCTTTTGTAAGCAAAAAATACTCCAGTAACTATAATAATGGAAGCTCTAAAGTTTCATACAGGACACCTATGAAAACTCGTAGCTAACTATGGTATCGTGTCACAAAAGTAAAGTAAGTGCTTAGCCATGAAGATCAGAAATAAGACAAGAAAGTCTCAACTCACCACTTCTATTCAACACTGCAGTGGAGGTTCTAGCCAGGGCATTTAGGCAAGAAAAAGATATAGAGGACATCTAGATAGAAAAAGAAGAAATAAAACTATTTTATTCACAGATGACATAATCTTGCATAGAGAAAATACTGCTGGAACTAATACTTTCTTCAAAATTTCACAAGATCAATATATAAAAATCAACTGCATCCTGTACTAACAATGAATGATCTGAAAATAAAAATTAAGGAAGCAAATCCTTCAACAATGTCATCAAAAATTACTTAGGAATAAATTCTTTAAAAAAGGAAGAGTAAGACGTTCCCACTGAAACTATAAAATACAACTGAAGGAAACTAAAATCCTAAGTAAATTTTAAAAATCAACATCTATGAACCAGAGTACATAATATTAAGATTTTTGATACAACCAATATTAGTCCTTAGACTCAATGCCATGTCTCTCGAAGTCCCTGCTGGCTTATCAGGGAGTAACAAGATGACTCTAAAATTCATATGGAATTGGAAGAAACCCAGAATAGTGAAAAAAAAAAAATCTTGGGAGGAGGGTGAAAAAGACAGTTTAGGTCCCTATTTCTAGATTTACAACAAAGTAATCAAAACTATGCCATAGTGCCTCAAGGATAAACACCATGTTGAATAGAACTCAGAGTCCAGAAAAACAAGACAAAACAACAATAAAAACTCTTATGTGTCTATGGTAAATTGATTTCTGAAGAGTGTCAAGGCAAGGGGAAGAAACAGTCTTTCAATAAGCAACAATGGAATAAGCAGAGAAAAGAAGAGAGAGAGGAGAAAGGAAAGGAGAGAGAAGGGGAAGGACAAGGGAGAAGGAGCTAGACCATTATCTCAAACCACAAACAAAAATCAACTCAAAACGAATCAATGGCCTAAATGCCTGAAAATCTAAAATGATAAAACTCTAAAAAGACAAGAGAAATAAATCTTCATGGAAAGGATGCTTAAATACTGCATCGAAAGTAAATAAGGCAAGTTTATGCTTCCAAGAATACATTCAAGAAAGTAAAAAGACAAGGAAATGTAACAGAAAACAATATTTGCATATACACATCTGACAAGATGCTTTTGTTCACAACATATAAAGAAAGCATAATTCAGGAGCAGTAAACAAAACAAAAGCACAAGGCATTTAAGTTCTCTATGAAATACACGCCAATATATGCTAAATATGATGACACCCAATATGATACAGCCTGAGGAAAAGATAGATCAAAATCACAATGGCCTACCACTTAACATCAACTAGAAAGGCTCAGAAATAGATAACTCCAAGTATTATAAGAATGTAGGGCCGGGCGGTGGTGGCGCACGCCTTTAATCCCAGCACTCGGGAGGCAGAGCCAGGCGGATCTCTGTGAGTTCGAGGCCAGCCTGGGCTACCAAGTGAGTCCCAGGAAAGGTGCAAAGCTACACAGAGAAATCCTGTCTCCAAAAACAAAAACAAAACAAAACAAAAAAAAAGAATGTAGGAAATCTGGAATTTTCATATGTTGTGCAGCCACTGAGAAAATAATATGCTGGTTCCTCAGTAAAGTGGGCATAAAAATACTTTAGAACTTTACAATTCAAACTGTTATATATACAAGAAAAGTAAATTATGAATATAAACAAAATATGTACATAACTATGGTTAGTCTGCATAGTCAGAAAGTAAAGATCACCCAAAAGTTTATCAAATGATGAATGGATGAACAAAAGGTGATACACACTACATACATACATACATACATACATACATACATACACGCACACACGAGATATAGATATAATACATAAAATGGAATTCTGTTTAGTGATAAAAGCAATGAAGTAGCATACAACAGGAACACTGAAAACATTCTGTTAAGCATAAAATAAATCACTCAGATTGTATTGTATGACTGATTCCAGTTATGTAAAATGTCCAAAATAGGGAAATCTCTAGAGGCAGAAATTGGTTAAGGATGGTGGAAGTGAAACGTAAGAGGAAAAAAGCCTAAGATTCCTTTTTAGATTATTTAAGAGTAGGAAAAAAATGTCATAATTGCATGTATCTGTGCATATATGAGAACTCATGATTTATACATTTTAAATATATGAAAAATTATATCAATGAAGCTACAAGAAAGATGTTTATGAGCCACAACTGCCTGAAATGCTGAGAGTAATTTAAATATTGCTTAAGACTGAAAAATTTCTTGTATGAGAATTTCCCCTTTTCATATTATTCTTTGGACAAGTTAATGGGAGTCACTATGATATTTCAATACATGTATACAGTGTCCACTGATATAATATGGTTTCCCATTTTACTCCCTCCCTCCCTATACAATCTCTACATTCATGCCAACTTTTCCATAAAACATTTTTTTTTTTTTTGGTTTTTCGAGACAGGGTTTCTCTGTGTAGCTTTGCGCCTTTTCTGGGACTCACTTGGTAGCCCAGGCTGGCCTCGAACTCACAGAGATCCGCCTGGCTCTGCCTCCCGAGTGCTGGGATTAAAGGTGTGCGCCACCACCGCCCGGCTCCATAAAACATTTTAAATGATTATTTTGGACTGTTGTTAGACACAAACCCTGCCTCAAAATTCAAGAATAGTATTAAAGACCTTTCTATAGAAAGAGGAGGATGGGTGGAGGGCAGTGATAACACAATACATATCTATATCTATATCATAATCCCCAATGCAACACACACACACACACACACACACACACACACACACACACACACACACACAAACTATAGTAGGAAACACTCTCTATATACAGTATGGACTACTCTTTAAATTCCCTCAAGTCTTAAAAATTCTGTGAAATTTTAACATGAGGTAATTTCTTCTATAAGAAAATATTTAATCCTGCCAGAGCTAGCCTTACATATATTCTTAGTCACTCAGTTACTTAATCCAAACTGTGTTGTTCACACATGGCAAATTCTAATAAGAATTTTTTTTCGACAAAATCATTTTAGGAAACCACCAGCATACTTGGAAACTAATTTCTAATGGAATAATGGCACAGAGAGTCAATCACATCTTAATAACACTCTTAAGTTCCTGTGATTGACAAAACAAAAAATAAAAAATGACTCTGTTCTGAAAACAAAGCTTCTGTAACTCCCAAAGAATCTTAGCAAAATGCTATGATAAGCTGCTATCAGATTTAACAACTACCCAAAATTATGTTTTTCTGTAACACCTGCCACATCCATCCACTCCAAGAACAGGTGCACTTCCTCAGTCAAGATCTGCACTGCAAACTAGCTTGGCATTGACTACTGTTTGCAAAGGTATAGCTGTCTGGATCATTGTTCAATATACTAACACAAGTACCCGAGACCACCAAATCAAGAAGCAAAGAGGGAGGAGAGTACAGAGAGGTATCTATCAAAGAAGTTTTTAAAACCTAGAAGAATGAAGCTACTAATGAAAGAGTGAACTACAGGATCAAAGATTTAATTAAGACATAATAGATACAGCTAATATGCTTCCCTCAGCAGGTGCCACTTAAGGATTTTTACCTTGCTGCTGTTGTTATTTTGCTTTAAACAGCAAGTCTTTCTGAAAAGCAATATGGCCTCCAATTTCAAACTTCACACCTCAGATTCCCAAGTGCTGGAACTAAGTATGCGTGTGGGGGCTTTAGTGACTCCATCTGGGTCTGATGGGTCAAAAGTGCACACTTTGTTTTGCTAACCTTGCTGAAATAGGACAAACAGGATGTTTTGCCAAGAAAAACAGCACATATGTTACCTCCTTGAGAGCAGGGAAGTGGTCTGACTATTCCTTGAACACAATGTACTTTCAGATAAAGAAATTTGTAACAATGAGTATTCTTTGCTGATGCTCCTTTTCCTATTTCTAAGCTGTATATAAGCACTGGGCAGTATAAACTCCAGGCTATAGTATTCACTAACAGTCTTCTGGAATCTATCTTATGTCTCTTTCTTTTCTTAATCCTCACTCCCCTATTCAGGTGCTGTTCAACAGGTCACATATGCCCAGTGCTAATAAATATTATTATAGTCATATCTATTAAAATTATTTGGGAACAGACAGAACACTTCAAGTTCTTGCTACTACAATAAAATATTTTTGGCCACATTACTAGTTTTCCTTTAAATTAATAAATAAAAACACTATGTTCCTTAGATTAAAAAGCTTTTTTAAAACTTTAAAGTAGCATTATTTCCATCTTTCTTGATATTGTGATAGTTTAGCAGATGAATACAATTTTTGCATCTTTCAAGAAAACTAAACAGGGATGAAGATATGTCTCGGGTAAGAGTACTTACCACTCTTGGCTTTTGGAGATGACCAAACAACACCCCTATCAGGCATCTTACAACTTCCTGTAACTCCAGCACCAGGGAATCCAATGCCCTTTCTGGCCTCCATGGGGACACACACACACACACACACACACACACACACACACACACACTCAAAATTGAAAATAAAAATAAGGGCAGAATTAACAGTGGAGACTAAACTCTCAACCTGATTGATAAACAAATGTGAAACATGCATTATATTGTCATAAAAGGAAACAATAATTAACAGTAAACTCTGATGGCCAACTCTCCTCTCCATGCTGAGGTCTGGTCTGGTTTAGAATTATATAGGTCTTTGTGCATGGTGTCCCCACTGCTGGGAGTCCCGCTGTAGCTGTCTGCTTTCAGTTATCCCCCACCTCTGGTTTTTACACTCTTCCCAGCATCTCTCTCATAGTGATCCCTGAGCCTCTGAGAAGAGGATATAGTATATAATAAAGTTCTGCATAGGGATGGATATCCTGCATGTTATCAAAGGGAAAAAGTAATCATTGATCTTACCCAATTGTGAATTCTATGAGCTAAATAATGACTGGCCTGGCAAGACATGCCCATTGGTTCAACAGTGGCACAAATGTCATGGGAGTAACAAACCACTTTCTGGTTGGATTTAAGACCTGCTCCACAAGCTAAAGCCACTATCTAGCATCATTACTGGGCCAAAAAGCTATGGCTAGAAAGATCATAGATGCTAAGAGAAAATCTCCTACATTCTGCTAAACGGACAGAGTATTAAGCCAACTCCTAATGACCTATCATATACACACAGATTAAGGAATCTCTCAACCCTTATTAGGGAGCTTCTGTTTGCAACAGATGATGATCTACATGGAGACCAGCAATGGGACAACACAGAGAGTCAGAAACTATAGAATTTCCTCAACATTTTTATTATAATATGTAAACTAGAAGTGTATTGTTAAATGGAACATTACAAAATCAATGTTCGAAATTTTCCTAAATAATATGAATCAATCTAAGATATATTAGGGCTAAGTATATAAAAATCCTACAATCACATTTTTAAAAAACACAAAAACTCCATCTGTAGCTATATAAAAACTGTGATATCACAAATAAATTCTAGGAAAGCCTGAATGACTACTTTTTTATTTAATCAATGTATTTCTAACATTTCACTTAATAAGCTAAAGTACACCACACTGACAGAAACTCTTGAAGCTCCAAGCTAAATTCCATCTATACTTTTTAAGAGAGTTCCAATGAGCAATTAAAGCACATGAGTAAAGCACAAAAACTGAACCAGAATGAAAGAGCATGTTTACAAGGAATGTTATGAGAAGAAACTGAAATAACTTTTGGTACAACAGACAGAATACAAGTTGACTATAACAAGGCAACCACTGTAAAATACTTGAAGGGCTCTTATAGAAAATACTGAAACAGGCATACATATATAATTCTATTATGAAAAACATAAACAAATAAGTATGAATAACCACAACAAAAGGGACAAGTGATCAAACATTAGAAAATCCAATACAGCCGTATCCCAATAAGTAAAAAATCTATTGAAATAATACAATGCTATTCATCCTTATTCAAAGTAATACCACAGACTGTTTAAGCTTTCACTTTAAATATAACAGGAATGATAAATGCATAAATGTATGTAATTTGTATGTTCAATCTGTGGCTCTCCATAGTATTATTTAACTAGAATTTCTGAGACCCATTTTGTTTTAAATTCAGAAACCAGACTGCCTAAATAACTAGTGTGCATGTGTGTGTGTACATGTTGTGTTGCACAACGATGTACATGAAAGCCAAAGGTCACTCTCCAGTGTTGCTCTTAAGGAGCAATCCTCCTTGTTTTTTAAGACTAGGTCTCTCTTACTGTCTGGAACTTGCCAAGTATGTTTGGCACAATGGCCAGCAAACTCCACAAATCTCTGTCTCAAAAGATCAAATTCAGGTCCTCAGTATTCATCAACAAGCACTTGAACAACTGAGCTATTGGATTAACATTTTTAGAAACTAAAGTACAGGATACAGAATGCAAGGAAATACAAAGCTCCATTACTGACCACTTTCAGGATAAGATCTATTGCCACTGAGTATCCCCAATCCAAAATGTTTGGGACCAGTTGATTTTACTTTTTTAAGATTTGAGAAAATTTCCATATGCATGGTAAAATACATTGAGAACAGGACCAAAGTCCAGACATGAAAGTCACTTGTTTCATATATACCTTATATATGTAGGCTCAAAGTAGCTGTATAGTATTTTTAGAACATCTACATTATGACTTCAGTCTATCGCATGAGGTAAACTGTAGACTTACCCATTCATGATTAACATGCTGGTTCTCAAAAGTTTCAAATTTTAGAACACTATTGTTTTGGGCTAGGGTTCTTCAATCAGCATTGTCTACTAGCAGCCATTCTACTTGAAGGACTCTCACTCACAGATTTGAAAAAAACAAACAATTTTTTCTGTCTTTATCATCCCCAATCTTGTTCAGTAATGAGAACAACATGCCACACTGCTTAACCTTATTCCTTATCCTTCTTGAAACCTACATTTCCTTTTATATTCTTGATGTATCATTCTTTTGATATATGTTCTAGCACCCTGGATACTTCCTGTCTCCTCTTTACACTCATCTACTAAGTGTCCATTCCTTAAGGCTGCCTTCACTTCATCTTCCCTCATTATCTGTTTACAATCAAACTCTTAGCAAGTACACACTGAAAATTTAAATCTATACATCTTTCCACTCTAAGCTGCCTGTTAAATACCCAAGTTATCCTTTCCACTTACAGGACTTAAAAGTCTCTTAAAATGCTTCATGTGTAAAACTGTCCATAGTTCTCCACCTGCTCCATCCTTTCTAAAGGCTCTTTATATTTATGAATGGCATAGCTAACCTTCCTCCCCAAGTCAAAGGCATTTTTAACACTCCCTACTGCTGTGGGATAATGCAGTACACTCTTGTACATTGTAAAGATTTGTCACTCAAATTGTTTTAATAAAATGCTGATTGGCCAGTAGCCAGGAAGGAAGTATAGACAGAGCAACCAGACTAGAATAACTCTGGGAAGAGGAAGAGCCAAGTCAGGAGTCGCCAGCCAGATGCAGAGGAAGCAAGAAAAGAATGCCGAATCAAGGAAAGGTACCAAGCCATGTAGCTAAACACAGATAAGAATTATGGGCTAATTTAAGTGTAAGAGCTAGTTAGTAATAAGCCTGAGCTACCGGCGAAGCATTTATGAGTAATACTAAGTCTCCGAGTCAATTATTTGGGAAGTGGCTGCTGTCCATTTGGGAACAGGCAGGCAGGAGAGAAACTTCCACCTATTTCACCCACTTCATTCCTGTCATCGAACCTATTTCCAAGGCCTCTTGATTTAACAACTAAATGGCCTTTAAGTTTGTCTCCTTTAAGTTCACCACTGTTTGCTGCCTAGACCACTCAAAAGGTTTTGTAAATAACTTCTCTAAATTCATCTACAGCATGATCCAAAGCATTTTCCTACTGATAAAATTCAGATCTGATCAACATATGTTGTCACCATTGCCTCCCTTCCGTTTCTTGTATATAAAAAAAAGAAAGAAAGAAAAGAAACCAATAATTTCTAGTTGTTCTAAATATTAATTATCAAATAGGATCAATCATACAAGTAGTACCTCAAAACATCCCAACGAGTTCAAGATTCAAAAATACTAAAGAATATCTATACATACTGCTCTAATGGGAAGGATTTTAATGTCGCTAATAAGGTTAGGGATGGGAATATAGGACAGTGGTAGAATGCTTACGTAACATGCACAAGGCCCTGGGTTCAATTGCTAGCTCTACAAAAAAAATTTTTATGATAGCATCCTTGAAATTTTTCCAATTTTGTATATGTTTTATAATATTCATAGGTATATAACATGTACATAATTTCAAATATATGATAAAAAAAAAGACACATCCAAAGTGTTAGAAGGTATTCAAAATATTTAGATTAAGACTTCTCCCTACATGTGGATGTCTAGTTTTGGCAGCACTATTTGTTGAAAGGGCTAGGTAAAGAAATGTAGGTAATATACACATGGATTTTTTTTCACCCATAAAAAATAAAGCTATGCCATTTGAAGGAACACAGATGCAATGAAGTCATCATTTTAAGCGAAGCAAGTCAGACTAACAAAGACAAATATCCTATCTTTTCTAGCATTCTATACATACAAAGTGTCATATATTGGAAGTAGAAACTAAACCTCTTTTTAAATAAAAATTCCAGCATATTATTTAGCCCTTTTTGTGGGGGGAGGTTCTTTTGAGATAGTGTGATTTTCTAAAAGTTATGATTCTTTACCTCAGTCTCTCCCAGGTGCTGGGATTATAAGTATGCACCACCATACTTATTTTCTACTTTGATAAATTATTATTTTTATTTTCAGTGCCTATATTCATTGTATATGGTACTGTAATATAAGAACACTGTCACACATGTATATACTGCACACTGAGCCTATTCCTCCCATAACTACTCCTATTAAACATTTTGTCTTCCTAGAATCTAGCTATGTGGGCAAGGATAGCTATGAATATAGCTGAACACAAAATCATAAACTGACTTAAAACAAATATTTTGGAGGAGGGGGTTTTAACTTCATTGTGTATTTCTTGAGTGTTAAAACTGACAAAATCATGTTGCAATATCACACAAAATAAATGTATACATATTCTCACAACTCCAATCCACAGGCCATGGAATAAACATTCTTGATGCATTTAATGTTTGGCCCAATGAAAGTCCTCCTTTTCCAATGTGATCCAGAGAAGTCAAAAGGCTGGACACTCCTAAGTTATACAGGTCTACACAATTTCATTTCTACTTTAATTCATATATGTGTAAGCATGTATGTATATACACAAATATGCATGCATATATATATAACATGCATGGTTTTATTTATATATATAAATTTCTAGGAGCCTCAAATGAGAGAAAATGTATTTGTCTAAGGCTGACTTATTCAGTTTAATATATTTATCTCTAGTTATATTCATTTCTATTTTATTTTAATGTCTTCATAAAATTATCTTGAAAATCTCACTTTTATGCTTGAAAGTAAGAGGGCACCTTCTGAAAAGATTACCATTTTCAATTATGAAGACTGCAGATGGAGTTTATGTGGTGGTAATAAAAAAAGGAAAACCTAGCCGGGCGGTGGTGGCTCATGCCTTTAATCCCAGCTCTTGGGAGGCAGAGGCAGGCGGATCTCTGTGAGTTCGAGGTCAGCCTGGACTACAGAGTGAGTTCCAGGAAAGGCACAAAGCTACGCAGAGAGCTACCCTGTCTCGAAAAACCAAAAAAAAAAAAAAAAAAAAAAAGGAAAACCCAAAAGAGACAGAAACACACATAAAAAGAAGACAAACACATCCCTATGACAAAAATTGAGCAAAAGAGAGTTGTATTCACGTGAGCTCTGATTCTGACACAGGCTAGGGAGTTTTCTCCTTGGGGTAACCTAGATGAAAACTGCTCAGTACAGAGTGGCAGCTAGAGCTGTACTTAGCTGAAGCAAGGAAGTGAACAAGACTTCCCATCCCTGTCAATGACAAATACAAACTGACAGCAGGGGTCACAGCTCTCTGAACAATTTCGGAGGGGTTCAGAGGAACGTGAAAGGGAAAAGCTTCAAATTCATGTCAATCTAAAATTAAAATGTGGGGCTGAAAAAATGTTTCAGTGGTTGAGAGTACTCATTGCTCCTACAGAGGACCCACGCGGTGGCTCACAAACATATGTAACTCAAGTTCCAAGAAATCCAACACTCTCTTCTGGTCTCTCTGGGCCATGAGACATACACACATACATACATGCAGGCAAAACACTCATACATAAATTAACCATGCCAGAGAAATAATAAGTAAATTTTAAACACACACAAATAAAAATACAATTATGAAAACTGTTTTTCTAGTTATTTCTGAGTAATAAAACACTCTGACCAAAAGCAACTAGTGGTTTATTTAATCTTAAACCTCCAAGTTACAGTCTACCATTGAAGGAAGTCAAGATAGGAACTCAAAACAGAAATGTTGCTTCTTGAGTTGCTCACAGGCACAAAATAAATAAACGTAAAAAAAATTATAAAAATAGATTTTTAAAAAAGGACAACAAGCCGGGCGGTGGTGGCGCACGCCTTTAATCCCAGCACTCAGGAGGCAGAGGCCGGCGGATCTCTGTGAGTTCGAGGCCAGCCTGGGCTACCAAGTGAGTCCCAGGAAAGGCGCAAAGCTACACAGAGAAACCCTGTCTCGAAAAAACCAAAAAAAAAAAAAAAAAAAAAAAAGGACAACAAAAAAGCTGCTTAGGTAGAAGACAAAAAGCACAACAATGAAAGTGATAACATGCAAAAGGAACCAAGCAGAGCTCTAGAAACAGAACAAGGCTGCCAGAGATGGGGTTCACCTAGGATGCAAGACAGCAAGTACTTAATATGTATGTTTGAAGCCCTGGACAGACATGCAGACTATATAGTGAGAGGTTCCAAAATAGAGCTAATAGGATTTTAAGAGATGAAGAACAGGAGGAATGAATACTCACACTGAATACCTGTAAAGTATGACAAAATGAACTGCAGTGAGTGTTTCGTCAACTGCAAATGATGCAAAAGGCAACTGTAACATTAAAGCCAAATGCTGAAAATAGAATGTAAACCCCAACTATAGTATGTGTTAAAATAAATACAATTTATCTTTTATAACCCAAAGAAATTCACAACAAGAATTCTATTAAAAGTACTGAATTGGTAGGCACAGGGATACACACCTATAACTTCAAAATATGGAAGCAAGAGACAGGAAGATCCTGAGTTAGAGGCTAGCTCAGGCTAAATAGACAACAAAAAGGGGTACGTGGGGAGTAAGAAATAAAAAGGAGGATGAAAGAGCATACACAAAATAAGGAATGTAAAAAACAAAAGTCAGTCCATTCATAAAATATGTCAATATGTGTAATTACTTAGACTTAAAACAAAAAACAAAGCTCAATTAGCTTCCACACCAAAAGCAAACCAACCACCAAAATCAATCAGCAGCTGATGACAGAAGAAAAGCAAAGGTCTGGGAAGAATGGTAAACCCAAAGCCTAGAGCCTGAAAGATGCTCAGATAGAGCAGTTAACAAGAGGTACATTTCAAATCAAATAAAGTTAAAGTACTTCTTCAAAGAGAGTTTGCAAGGAGGGGAAATAAACAGTTGGGCAAATGTAAAAACAGAAACAATAAATAACAATAATTAAACAGAAAATATTTATTTTCAGTCTTAATTGTCCAAGCTGGTAAGCAACCAGAAAGTCCCACAATAAGTAAATGGATAAACAATGCAGTGCTGTTTGGCATTAAAAAGAAACACACTATTATACCCCAAAAGTACATAGGAAAACCTTAAATGAACACTGTTAAGTAAAATAAGCAGTCTGTAAAGGATACATATTTTATGATTCCACCTACAGGACGTTTTGGAAAAAGCAAAGAAAATGCTTTTCAAGAAAAGTATAGACACAGTAAAACTATCAAAGGTTGCCAGGGGCTCAATGGGAAAGGAGAAAACCTATGAGTTGGCTCAGAGGGGTGCTGCCAAGCCCAAGGGCCCAAGTTCAATCTGGGAACTCACATGGTGGGAGAATGACCTCAAAAGTTGTCCTCTGACCTCTCCCTCAATGCGTGACTGTACACACACACACACACACACACACACAAAGGTTAAAAAAATGAAAACTCAATAGGAGACAAAAGACAGAGGCCAAAGTCTTCCAGGAAAATGAAACTATTGTGTATACTACTGATGGACACATACTATACTACACATTAGTCAAAACCCAGAGACTCTGCAATACCAAACTGAGTCATAACAAACTACGGACTTTAGTTGATATTTTTATGCCAAAGCGTGACCCAAAATGGCAGGGAAACAGAAGGATTGTTATGGGGTAAATAGATACCTAAACTCAGAATTCCTTAGAAATCTCCTGAAGCAGGTTTGTCAGGAAGAGTCAGTATTTGCCTTATCCACCCGCAATGGTCAACTACATTCTGCAAAGGGCACCTAGTTCTTGATGAACTCAAGCAGCCCCCATGCTAACTCCCAGGCTGTCCTGCCCCACACCTCTTTCTGCACCACTTGTACCCATAAAACTGACAAGGGTTTTCCTGGTCACCTGGCAGTTTACATTCCCAAAGAAACTGTCTTCTACCCATGGAGCAGTACAGTTAGGTGATTGCACTGTGCCTTTGCTTATACTAATAATATACTGACTCATCAATTCTAACAAATGTGCCAAACTAATGTAAGATGTTAATGTAAGGAAAATTGCGGAGGAAAACATATTCAGAAACTATATATTTCTGTTTTTTCAGAAAACCGAAAACTAGTACAAAATAAAGCCTAAAGTTATGGAATAAAGATGATTTTTCTCTGAATGTTGGTAAATTTTGTAAAGCAGCAAGATTAATCACTATGGTTAAACACAATCCAGGCAGCAAAATGTATTTATGCTAGAGATGCTTGAATCTTTGTAGAAAACAGTAATAAGTAACAAAAAGAGGGAAACTATCATCAATATTGTGTTGTTTTTAATCAACTTTAGATATGATATCATTAAATGTTCATAACTGGATGAATTAATTGGATTTTATTTTCAAATA
The DNA here is from genome assembly GCF_007827085.1 of Peromyscus californicus insignis. Lineage (NCBI taxonomy): Eukaryota > Metazoa > Chordata > Mammalia > Rodentia > Cricetidae > Peromyscus > Peromyscus californicus. The sequence continues at coordinate 50,050,222 of NW_026294525.1, forward strand.
AAAATATCCATGCCACTTATATTTTAGTGTATTTCAAACAAGTATCAATTATTATAATCAATTATTATGGATCGCATATGAATAGTACTTGTAAACATTTCATCTTTTTTTTTTCTTTTTTTTTTTTTTTGTAATTGAATCTATACTGGGAGACTTGCTCCTTGCCCAATTTATTTACATTTGAGACATTTATGTTTATTTATATTTGTAGCCCAGGCTAGGATCAAACTTGCAATCCTCCTGCTTAGCCTAAGGAGTGGGTAGTGATTGTAGCACATCATTACCAACCTAGACATCAACAGCTAAAATATGTAAATAAAAACATCATTTCCATTCTAAAGTAAATACAATTGAAAACCAGGTATAACAAGATCTCAGGCTTATTTCAACTCTTTTGTAACTAAAGAACGGAAAACTCTCAGGCCTAATTATTTAAAACAAATGCATGCTTTATCAATAAAAGTTAAATCATACATCAAAAAGTAAAAGTAAAAAGCAAAACTACCAAAATCTGATTTTCTAAAAACAAACAAACACTAAAAAAAGTGAGGAGAAAACCAGAGATTAGTAGCAAAATGACTAAAAGTTACTGCAGGAGACAGACACAGCTATCAGTCATTTTGTGGAAAAAGGCTTATATATACTGGGATCAAGTAGCTATTATGTGGGAAAATATAGCTGTCAAGCCTAATTTAACAATGAAATAGAATGTCTGAATAAGCCAGTAAGCACTGGAGAATTTGAACTGACAGGTAATTCTGACCTTTGATACAACTGTACAGGCACACCAGCATTAAATGTTTTTGCAACAAATACCTTTCTTTCTTTTTTACTGAACCCTTTCTGAAAATGGAAGAAAGCTTCACAAGTTTCTTTTATAAAGTTGCAATGTTAGGTTTTAAAAGCAGATAAATTATAAATTCTCTACTCAGGCTAGTACACTAAGCAACATATAAAGATTTGAAAACAAGTTTTTTACAGCATAAATAATAGCTCAAGAAGAAAGAGAAGAGGAATTATGAACCTCACAAATTAAAGAAAATTCATCCATGTCCATTTAAATTATACAAGACATGCATTTTAAATTTTGAGAATGTTCTACACATCAAAAGAATAAAGAGCATATAGGCAAAATTATTCATGGCTTTCTTTGAGGTGATAAGCAATTTTCAATTTGCTTTGGTATAGACAATGTGATTGTCCTGATTTTGTTGAGTGTTTTTTTTTTGGGGGGGGGGGGGGGTTGGTTTTGTGTGTGTGTTGTGTGTGCTATAGTTATCTGAGAAAAGGAACCACAGTTGAGAAAATGTCTTCTTATACTGGCCTGTAGGCAAGTCTCTTAATTTGCCACTACTGTGGAAAGGTCCAGCCTCTGGCAAGTGGTGCCATCTCTGGGCAGGTGGTTCTGGGTTGTGTAAGAAACCAGGCTGAGCATGAAAGTAAGCAGCACTCACTCCTCTGTGGCTTCTGCTTTAATTACTGCCTCCAGGTTTCTGCCCTGATTTTCCTCAGTGATAAACTGAGACCTGAAAGTTATAAGCTAAAATAAATTATTTCCTCCTCAAGATGCTTTTGGACATGAGGTTTTATCACAGCAATAGAAGCCCTAAAGCAGTGATAATAAAAATAATAAAAGAAAATGTTAAAAACCCAAGCAACTCTGACAAAAGACTTTGGATCCACGGCTCAAGTAGAATTAAATACTGAATAATTACAGTAAGTAGATAATACTTAAAATTTTATAAATTAATCCTCATTTGGATTGTAGCATAGAAAATTAGTAAATATTCATACACTATGAAATAAAGTCACAACTAACAAAAAAATGAACATGAAAATAGGACAGCATTTGTTTATCTCTAGGGGGAAGGAGCAATGCAAATTGTTGCTGCTTGCAAAGAATTAGATAAATTATATTTTCATAATAATTAATGACCACTATTTACAGGTACTTAATCTAACATAATAATTTAACAACCCTAAAGTAAAAGTCATTTACAAGTTTAATTAAAACAATTTGGAATGTGAACACGATTTATTCTCACATACTAGAAATAATTAGATGGGCAGGGTGGTGGTCTGAATGAGAATGGCTCCCATAGACTCATATAGTTGAATATTCCCTAGTTGGTGAAACTGTTCAGGAGAGATTAGGAGGTGTGGCCGTTTAGAGGTGGTATGTCACTGGGAACGAGCTTTGGGGTTTCAGAACACTTGGGCCATTCCCAGTTAGCATGTGTGTTTGTGTTCGTTCTCTGTGGGGTGTGTGTGTGTGTGTGTGTGTGTGTGTGTGTGTGTGTGTGTGTCTTTCTCTCCCCCTCGCCCTTCCTCTCTCTCTCTCCCTCCTTCCCTCTCTCTCTGCTTATTTATGGTGGGTCAAGATATGATCTCTCAGCTATTTATATCACGATATCCTTGCTCAACATCATAGACTATAACCCTCTGAAACTGTAAAGCCAAATTAAATACTTTATAAGTTGCCTTGGTCATGGTGCCCTATCACAGTAATGGAAAAATAACAAGATAGGCAATTAGTAAAGTTAAAACTAGAAAGAACTGTTTAGTTTTTATTTTCATATATATATAGCATACTGACAGTTTTCTAATTTGTAGAAAGAAAATAGGCTAACTTCATCTCAAAAGAAAAATTCACAGTAATAAATGTGAATACAGATAACTGACCAAAACTGTCTACTATCTGAAATATTTATCCAAACGCTTACATCATTTTCTAAGTTTAATGGCTGTTTACAAACTGACAAAAATATTAAAAATGTTTTCCTCAAACTCAAATATTACCAGAAATTTATCATTTATTTTACTAATGAAATATATTTCTTCTTTCTGTGCTGGATAAATATATTTCAAGAATAATTCCATGTGCTATTCCAAGTTAGTCCAAACAAATTTCATTGCATCAGATATAATTTCCTGGTTCATTCTCCTTTTAAAATACACACACACACTCACTCACTCCAGAGGTGGAAACTTCAGGAAACGCAATGGTGCTGGGTGGATAAATTCTGTTAGATTACCTTTAATTTCCAAAAAATTAAGAATTCATTCCACATAGTAAAAATGAATGAATGAATTAAGAGTATCAAACACAAAGCAGTACATATTCTATATTCCTAGCTGAAGGGACACATTTATGAGTATAAAATGAGTAGAACTTTACAAAGCAATATAAGGTAGTACGTTATATCATAATAGCTTAAATGTAGAAGAACATATGATAATCTGGTTATTTTTAATAAAGTCCAAGACTGATGTGATTTACAAATACACAATACAATGCCACACTTCATACTAGACATTTTACTTTTGGCAGGTGTGTGTGGTTGTGGTGTTGGTGTATGGAGTTATGTCTATGCCACGTATGGAGGCCATGGAAGGATGTCAATGTCTCACTGTTGTTTAACAATTGCATCATAACTGAAACATTCCATATCGCAGAGGTCTTTAAGATAAAAGATAAACAACTATAAATAGCTTCAGTAAGTTCATGAAACTGACCAGATTCACTAGGCCCCTCCCTCCCAAAATAAGTAATACAGACCAGCTGAGGGTCACTCTCAGACCAGTCAGGCTGTACAGATAATCCTGAGAAAATACTAGCTGGCTGGAAGAAGTTTAGAACAACTGAGTCACTGGGAAAGGACACTCTCAGATCTCTTGAACTGTATACAGACTGTGCAGTATGCTTCAGGTTCCCAGCTTTTGTGAGCTGTCACCAGTGCTGGGGTGGGATCTGGTGATAACACAGCTGTCTTTGGGTCATTTCTGCTCTTCTAAGTAACCCCTCACCCACATTCCTGTAGGTGATCCCAATAAAACTCATTGGTTTACCAAACTGGACTTAGATGGTATCTGTACTTCGGTTTGTTGTGGGTTCCGTATTTGTGGTGAGAAGACGTGTGTGTTGAGTCTCCCCACATAAAACCTGCTCTGACACTTTTCACCTTACTCTCTGAAATAGGGTCTCTCACTAAACCTGGAGCTAAACTGATACCAGCAAGCTCCAGCAATCCTTCTGTTTGTATCCACGTTTCAGCACTGTAGAATGTACCTGTGGTCATGCCTATCTTTTTGTGTGGGTGCTAGGGAGCTACACTCAGGTCCTAATGCTAAGAATACATCCTAAGTGTTCTTACCCTTTGAGCAACTTTCCTAGCCATCGAAAGTATTTCTTACAAAATATAAATATAATAGATTTAATATTATTTTGTAAACATAGTAAATCAATGTCAGATTATTCTTATTTTCAAATAAAATAATTATCAATAGTGCTAAATATCAAAAAATAACTGTATATTCTTAATAGCTTTAAAGAATATAAAGGAATATTTAGAACATGAAGTTTAGGCCACTACATTAAACCATGCTAATTACTCTCATAAAAATTTTCAATGACACCAGAAACGTGTGTGATACAAATAAATACAGAAAAGAAATCAGTCTCCACTCAGAAGATAACCTAACCAAATAATTCTCATTTCCAGGAATCAGTAAAAATCTGAAAAGAGACAGGTTCAGAAATGAATGTGCTATGGGTCAAAAAACACCATCTGCATAGATACAAGAGATAGTGCTAACAGCAAATGTCAGATTACAAATGCTACAGTACATGCCATCTGCATGAAAACAAGCTGTGAACATAAATAAATTCAAAACTCACTGTTTCCCTAGGAATTGGTTACACAGCAACTCCATCAATATTTATACTGGTACTAATTGTGCTGCAAATAGCACTTAAAATTGGAATAATACTAGTATGTATACTACCAATAGATCTAGAACATGGTAGCCTTTCTTGACATTTCAACCATCCCTTTAGAACTCATCTGAAGCCACAGATAAGAATTTATTCTATAATTTATAAGGAATAAAGTCAAAACTTGTATATGTTCAAACATTATGGTGCTAACAATTTGGGGAACATTGTGCTAGATGCTTTATATATATAAACCCAACAAATTCTCACAATATTATTAAGTAAATATTTGAAATGCAGTTTTTTAAGGGGCTGGCAATTTGCCTAACATCAAGATAGAAACAGGATTTACCTGGCTTCACATTTTTAAAAAACCTTCAACTTTTCAATTTATGCTCTTTTCTTAAAAATATAGCGAAAGCTGAAGAGACAACTCAGTGGTTAAGAGCACAAGACTGCAATCACAAAGACTGTACTTCAGAACACAAGGCCCATAAAACAAGCCTGGTATATGCCACCAACCCCACCACCAAGGGTAGCAAAGACAGAAAGATCACTGAGGTTTCCTGGCTTCTGGCCTAGCAGAGAAAACAGAAGCCCTAGGTCCAGGGAGAGACACTGCCTCAAAGAAATAGGCAGAAAGCAATAGAGGATACTTTATACTTTCTTCTGGCAGATACAAGCACACAGGTGTGCATATACTCACACAGATACATACACATAAACAAACAAACACGTAAATGAATGATCTATGCTGTGGGGAAAAGTTCCAGAATTTCTAACACTGTCTTGTTTTGTGACTTGAGCCTGAATTTTGAATTGGAGCTCTTTTTTCAGTTGGTTTTTGATGTTGTTTCCATTTTCATATATACACAACATGAAAGACTGCAAGGAAAATGGTAATGTCAAGAGAGAGAGCATGATTCAAGCTCATATAACAGTCATTTAAAACATAGTAGCTTTTCTGTTACTAATGTAACTATACTCTGGGAGAGGGGGCTCATTTTTAATAACTTTAAAAATAATTAATTCCAACACGTTAAAGAATCTTAAAGTTTTTCTACTCATACTGACAACAGCTTGAATAGAAAAATTACTCAGTCAAGGGTCAATTAGTCACTAGATCAATAACCTATGTTCAAAGCTAGAAAAGCACACATTAAGGAACAAAAATGTTCAGTACAGAAGTAGCTTTTTACATGCTTAAGTTACATATGAAAATATGTCTACATAGTTCCAATAAATTTCTACAACAGTAGACAACATGACTGTTTAAAGGCTGGGCATGGTGTGACATGCAATCCCAGCTCAGAGGAGGCAGCAAGATGATCATGAAGAGTTCAGAGTCAGCCAATGCTACCTACTATAATTCTGTCTCAGAAATCCAAGGGCTAAGGACAAAGCCTGCAGTAAAAAGCTTACAAGACTAACCATGTGAAAGGTCTTAGGTTTGATTATCAGGACCTTTACACAGATAGATGGATAGATAGATTAGATAGATAGATAGATAGATAGATAGATAGATAGATAGATAGATAGATAGATAGACAGACAAAAATAAAAATAAAAGAAATGGAATTAACTTTGTTATCAAATGACTACCCTTTTAACTTCCTTCTTTACAGGCTTATGTGAGAGATAAAAGTAAATAGTGGAAAGTTCTGAATCCAATACACAGAACCAAAAATAAACACTGCAACAGTTCAGGAAATAATTTAAAAAGCTTTGTCTTGAGGTTGATGAGATGGCTCACAGTTAAGAAACTTGTCGTTGTTGCCACGGCCAGAGGATAGGTTCACCAGAATCCATGTGGTTGTTTACAACCATCTGTAGTCCTCATTCCAGGGGATAGGATACCCTCTTTGGTCTCCAAGGGTACCAGACATGCACATGGCACATATACATACATGTAGACAAAACACTCATAAAATAAAATAAACTAATGTAAGAATTTAAATAAGTTTTAAAAAACTCTAAATATGTTCACTGGTAAAAACAATGGCATGACTGCCACAGAGGTAACTATTGAGTTTCCATTAAAATTCGAGACTCACTCCACTGGAGGAATTCCTGCCTTATACTATAAGCCTGGTCAAATTCCCATGTTTGGAAAGGTCATAGGCCCTAGGGATAACCTGCTGCTGACACCTTAAGGTGTCAAACTTCATTCTAAGTATTTAAGAATAGATGTACAAATTAGCACTACCTTATCATACTTCAGAGAATGTTCTGTTTGCAGTAGGCAAAAAAAATCAATGCAAAAACTCTTAACTGCTCCAGGTAGTGAGAATAAGTAACTACTGAATGCTCAGCCCTAACTGGGGACATCTATAAAACCACCTCCATGGCTTAAGGAACATCATGTAAAAGGGGATAGAAAGAATGTAGGAGTCAGAGGGTGAGAAGGAATACAGTGAAGAACTGTATTCTAGATATGACCTGGTTGTTGTAGATACAAACATATAGCAGTAGTGGTTACCTGCACAAAAACTGCATAAGACTGGGCCCATCAACATTCCATCATGAACAAGAATAGGCTCATTAAAGCTCTACCCCACCTTGGGTAGCTATAAGGTTAATGGTTGCTGAATGAGTAGTCCTAATCTGCAGCAGTACAGTCTCAGGTAAATTGCCCTTGTAACCTTTCATTCATGTTCATGAAAGCAACCCTAATTAAATGCAGTGAAGCACACACACACAAAGACATGAAAGAAGAAGACCTGTTGGGAAGATGAAGGAGTCTGACAAGGGGAGGAGGACAGGAGACTAACAGAGGGAGAGGATGTGATCAAAGTACATCTGTATTTGTATGAAATTATGAAAGATTAAGTAAATCTAAAAAGAAATTCAAATAAAAGTAGTATTGAGATACTAAAATAATAAAATAGCCCTACCCAGCAAAGGAAATCATTAATTGAGAGTAATAGACAGTCCACAAAATGAAAAAAAAAATCTTTACTAGATACGCATCTGATAGAGGATCAATTCCAGGATATACATAGAAATCAAAAAGTAGGCTGGGCGGTGGTGGCGCACGCCTTTAATCCCAGCACTTGGGAGGCAGAGGCAGGCGGATCTCTATGAGTTCGAGGCCAGCCTGGTCTCCAAAGCGAGTTCCAGGAAAGGCGCAAAGCTACACAGAGAAACCCTGTCTCGAAAAAACCAAAAAAAAAAAAAAAAAAAAAAAAAAAAAAAAAGAAATCAAAAAGTACACATAAGAACAACAAATAATACAATCTTTAGTACAAGATATTCATCTAACAGAGGATCAATTCCAGGATATATAGAGAAATCAAAAAGTCACACACCAGAACAAAAAAATAATTCAATCAGTAAATGGGTAAATAAATTGAATACATACTTTTCAAATTAAGAAATATAAATGACCAATGAATTACATGAAAATATATTCCCCCATCAGGGAAGCACAAATCAAAAGAAAAGTGAGATTCTAGTTCAGCCCAGGCAGAAAAGAAAAGTTCATAGGTATGGGGCTTCCTGTACACACCACTGCAGGAACAGAAATCAATATGAAAATTCCTCAGAAAGTTCAACATGGAACTCCCACATAATTATAACTAACTCTGGGTATATACAGTTAAAATACCCCCAGACATGTTTATCACTACAGTACTTACAAAAGCTAAGTTATGGAATCAGCCAGGTGTCTAATGAAGGAACAGACAGAATGTGGCATGCACATACACACAGGAGAGTTTCTTTCGGTGATAAAGTGGTTGGAACTGTAGAATAGGTAAACTGTAAAATAAGTCATTGTCACAAGATGGGCATCACATGCTTTATCTCATCTATGGGATTTAGGGAAGAGTAAAGAACATGAAAGTAAAGTAAAAGTTGGACTACTACAGATGTGGAATGGAAAAGGGTAAGAAAAGGCAATAAAAAATTATGATCAAAGTACATTATATGCATATGTAAAAATGCTGTAATAAAAGCTCATAATATGAAATTAAGATATACCTAAAAAATAAATAATAACACATAAGATACAGCACATTCTGAAGTGAAACTATATAAAAAAAATTGACTGCACAAGGCTCACCAGGTAAAGATGCTTGCTGCCAAACTTGATGACCTAGTTTGGTGTACAGGATCATGTTGGAAAGAAAGAACTGATTCCCCCAAATTATCTTCTGGCCTCAACACCTGCCTTCGTGCACACACGCGCGCGCACACACACATACACAGCATAATAAAAAAGAAAATATACTCCAACTCAATTACAAAGAAATGCATCCAAAGTACAAACCTGTATAACTTCTACAATAGAACAGAAGCCATCCTCAATGAGTATTCATTTTATTTACAGATAGGGAAACCAAATGGAGAGGGTAGACCACTTTCAACCCTACAAAGCAATGGCAATATATATATATATATATATATATATATATATATATGAAAAATAATATGTATATGTTTCATATAAAGCAACCCATTAAGATCAGATTTTTTAAAAAAAAATCACAGAATCAGACAATACAGCTTCATAGTAGCTTTTAATATATCAGCACGGCATGCCAGGCTTTGCTGTTTGGCTCCTGGCTGTCTGCACATCCTTTTTTCTCTGACATCCCTGTATATCCTGTAGGTCTCTAAACACACTATTCTTTCTACAGCCTGAAATATGTCACCTAATGTTCTGTTATACATGAAATAGTTAAAATTCATCATATTTTAAGACTAAGTTCAAGCATAACCTCCTTTCTGAACAGTTTTCCTACTCCACTGAACTATTACACAATCTGTTTTTGTTCCTACATTTGTAGACAGCATAAAACTAATGTTATTTGTCAGCATGTCGCCTCTTATTTAGCAATTATCCACCAAAGCAAAATTTCTATCTCATTCTTTAAAAAAAGAAAACAATGTTTAATTTACATTTTTGTGTGTATATGTGTACATGCAAGTGCATGCTCACGTGTACAAACAGGCATGAATGATTTCCTTCCAACATGTACATTAAACTCAACATGTATTGAACTCAGGTTGTCTGGATTGGCAGCAAGCACTTGGTCATCTTGATAGCCTGCATTCATTCTTTTATGTCCTTTAACTAACAATGTATCTAGAAACATAGTAATAAGCAGAATAAGCAGGTGGTGAACGGCTGTATGTACAATTTCAATTTGCCCTTGCATATGAAGCAAATTATGAAACATTCTAGGAAATTGGAAAGTATCCTCCTTTCAACAATGCCTTCATTTACATACTTAAAATGCATGCTGGAAAACTAAGAAATGTAAATCTCACTCTAGATATTCAGAAGTAAAAAATAAGATAGTTTTTATGTATGGTTCACTCAGAAAAAAAACAAAAAAAACTATGAGTTCAATGTTTCTAAGTTTCATTACAGGCATCACACTAAGCTAAAAAAAAAAGTAAAAATCAGTAAAAATTTTGATGTATCATAAACTTTAAAACAGTATTATTTGTATAATATTTAAAAAAATTCATGTCATGTCATAATGTATAACAGATCTGATATAAAATAACCAAGTAAAAGTAACTACAGACTTAAGACTGACCATAGAAATAAACACATAATCCTTTACTTCCAAAAAGCTAACTTTAATTCTCTAAATTAATTTAAGACAGTTTCTTTGTATTTGTAACATTCTATATGATTTAAAAACTCTTAATAGTATTAATAGCAATAGTAGTAGTAATAGTAGCATTGGTAGTATTAATAGTGGCAATAGTACTAATAGCATTAATTAGCAGCAACAGTAGCTATAGTATTAATAGTAATACTAAGCCAAATAATGATATTTTCCACATATGGGGTGACATTTAATGCTTATACAAACCCTTTATCATTCTATTAGTATCCCCTTGAGATACAGAGCAAGAAAACTGGGCTTCTTAGAGAGTCTGTCACCTCAGTTCTCACAAACAATGAGTGGACGGGTATAAAAATCTGATTTCAAAGTCTCTGCCTTTTTTAAATAGTATGTTATATATCACCTAATCTTTTAGCAAACATGTTAGTCACTCAATTTGTCCAGTATTAAAAATGCTTTGATGCTGTAATTTATAAATGAAATGATGCCATACTGAGGACAAAACTAAAACCCCCATAATATACTTTCCATGTGGCTGTTCAGACTAATTCATCACTTTGACTAATATAACCAAATTACTGCAGAGAATGGAACTACAATAATGCTTTCCATCTTCTGACAGAAAAATAAAATTTAAAGGTAATCTCTTTATACTGTACAAATGGCTTAAACTATAAAGTGATGTGGCTGGGGAAATGGCCCAGCAGGTAAAGTACCTGCTGTCAGACATCAAGACCTGAATTTGTAAAAGCTAAGCACAGCAGCAGTGTCCCTAACTTCAGGGCTGGTGAGAAACAAGGGCACCAGTGTGTCATGGGGCCCTGCTGCCAACCAGTCTAACCCGAATGGATGAGCTCAAAGCTCAGTGAGTGTCTCAAATATAAGACAGAGAGTACAAGAGGACATCAATCTCTGCTCTCCACACATGCACATGGATCTTGATGGAGAAACTGTAATTACCTTTTTACTAAACCGACATAAATCCAAACAACAACAATCTAAATATGTACCCTTATGTCCACAGACTAGGTAAGTGTTGTTCTTATTCTTCATCAAAGAAACTTCTCTCTGCAATAGTGGGAGATCATTACAGAAAACCACAACTGATTAAAATGCAAAGTACGAGTAATCATGTGTTCACAGTCCCAACTGATAGATCTACAATACAATTCCTGCACCTAAGACTCAGGGATCATTGGGGAAGAGGGGGCAAGAAGACTGTAAAAAGCAGAAAAACAGGAAGTTGCTGTGAGACTATGTATTCTAGAAATGAGATGACACACCCATGAAGTATCTTCAACATAGCTGCCTAAAAGAGCCCTGAACAAGGATGACATGCTAACCTGAAAAAGGGGAAATCTCGTGGAGCCTCAATCCTAGACAAAGAACTACAGGCAACTAAAAATGCTGAAAGTCCCCAATTGTTTAGCTAATGAAATAATGTACATACAAGTAATATGTAGACTACGCAGTTGTGTGTGTGTGTGTGTGTGTGTGTGTGTGTGTGTGTGTGTGTGTGTGCAAAACAATTAAAGAAAAAGAGGCCATGAATTTGTGAGAGAGCAAGGGGAGGCAGAGTACATGGGAAAGACTAGAGAGAGGAAAAGGAAGAGGGAAATAATGTAATTATTTTGAAAAAAAATCTAGTCAGCCAATTAATTGATTCTCAATAGTTATTGTTTCAAGCAGAAATTGGTCAAAATTTTCCTTAATCAATGTCAATTAACATATAAATATTTCTAATACTCTGAGGATATTTTGTCGCACAATGCTTAGAAATACATAATGCTGTAAAAACAGTATAAACAGTTATTCCTAAAGCACCCACATAATTTCTCATTTAAATCTACATATTTCTCGGCGTAAAAGTATTAATTACTGCAGTGAAACAATACTTTTAAGTAAGAGTATCCCACTTTCACTACTCATTGCACTCAGTCTTCCTGAAAGAACCAACTGGAATAGTATATGTGCCTCCTACGTAAAAGCACTTAGCTAGAAATCTCAGTACCAGTGACAAATCAGAATGTTAAAGGGAGTACTTTTATGCTGGCTATGTTTAAAAGGTTATTCTTGGCTGAGTATGTACCTCAGTGTTAACGTATACATTTAATATGTATGTTCAAAGCTCTAGGTTCATGACCAATAGTGTAAGAAGAAATAAATTTTTAAAGAGCTTTTCATTAAGACAGTTCATGTTTATATACAACTTCAAAACTTCAACTGTACCTCATCCTGAAGTTCATCACCGCTTTTAACCGAAGCAAGCATGTCATATAAGGTACAGCAAAGATCTTCAATTCTCGGTGCTTCAGTCATTTCCTTTAAAGTTGCATTCAAGTACTTCTCAACTTCACACCACAAAAAGGAACCATTTGCTTTTTCCACTGGCTTGAGTTCAGGGGTGTAGTGCTCCTGAAAATGTTCATTCAGGAACTTCTTGTAGTCTAAGCTGATAGTTTTCTGGGCTTCACCATTTATTGGCAATTCATCAAAGTGGTCCAGATCATGCATGTCAAAGGAAAATGCTAAGTTTTTACCAAAAACCACTACATCACTACATTCATTTTCTGCCATCTGGACAAGAGCAGTCAGATCATCCTGACTAAAATGAGAAATAATTCGATTAGTGGCATTACAAGCTGCAGTAGCAGATGACGATGGAAAGGGACCAAACATCTGTCTGATGGCTTTTGTCTCCGTGTAACCAACAGAGTCCGTCAAGTGAAATGTCATAAAGAGAAATGCAGCTCCACTTTCAATTGCTTCTCTCCCATTATCTGTTCCAACTATCCAAAGACAAAAACAAGAAAAAAGTATTAGCTCAATTGAATCATCCATCATCCAACTTGATGTTTAAAAAAAAAAAAAAATCCTTCCACTTTTTGAGTTAAATCAATTTAGGACCAAAAAAGTCCATTCCCAAGTTCCCAAAGAACTATGTTTGATCAACAAAGAGCATTTTGTAGTCTATATTAAATACAGAAGCTATATAATAAAAACCCTTGCCTCTTTCTAAAAATCAACTATGAATTAAAATTTATTTAAAAATAAACAATAATTTGATGATAAACTATAGTAAGATTTTAAACTCAGAATTACAGACATGAAATTCAAAGGAAACCTCACATACTCATAGCTTTCTTCCCAATTTGTACAACAGACTTACATAACAAGAAATAATTGCGTATGAATCTAAACAACTCTCATCCAAAAACATTTCATACCACCAGGATATGTGTGAATTTACCATACTTTAAAATATGAAAGGATGCTATGTTAAAGAAGAAGGAAAACCTCACAGAGGCAAATGATCAGATGCTATTCTTAAAGCATTGACTTCCCATAAACAATTATCTTAAATAAAAAGAGAAAACCAGCCGGGCGGTGGTGGCGCACGCCTTTAATCCCAGCACTTGGGAGGCAGAGCCAGGTGGATCTCTGTGAGTTCGAGGCCAGCCTGGGCTACCAAGTGAGTTCCAGGAAAGGCGCAAAGCTACACAGAGAAACCCTGTCTCGAAAAACCAAAAAAAAAAAAAAGAGAAAACGATTGAATTTCAAAAAATTTCAGAGAATATTCTTATAGCAGGGAATTAAAAAATAAGAATTTAAATCTTCAATAAGCCCTAAACTTGTCAATACAAGGAACATCTGAATCTTCCTAAAAGCCTAGTTCAAATCATCCTTCAAAATACTGAACAGTTTGGATAACTAGATCTAAATTCTTACAGAAGCATGAACTGACCCCATCTTTTACTGTTTGTTTTCCTCCAGCCCTGCTATCTAGTACACATTTTCTACTCTAATCAAAAACAGACGTCTTAATATTCAGGAGTAGGTCCCTGCCAGATACCATGGAATCCATTAAGCTAAGAAAGCTGAGGCACGAGGATCACCTGAGTCCAGAACTGACTAGCCTACACAACATAGCATGATCTTATGCCCCCAAAATAAAATTCCCAAAGTTGTTATTTAAATAGAAAATAAAACAAAAATATAATAAAAATAAAAAACCAGCCAGGTTCTATTTTGTCTATTTTCACATCCTTACTTATCATTCCCTGGAGTCCCGATTGTTCAAATCCTATTCATTTTTCAATTCCAGCTCTTAGCTCCATCTTCCAAGGAGAGCAACACTGTGCTTAATTCTGTATTTTCTGACTCTACTTGTCCCAGGTGGATAGCTCAACAAGGAATAGTTGACTTAAATCCTGCCCACATAGACACCAAACTAGTTATTCCTAGACTAGATCACAAGGTGAAAGTAAATGTTTAAATGTAACTTACAAGTTTAGAATGTCAATAGCATATGTGTGAGTAAGCAATTTCACCATGTTAATCCCAATGCTTTTCAAGTATGACTCTATAATTTGCAGAACACTGTTGTATACATGTTTTACTGGTATTTAAGAAAACATGACTAATTTTTTTTTAAGTTATACTGTGCTTGTAAACCAACAAGTTCTCTGCATATATTTTTCTTCTCTTATGGGCACTACTTAGAGATTTGGGTTTTAGATATTTCTATAGGTAATTTAACAAAGTTGGTACTGTTAATATTAAACTCTAAACATAAAAAGGAATTCATGACACTGGAGAGATGGCTCAGCAATTAAGAGCAATGACTGCTCTTGCAGAAGATCCACTTTTGATTTCCAGCACCCACATGAAGCTCACAACATCCCTAACTTCACTTCCATGGCACTCACCACCCTCTTCTGGTCTACATGCACATGTTGCACAAACACTTAGATACGTAAGACACCCACACACATAAAACAAAGTTTTAAATTATTTTAATGGAATTCATGCCTATATCCAACATTACAGCACATAACATTTCTTTATAAAAACAATTTATTCAAACTTCTTCATTAAGTTATCTTACTTTGTTCTTTAAAAAAAAACTCCTTGTTCCCACTGTACTAGGTTCCCTGTAAGTTCCTAAAAAGTCGATGTTTCTCCTGAGAAGCTTTTGTAGAGCAAAGGATAGGTCAACAAGGCAAAGCGACATCCTACAGAATAGGAAAAGATCTTCACCAACCCCACATCTGACAGAGGTCTGATATCCAGAATATATAAAGAACTCAAGAAATTAGACATCAAAATGCCCAACAGTCCAATTAAGAAATGGGCTATAGAACTAAACAGAATTCTCAACACAGGAAACTCAAATGGCTGAAAGACATTTAAGGAATTGCTCAACATCCCTAATTATCAGGGAAATGCAAATCAAAACAACTCTGAGATACCACCTTACACCTGTCAGAATGGCTAAGATCAAAAACACTGAAGACACCTTATGCTGGAGAAGATGTGGAGCTATGGCAACTCTCCTCCACTGCTGGTGGGAATGCAAGCTTGTACAAACACTTTGGAAATCAATATGGCGCTTTCTTAGAAAATTGGGAATCAATCTCCCCCAAGATCCAGCTATATCACTCTTGGGCATATTCCCAAGGAATGCTCAATCATACCACAAGGGCACTTGCTCAGCTATGTTCATATCAGCATTGTTTGTAATAGCCAGAACCTGGAAACAACCTAGATGCCCTTCAACTGAAGAATGGATAAATAAAATGTGGTACATATACACAATGGAATACTACTCAGCAGAGAAAAACAATGACATCATGAGCTTTGCAGACAAATGGATGGATCTAGAAAAAATGATCCTGAGTGAGGTAACGCAGACTCAGAAAGACAATCATGGTATGTACTCACTCAGAGGAGGATACTAGATGTGCAACAAGGATGACTGGACTGCTACTCACATCACTAGGGAGGCTACCTGGAAAACAGGACCCCAAGAAAGACACGGGGATCGGCCAATGACAGAGAAATGGATGAGATCTACATGAACACCATGGACGTGATTAGGGGTAATGAAGGGCAAGGATCAAGAGAAAGAGAGCTTAGAGGAGCGGGAGATCCCAGCTGGATCAAGAACAGAGGAGAACAAGGAATAAAAGACCATGATAAATGAAGACCACATGAGAATAGGAAGAAGCAAAGTGCCAGAGAGGTCCACAGAAATCCACAAAGACACCCCCACAATAGACTACTGGCAATGGTCGAGAGACAGCCCAAACTGACCTACTCTGGTGATAGGATGGCCAAACACCCTAATTGTCGTGCTAGAAACCCCATCCAATGACTGAGGGAACCGGATGCAGAGATCCACGGCCAGGCCCCAGGTGGAGCTCCAGGAGTCCAATTGGCGAGAAAGAGGAGGGTTTGTATGAGCGAGAATTGTTGAGACCAAGGTTGGAAAAAGCACAGGGACAAATAGCCAAACGAATGGAAACACATGAACTATGAACCAATAGCTGAGGAGCCCCCAACTGGATCAGGCCCTCTGGATAAGTGAGACAGTTAATTAGCTTGATCTGTTTGGGAGGCATCCAGGCAGTGGGACCCGGTCCTGTACTCAGTGCATGAGTTGGCTGTTTGAAACCTGGGACTTATACAGGGACACCTGGCTCAGCCTGGGAGGAGGGGACTGGACCTGCCTGGACTGAATCTACCAGGTGGAACTCAATCCCCAGGGGAGTCTTTGCCATGGAGGACATGGGAATGGGGGGTGGGCTGGGAGGAAGGCCGGGGGGGGGGGGGGGGGGAACGACACAAGGGAATCTGTGGCTGATATGTAGAATTAAATTAAATTATAAAATAAAAAAAAGAAATAACATAAAAAAAGTCGATGCTTCTCTAATTCTTGTTTACTAAATAAATCTTAATATAAATAAATCACTTTAGAATAGATGGAAGAAACATGTTACATTACTAAAAGTGGAATTAACTTAATTTACCAATAATAGGTAAGTTACTGGTAAAGTTATGGTACAACCTTGGTATAATATGGAGAAATCGTGCATATTATTGTCTTAGTGTTATATTGCTGTGAAGAGTCACCATGACCATGGCAACTTCTATAAAAGAAAGCATTTAACATGGTGGGAAGCATGGCAGCATGCAGATTGGTGCTGGAACAATAGTTAAGAGCTACATTCTGATCAATCTTGATCAGTAGCAAAGAGAGAGGGAGAGATAAAGAGACAGAGAGACTGACTGACTCTGGGCTTGGCATGGGCTTTTGAAACCTCAGAGCCCATCCCCAGGGACACACTTCCTACAAGGCCACACTGGCTAATATTTTCAAATAGTGCCACTCCCTGGTGATCAAGTATTCAAATCTATGAGTCTATAGAGGCTATTCTTATTCAAACCATCAAGGTCATCAAAAAAAATATTAACATGTATGCTAAGCAGGAGAAAAATCCATGAGTCAACATTCAACAGAAAAATGAACACAGATCAAATGCATTTTTTTCAAAATTTCAAATACAACTGACTTATGTCTACAAAGTTTCAAAATTAACAATTACTTTAAAACTTTAAACTTAGCTTGGGCATGGTGTTTCATAAATGTCAATACCACTACCTTGTTGTAGGTATTCATTCTGTCAATAGCTTTGGAGTAACAGCCTTATGCTGTGGTCTCTTGGCAGGTTATATGACTGCTTTAAAATCTGAGGAGTGCTTGGTCACTCTCTCTTGCGGTGATCAGAAACCAGACAGCAGGATCCATTTGCTCCCGGGCAGAATGGAGGTCAAAGACTGCTGTTTACTTGGTTCTGTATCCATGAGTGTATTTTCCCTATTTTATATCTTAATAAATCCTTGATACCCTTTTAACAGACTCTTGTTACTTCCCTTACAAATGGTGCCCAGATGAACACACCCCACAGGCTCCTACTAAGGCTACTTTTGCATGGCTTCCAGCCACCCCTCCAAAGGCTGTTGGTGCACTTCCCACACCAGCAATCAGCCGCCAGTCCCTGTTTCACAGGACTCTCCCCTCCCATAGCAGGCTTGCTAATACCCGCAACAGATGCTTGGGCATTCTACATTGAGCCACAGGCCTGCCCCGCCAGCAACATGGGGCTAGCCCCTCCTGCATTCAGTGGCCCTTTGGACTATAAACTGTTCAGGACAGTTCCAAGGTGGCTACCTGAAATGGTCCACCATCTTACACCTCTGGCCATAACTTAAGAACAAGCTTTACCCACCACTCTGAGACTGGCTACGAATGCTACAGCTAGTCCTAATGAGACTTAACCACTGCTTTAGGTTTTTGTTTGTTTGTTTGTTTGTTTGTTTTACAGGATCCCACAGAAATACTGTTGCCCTCCCTATAAACAGCAGGAAGCAACCTCTCCCAACAGGTTTTTGTTTTCTCAGGGTTTTGAATAATTGTCATCTGTAAGGGATTGGTTATAAGTTGTAATAGGTTTAGGGGTTGGAACAATAATGTTTAGACTCAGGAATCTCCTTTGAAGAAGAAAAAGGGGGAATAGATAAAATAGGATAAAAGGTAGATTATTGTATCTACTTGTAAACTAAATTCTTGCATATTGATACAAATGTAAAATTATTTTTCTATTCCTGTTTAAGATAATTTGTATATTAATACAAATACAAAACTATATTCATCATATTGTACATATGTTCCTATTCCTGTTTAAAATTTTATTGCATATTTATAAAAATGTAAAATTGTATTTGTTATACTATATGTATGCTCTACTTCTGTTTAGGATATATTGTATATTGATACATATTAAGGATGTTGTCATATTGCACTATACATTACTATCTCAGATTAAGATATTTTTGTATATTGTCACAAATTCGAGGTTATTGTCCTTGTACTGTATCTCTATTTGCAGATTGTTTATATGTGACGCTTTAGTATTTAATCTATTTAGGTTGGTAAGAAATACAGGTTATTAGTCACCCATGCTTATCATACTTATAGTCATTTGTTAGGTTTTCTAGATATTACAGAGGTGTATATCAGATGGATAGATAATCATCAAATACTTCATAGAACTAGAAAATATGGCATTTAAATGTTTTAATAACTTAGAATACTGTTGACATGAGACACGATTGCTCCTGGCATCACTGATCTACTCTGAGAGGATGATGGGCATCAAATTCACTCCATATGGTATGGAGCTTATCTTATTCTTGGCAAAAGTGGCCTGTTGGACAAAGAACTGCCCTTGCCTCAACTGCTGACAGTAAGCACACTGTCCGATCTGGATGAAGAGAACACAAGGAAATTTGACTATTGAACCGCACCAAGACAGTGTAGGACAGTCTTTCAAATCTTCCTGCTTTTCAGATATTGTAGGCCTATAGCCAAAAGTGGATGTCCCACCGTTGCAGTGAAATATTGGGTGACTGTCCAGGCAGCGAGCTGTCTGTCATTTCTTGCATTTTTCAGAAGTTGCTTGGTTGCACTTTCTGTTCACTCACGTAATATTATTTTCCTTCTCAGGTCTTTGATGGGTTGGAGACTAGATGGTTACAGTTACATTCCTCTCATATCTTAGCTAGATTTAGAATCTCCAGCATAGGACAACTATTGGAGTAATCTCAGTAATTTGCCATTTACCTGTGGTCTGGACATTTAGTATGTGTTTCTTCCTTAATGTCATTACCCTTTCTTTATCCTGAATGATACTTTGCTGTGAGATATTCTGTATGCTGTGAATGTGTTGCTCTGATTGGTTGATGAATAAAAAGCTGATTTGCTGTGGGATGTTCTGTATGTCAAATGTGTTGCTGATTAGTCAATAATTAAAACACTGATTGGCCATTGGCTAGGCTGGAAGTGTAGGCGGGACAAGGAGGAGAATAAAGCTGGGAAGTGGAAGGCTGAGTCAGAGAGACACTGCCAGCCGCCAAGATGAGAAACAGCATGTGAAGATGCCGGTAAGCCACGAGCCATGTGGCAAGGTATAGATTTATAAAAATGGATTAATTTAAGCTGTAAGAACAGTTAGCAAGAAGCCTGCCATGGCCATACAGTTTGAAACCAATACAAGTCTCTGTGTTTACTTGGTCGGGTCTGACGACTGTGGGACTGGCAGGTGAGAGAGATTTGCCCTGACTGTGGGCCAGGCAGGAAAACTCTAGCTACAAATGGCGTCCAACGTGGTGGCAAGAGTTTCCACCTAAAAACCTGAGAAGATTCTAAAAGGGAGCTAAAAACAGTTCCTAATTGTCTCTCTCAAATGAGCGGCAGCTGCTGGTTTGAGCTACTGGCGGGCTCCAATCGTGCGCGTGCTCGACCTGCCTATGGCGGGAATGAGGCCTTTGCAAGTGGCACTTTGAGCTGCATGGTGGATTTAGCCTTTGCTGGTGCAGAGCAAAAGGGGAGGTTTCTGGGCTACACGCTGCTTGGCTAAAAGCATAGACCCCCGATAGCTCCCAGAGCTGGCGGTAAACCATGGCCATGTTGGGAAGCTGAGGTGGGTGGATCCAGCAGCCACAGCTGCTGCAGTTTAAGGCAATAGATTCACAATAAGACAGATTCAGATGTAATAGTTTACAATGTGTGTAAAAGATACGTAGGCTTGAAAGAGACAAAAAAGATGATATATAGAGTTATAGAAATAAATACATAGTTTTAAAAAATATAGTCTTTAAAGAGACAGTAAAGGTAGTATAAAAAATAAGCCACGTAAAAATGGATATTACACAGAGAAACTGCATTGTGTTGTCTTTGGGACTTTTAACTGCAGAAAAACATTTGATTGTAAAAGCTGTTGAGTTATGCCAAAATGTATATTTTAAAGGTGCCTTGACTTCAAAATTTGGATATAAGGATATGTTACTTTGGAAAGGAGACTCTGCTTTTGTTCCCACAGAAAGCCAAAGGCTATGGATTTGTTCCAGATTAAGATACATCAGGTTTGACCAGCCAAGACCCCCTGAAAGGTCTCCGATGACACCATGGCCCAGATGATCCAACATCCAGAATGGTTTGAAGGCAACTGGCTCAGACGATACACCCTCATGGACTTTTCCATGATCCTAAAATTTTCTTTGTATCCCCATAAGATACAGCGCCCCCCTCCAGCAGGAAGTAGTAAGAGAAGCTACACCCAAATTCCCAAATTATATGTAATTTTACTTTGTTAAGGTTAAAACCTTCCTTTTTTTTAAAAAAAAAAAAAAGGGGGGAAGTGCTGTGGGATGTTCTGTATGTCAAATGTGTTGCTGATTAGTCAATAATTAAAACACTGATTGGCCATTGGCTAGGCAGGAAGTGTAGGCGGGACAAGGAGGAGAATAAAGCTGGGAAGTGGAAGGCTGAGTCAGAGAGACACTGCCAGCCGCCAAGATGAGAAACAGCATGTGAAGATGCCGGTAAGCCACGAGCCATGTGGCAAGGTATAGATTTATAAAAATGGATTAATTTAAGCTGAAAGAACAGTTAGCAAGAAGCCTGCCATGGCCATACAGTTTGAAACCAATACAAGTCTCTGTGTTTACTTGGTCGGGTCTGACGACTGTGGGACTGGCAGGTGAGAGAGATTTGCCCTGACTGTGGGCCAGGCAGGAAAACTCTAGCTACACTGATTGGCCAGTAGCCAGGCAGGAAGTATAGGTGAAATAAACAGACATGAATTCTGGGAAGAAGAGGACTGAGTCAGGAGACACCAACCTGCTGTCCAGGGAGCAGCATGTAATAGCACACAGGTAAAGCCACAGAACACGTGGCAACATATTGAGTAACAGAAATGGACAGAGTTTAAGTGTAAGAGCTAGTCAGTCATAGGCCTGAACTAACGGTGGAGCAGTTTTAATTAATATAACCCTCTGTGTGTTTACTTGGGTCTGAGCGCCTAGGAAACCTTCAGCTACAATACTTGATAATCGTTCTTACTGTATTTAGTTTTGTATTAGGTTTATAACCTTCTTATTTAGACAAAGGTGAAGTGTTGTGAGTATTCATTCCACCAGTAGCTTTGGAGTACCAGCCTTAGGGCATGGCATCTTGGTGGGTTATGTGACTTCTTAAAATCTGAGGAGGCATGCGTGGTTACTCTCTCTTAGGGTGATGATCAGGAAACTGCACAACCAGATCCACTCACTCCCAGGCAGAATGGAAGTCAACGACTGCTGTTTATTTGGTTTTGCATCTGTGAGTGTATTTTCCCCATTTTATATCTTAATAAATCCTTGATACCCTTTAACAGACTCTCATGGCTTTACTTACACTACCTGTCTTGTGTAACCTACTCAGCCAGGTGTCAACTGGCTAAATGCATGCCTTCATATCACAGTGTTATGAATCACACAGTGCTACTCTGGGAGTTCCAAATTTGGGGAATTTGCCAAGTAGCACTGGTGGCTACGCACACTAGCTGATAAAATCATAGACTATAACGTCCTGAAACAATGAGCCTTTCCAGGTCACTGAACAGTTGAGGAGGACTTCAGGTATACTACTTGCCTTTCTCAGAAAACACAAGAATGTCTCCCACATTCACATGCATTCCTATGCTCTGGCTGTATGTGAAGACCAGGGAAAACTGTTAGCCACCTTCAACAACAAAATCATAGCTTGGGACTGGAGTTCTGGAAGGAAACTGGAATGGTGGAGGCAAAGGGTCCTTCCAAATTTGCTGGTACAGCATATACATTAAGCCAGCAATCAGCATTTTGGGTCTTATAAAACAAATACTGAAGGCACAATCTAACCCAAAACAGTCTGGCAGGTTCCATCGTTCTTCTATAAAACAGAATTGACAAAGAAACCATAAGCATTACTGTTTTCTAGGTGAATCATTCAAGAAGCTCTATTGAAAAAAGAAAAGTAGGACTAGGAGGGGTACACCTCTGGATGATGCACATAATTATCACCTTGTTCTAAACTCACAAAATTGAAGACATTTTCTAACTGTCTTGTTCCCAAATAATACCTTGCTCATTTCTCTTTATAGTTCACATATAATTTAGTACTAAATGGTCTTTTAAAATGGTTAAACTGATGCTTTTCAGTTAACATATACATGCAATTCTTCAAGTTTTCTCTATAAGCTTCATATCAACCTGGTAATTTGAAGGAAATTGTCTGAAGGCAATGTTTCAAAAAAGCTTATTTACTTATCAATTAGCAAGCTTTTGTATGAAAATTTAGAATTGTAAGTAAAAAGAACTAGTCTAGAAACTGAAGAGACACCAAGATTAAGTCAACTTGTAGAAGAAAACATTTAGTTGGAAGCTAGCTTACAATTTCAGAGGGTTCCATGATCACCATGGCAGGAAGCAACCAGGCCTGGTGCCTGAACAATAGCTAACAGCTTTACATCCTGATCCAAAGGCAGCAAACAGAAATAGAGAGATAGAGAGACTGAGACTAGTCTAGAATTTTTTTTTTTTTTGGTTTTTCGAGACAGGGTTTCTCTGTGTAGCTTTGCGCCTTTTCCTGGAACTCGCTTTGGAGACCAGGCTGGCCTCGAACTCACAGAGATCCGCCTGGCTCTGCCTCCCGAGTGCTGGGATTAAAGGCGTGCGCCACCACCGCCCGGCTAGTCTAGAATTTTTGAAACATCAAAGCCTACTCCCAGTAACACACATATCCTCTAAGAACATCACACCTCCTCTAACAAGGTCACATCTCCTAGTCCTTCCCAGTTTCACTCCCTGGTGACTAAGCAGATTTATGAGCCTATGGAGGCCATTCTCATTCAAATCACCATGGATACCTAATTTTCTATCTACTATATAAACTGTAAACCAGGAAACCATCTCCATGCACCCTGCCAACAGCAACAAGTTTAAAGAGCTGTTTAGAAGGTCACAGGAATGCTGGATTATAAAACATTTGCCCTGCCTAACAATTATGACAAGAAGAAATAGGATGTGAAATGAACAGTAAACTGTAAAGCACATCCCAAAACGCTTAGGAAAAGTGGAAGTTTAACAATGTTTCTCAGAATCATTATTACCTGGCAGAGAATGAGCAGAACTCAGCTTGGCTAGCTGGTGCTCTCCTAAACATTAAGAGAAACTTACTGTATAAAACAATACAATTATTCATTTGTGACTATAAATAATAGAACTTTAAAGAGACAATAAACAGTGATGGCTACAACTTTAAATCATCCTTAGCAAAATATACATCTATATTTTCCTTTGAGTGAAGACTACTTATTTTAAAAATTGACTTTTTCAATAGCCTTTCCTAGTAGTTAAGAAATTCTTCAAAAAAGTGAGAAATTTTAAAGGCTGAATTAAAATATCTATCAAGACTTGTGCCCTCAAAGAGTAAGCATTAAAGTTAAAAGCAGTCAACAAATAAATGAGTTCTCTAATGAGTTAGAGCTTCACTGTTTAGTAAAAATAATAAATCTTTTATGCTTATATTTTTAATAATGAAATGCTCAATGCAATCAAATTTATTTTGCTTTGTATGTTATGTTCAAACTTTAAATGATAGTTTTACCCTCTGATAATTGATTTTCATATGTGAAAACTACATTATAATCCTGCACTGTTTATTTAAATTTGTTTCATTTATTTAAAAAAAAGTCAGACAGGCAACTTGGTATAAACATGTTTATAAAAATAGAGATTAGGTGCCTGATTTTTTCACTTTTTATTTATTTATTTTTTAAAGATTTATTTATTTATTTATTAGGTATACAGTGTTCTGCCTGCATGCCAGAAGAGGGCGCCAGATCTCATTACAGATGGTTGTGAGCCACCATGTGGTTGCTGGGAATTGAACTCAGGACCTCTGAAAGAACAGCCAGTGCTCCTATCCTCTGAGCCATCTCTCCAGCCCTGATTTTTTTATTTTTAAGACATCCAAACTATCAACTTTCCTAGAATACTACATATATACCAAAGTACATAATCTGATAACTAAAACTATCTATCCTCTCAACCCCGAGTATTGGTAAATCTTCAATTTACAACTGTTTTACTACATTTTAAGTAATCTAAATTTCCCATTTATACATCTGAAAATGTTACAAAGTCCCCTTACATGTCATAGCTATTTGCTCTGCTGTTTTATAATAGCTTATGAAATGGATACACATATAACATTTTACTTTGAAATATTTAAAACACAATCTAACCTGTCCAAAGTTTGCTTCTCTATGAACCCTTTACTGCCTTGCCTAGGGGAACTTCTTTGTCCTTGTACAACCACATTGTGGGCACATGCATCTATCAAAATGCTTACGAACACTGTTTGCTGACCAATGGCTACCAGTACAGGTACAACCATAATGGACTCACCTAAACAAATTATGTAAATCACTGCTGCCCAACCTATCATCTCATCAGTATTTTACTTTCATGAGTATATGTGTATACATGTTTATATGGGTCAGAGTGTGGCAGGGTGGTACATACGTGGAGGCCTAAGTGTCTTCCTCAATTGATCTTCCTATCTAATTTAACTTTTCTTAATTTTATGAAAAGTAAGATACACAAATGTCAAAACCCAAAGAAACTAGTGGTTACAAATGTAGAAAGGCAAAACCAATAGTTCTTTCCATGCAATGGACTTTGAATGCTGAAACAAGGTAGCTCAGTTCTCACTGAGTCATGATTTGTATTCCGACTGGAATAAAACAATTGAGTTACTGTGTTGTTAAAGTCAAACGCTTTATTCTGCTCCTGAGGAAGATATGCATTTAGAGATAATTAGGAAACTATAGGTTCTTTTGACCCATTTGTCTGTTGTCATTTGTGATTCCTATAGTCTAGTTTCCATCTGTACTGTATGAATCCTTTTGGCCTCTTGAACTGTTTTTGTTGTTTGTTTGACTTACAAACAGTGGTAAATGGACAAATAGTCTAATTTTATTTTTCTTAAATATAATTAAAAATTTAAAAAAAAAATGGTACTTAGTAAACTCAAAATTCCATTTGTGATTTCATTAAGTATTCTGAAGTATTATTATAGTAGAGCTAACAATAGTATTTTAAAAGACTTCAGTCAGATCCTGATAGCCTCAAAATCTTATAAATGAAATTAACGAAGGCAGAAGGGTTAAATCAAATCAGGGCAAACTATGCATTTTCTATGTTTACTATTATTTTTTCAATATTTTTAAAATACAGTATGACTCTGTCAAATGCTATCACAAATGTCTTCACATTGTACTCTCTCTCCCCTAGAATCATGCAAACTAAATTTTCCTACAGATCTACAACTTCAGAAAATGATAAAAGGCAAAAACATGCATATCCTTTACTTTGTGTTTTCAGTCTAACAGTGAGGACATTTAATTCAATACTATTCTGGATTAAAGACTAATAATAGTTAAATGACATACTGAAGCCCAGATACTAATTTCTTTTCATCTGATGATCATAGTCTTCAATTAAAAGAAATATAATTGAAACACTCACCAATATAGGAGTAAGGAAGAAAATTACCAACCTCAGTGTATAAAGATCTAAACTCTCTCTTCAAAGAGATCCCCTGAGAAAAACTTGTCCACTGATTTGCCAAGTAAATCTAATTAAGGCTCTAAAATACACAAGGTACTAGTCCAAGCTGAGCAGAGCATGAACAAGCAAAATAAGATCCATGAAACTTACATCCTGGTAGCAATTAAATATCAACAAGAAAAATAATATAATGGTAAATATTTTGGAGAGCTGTACAATGGGAAAAAAAATTGCAGCCGGGCAGTAGTGGCACACACCTTTAATCCCAGCACTTGAGAGGCAGAGGCAGGCAAATTTCTGTGAGTTTGAGGCCAGCCTGGTCTAGAGTGAGTTCCAGGACAGGCAGGGCTGTTAAACTGAGAAACCCTGTCTTGAAAAACAAAAAAAAAGAAAGAAAAAGAAAAATTGCTACATGACAACTTGGACTTGGATGGCTACTGAAGGTTACAGTGAGGAAGCAATGTTCTAGCTGAGTTCAAATGACAAGGAGCATATGTTTCCAGTATGGTAAGGAAACTTTTCACAGTACAGTGAGTAGCATGTACAGTACAGGCATGGAAAATGTGAGGAAGTGAGAGAAAGTCACCAGTCAGGAGCTAGCTCACTGGTGAAAGCAAGGATGATTTGGGGGCAGCCAGGAATACATGAGACAGAAAATAAGTTCAGAGTTCTGGAAGTATAAACCTGATAAATTTGAAAAAGATGGAACTATAGTAGTGTTAACTATCAAAAAACTGTAATGATACCACAAATCTCAATGTACAAACTTATAAATTTTATTACAAATTCAGTTATTTTACTTAGTTTTGTTTTTAACCTTGAGAGTAAGCTTGCATTAAGTATCAAGTATTATAATTTCAAATAACAAGTTTCTTTAATTATAATCAATTAATGTAAGTAGAAATTGGGACCTGAAGTGGTCAATGTACAAGGTATATCCCACCATTCACTTGTGCACTAGGTGGTCACTATATCCCACCTATTGGGATACTGAACTTTCAATGTTTCATGGAGCTATTAATTATATACAATTGGTTGTTTACTTCTACCCCTGCCACACTGTCCTACATTCATTAACAGATTAAGACTGTCTTATATAATTGTGAATATTTAGTAGGAAACAGTAGACTTTTACCATATACTACTAAAGTATATGGTAAAATACAGCTTAGAAGGAATCTATTTATTGGTTTTGTTAAGGATCATACCGATCTGTTTTGCAGCTTGCAGTATATCTTTTAAGTCTTCATTTATACTTTGCATTTTATTCTTCTCTAGTTTTTCATTCAAAAATTTGACTATCTTCTTCCATGTGAGGCCCAAATCTAAAACTTGTTCATGAAGCTTGGATCGCTTCATCTGAAAAAGAGAGTATAATATAGAGATATTCTGGTTAAAGTTTTTCTCCAATCCATTATTTATCATGTATAATTTACATTACATAATATCAATTTTGCACTACCCAGAATTCAAAGTTGTATCTACTCATGTGAAAATTAATTATTCACAATTAAATATAATTGAATTGTGATTTTATAGGTTACAAACTGAGCTGCACAAGGAAAAAGTGTTTTAAAATAAACATGTTTACTGTTTTAATTATAAAACAAGATCATTCATATAGCAAAGTAGAAAGTTCAACATTCCTAAGCTAACATGAAAACATCCCACATATTCCTTCCCTTTTCTGTTTTTTTTTTTTAACAGTATATAATGACCACAAAAATACATTTTGACAGAAGACATTTGAAGACTATTAGAGCCCCTGATTAATCAGTTCAACACATTTAAACAGGACTGTTTTCCAAAGTATGACCCTGGAACTAAAGGTTAGACATAGATTGCTTTCTATATACACTCTTTTCTTGAAACTATAAATCTTTTCCTTCTCAAGAATTGATTACAGAATGCAATATAAATTTCATGTCAGATCCCTGGCTTTGATCCATAGATAAAAGTCATGAAGCAACCTAACAAAATAAAGAACTGATAAGTCAAGTAAAAAACTGCAACTTTACTCTTGCTTGTACTGACGATGGTCATTAATCATTACTCTCCTGATTCAATTTTCTAATTTGAAATGAGGTTAGTCAATCTGAATTAAGAAGAGAGCAGGAAAAGGTGCATCTGAAATAGGCTTTGGTTGTTATAATAAGGTCACAGGTAAAATGATTCATTTTACTTTCATCCATACTTTTGTATATGGGTGAACATTTTCACATTAAAATAAAGTTCATTATACATGCATTTTCCTTCCTCAGGAGGCAAAAGTATTTAAAATCCTACAATAATAAATGAAATGACATGGGGGGAAAGTATGCAATCTTTATGTTTTTGAATTGCAAAAATCTTCCATATTATTACCAGTTCAGAATAATTTGCAAGGCCCTAGGAAGGTGAAAACAAAGTATATGATATTAATGTTAATTAGGAATATAGATTACAATCTTATATTAATTACTGTGAGAAATGTAAGAATCACTGTGAAGACTGTTTTATGGTCTGACACAATTCTGCATCAGTAGAGGGAATTCTACCAAAAGACCGGTAATAAATAATTTTTGCTTTCTGGGTGAATCTGTAGGTGAAGAGATTAACTGTAACACTGTATAAAGACTGCATCAATGAAGTTTATGCCTATAAGGAAATCAGATTTTTCACTCTACAATACAGTCAATTGAGAAGTAAAAATTTATAGAAACTGCTTTAAATTTTTCTTTTAAAGAAAAGCATTGAGGTATTCATAAACTACCTCCTATATTACCACACATAATGGATACATGAGGACTATAAACCCTGAACATGCTGCCAAACATTTAATTTTAAACAATTAACATTATAATTTCATATAATAAATGACTACAGATTTTGATCATTAATTTCTGAAACAGTATATAAAATAATCATATTCAGAAAGAAATATTGCAATTTAAAGATTAAAATAAGTAAACTCCTTGCATTTGCAAATTAGTAAAAATCTATATTATGAGCTTGTGGTGGTATTGTGTTCCCCAAAATATTGTGCACCCTAGTAAACTTATCTGGGGTCAGAGACAGAACAGCCACTAGATACAAAGACCACTCCAGAGGTAGAAATCCCTCTGGATCTCTGTGAGTTCAAGGCCACATTGGAAATGGCCAGGCATGGTGACACACACCTTTAATCCCAGAAAGCAAGCCTTTAATCACAGGGAGTGATGGTAGAAAGCAGAAAGGTATATAAGGTGTGAGAACTAGAAACCAGAAGCATTTGGCAGGTTAAGCATTTGGCTGGATAAGCTTTCAGGCTTCTAGCAGCACAGTTCAGCTGAGAGCCATTTGGATATGAGGACACAGAGGCTTCCAGTCTGAGGAAACAAGACCAGCTGAGAAGTTGGCCAGGCGAGGTTAGCTGTGGCTTGTTCTGTCTCTCTGACCATCCAGCATTTCATCCCAATAACTGGTCTTGGGTTTGATCTTATTAATAAGACCATTCAAGATTCCTGCTACATGAGCTTAACTGCTTCTCCTCAAAATTCACATTGAAATCCTAACCTCCACTACCTCAGAAAGCCATTAATGTCAGGTCATAATCCCACCTGATTGGTTTAATTACAGAAAAACAAACTATGGACACTCAAGGATAGTAGGGATATGTTTCTACATAGGAAAAGTCCTGGGAGATTCAGTGTGAAGGCTGCTATCTATATGCCACAGAGAAGTTTTCAGGGAAAAGAATCTCTGTCTTGATCCTGAACTTACAGCTCCAGCTCTATAGAACACAAAATTTTTGTTGGCAGAGCTACCTAGCCTATGGTATTTTATATTATTCTATATAAATTAATGTATCATAGATTAAGGACTTTTCTAAGAGTCTCACAAATATTTTACATAGAATTTTCAGTAAGTTTTAGTATAATATACTTTTACTTTTTATAACATTACATTTATAATTCCATGTGATTTATTTTATAAACTTACTTACATAAGTAAGTTCACATATAAAAGAAATTCACTATGAAACCATAAACCCTAATTTGTGGCTTAGAAATTTCAGTCATTGAATCAATCTGAAAAGTGACTGGCATTCTTTCCATAAAGCTCCAAAGTGCTATCCTCATTGTCCAGGTGGAAACTACGTTTACAGTGAACGTAAATTTAGTGTTATGTATTATAAAGCTGATTCATGTAAGAGAGTTTGTCCACATTAGTCATTTTCAGTTAGTTATATAACAGTTAAAAGAATCTGGAGTTCCATAAATTTTTATTGCTAGTATTTATTTCTAAAGTTTTGATCATAAAAAGGCCTTACAATTAACTTCTTTAAGCTTTGAATGTACTCTTACCAATTATATGGACAAGTCAACTATGAGACCAACTATGGAGCTTGAAACTAATATTTATATGTCCCATGCTAAGGTACAGACAGTGTTTTTTTTATATGTAAGTAATTTAACAGGATACCTAAAAACACACCCAGCTGATTCAAAATAAATGTAAACTAAATCACAAAATTAACTGTGGTAGAGGCCTAAACAACAGAAAACATGAAGGCCTGTATTTGATTATTCCTTTTGATAACAGTCAGAGGTCCTTAAGTATATAGTTCTGTGAAAACATCAGTATACTCAATCTCCTTCTCAAGACAGAAACAAGATAAAATGTCCATTTTAAGCACATACAAATAAAAAAAGAAATGTCAAATACTCACCCATACTCTTTGTTTTTAATGGTTTTCACCTAAAAACATTTACCTTTAAGTCAGCTACTTCTTCATTATAATTATCTTGCTTGGTGACATTTGAAAAGGAGCGCAAGGCTCCTGTGAGTCGAGGTAAAGCCATCTTTTACTCAATCAGTGATCCATAGAAATAAGAAACTTGAAACTGAAACAAAACATAATGATATTTATCTGTTTAGAAATGACACAGGCAATCAAACTCAACAAACTGACCTACACAAGAAAAATAAAAAGCTCCAAAAGCACTTGCTACCAATGTTAGTTTCTTAAGTATAGAATAAAATCTCCCAGCAAATAATAACCCAAAGTGCTGGAAACTGTGTCAAATATATCACATGAGACAAAATAGACTTTAGAGCAAAAGGTAGAAGGGATTTAAAACAAACAACAAAGATTCTAAACAGTAATAAAAGACAACTAATACATAAAAGTTCTTAGTTTATATACATGGCTTAAAAAAATTAAAAATGAATTAAAACAGACCTCCAGAAGGAAATGGCAAGTCCAGTATCAATATGCAGTACAAAAACGTCAACTACTGATGGCTTAAGCCACATGTCATGCCCCAACCCTATCTTTGGTAAAATTCAATAAAGATACACACAGAAACCTATATTTTATAATTAAAAATATACATCATCATGGACATTTGAAATTTTTTAATTATGTGAGCGTGTGTGTGTGTGTCTGTGTGTGTGTGTCTGTGTGTACAGGCATATACCTGCCGTGGTTCAGGAAGATCAAAGGGTAACTTGACTTGTGGGAGGCAGTTCTCTCCTACCTTACTGGATTCCAGGATTGAACTCAGGTCATCAGGCTTGGCAGTTTTTACCTGCTGAGTCATCTATCTTGCTGACCATGAAATAGTTTTAAAATGGTATATATACAACAGTATAAAGTCTCAACAAATTTCAATTGGTATTGTATAAATCAGGAAATAATATCTGAACAATGCTTTTAGAAGTATTAAATCTACTCTTGAGCTCAATGTGACCAATTTAGTTTGCTGACCTCACAGAAGTCATTCTCTTAACAAAATGTAATTAAATTACAAGTAAGAAACAAAATGCAAGATATTAAAAACATAGGAGACTGCATAAAGATGAGTGAGAAACTGTTAGAATAGCTAAAGGAAAGAACTGTACCTCACAATGGAGAACTTCTATAGAGAAAGTAAAAGGACTCAATTTCTAAATAAACTCCTCGCTAGAGGACTTCAAGTTTCAGCTACTCAGTGGGAATCTAGACAGGTGAGCACATGTGATAACATGGGTGGAAAACAAATCCTTGTGTACCTGCAGGATTTCCAAGCTCTTGTGCAACAGAACAAAAGCCTGGACAGGGACACATGGCTAACAATAGAAGCAAAACAGTTTATTAAGAATGAATAATCACACAAAGGAGGAAGCAGACCAAACCTGTGAGGAATATTAGAAACCAAACGGCAGGCCTACAAGATAGCTCAGTTTTGCAGGGGTGCTGCAAAAGTATATGACCTGAGCTGGATCCCTGAGACCCAGCCACATGATGGAGAGAATCATTGTTCCTGTCTTGACTGCCACATGCATTGCAAACACACACACACACACACACACACACACACACACACACACACACACACACACACACAAATAAATAAAATGTAAAAAGAAAATCTTTTAAGAAAATGGCTAATGTTGCAGAAAGGATGAGGACTTTTATGCCTTATTTCTCCAACTTTCACCTCTATGTTCTATCAGTTACATGCCAGCCTAGGCTGGGCATGTTACAGCATTTCTCTCTGTCAAATGCTTTCTTTCATATGTCAATCTGTCTTTTGAGTGAGGTTTTGCTGAACCTCACATCCCATTCTTCTGTCTCAAGATAATCCTGAGAGTAACAATTGAATGTCTCTAACACTGAGTAATATACTTCGGTGGCTCAGGGGTTAAGAGCACTGGCTGCTCTTCCAGAGGACCAGAGTTCAATTCCCAGCAACCACATGATGGCTCACAACCATCTGCAATGAGATCTGATGCCCTCTTCTGGCCTGCAGGGACACATGCAGGCAGAACACTGTATAATAAATAAATAAATAAATCTTTAAAAAAAAAAAAAGAAAGAAAGCGGGGGAAAAAAGTGAACCAAGAGCTAGTGGACAGCTTCTCAAACTTTATTGTGCACTGGTCACCTAGAGGATTTCTTTTTTTTTTTTTTTTTTTCCAAACCATGGGTGTTTTGTTTTCATGTATGTCTGTGAACTACATGCCTGTGGAGGCAAGAACAGGGCGTTGGATCCCCTGGAACTGAAGTTAGAGTAGTTTGAAGCCACTATATAGTGCTAGGAATCAAACCCAGATCCCTCTGAAAGAGCATCCAGTGCTCTTAACCACTGAACCATCTCTCCAGCCCTGAGGGTTCCAAAAAGCATAAATCACTGCGCCCTATCAACCTCCTCCTTCCTCCCAGTTATCTGATTCATCAGATGACAGGGCCCTGAGCTACACTTCTACCAAATTCACAGAAGATGAAGCATAAACCTCAAACTTTTAAAATGACTGTCTTAAGACAAGATGTCACCTATTCTTAAATCAGCATTCAATGTTTGCACCCGTCAAAACTGCCCCCCCCCCCCCATCCATCTAGTAAGAAATCAATGGCCTCCATTTCGGTTCAGTATGTCTCCTACCAGCCTTTCTCAACTGGATTCCCTAAAAGAATAAATTGTACTGAAAGTATCATGACAAACATTTTTTTCCTCAGTTCTACCAAGGACTATACACAGGTAATATCAGTAGAAAAGCAAGGCATACAATGAATGCCTTCCAATACTGAAGCTTACACCAAAACCAGGAGAATGTTGGATACATTCTCTTCAGGATAATAAAAGCCAGGACTCTTCAAAGAAGGTCCTGACATTAAACTCACATTTTCTGCCTCTGAACCTCACAGTTTTCAAAATGTAAGCTTCAAAACAGGAAATATATAATGTTTGGAATACACTGCCTCAGTGTGGTCTTATGGATAAATGGTGTACTTGGGACCACAAATTTCATAATTATCACTTATCTAACAGTAATACCCTGAATTACCTGTCCTTTCTTTTAAAAGATTTAAATCTTTCATTGATTTTTATATTTACAAATCTAGACAATCTTAAAAACATGACAATACTCTCAACCTTCAGTAAGGAATGTCTAGACAATGGAAAGATGGCTCAGTGGTTGAGAGCACTTGCTGCTCTTGCAGAAGACCCAGGTAATGCTGACTGCCATGTGATTTCTGGGCACCAGACACACAAGTGGTGCACATACATACATGCAGGCACTCACACAAATATATTTTTAATGTAGTAAGGACTGACAATAAGGTCAGTTGTGTCAAACTATGCTGACAAGAATCTGTTGACTTCTTAAGTTTTCCTTTAACCACCACCTATTTCTCAAATCTAAGAACATCTTTCTGTGCTGCACGGCTTCAGTGTTTAACATATGCCTTCAAAAAATAAACATCAATATAGCCATTAAACATAAACCAACTTTTTTACCCAGAGTTCATCTGAAGAAATGAGTATTTCAAGTCTAGAGTAAAAAACACAGCTGTGCAGGATGCACTGACAGTATGTTGTGCCAACATTTCAAGGGTAATTTTAATTATCCATAGTTTTACCTACCAAACTGATGAAAGATCCTCTCTTAAGCAAAAAGTGACTGTTCTTAAACAGTTTTTAAACTTAAAAGTTAGGACACGCATTTGACTCATGGAGAACTCAGGAAGCACAGGAACAGATCATTAAATCTATATACATCTCACACAATACAAAATGTATGTTTGTGTATTTTACAAACAAATAAATCACTCATTTATATTAACTCCGGGTTACGAACTCAAAGACTAGGCGGGGGGGGGGGGGGGGGGGGGGGGGGGGGGGGGGGGGGGGGGGGCCACACAGGCTGACACCAGAAGCCAAAGGATTTCACATTCTAGAAAATCCCACATTTCAACATTTTTGACTCTTAACAAAACATAAGGAAACCTTTTATTTTAAATGTCTTTGGGAAAACAAGATGTTAGAATACTATTTCAGCATCAAAGAATAGTTACAAAACTAAAAAAGAACAAACAAGCATACATCACCTCTTAAAAATCCTGGAGCAGACCCACTACATACTATTTCATATATGTATTTTAACTCTCCCCATACTAGTCCATTAAAAAGAGTTTGGGAAAAATTATGTTCAAAAGGCAAAATTTTCATTTAACTCTAACCGTGAGTCTTAGAAAGAAAAAACCAAGGAATTTATGTCTGCCCCTTAGAAAAACCTAAAAAGATTAACCTGAAATGAAAATCTAAATATTTTCTCACAAAAGAAAAATATATATGTATATATTACATACACAAAACCAAAACTCTAGGGATGTTCTAGGAACAGGTTTAGATGCTTGGAATTAAAGGAACTTTGAACCATCTCTCCATTCCCCTTAGGAGCTCTGCAGTTAGAAAGCATTTTCTCCAAATGCAAGAATTATTAATCAAAAATTGTGATATCCTTAATCACTTATTTTTGCTTGATGGATAATGGTGGATGTGGTGGTATTGTGTTCTCCAAAATATTGTGCACCCTAATAAACTTATCTGGGGTCAGAGACAGAACAGCCGCTAGACAGACATAAAGGCCAGAAAATGGTGGCACTCACACCTTTAATCCTAGCATTCCAGAGACAGAAATCCCTTTGGATCTCTGTGAGTTCAAGGCCACATTGAAAATGGCCAGGCATGGTGACATACACCTTTAATCCCAGAAAGCAAGCCTTTAATCCCAGGGAGTGGTGGTAGAAAGCAGAAAGGTATATAAGGTGTGAGAACAAGAAACTAGAAGCATTTGGCTGGTTAAGCATTTGGCTGGTTAAGCTTTCAGGCTTCTAGCAGCACAGTTCAGCTGAGAGCCATTTGGATATGAGGACACAGAGGCTTCCAGTCTGAGGAAACAAGACCAGCTGAGAAGTTGGCCAGGTGAGGTTAGCTGTGGCTTGTTCTGTCTCTCTGATCTTCCAGCTTCACCCCAATACTTGGCCTCAGGTTTGATTTTATTAATAAGACCATCTAAGATTCCTGCTACAAGTGAATATTTTTAAATCATCCTAATATTAACATGTAAATGAAGCTAGTATATACTTGGTGACAATAGGTGAAATCTCTGTCTTTGTCTCTCAAATATAGATAAATGAAGGGCTGGAAAAATGGCTCAGTGTTTAAGAGCACCATTTTTGCAGAAGACTCAGGTCCAGCTTCTAGCACTCAGAAGTAGCTCACAACTGCCTGTAACTCCAGTTCCTGGGAATTGAAAGCCCTCTTCTATCCTCCTCAGGCACCTGCATGCACACAGTGCACATAAAATCACACAGGCACAAACACATGTGCATAAATAAATAAATGCACTACCATAACACATTAAGTACACGTTTTACTTAATATGCCTAAAATGATAAAATTCATGGCTCCTAGTTAGCATTCTGGCCTAAGTTAGTTGTCTCACTATTTATAATCCATAATAATATAATTACAACAAGTTGCTTTTATGTTAGATCAGTAAGAACCATGCCCTTACAAAAATATTCTTGTGCCTTGTTCTGAGCTGAAATGTCAGTTCCTACTTCACTCCATTCAATTAGTTTTCTAAACTAAAAGATGTTTGAAAAGGCCAAACCCTTACTTCTTATTCTTGCTTAACTTTTAAGTCCTAAGACATTTTTCTTGGCAACAAACTAAAATTAACCCAATTGGGAGCAAAACCAGATTTTGTCATTCATGCATGAATGACACTTCAAAACTACTGAAAAAAAAAAATCACCAGACTTTAAAAGGCATTGTGTGGGCTGGAGAGATGGCTCAAAAGTTAAGAGCTCTGACTGCTCTCCCAGAGGTCCTGAGTTCAATTCCCAGCAACCACATGGTGGCTCACAGCCATCTGTAATAAGATCTGGTGCCCTCATCTGGCCTATAGTCATACATGCTGTATACATAATAAATAAATCTTAAAAAAAAAAAAAGGCATTGTGTATTTTAAATGTACATCTTGCTGTTTAAAAAATTATAAAATGGATCTTTAAAAACCTTTAAACAGTAATGTTATTTATTCCTCTGAAGATTATTGGTTAACAGTTTTTACAGTTAAAATATTAAGAATATGGTATTTGGTGATTTTTTTTTAATAAAGATGATATCTATCCGTATATATCAGGCAATGATTTACATTTTTCCCATTAAGCACAGATTACATAATAATTGACTTATAAAATAATAGATATTGCTTTCTGGTATTAAGAATACTTTGGCTGGATGTGATGGTGCATGGCTTTAATCCCAGCACTTTGATGCAAAGGCAGGTGTATTTCTTGTAAATTCCAGGATGACATACAGAAACCCTGTCAGAAAAGAAAGAAAGAAAGAGAGAGAGAGAGAGAGAGAGAGAGAGAGAGAGAGAGAGAAAGAAGAAAACTTTGAAAATTGTTTGTTTGTCTAATGCCATAAGTCCCTGAATCTACATAAACACTCTTTTCCATGAGTAGAGGTTATCTGTCATTCTAGTTCAAGCCTTCTCAAGTTCATTAGCTCCATTGCTTTCCATCAATTCCTTCTTATACTTTGGTCTACATGCTGTCACAGAAATACTAGCTTTAAGGCAGCAGGCTATGGGACAGAAAAAGGTGACAAGAAAAACTGTCTTATTTTAAAATAAGGAAAAAATATGATACAAGTATTTGTTAAATATGAATCAAGAGTTTGTGTTACATTATTTCCGAAAAATTCCATTTCTTAAAATGCTCCAAAATTAAGTTTTAAATAAACAAATGCTAATAACAGACACTGGTTATGGAAACATCAAACTTGATGTCTGGTAACTTGTATGTTCTAAACACACTATTTGAAAAGTCTCTGGTATATAAAAGATTATGTCTTCTTAATATGAAATAATAATCCATAAGAGATATCCATTTTTGAAAGTACCAACCTATTAAAAATTTAAGTGGGAAAAGAAAAGCAAAGTAAAAACTGAACTCATGATAGTAGTATAACAAAGGAGTATCCACAAGATACTAAAAGGAAAACAGCAACTAATTCTCATGGAAATCCAAAAGAGCATGTATTACCAAATGCTTGCTATTCTAATTTTTAATTTAGCACTAATCTGTAAAATATTTTTTGTCTTACTAGTTTTCTTTTATTTTAGTTAGGGTTTTTTTTTTTTTTTTTGAGAGCTAGACAAAGAATATGAAGTTGAGGGGGTAGAGACCTGGAAAGGATCTGGGAGGAATTAAGGAGAGAGAAAATATAATCAAAATATTGAAATATGAAAATGTTTTAATTAAAAATGCATCTGCAGCTAAAAACATAGCTCACTGGTCGAGTGCTTGCCAACATGGACCAAGTTCTAGGTTCAATCCGAAGTAGCATGGTAAGAATGCACCTGGTGAACATGTATTCAAATGACAAAGGACTACTGTAAAGAAGCGTTCCCTCTATCAGTGCTACCTTCTTCATTCCCAGTTTAAGGCCTTTTGCTGACTCCAAACACTCTTCAGTTGCTTTTCTGCTATGTAGCTAACTACAGAAATATTTATCTCACTTCTACCATGCTGTTACCTTTACCACTCTACAAAAAGAGCTATCAAGGTAGCAAATAATCTCACCATTGCTATGGACAGTGTTACTTCTCAACCTGTCCCCACCCCAACCCACACACCCCAAGTTTTGGACCAAGCTTCACTTGGCATCTTAGATACCAGTATCTTTTTGTTTCTCCCATTGGTTCTCCTCACTCTCCTTTAAAAATACTCAATGCTCAGTCTTCAATCTACACTCACTTCCCAGGTGATTCCACCCAGTCTTGAGGTGTTGAATATTTTTTAAATGTTAATTTGAAATTCCTATCTCCATCTTGTACTTCTTACCTTGTACTCCATTTTCATACTCACTGCCTTTTCCCCATCAAGCAGATCTCTTCATTAAAAAGTTACATTCTCATACTAATAATTACCTTCTGTAGTCTACCTCATTAATAAATCTCAAATCTATACTGCCTTTTTCTCATGCTAAAATTACTGGGCTTCACTCCATTCACCAGATTATTTTCCCAATTCTACCTTCAAACTACACCCTGACTCTAGCCACTTCTCACCATTATCACCTCTTCCCTGCAATGGCTTTGTGCTATAGCAAGAAATACTCTGTATCTGTCCCTGGTCCCTGGGTACAGAAAACCAACAATCCTGTAATTTCTTGAGTCACAGAAATGTTTCCTGTATTCATAACACATTTCTTTGATCATTACTGTGGGATGGTCTGTATGTCAAATGTGTTGCTGATTGGTCAATAAATAAATCACTGATTGGCCATTGGCTAGGCAGGAAGTATAGGCGGGACAAGGAGGAGAATAGAGCTGGGAAGTGGAAGGCTGAGGGGGAGACACGGCCAGCCACCATCATGACAAGGAAGATGTAAAGTACCGGTAAGCCACAAGCCACGTGGCAAGGTATAGATTAATAGAAATGGATTAATTTAAGCTGTAAGAACAGTTAGCAAGAAGCCTGCCACGGCCATACAGTTTGTAACCAATATAAGTCTCTGTGTTTACTTGATCGGGTTTGAGCGGCTTGGGACTGGCGGGTGAGAGAGATTTGTCCTGACTGTGGGCCAGGCAGGAAAACTCCAGCAACAAATGGCGCCCAACGTGGGGCAAGAGTTTCCACCTAAAACCTGAGAAAAAAGATTCTAAAACAGAGCTAAAAACAGTTCCTAATTGTCTCTCTCAAATGAGCGGCAGCGGCCGGTTTGAGCTACTGGTGGGTTGCTGGCGTGCGCGCTCGACCTGCAGTATGGCGGGAATGAAGTCTCTGCAAATGGCACATTAAGCTGCATTGTGGATTTAGCCTTTGCTAGTACAAAACAAAAAAAGAGGTTTCTGAGCTACATGCTGCTTGGATAAAAGCATAGACCCACGATAGCTCCCAGAGCTGGCGGTAAGCATACTGCCGCCATGTTGGGAAGCTGAGGTGGGCGGAGCCAGCAGCCACAGCTGCTACAGCTTAAAGCAACAGATTCATAATAAGACAGATTCAGATGTAATAGTTTAAAATGTGTGTAAAATATACGTAGGCTTAAAAGAGACAAAAAAAAGGTGATATATACAGTATAAAAACAAATACATGGTTTTAAAAAAAATAAAGTCTTTAAAGAGACAGTAAAATTAATATAAAAAATAAGCCACGTAGAGATGACTATTACACAGAGAGTCTGGATTATGTTGTCTTTGGGATTCTTAACTACAGAGAGATATTTGATTGTAAAGGAAGCTGAGTTAAACCAGTATGTATATTTTAAAGATACTTTGACTTCAAAATTTGGATGTAAGGATATGTTGCTTTGGAAAAGAGTCTCTTTTGTTTCCACAGAAAGCAAGAGGCTATGGATTTGTTCCAGAGTAAGATACATCAGGTTTGACCAGCCAAGACCCCCTGAAAGGTCTCCGATGACACCATGGCCCAGATGATCCAACATCCAGAACCGTTTCAAGACAACTGGCTCAGATGATACAGCCTCACGGACTACTCCATGATCCTAAAATTTTCTTTGTTTCCCCAGAAGATACAGCGCCCCCCTCCAGCAGGAAGTAGTAAGAGAAGCTACGCCCAAATTCCCAAATATACCAAGCTGACTTTGGAGATGTGTAAAGGTTAAAACCTTCCTTTTTAAGAAAAGAAAAGGGGAAGTACTGTGGGATGGTCTGTATGTCAAATGTGTTGCTGATTGGTCAATAAATAAATCACTGATTGGCCATTGGCTAGGCAGGAAGTATAGGCGGGACAAGGAGGAGAATAGAGCTGGGAAGTGGAAGGCTGAGGGGGAGACACGGCCAGCCACCATCATGACAAGGAAGATGTAAAGTACCGGTAAGCCACAAGCCACGTGGCAAGGTATAGATTAATAGAAATGGATTAATTTAAGCTGTAAGAACAGTTAGCAAGAAGCCTGCCACGGCCATACAGTTTGTAACCAATATAAGTCTCTGTGTTTACTTGATCGGGTTTGAGCGGCTTGGGACTGGCGGGTGAGAGAGATTTGTCCTGACTATGGGCCAGGCAGGAAAACTCCAGCAACAGATCATACTTGAGTTTATGTTAATGTGGTGACAGGGTAGCCAGTACCAAAGTGAACAAGTGTTTAGAGGGGTGGATTTTTCACCAACCCATCCACAATTCCTTAGAAAGAAGAGGTTGAAAGGCTGCAGATGAGACCTTATTGAAACTGTTCAAAGTTTTGTGGCTGGAAAGACAGCTTAGCAGTTAAGAGCATTGTTGGTTCCCAATACCCTTGACAGGTAGCTCACAACCTTCTGTAACTCCAGCTCCAGAGAATTCAACACCTCTGGTCTCTGTGAGCATATACATTACTCTCATGTACATACCCACATGCAGATACATGCAGCTACACATAATTAAATTTATAAAAAAATAAAAATATTAGTATTGATGAGCTTCTGGATTGGTAAAAGTATCTATGATGGTAAAGGTTGACTACATAGTGACAATGTTCCTTTCTTATAAAGACTTTACAAATAAAAAATGTTAAATAGCAATGAATCATACATAAGTCCTAGTATAAGACTAAGCATAGCCTTTCTCTTTTTACAACTGTAAGCTTGAATTTTCTAATAATCTTGCAAACAAGACTATAAGGTCCATTTACAGTAAAAGATATGTCTTAACCCCCTTGTGCCACCCTTGAATCCTATCCAATGCACCATTCAGTCCAATTTCAAGAGTCCCCACAACCTATACACCCTTCTACCTTATGGTCACATTTTCACGTTCATAATGTGTTTTCTCTTACCCTCTTACAGTTCTCCCTTACATATCTTCCCCTATCATGGGCTCCTTTCTAATTTTCTAGCACCTATATACACAAACGCCCACCTAAATAGACATATATAAAACTCAGATATGAACATGAGAGAGAACATGTAGTGTTTTGTCTGAACCTGAGCTACCTCACTTAATATATTTTCCAGTTTCATGTTTTTCTGCAAATTTCATTTTGTTTTTCTTTATGGCTGATTAACATTCCATTATGTATGTGTACCACATTTTCATTATCCATTTATCTGCTGATGAACATTTAAGCAGATTCCACTGTC
Organism: Peromyscus californicus insignis; assembly: GCF_007827085.1. Taxonomy (NCBI): domain Eukaryota; kingdom Metazoa; phylum Chordata; class Mammalia; order Rodentia; family Cricetidae; genus Peromyscus; species Peromyscus californicus. The sequence goes on from NW_026294525.1 coordinate 50,092,693, forward strand.
TTGCTGTTGTGACTAGAATAGCAATAAACATGAATAAACACGACTATCTGTTAGCAGGATATAGTCTTCTGGATATCTGCTCAGGAGTGGTACACAACATCTCAGTCACATGGCAGTTCTAGTTTTTATCATTTATTTAATTGACATTTCTTCACTAGAACTTCCACTACATTTTGAATACCATAGTGTTTATGGACCATGGTGAGCAAAATCAATCTAGTGTCCACAATACTGAATCACAGCCTAAAGGAGGAAAGAAGCCAATTAAACAAGCTAACTCAAAGCAAAATAAATAAATAAACATAAAAGCTGATATAAAAAGTAGCAATAAAGAACATGACTAGAACACAGAGTGGGTGTGTTTAACATAATACAAAAGGAGGTCAAGACAGAGATGCTTTAAGACTTCAAATGTGAAGAGTGAATCAGGAAAAGAGGGAAACACATTAGCTGTGTGATGAGGAAGACATGCAACATTTAAGGAACGTAGCACATTCAAGGGCATAGCAGTAAGAAACTATACGACAAACAATGGCATCTGACAGAGTAAAACCTCTGGAAAAGACATATTAACCTAGTTAAATTTAGAAACTATCATAATAGCTACAAAAAAACAAACAAAAAACACCTCTAAATCCAAGTTTTACTTGAACTGTATTTAATTAGGATCATTAAAACTACAGTGAAAGGAACAGACTGAACCAAGGTACTGGAAGAAGAAAGATTAGAGAGTCTGCAGAATTTCTAAATGGAAGATAAGCTGATCGTTCCTGAAAATGACAGTGATTTAGAGAAAGGTGGATAAATCCAAGCGATTGTGTAAGTCAGTCTATTTGTTTTACTAATTAACTGTATTTGTAGTGGAGGGGATAAGCAAAGAGGTGCCCAACTTCCACACTTAACAAAACAGGAAGATTTAAATTTAACCTAGTTAATTTAACTAAATTAAACTAATTAAACTAATTTAACTAATTAAAGCAGAGTGATTATTTTGTTTTTCTCTCTTTAATGTCCTAGTTTGCTGTTTCTGTGATTTAAAAATATGATCAAAAACAAACTGGGGAGGAACAGGTTTTCTACAATAAAAACCATGACCAAAAGCAACCTGGAAAGGAGCTGGTTTATTATGTCATCTTACAGCTTACTTTACCATGAGGAAAATCAGGGTAGGAACTCAAGGCAGGAGGAATTGAAACCATAGAGGAATACTGCTTACTGGCTTGCTCAGCCTGCTCTTTTAAACAACTCAGAACTGCCTGCAGCGGGTGGGGAGTGGGGTAGGGGGTTGTTAAGGGGGTAATTACCCACAGTGAGTGAACTGGGCCCTCGCACATCAACCACTTATCAAGAAAATGTCCCCACACACTTGCCTACATTTTCTCAACTGAGAGATGAATCTAATTTGTGTCAAGACGACAGAAAACTAACCAACACAGATATGACATTCAAGTAGAAATAGGAGTAAGATTGATTATTCAGGTGTAGAACTCAGGAGAGAAGCCTAGTTTTAAGAAAGACATGAGAATCACCAGCAAATCCAAAGGAATAAATTTAAAAATCATTTACAAATTAATGTGAGTGAAGTAAGAAAAGACAACAGAAAGTGAAGAACAAACTTGCAAGAATTAAATAGGAGGAAAAGATCTATAAAGATTTCTTTTAATAGCAAGAAGCCACAGAGTCCAGAAGCAAAGGAGTGTGGTATGTCACCAAAACAAAGGAAAGAGAGAAGTCTAAGATAGAGGTTATAGTCAATTATATAAAATACTATGAAAATGTGTGGTAAAATGCTCACCGAACTATTTCATCAATGTTCTTCCCAAGTCCAGCTTTTAATACTGTATGTTCACAATATCTTTTAAAAGGCATTAAAATGAAACCACCTTCAAGTGTCCTAACATACTCACTCATCTTTTTGTAATATGGAGGCCAAACTCAACCAGTAAGAGGTCTTGTCACAAATCAATATACTACCATTCCCAAAACACCCATTTAATCCCAAAGTGTAGAAGTAGTGTGTTTCTTGCTGTTACACACTACCTTATGTGGTTTGTTGGCCTGTGCAGAGAAACTCAAAACATACTTATTGAATGATATATATTTAGAACATTAATCTGTCTGAAGAGTACTATTATTACTACCAGCCAGTCTCCAAAATATAGAGCAGTGGTTCTCAATCTTACTAATACTATGATCCTTTAATATAGTTCCTAGTGTTATGGTGACCCCAACCATGAAATTATTTTCACTGCTACTTCATAACTGTGATTTTGCTACTCTTATGAATCGTAATGTAATCTGTGGTTTCCAATGGTCTTAAATCCCTGTGAAAGGGTCATTTGACCCTCAAAGGGGTCAAAACCCACAGGTTGAGAGCTGCTGGTATAGAGAGTACTAATAATTTTGAAAAACTTTCAGTCCTTTAAGAATGATCACAGACTAGAGGGATGGCTCAATGTTAAAAGTCACCCAAGTTCCATTCCCAGTCCCCACTTTGGGCAGCTCACAGCTACTGGTAACCCCAGTGTCTTAATGTTCTATTGCTGTAAAGAGACACCATGACCATGGCATCTCTTATAAAAGAATGCATTTAACTGGACTTGCTTACAATTTCAGAGCTTTAGTCTATTACCATGATGGGGAGCATGGCAGCACACAGGCACTGTTGCTGGACAAGTAGCGGAGAGTTCTACATCCAGATCTGCAGGCAGCAGGAAGAGAGCTAAACACTGGATCTGGCTTGAGCATTTGAAATATCTAAGTCAACTTACAATTACACACTTCCCCCAACAAGGCCACATCTCCCAATCCTTCTCAAGTGGTGCCACTCCTTGATGGCTAAGCATTCAAATGCATGCGCCTATAGGGCCTATTCTGATTCAAACACCACATCCTGCTCTAGGGGATATAAACACTGTCTTCTGGCCTCTGCAGGCACCCACATTCATGTGAACATACATATATACATGATTAAAAATCTTCACGAAGAATGTTTAGTGAGCCTAAACATTTGGTGATGAAGGTACTTACTACTCTACAGCAGGTCATAAGAAAGAGGGGGAGGGGGGAGGGAGGGAAGGTAAGTCAGTCAAACTGGAAAAGATACACTGGAATTATTTTTGTATGATATCTGCAAGGGAAAAATCAGTAGCCATCTTGAGAGATGCTCCCCCATCCCCCTCCTCTAAAGGTATTTGCAGACCAGCAGTTTTAGAACTGACCAGAAGTTGAACTCATGGGAAGATAAGCTGAAACAATAAATCTATATATCCTGGGTTCAGCAAAAGCAGGACATAGGGAGTAAAAAATTTATGTCTCTGTAGATACCCTGAATCCTGTTAGCCATCAGTAACCTCATGCTTATAGATCAGCTAGTAACTTCAAAGAACTACCTCACCCCTAGCCCCCTTGTCCAATCCCAAGATAACTCTCTAGATGTAAACCTTTCCTATATAAACCCCTTCAAGTGAGTGCTGGGGTGTCCTCCTCCACCCACTATGTCGCTGTGTCAAGTGTTTGGAATAGGGACCAAGCCCTGGGGCTTGCTTTGTTATTAAAAAAAAAACCTCTGTATGCTTGCATCAGATATTGGCTCTGTGGTGGTCTTGCTTGGGAGTCTTGTGATGCAGGCACAAGACTCCTAAGTTAATTTCTTCTTGAAAAACATGTAGAAATTTATAATTATATAATATAGAAGATACAATTTCTTAATCAACACAAAAGGTACATTTATTCCTATTTATACACAGGAGAATTTAACACTTTTATAATTCCATCTGACAAGCCCAAAACATAAGCAGTCTTAACAGTAAGCAAGAGATTCTTCTTTTGTGATAGAAATTGAGTTTTTCACATCAATTTCATAAGTCATATTTACTAACTACTGAAAAGTGAGTGTCTTCCTATCCATTCACTTAACTTAAAAGGACACAGCAACCCCTGAAAATGTCAAGTTTTAGTAGCAGCTTCCCTAATTATCCAATAATCCCAAAATAGATTACTTTCCTTCTTTTAAAGTTCAGGTTTGGTAGAATAGGTATTATGCAAATTAAGAGGTTTGAATTATAGGTTTAAAATACAAGTTGCCAACAATATGAACTAGGTGCATTAAGCATATTTCTGTAATCATCCCAGGAAACTGTGCCAGAAGTTTGGCAATTTAGTATTTAGTCAGTACTGAAGTATATGCTTTCTGTTCTTTAAATATCAATTGTCACTGACCAGCAATTATTAAATTAAAACATATCATGAGAATTCTACCACTGAACCACCCAGAAAGACAAACATGGTATGTACTCACTCATAGGAGGGTACTAGATGTAAAACAAAGAAGACTAGACTGCTCTCACAACTCCAGGGAGGCTACCTAGAAAACAGGACCCTAAGAAAGACACAGGGATCGCCCAATGACAGAGAAATGGATGAGATCTACATGAACAGCCTGGACATGAGTGGGGGTAATGAAGGGCGAGGGTTGAGGGAAAGAGAGCTTGGGGGAGCGGGAGATCCCAGCTGGATCAACAACAGAGAGGGAGAACAAGGAATAGGAGACCATGGTAAATGAAGACCACATGAGAACAGGAAGAAGCAAAGTGCTAGAGAGGCCCACAGAAATCCACAAAGATCCCCCACAACAGACTGCTGGCAATGGTCAAGATACAGCTCGAACTGACCTACTCTGGTGATGGGATAGCCAAACACCCTAATTGTCTTGCTAGAAACCCCATCCAAATACTGAGGAATCTGGATGCAGAGATCCATGGCTAGGCCCCGGGTGGATCTCTGGTAGTCCAATTAGCGAGAATGAGGAGGGTTTGTATGAGCAAGAATTGTTGAGACCAAGGTTGGATAAAGCACAGGGACAAATAGCCAAACGAATGGAAACACATGAACTATGAACCAATGGCTGAGGGGTCACCAAATGGATCAGGCCCTCTGAATGGGTGACAGCTGATTGGCTTGATCTGTTTGGGAGGCATCCAGGCAGTGGAACCGGGTCCTGTGCTCATTGCATGAGTTGGCTGCTTGAAACCTGGGGCCTATGCAGGATCACTTGGCTCGGCCTGGGAGGAGGGGACTGGACCTACCTGGACTGAGTCTACCAGGTTGATCTCAGTCCGTGGGGGAGGCTTTGCCCTGGAGGAGGTGGGAATGGGGGGGTGGGCTGGGGGGAAGGTGAGGGGGCCCTGAGGGGGCCCGGAGGGGGGAGAACAAGGGAATCCGTGGCTGATATGTAGAACTGAATTGTATTGCAAAATGAAAATAAAAATTTAAAAAAAAAAACAACAAAAAAAAACATATCATGAAAATGTTTACTGTTAACCATTAATTTTTCTTATTACTAGGAGTAATAAGTGCCCTACCATACATATTCCAGCCTAATGTTCCATGCCAGTACAAACTTTGATAATAAACACAATTCCTAATAATTATCTTCGGACAGTAAAAATGAAGAAAGATTGGCTGAAACTTAACAAAAGAAATAAGAATATTTATACTAGAGAGGGCAGTCCTATGACACAAACATTCATTACACTCAAATTCAGACCTGTGTATCGTATTCCTTTCCCCCCCCCCCGCGCGCGCGCACGTGTGTGTGTGTGTGTGTGTGTGTGTGTGTGTGTGTGTCTGTCTGAATTCTAGAAACCTTTACAAATTAAGTTAGATTCCCATTTATCTTCCTAGCTTCATTAGGTTTGGCTAGTATTCCTTCACTTCTGTGATTCACTCTCCAAAGAGAATTCTTAGTAACTTCATTTTCTAATCAGTAAAATGAAAAAGAACCACAAACTATTTCAAGATAATTAAAACTTGATTAAGCAGAATAACAATGAAATAATGAACTAAAATCTCCTAATCAGTTACTGATGTCAGAAATAAAACTTATAAAACATCACAACAAAGCAGAAAAAGATGAAACTAAGTGCCTTCCCAACCTCCCTTGCTCAACTATATTTATAAAGAATGTTTAAAATGGTAGTATATAGGAACTACTTGCTAGGTGTTGAGCTAGGCAAAACACACAAGAAATAAGTTACTCCAATGCTTACTTGGAGTAAAAGGCATGCTTTCTGGATGGTTGCTAAATAAGTATTAAGTACAGACAGACTGAGAATTCTTTATCTGAAATGTTTGAAATTGAAGTGTTCCCAGGTTAAGGCTGTTAGATTTTAGAATATCTGCATGTAAGAATGAGTTATGTTGGTGATGGGAATCCACAATTAAAACAACATTCATTATCTTTTATAGTTTATACTCAAGTCTGAAGCTGATTTTATTCAATATTTTTAATAACTTAGTCCATGATGTGTAATTTTCCACTTCTAATGTCATGTCAGTTTTTAAAGCCCCAAATACCAAAAAGTTTCTATGTGACAAAGGAAACTATCAGCAGAGCACAGACAACCCCACAGAACAGGAGAAGTCTTTACCAGCTATACTTCAGAAAAGAAGTTAGTATCTAGAACATTCAAAGAATTGCAAAAATTAAATAACAAGGAAATAAAACTGCCAAAATCAACAAATGGGCTAATGAACTGAACAGACAGTTTTCAAATAGAGAAACACAAATGGTCAATAGCTATTTCAGAAGTCTTTAATATCCTTAGCCAACGAGGAAATGCGAATTAAAACTTTGAGCTAATACTTGACCCTAATCAGAATGACTGTCATCAAGAAATTTGATAACAAATGTTGAAGAGACTGTACAGACAAGGAACCCTTATTCACTGCTGGTAGGGATGCAAATTAATACAGGCATTATGGAAATCAGTTTGAAGAATTCTCAAAAACAGAACTATCATATGACCTAGTTATTACTCCTGGGCATACACCCAGAGGATTCCACACACCATCACAGAGATATCTGCACCCCATGTCTAATGCTTCTTTATTCACTGTAAACAGAAAACAGAACCGACCTAGCTGTCCATCCACAAACAAATGGACATATATAAAGTGGAATACTCAGCTCTTAAAGAAGACACAAATTAACAAAATTTGTAGGAAAATGGATGGCTTTAAACATAGGTTCAGTGAAAAGGAGAAGAAAGGGTTAATATTAGGTAATGAGGAAGAAATGAATGTAGGTAACTGATACTTGAATCCTGAAAGAGATTATATAGTTTTTTTTTTTTTCATTTTAATTCTGTCATGGATTTTTTTCATTTTTTGTGGCGGATAAGTGAGTAAAAAATATATTTGACATTGAAAATGTAAAATCCAATGTGAAGCCTACAGCATCAGAATACTCTAACTGCATAATATGTTCACTGAGATGTATAGACTTTGGATCTCACTATTTTCTCTGCATAGTGTTTTTTTTTTAATTTACAAGTTTTTTATAATAAAGTCTTAATTATAAAAATTTAACAAGTTTTGGAAGCACTTCATATTTTGGGTTTTCAGATTAAGGATGTTCAATCAATTCCTTATTCTCTTCTCAGTACTTCCGCATTTCTTTCTACATGTTCACAAGCTAAAATTTTAATTGCACACAGCTACCTTCTCAAAGTTGAAAACTGTATTTTCCAGAAAGGCTTATACAAACTCTCTTCTCAAGAAAGGTGTTATAAAGTAATAAATCTACTTTGTGTTTATCATACAAGCTCCTTATGAAATGTTTCAGACAGAAGTTCATTTCCAATTGTTGAATTAAGATTCCTCCTAAAAAGGTGCTTGCTATTGAACTGTACAAAGTTCTGTGAGAACACCCCAGCTGGGATGAAGAGTGAGTGGACAAGTGAATGAATAAATGAACCAACTATAAAAAGAAAACTATTCAACAAGGATCAAGAAAATCAAGTCTTGAAAAATTAATTCACTCATAAATATAATACTAACCTACATTAACTGACATCTCTATGAACACTGTAATGCAACACTTGTGAAAAAATAAATACACAGCATGATAGAGCATGTGGGACTAGACTCAGGAGCCGAATTATGAACTTTAGAAAACTAAAATTCAGAAAACAAATGTTTCGCTTATGAATCTGCAAAAGATGAAGAGGATATAGGGGCTATTCGATCCAATATTAACCCACGGGCAAAAAAATAAGGTTACTAATTAAACTTCACTTATGATAGCACACATATCAAACTCAGGTTTGAGGCTAAACTTAGGTTTCTTTTAAAGCAAAGGAAAACAAATACATACGTTCACTGAATCCCACAAAGAACTACCTCGCCTACCAACAGCACCTCACTAGCGTACTCATTTATTTAAAAAAAAAAATCACATTCTAGATTCCTCGATTGTTAAAATTCACCCACAACCCTCAACTCTGTAACCCAATCTAGTCACTTTTCTGTGTAGTGGGGAAAACCTAAGCCAACAGATTTCCCTTCCAAAAATCTACGCGAAAGAAATGATGTTGCCATGGCTTTGTAACATACAAAAAAAAAGAAAGAAAAACAAGTTACGCACTGAACAGAAAAAATCTAGTCTAGTGGCCACGCTGTGTCCGCACACGTGAGCAATCGCTCTGGAGTTTTCAATCCCAGCGCCACCTACAAACTTAGGGGAGCCGGACGCACCGCCGAGGGATGACAGCTCGGCCCGCGGCTCTTCCGGGCTCTGCGACCTGCCCCGCCGCACACTCCTGCTCGGCCGCCAGCGCCCTCCCTCTCCCAGCTCACCTCAGCCCGGCCGCCGCACGCGCCTCCGGCCTCCTGAAGGTTTGCTTCCTCTTCCCGCGGGAGCGGAGCGGAGGGCTGCGCCCTGCGATCCTCCGCAGCCCTCGCGGGCGGGCGGGGGTCGCTCGCTACCACGGCGTAGCGCGGTGGGGTGCCCGGCTGGGACAGACCCACACACCCACGGACCGGCGCGCAGGGACGAGGAGGGGCGGGGCGGGCGCCGGCGACACGTCACCGGCCGCGACGCCGGCGTCGACGCGTCAGCGCCTCGCCGCCCTGGGCCCCGCCCACCCAGGCGCCGTCCGCAGGCCCGCGGGCGTGGGAGCGACGTCAGCCTCCGGGTCAGCGCGTGGCCGGCTCTAGTTGGCGAGCCCCCAACTAGACCCCCTCGTCTTCCTCACCCCAACTGATAACTCCTGATAACTGCATGGGGGGACACAACCGTGAGTCAGAGTTCTCGTGGTCCTTAGAAGGTTCCGCCCGCCTGCTCTAGGTGCAAGTTTCGTTTTCCCTAAGTTTCATGTGTTCTCGACTTAGTACTTCTGAAGTTATTTCTGACCGTCAAAACAAAACACCTGGCGATACCCTAGTGCAACTGGCAAATTTAGGAAAGCTAACCTAAAGTACGCTGCATTGTTGTTAAGTTTGGTGAGCCAGGATGTCATACGTTGTCTCCCTACCCTTCTAGTACCCTTCTTCCCTAGACTTACCTGTTTTATAGAAGCCGCCAGAATTGATCGAATAAGCTTCCCTTGCCAGACTCATTGGAAAGTCTATACTGAGTATGATAAGAAGACCTCAATCACGGTAGAATTATTGGGATTAGAATAATGACGATAAACCAGGCGAAGAAGTGAAGTGTATGAAACTGGATAGGATTCAATGAAAGGAAAAGTTACTGGACTTTCAACAATATGAAAGACCCATCGTATGATACGGGTTTGTTTTATGTGACCTGAACTTTATGAAAAAAGATTTCAGATTCAGAGAGTCTCTTCTAACAATCCGAAGAGCTATATGCACCACAGAAGAAATAGATGACCATCCCAGCCGCTACATTTTTAAGTAGATGCTAAATGCTTACATAATAGAAATTTGGGACAAGGGAGAAGCATACCAAGAGAGTTGGTGACTGGATTTGTTAAAAGTTATCCCATTTTTAAGATTTGAGGAGTCTGGTTCTGTGCAGCCTTTCAGAAGCCTACAGTCTAACTCATTTTACCACCAGACTAGAATTAGGGATCCTAAAGATTCTTGGTCTCACTAGAGAAAGAATTCTAGGAGAGACACGTAAGAGACTTAAGCAAAAGAAGATTCACTATAGTAAAAAGGCATAAGCAGATTCCCAACTGAGGTGGCGAATCTGAGAATCCAAGTACAGCTGGTGTAAGTTGGAGAGTAATATTTTGCTAATCTTAGGCACATAAATATGGAATTTTCAGAAATTTAGAGAGCATTTCTAGGAAGCAGGGAAGGAAGAGTGATTTGATCAAACATGGAATTATGGAACCAACATGATTTACGGTGATGTATACATTAAAACTGCAACTATAAATGAGATGCTAATGAATTTCTGGCTATACTTTTGGATTTAAGAGTTCCTGCAGCATTCCGGTAACACTCGTATAGAGTACACTTGAAAGTAACAGCAGGCTGGCACACAGCGCCCCTCGGTAAGGCTTAACCGTTAGATTAGATATGTTTCATTTTTCTCTATCTCCCCAACCTTCCCAGTAAATGAGACAAGATAAATGAGTGTGAGAGAGAGAGAAAGGAAGAAGGAAGAGGAGAAGAAAGGAGGCCATGTAATATGGAGGAGATATTTTAGCTTATACTTGAAACTGTCTCTGTCCCATGGTTGAGCCACCAGCCAGATTTGGCAGTTCAAAGTAGAAATATGACTTGGCCAGGTAATAAATACAAAATATATGCCATATTTTTAAAGACTTAAGAAGAAGGTAAATATGAACTATCAACTTTTTATTTTGTTTTGAAATAATTTTTCGTATATTAAGCCAAATGTAATATAATTATTCCAGCTGTTTTCACTTTTTTAAATGTAAATCTAGATATATTTTTTACCCTTTTGTATTCTCAAGAAGGTTTTCCAAATGTTTATTGAGAAACAGTCTACTGAATATGACTCCTAATTTGGTGAAGGAAGAATGTCTAGAAAGTTTTTCCTAAGCAAAGCAAAAAGTAAATGCACTCTGATAACTAGCAACTTATCTGTCTATATTGAGAGGTTATTTCAATGTTTTTGTTATTTTTAATTTTATTTATCCCTGTGTGTGATGTATGTGTGTGGGCACATGCGATTGTGTGTGTATATGTGTGTGTGAGACTGTTTTTTTTCCGAGACAGGTTTTTTTCTGTGTTGTTTTGGTGCCTGTCCTGGATCTTGCTCTGTAGATCAGGCTGGCCTTGAACTCACAGAGATCCGCCTGGCTCTGCCTCCCAAGTGCTGGGATCAAAGGCATGCACCACCACCGCCCGGCTGTGTGTGACTTTTTAATACATTTTTTCTTCAGGTTTTTTAAGTCTTTTCTTATGAAAGAAGCAAAAAAAACTATGAAAAATGTTTTATTATAGTAATATACATCAGCCACGCTACTGATCTTCAAACTTTAAAGTTTGTGCTTACATCAAGGGTCAGCAAAATCTATCCAACTTTCATACTTCATCATTATACAGCTTGTTACTTCTGCAATGACAGCCAATTGTTGCTGTGAATCAATCAAACTGGATACACCTCAGGTGAAATAGGAGAGGTAAAGGCCAACTACAAAGTTGGAAGCACAGTCTCCACCCTCATTTCTAAGACCAATTACAAGTTTGAGAAGGGAATAAAATCTCTAGAGTAAAAATTTGCCAGAAAGACTCAAAACTCCTGAACGTGGCTCTGAATTACTAAAGGGAAAACTTGAAAACTCAGGCTCAAAGGAAAGTACAGGTGAGCAGAGCATTTCAAATGTGGAGTTTTAGTTGTCTTCAAGTTGTGAAGTCAGGATGGTACTGTTCCGACACCTATGTGGATAATATGCACAGCACACTGTCTGTCAAAGAAATTTACCAGAACTAGGTGCCCAGGGGGACTTTCTGGAGGGACTTCAGCATACATACATGATTTATTGAGTGATTAGTCTCAGGTTCCAGGACCACAAATCTGAAGCTCCTCACACTGGATTTTTTTTTTTGGGGGGGGGGGGGTGTGAGCCTCTAACTAAAGTCACATGGCTATGGGTAGAACTAAATCCAGGTCACATCAGACCATCCCCTTTGACCTGAGCTCACTAAGCAAACATACAGACCTGTGAGGTTGAGGGAAAACCAGGCCTTATCTTTGGGCAGGACCCAATCCTTTATTGCATATCCTCCAAATCCCAAATCTCCTGCTTCTAGAAAAGAAGTCCCTTCCAAACTGCAATTAGTTTCACCAAAAGTTATTTTCTGAATTATTAAGTTCAAGAGTTTGTACTGTTAAAAATTCTGAATGGTTATAAAGAAGTTGGTTTATTTAATGAGATTGAGATTGCAAAGGAGTTTTGATGATCAGTTTTTCATCACTGTGAAAAATGCCTGAGAAAAATCATTTAAAAGGAAGAAATGATTGTTTTGGTTCACAGATTCAGATGATTTAAAGTTCAGCTGCCTCTCTTAGTTTGAGCCTGAGCCAAGGCAGAATACCATGGTAGCAAGAATACCATGGTGTGTGATGGAGACAGCTGCTCACCTCATGGCCACCAGAAAATCAAAAGAGACAGGGGGAGTAAAGGAACCAAGACAAAATATGCCCTTCAAGAAAATATACCCAGTGACCTACTTCTACCTAGAATCCACCTCCTAATGGTCCATGCAGCTTTGAATTCATTAATGTACAATTCAGTAAAAATTAGCATCTTTATAATCAGAAGTTTGATCACCTTTAGAAGCTATGCAATCTGAGCACTGTTGTATTAAGGATCAAGATATGAGTTTCAGGGATAATTCTATTTCCAAAACACAACACTCTTAATTTGCTAACATATATAAATATGAGAAGTCTACTAAGGTTACTACTTACAGCATATTTCAAACAAATAGTTATAGCTGTTTGTAATCAGGAGGCAGAAGCAGGAAGATTATGAGTTCTAAGCCACCCTGGAGCCACAAAATATCCAAAGGCAGACTAAGCTTTGTAACAAAAAAGACCCTATCTTAAACCCAAGGAGTGGGAAAGTAACTCAGTGGTAGAATACTTCCCCAGCATGTGTGAGAGCATTTGTTCAATCTCTAGTACTGCAGAAAATATAGTTATAATAGTTAGAAAATAAAGTTTAGAGTTTCACGGCAAAGTTAGACTAAATAGAAACACCTTGTCTCAAAACAACAACAATGGAAGGAGTTTCCACAGGAGACTCTAAAGCCACAACTGAAAATGAATGAAAATATGTCAAGGTAAATAATGACAATTCAGTGTGTGTTAGGCTAAACATGTACCAAATTCCCCTGGAAATAGTGAAGCTTTCTAGGAGTTCTACAATAAATAGTGAATTTCTCAAAGGTTGTCAGTAAATTTGAAATTTCTTTGTTTATATGAGCATGTTGAAGAGACTTCCTTGTAGTACTATTATCTTTACAGCAAATAAAAATCTGAAAGATTTAATGACTGACTAACTAGGCACAGTGTCACTAACCTGATAGTCCAGCAACAGGATTAAGGCGGAAAGATCCAATTGATGAGAGAGAGGAGGGATTCTGCAGGCGGGGGATGTCGAGATCATTATGGGAAGACATGCAGAGATGACCAGCCACACTAGTGGAAGCCCATGAACAGCAGACTAGTGGACCATGGAGCCCCCATGGGACTGGACTAGGCCCTCTGGATATGGAAGACGGGGGGCACCCAGGCGGGGGGATCAGGATCCGTCCCTGGTGCATGGGCAGGCTTTTGGAAGCCTAGTGCCTGTGGTGTGATGCCTTGCACAGCCTTGGTCAGTGGAGAGGGGCTTGGACCTGTCTAGGCTCAGTGTGCTGGGCTCTGCTGACTCCCCATGGGAGACCTTGATTTGGGGGGTGTGGGGATGTGGGGTGGCTTGGGAGGGAGGGCTAGAGGGTGGGAGGCAGGAGGAGTGGGAATCTGTGGGTGATATGTAGAGTGAGTAGAAAATTTCTTAATAAAGAAAAAAAAGAAAACAGCTCCAACATTCTTCTCTCACACACACAAACCATACACACAAAGACATAATGGTATGTAGAGTGAGCAGAAAATCTCTTAATAAAAATAAAAAAATCAGCCTGGAAAGATATGTCCACTGGTGCAATAGCAGGAGTGTAATTGACCACTTTCTGATTGGATTTGAAGCCTACGTAATAACACAGAACTCACACCTAGTGCCATTAACAGGCCAAGAATCTGTGGCTGGCTATGTTATAGACCTTAGATGAGAACCTAATATTAAATGAACAAAGTAATAAACTATCCCTAAGCTCTTACTGTTATACCCATAGATTAGTAAATCTCTCAACTCCTCATCAGAGAAACTGCTTTTTGCAGTTGATGGTGATTAAACACAAATCAGAGACTGTGGATTGATCAGTCCTAAGTGGAACATCTGTATCATACCCCTGCCCTCAGGCTCAGGGATCATCCCAGAAAAGGAGGTGGGAACACTGGAAGAGTCAGAGGTACTGGACCTATCTAGTGAAAGTGTGTGGATATGGCATTGTGCTTTCACACATGAGCTCATAGAGGCTGTTACTGTAGCATCAGACCCGCATAAGATTAAGCCAGTGAAAATCCTAGCATGGTTGGGCAGAGGTAGTCATGAATTCCCACCCTTAGCTGAAGAACTATTCACAACTGATGGATTATGGGTGGAGAGGGGAATCAATTTTTTTGCCAAGGATTTGGTGTATCTCTGCTTCTAGGATTTTTTTTTATCTCAAGAGAAGGAACTTAGCATGGTTAGAACTTTATCATTTGCTTATTTTGTTTTTATTCATAAAGGAAAACTGGGGGTACTTAATGCTATGACATTGGTACTTAACTCAAGGTCACATTAAAGTATTTTCTCCTTAAGTATGGTATCTTCACTAGGGCAATTAATGAAGAAAGAGAAAAATTGTCCATGCCTGAACATAAACTCTGATTTGCAAACTTTGAACAGACCTAGTAATATTAATCAGCAATTACAAATAATTGCTGACATATGCTCTTTCTCCTTAAGCTTTCACAACAACACAACATAGAATTAAAAATACTTATATAAATAAGAGTAAGCAACATTTTTATTATATGTCTAGTACTAATTATAGTGTTTCCTTTTATGAAAACATAAGTAGTATAATATTCATGTATAATGTGCAGCTATGAAAATAGACAACTATAATCCAGCATATTAACTGTGGGTTGAGACTGCTTTTCCCCTAATATGAATATGGGTTTTGAATGTCCAGAACAAGCATATGACATTATGATAATACCCTCCATGTGCCATCCTGTATTAGCCATTTAATCATGTAATAAAAATGTAACAAGGGGGCTGATGAGATGACCTGCCACCAAGCCTGACAGTGTACGTTCAAATTCCTGAGACTGACATGGTAGAAGGAAAGAATTGACTCCTGAAAATCATCCTCTGACCTCCCCATATGTATTTATGTATGTCTGCCTCCCTCCATCCATCTATCCATCCTTCCCTCCCTCCCCCTCTCCCATGAATAAATAAATGTAATAAAAACTTAAAAGCAGTAACAACCTCCCAAACACCCTCTTCTTTTATACTTAGTCCATATTGAGAATAGATTTATTGTTTCTTCTGTCAGTCTGCAAAAGCAAGTTCAATTTCAAAAGGGTAGTCATGTGAAGGTTATGAAGTTTTCCTGAAGAAGTGGCCTCACACAAAGTTTAAGTATCTGCTATAGTTTGGATCTGGTTTGAGTCTGTCCTTCAGGGCCTCATGTTGAAATTTAATAACTAGTATGTAGTACTCCTGCAGGTACTCCATAGTCTTTAAACAGTAAGCTGTTCTTCAGTGATAGGGTCCTAGGCCAGGAGAGGAGAAGATAAAGAAAAACAGAAAATTTGGGTTTGGGAGGTCTTGCACAAGCTATGTCTTTTGCCAAAAAAAATCTTAGTAGGAAGCACAGGATCATGTAGGGTGGTGGTGGTGCATACCTTTAATCCCAGGATTCAGGAGACAGAGGCAGGTGAGTCTCTGAGCTCATGGTGAGCCTGGTCTACAGAGTTCCAGGACAGCCTGGACTACACAGAGAAACCCTGTCTCAAAAAGAAAAGAAAAAAAAAACAAGAACAAAAGAAAAATAAGTATTGATCTTATATACTATCTGCAGGGGGAAATGGCAAGGCCACTGGAAAGTTAAATTAGGCAATGTTGGCAAAAGGGTACTTTGGAGACCCAAATTACTCAGAGTCAGAGAATCTGAGCTTGCTTTACCCAGAGGGCTGCATAAGGGGATGATTTGACCATGGGCATGGTTATCAAGTATTTGAAAGGGTCTGCACATGGCTGTATCTAGCAAGGGGGAGGTCTTTTGCCTCACCCTTGGGCATTGTTATAAAAAGCCCTTTTGAATAAAGTTCTGGGCCAGTGGGTATTGACCCAAGTCCTGCCAAAGCTATTTTGTGTTTCTTTCTTCTCATCAACTAGGTCTGTCTTTCTACCTGATAATTTTTTATCCCTCTCTCCTTTAGAGTACCCAGGAAAAAGTGGGAGCATGCCTCCCACAGAGCACAGGATACTTAAAATGTAGTAGCCTTAGGACTGATAACCCACAACTCTTGTGGGGAAAAAGCCAGGTTTCCAGGAACAGGAACTTTAACTCCTTCCAGATCCAGGTTCCAGCCCCAGACTAGATGTTGCAGAGTCTGTTCCTTGAAAAGGACACAGAACTGATGTCCTTTCATCAGGGTCTCTGAGAATGTTGGGTCAGTCTAGCTCCAACAGAGGTGGTCTCCTTTAGTCTTAGCTTGAAAAATCCTGCAAAAGGCATTGAGTGGCTGAGTTTAGTTGCATTTTGTTATTGGCTGGTTATCTCTGCAATGTTGTTGGGCTGGGCTATCATCAATCTATAATCCCTATGAATAAATTATGTATATCTGTAACTCATGAGATAGAAGAGTCTGGCTTTAATATCACTTATATTTGATGATTCCCAGATCTGACCTGAGCCTGACTTGATCTCATGCCCAAATTCTACTAATCATTAGTTTAACAGAAGTAATGTTTATTTGATTATCTAAAGTCTTATATAAAGTTTGTTGTGTAAAGTTGTCTATTTGGGAAAAAATCTCTGGAATAAGTGTGTTTACTGAAATTCATTTCATTCTGACCAAAATGACATAGTCCCAGATGACTGTAAAATGATGTTGAAATATAATCTCCCAGTGTATCCAAGAAAATATAACCAAATATTGATGAGTGCAGAGAGTATTTTTTACTAGAACTGCTGAGTTATAAAAGTTGTAACAATGAATGGGATTTACTCATGTTGTCTATCCAAAAGTCTCATCATCTTTTTACAAAAATTATTTTATATTATTTAGTGTCTTCCCTGCTTACACACACACACACACACACACACACACACACACACACACACACACACACATCTGTATGAACCACCTGTATGCTTGGTGGTCAGGAGATCAGAAGAGGATTTTGAATCCCCTACAAATGGAGTTACAGATGTTTGTGAGCCACCATGTGGGTGCTGGAAACGGAACCCAGGTCCTGTATAGGACCAACAAGTGCTCTTAACCACTGAGATATCTTTCTAGCCCCTTATAATCTTTTTTATCAGCATATATTAATTATACAATGTGGAGGTTTTATTATACATCTTACAACATGTATCAATAAATCTCAATTTTAGTTGTCATCATCCTCAGTTATCTCAAAATCTATATCAAATCTATATGAATAAGGGTATAATCATATCAGTTGGCTCTACCTCAAATCCATAAAAGAAAAAGAAATTTTTTGACATATTCCATACTAAAATAGCTTAATAAGGTGTGGTAAATAACATACTGAAGAGGCTCTAACAGTCCTGAGCATGGAAAATATTACAGACAAGTTTTGTTCTTTTACCCATTTTTCTCTTCCTTGCTAAAAACTCTTACATTCCTAAAGGTCTGTTTCCTTATTTGGCCTGAGACAAAACACCAAGATCCAACAATCAAAATTTATTATTTGACTAATATGTCCGGTCAGGACTTACTAACTCACCCTAGTACAGACACCCCCACTTTCCCCTTAAAAGCCCACTAATATAGAAACATCTTTTCTTGCTCTTATTATCTTGCTTTTCTTGTTCGTTTTGTTTTGTTTTTTGCTTCCTTGCTGCTGCTGCTGCTGCTGCTGCTGCTGCTGTTACCTTTGTAGCCCCTCCATTGTCCCCCAAATCTTTTGTGCTGAGAACTTGGTCTTGGAGTGTCTTGTTCTGACCTCCCTTTCAGTGGCTTCATGACTCATAATGACTTGGATGGGTCTTCAGAACCTCCAACCCAATTCTTGAACTTCCTGGAGAACTGATAGCTATTCACTTCATCCAACAGTGGCTAATTGGTGAGTTTACCCTTACTGTCCATCCTAAACACTCCCCAAAACAGCAAGTGATGACTGTTGAATGTCTGGTATCCATGCTCTGTCTTGTGGGGCCGGGAGAACGCACTCCACCATGCAACCATGGCCTTCGGTGGCCAAGGTGGACTCCCTTGGACATCTGACTGGCACATTCCAGTCAGGTTGGTTGCGTGTTTTCCTTTCACTTTTGGTGGCCACTCCACTGGATTCCAGTGTCCATTCCTAACCATTCTAAAATCCTGTTGACAGGTCCCAGAATTCTATTCAGACCCATTGTGTCCTTCTCTTGGTGACAGAGCTTGGGTGATGATTTCTCCCTCACAGAGGCCCTTATAAGCCATTTGAAGTCAGAGAATTGTCCTCAGTTCTCCACTCTCTCAAGACCACCACAAACAAAGGGAATCTGCTCTCTCCATTCCAACTGAAAACTCCAACACACACCTAAAACTACTAACACTCAAAATTAGCCCTCATTCTCCCTAAAACAAAAACAAAAAACAAACAAACAAAAAGAAAATGATAGCCTTTACAATTTTGTGGGCATGGGCAGAAGGAAGGATATATAACATATAACCTCACATATGCCCCACCTCCCATCTTCCTGACTTCCTGTTACTCTGCCTGCCTACTTCTGAGCTCCATCTGTCCTACTTGCTTCTAATTGCCACTCCAAACTTTTCTCATGAGCTTTCTGTTTTCCTGTTGGCCATCCAAACCTCTGTCACAGCTCCAAAGAACCACTGTGACTAACAGACAGCCCAAGGCTCTGAGCCCGCTCCCTCAGCCAGTCATGCTGCCCCTCTGATGTCCCCAACCTCCTCTGACGTTCCCCCCACAGGTAAGCCATGGTCTTAATAGCTCCAGGAGCCCTTGCAGCCAATATGAGTGTTCCAAAAGGCCTCCTCTTTTCAGCCCTCCACCAGAGCCAAAGCCCCACCTTCTCTTTCTGTAAGGCTGCCACCATCTCCAAGGCCAGCCAGTGTCCCTGGTCATCTGCCCAACCCAGCCACACTCACTCATGTACCAGTCCCACATTCACTGTTAGATCCATGGTCAGCAGCAGCCTCTGCTCCGCCCCCTTCCTGAAGCCAAATTCTCCACTTTTGATTACCAAGTAGTTTCTCTCCCTCTCCCCACAAGCTGCAATATACTCCATGGCCCTGTTACCTTACACCTCCCTCTGCCTTCTCCTTTCTTGTTTGCTTTTTTCTCAGCTTAACCCTTTCCTGTACTGAACTGTCTGCTCTGTCTATTCCTCCTACAGCTTTCACAAACATGAGATACAAAAATATATCTTGCTCTGTTGTACACTTCCAAGACACTCCTATCTCCCTCCTCCCTTCAGCAGAATTTCATCTTTCTGCCCTCTGTCCCCCTCCTTGGGCAGCATGCACCTATAAAGTTAAGCCTAAAATCAGACATATTAATAAATAATGTTTCTCAAACTCCTCAGAGATCTGCTGAATATGACGTTTAAAATGATTAAGCTTTCCACTATAGGGACATAACCATGCCTAACACAAACCTGTGGTCTCCAAAGAAGACAGATAGTATACGATGGCAACTTCACCTGTATTGTGGTAACACTAACCATTAGGATAAACTATCCCATCCCTCATCTGCCACCAGGACTCTGCTCAACTAAGCACTTTTCAGTTGATTGCACAACTGTGCCTAGTCAACGTAAGGTCAATTCTCCCAAGTTCCTCTACAGAAAAAAAAAATCTCTTAGACCTGGGTCTGAGAGCCAAAGACCCATTGCTCTGTATGACAGCTGAAGACCTGCCCAGCCATCAAGACCATGGGAGGCAACGGGTCCATGGCTAATGAAAAAAGTCTCTATGATTTTAATGAATACATAGACCATTTAGATTATGCCTCCTATTACAATGACTCTGATGATATTGACTGACCAGCCTGAACCATATCACTCACTCCACTCACCCATCTCCCTCACCCGTAGTAGGAATACATAGCCAGTCCTCCAGACCCCTCCAAACTCCACCCTTAACTTACTCCTTCAAAGGCTTTTCTTTTCCCACTCCTCTCCCCACATTCCTTCATGTCCCATTCTCTTACTAAAAAAGATATCCTTTCCAAACTGACATAAATTTTGCCTTTCCCCCCCAGCAACAGCTCCCATAACACCCCTGCATCCCACCTATTTGTAGCCATAAGTTTCTCCAGTCCCACCCAGCCTCATGGTCCCCCAGCTACTTATAAAATAATTACACAGAGGCTTATATTAATTACTAATTCTATGGCCTATTGGCTCAGGCTTCTTGCTGGCTAGCTCTTACAGCTTAACCCATTTCTATTAATCTATCCATTGCCACGTGGCTTTGTGGCTTACCTGTACTTTCATGTCTTGCTTCTCCTGGACATGACTTGCAGTGTCTGTCCCACTTTCTTTTCTTCTTCTCACTCTCCAGTTGGAACTGCCTAACCTTATTCTGCCTGACCATTGCCCAAACAGCTTTATTTATCAACCAATCAGAGCAACACATATTCACAGCGTACAGAAGGACATCCCACAGCACCTCTTCCTTTCCTCAGCCTCTATTTGTACACTCTCTCACTCTCCAAAATCTCAAAACCTTCCTTAGTTTTTAGTCAACTGTACTATATGAGATACCACATCTCTTTGCCTTGCTGCATATCATAAACCACTTTCTATTACACTAAAAAACCCTTCTGCCTACATGCTCAAACTCCCAACCCCTGCCCTAATCTTAACCAGCCACAGAGACTCAGATCCATTATTCAATTCTTTCTATATAAACTTTATACATCTCACATCTTCACTCTACAGTACTCACATAGTAACATATTAACAGTTTTAAAAAAACTAATAAAATGTTTTGCTTTGTCCAGGACTTTCACTCCATTAATGCTACAGTTTTCTCTCTATACCCTGTAGTCATTAACCTTTAGGATATTCTCTCCATTATCTCTAACAACACTACTCACTTTTCAGTCCTAAATCTTAAAGATACTTTCTTCTCAATACCCCTGGATGTCCACTCCCAAGACCTTTTTGCCTTCATATAGATGGATCCTGACACTTAGCTTTCCTGACAACTGACCTAGACTGCCCTCTGCCAAGAATACAGAGAGACAGCTCTCACTTTTTTAGCCAGGCCTACCTTTCCCCTTTTCCCTCCCACCTGCTTCAGTATGTAGAGGACCTCCTTTTCGGTCCCTCCCTTCTCTGATAGCCAATCTGACACCACCTCATTTCTCAATTTCCTCAGCTGCAGGAGATATCAGCACTCACCTTCCAAAGCTCAGCTCTCCTTTTCCCAAGTAACCTATCCTGGATTCTTTCTCACCCCAACCTCACTTTAGACTGCCTTACTCATCTCCACTCTTCATCTCCACCCTTAACAAAATACCCTTCAATCTATTCTCAACACTCTCTCTCTCTCAACTCCTAACTTACAGAGAATTCCAATTCCTTCCACAGTCTCAGATTCTTCCAAATTTCTGTGATCAAAAAAATTCATCACATTTCTATTTTTTAACATAATTTCTTTATTGATTCTTTGGGAATTTCACATCATGCACCCCAATTCCACTCATTTCTCAGTGCCCCCCATATCCTCCCTTCACCTGTGCAGCCTCCCCACCAAAAGAAATTTTTAAAAAACAAAAGCCAAAACAAACAGAAAAAGAAAGAAAAAGAAAAAAAACCCTCTTCACTTCTTCATCTTCCCCACCTCTCCAACACTTCTTCGTCTTAGTGGCATTGGGAGCTGAGGTGTGTCACACAGTATACCCTTTTGTCCAATCAGCTTTACTTGTAAATGTTCATTGCAATGAATCATTGATCTGGTTCAGGGCTTCTAGTTTCTAATATACCATCATCATTGGACCCTTACCAAAACTCCTCTTAGATATCTAGCAGTCATGGAGAATCATAGAATCAATGAGATCCTCTGGATATCATTCCACAGGACTAGTCCCTTCACACAATCCAGCAGGTCATCAATGGGTTAGAAGTTAAGGTGGGTCAACCCAAGGCCTTGAATGTTTACCTGGGTGGTAGCTGACCTGGACAGTTCAGGCCACTGGGACTGCCCACCTCAGGCAAGGGGCAGAGCCAGCTCACTTATGCCCTGCTGACAGGGCCAGTTCTCCTACATCTCTGATGAAGGGTGGAACCATGTCTCCTGAGTGGGAGGTGGGGGCAGCTCTCCTACTGCAGAGTCCATTGAGGTACAGGGTCAGCTTCCCCAAGGCCCAAGGATAGTTCCTATGGCTCCCTGTGGTAACATGGCCACAGACATCAACACAGACCCCAGCTGCAGCATGACCATGGTCCTCAGAAGCAGCTCAGGCCAGGATGACACCATGGCTCCAGGTGGCCAGACAGGCCACTCAGATCAGCATGGCTCCAGCGGCTTCTATGTGGCCTTTGGTGACAACACAGGCTTCAGATTTCAAAGCAGACTCCAGCTGTGGTAAGACCACAGACCCAGACATGGTTCTTGTCAGCAGCCTTGGACTGGATGTCACCATTGCCCCAAGTGGAAGTGTGGGCCACTCAAATCGGCATGGCGCCAGGATACCAACATGACCCCAGGTGGTGACCCAGACCCCAAGCATCAACATGACCTTCGATGGTAACATGGGCCATGAACATCAATATAGACCCCAGCTGCAATGGGGCCATGGGCCCAGACATGGTCCTCACCTGAAGCTCTGGCCAGGATGTCACCATAGCACAGGATAGCAGTGCAGGCCACTCAGATCTGTATGGCCCTTGCTGCAGCATGGCCCTTGGACACTGGTGGTTTGAAAGAAAATGGCCCCCAAAGGGAGTGGCACTATTAGGAGATGTGACCTTGTTGCAGTAGGTGTGGCCTTGTGGGAGGAAGTATGTCACTGTGGGGGTGGGCTTTGAGATTTCTTTTCTCAAGCTTCACTCAGTATGACAGTCAGTTGACTTTCTGCTGCATTTGATCAAGATGTAGCCAGTACCATGTCTGCTTGCATGCCACCAATGCTCCCCTTCATGATGATAATGGACAGAACCTCTGAAACTGTAAGCTACCACCTCAATTAAATGTTTTCTTTGTAAGAGTTACCATAGTCATAGTGTCTCTTCACATCAATTAAAAACCCTAGCTAAGACAGAAGTTAGGACCAGAGGCTGGAGTACTGCTGTGATAGGCCCAACCATGCATGCCTTTGTGTGGAGTAATATGGACCTTGGTACTTTGGGTTAGGAAGCAGTAGGATGCTTTAAGCAGTGCTTAATAGAGGATATTATTAGGAGCATGGAAGACAATGGTGCTGATAATGATTTGAAATGTTGGGAGCTGGCTCAAGATGTTTCAGAAAAGTATTAGTATGTTGTCTAGAAATCATTCTCATGATATTTTGGTAAAGAGAGTGGATGCCTTTTGCCCTTGTCCAAAGAGTCTTCCTGAGGCTAAAGTAAAGAGTTTTGGATTAATTCTATTGGCAGAAGACATCTCAAAACAGCCTAGTTTAGACTCTGTTGTATGGATATTAGTGTTAATTCTAATGGAGATTTATAATTAAAAGTCACAAGTTGAGAAGAGTAAATTACAAAATGTAAATTTTGAGGAGAAAAAGAGCACCAGGAAGTGGAATAGAACTAAATCCTGTGTTCAAGGAGAGAAATAGATTAAGAAATGGAACAAACGGAGTGATGACCTCTGGGCAAGATCTCACCCCTCTAAATTTCTAACTTGTGAAAAGAAAAGCTTAGAACCAGGAGTTAGTGACACACACCTTTAATCTCAGCACTGGAAAGGCAAAGGTTAGCAGATCTCTGAGTTTGAGGACAGCCTGGTCTATAGAGCAAGTTTCAGGACAGCCAAACTTAGGCAGTGAAGGACAGAAGCTAGTGATGTAATTGAACAAAGGGGCCATGTTCCAGCCCCAATAAGCAGCAGAACTTGGCAACTTCAGCCATGTGTTTCTGGATTTAGAGTTAAGGATAGAAAAAAAAGTTATGGAATAAAGCCATTGAGGCCAGGCATATGTCATGGTTGTTCCTGAGTAGAGACCTAGTTAGAGAGGCCATTAAGTGAAGCTGTGAAGTTGAAACCTGGATTGCCATGGAGAACCCAAGATGTTAGAGATGCTAGAGTCATGGGATACCAGTCAAGGAGAGCGGCTAACAGGGAATGGGACAAGCCCAAGAGAAGGAAGTGTGTTGCAGTCAACAAAGTTGAACAGAGTTGGGGACCTGAAGAGCACTTCAACATCAGATGAAGATGCAGTTTGGAGTTTGCCCAGCTGGTTTTCAAGTCTTGTTTTGCTCCAGTATTTCCTCTCTTTGCTCCCTTCCTTGTGTTTTGGAATGGTAATGTATATCCTATATCATTATATGTTAGAAGTATGTGAATTGTGTTT
The DNA here is from genome assembly GCF_007827085.1 of Peromyscus californicus insignis. Classification (NCBI taxonomy): domain Eukaryota; kingdom Metazoa; phylum Chordata; class Mammalia; order Rodentia; family Cricetidae; genus Peromyscus; species Peromyscus californicus. The sequence goes on from NW_026294525.1 coordinate 50,117,310, forward strand.
TTATTTTAATTTTATAGGGGATTACAGTTAAGAGACTGCATGAGTCTCAGAAGAGATGTTGGACTTGAAACAAGTTTGGAACCATTATGAACTATGAGGACTTTTGAAGTTGGACTGAATGCATTTTTGCATTATGATATGGCTATAAGCCTTTGGGGGTCAGGGAGTAGTATGTGGTGGTTTGAAAAAAAAATGGCCCCCAAAGGGAGTGGCACTACTAGGAGGTGTGGCCTTGATAGAGTAGGAGTGCTCTTGTTGGAGGAAGTGTGTCACCGTGAGGGTGGGCTCTGAGGTTTCTTTTCTCAAGCTTCACTCAGAGTGACAGTCAACTTCCTGCTGCCTTCTTTTCAAGCTGTAGCCAGCACCACTTCTGCCTGCATGCTGCCATGCTCCCCATCATGATGATAATGGACTGAACCTCTGAAACTGTAAGCTGCCACCTCAATTAAATGTTTTCTTTGTAAGAATTGCCATGGTAACCAGGCGGTAGTGGCACAAGCCTTTAATCCCAGCACTCGGGAGGCAGAGCCAGGCGGATCTCTGTGAGTTCAAGGCCAGCCTGGGCTACCAAGTGAGTTCCAGGAAAGGTGCAAAGCTACACAGAGAAACCCTGTCTCAAAAAACCAAAAAAAAAAAAAAAAAAAAAAAAAAAAAGAATTGCCATGGTCATGGTGTCTATTCACAGCAAACAAACAAACAAACAAACAAACAAACTAAGACAGACACCTACATGGCCTCAGGTGGCTGACCAGACCCTGGGCATCCACATGGCCCTTGGTGACAACAGGAGACACAGATGGCAACTCAGACCCTTGCTACTCTAGGGCAATGGACCCAGACATGGCTCTCAGCAGCAGCTTGGGCCTGGATGACATTATGGCCCTGGGTGGCAGCACAGGCCACTTAGATCAGTGTGGCTCCAGTAGCAGCACAGCCCTTGGACACCAACAAGGCCACAGGTTGTGGCCCAGACCCTGGGGCTTCCATGTGGCCTTTGGTGGCAACATGGGCCATGGACCATCACATTTCTTAACTGTAAATACAATATCATGACAACATGACAGCCCATCAAGCTACCCTTTCACCCCTTATGACTCATCCCACTTCCCTCAAGACTACCCTACTACATAACCCAGATGACAACGTACTGAACCTTCCTTCAATATAGGACATCATTCGCTACTTAGATCAAATATTTTACTCTAATACTAAATCCCTTCTGTTCTTTCTCCAAACACATCTGACTCTCACCCTAAGCCTTTTTTTACAAAGCCAAACCCAAAGCTACAATGTCTGTCACCAAACTAATTCTACCTCTACTATACAACCCATTACTTTTCCCACTCACCAAGTTATATAGGTCTGAAGTTATGACAGTCTAAGAGAAATGTTTTAAGGCAGGTAAATAAAAATTATAAAGGTCTAAGGAGATGGGAGCTTAAGTAAGCTACAAAAGTCTGTAAATGCACAAATGCACTGAGGTGCACACCACACCAACCAGAACCAGTGAGTGACCTGCTTGCCAGTGGAACTGTAACTTTTTTTGGATTGTGTCCCCTGTTACCTTCCCCAAGGTGTCTCAACCTGCTTGGACCTCCTCCTAATCCCAGAAGACTTCTGCCAAGCAAGCCCAGGCCACACAAGCCAGAATGGGTGAGTGACCAGCCTGCCAGAGGAACTGTACTCCTCCTGCTTACTATCCCATGGGACCCCTCCACAGGCCTATGCCATCCCAGCTCATCCCTTGCCTTGCTGCTGGGCCATGCTTCCAACCCCAGTGGACTTCCACCACTGAGGCACAGACAATACCAGCCAGAAACAGTGAATGACCCTCCTGTCCTGTGGCCTACCCCCTCCCATCTCAGTACCACCACCACTGCTAGGCCCTGCCCCCAACTCTCACAGCTCTCACCAGTTGACAAGTAGGTGAGTGACCTGCCTGCCAGCTTGACTGCTGCCAACCCCTGGATGCTGCTCCCCCAAGAACCACACTTTCCACTGAACTCCTCCAACCTCATCATGCTGCCCATGTCTAGCCCTTCCCCACAACTCTGGCAGACTCCAGAGGATGACCTGGTTACCATACACACCAGTCAGAAGAACAGCCCCAGCAGCTTTGCCAGAAGCCAGGCTGGTACTGGGTACCCCAGAAGATGACTCAGGCTATACTGGATGTCAGGCTGAATCTACAGATCCAAAAAGATTTTGGCTTTATCAGAGGCCAGACAAGATCAAGGAACACAAGGCCCTCAAAACCCCAGCAGAGATACCCTACTGGACTTGAAGACTTGCCAGTCACCAGAATCCTTGGTCACTTAGACCAGAAGACCAGAGAGGAAACAGAAACCAAGGAACAAAACACCCATCCAACAAAGACAAACACTGGAATCAATACCTACACCTGTAATTATACCAAATCCAGGTGCCTAAATGTCAGTGTAAGAACACAATTGTCTAGTTAGGGTTTCTATTGCTGTCAAGAGACACCATGTCCATGGCAACTCTTATAAAGGAAAGCATTTAATCGAGGTGACAGCTTACAGTTTCAGAGGTTTAATCCATTATCATCATGGCAGGGAGCATGGAGAGTGGGAGTATGTGGTGTGCAAGCAGACCTGGTGCTGTAGAATTCTACATCTTTGATCCTCAAGCAATAGGAAATGAACTAAAATACTTCATGGTGTCTTTAGCATAGGAGTCTCCAAAGACCACCCCAGGGTGACACACTTCCTTCACCAAGGCCACACTTCCTAATAGTGCCACTCCCTATGAGATTATGGGGCCAATTATGTTCAAACTACCACAATAGTCAGTAACAGAAAGGGCATCAGAACCTAGTTATCCTGTGACAGCAAGACCTGACCATTCCAACACAGCTGAAGCAGAAGAAAATAACTTTAAAAATAACTTTATGAGAAATAATAGAGGTCCTTAATGAGGAAATAAAAAAAATATCTTTTAATGAAATTGAGGAAAACATGCCCCCAAAATTGGAGGAAATCAATAAATCCCTTAAAGAAAGCCAAGAAAAAAATGAACAAGTGAAGGAAATGGTTCAAGACCTGAAAATGGAAATAGAAGCAATAAAGAAAACACAAACTGATGGAATTCTGAAAATGGGAAATCTGGGTAAGTAAACAGGAACTATATGTGCAATCATCACTAACAGAATACAAGAGATAGAAGAGAGAATATCAGGCATTGAACATGCCATAGAGGAAATAGATTCATTGGTCAAAGAAAATGTTAAGTTTTACAAAGGATGCTCAATCATACCACAACGACAGTTGCCCAACTATGTTCATAGCAGCTTTATTTATAATAGCCAGAACATGGAAACAACCTAGATGTTCCTTAACCAAGGAATGGATAAAGAAAATGTGACATATTTACACAGTGGAGTATTACTCAGCTGTTAAAACAGTAACATCATGAAATTTGAAGGTAAATGCATGGAACTAGAAAAAAAAATCAAAGACATCAACATAAATCCAGATACACTGAATCTAACAGAAGATAAAGTGGAAAATAGCCTTGAATGCATTGGAACAGGAGACAACTACTTAGAAAGAATACCAATAGTGCAGACAATAACTTAGGCTCAACAGTTAATAAATGGGACCCTATGAAACTAAAAAGGTTTTGTAAGGCAAAGGACATCATCAATAGATCAAAAAGGCAGCCAACAAAATAGGAAGGATCTTGTTGAAGCCTATTTAGGTTTCTTAGTGGCTTTACCCAGCAGTCTGCATAAAGAGGATGATTGGACCATAGGCCTGAGTACGAGGTGTCTGAGATGGTCTGCACTTGGTTGTGCTGGGGGAAAGTCTTTTGCTCCAACCCTTCGTATTCCTTTAAAAAACCCTTTGGCAGAGACAGTCAGAACCTGATAGATTAGGATCCAGGCCCTCCTGCGGCTATCCTGTATTTTCTGTTTCTTTCCCCTCTTTCTTCTTCTTCATCTTTTTTTTTTTTTTTTTTTTTTTTTTTTTGGTTTTTCGAGACAGGGTTTCTCTGTGTAGCTTTGCACCTTTCCTGGATCTCGCTCTGTAGCCAGGCTGGCCTTGAACTCACAAAGATCTGCCTGCCTCTGCCTCCCGAGTGCTGGGATTAAAGGCATGCACCACCACCGGCTGCTCCTATTCAAGAGTACCCTGGGGAAAAGTGGGAGTGGGATGGCCCCCCACAGATGATGCCCAAACAGGGACAAAAACAAAGAAAAAAAAACATAAAAATTTCAGAGTACTTGGCAAATGTAGGAGTTAGACCCTGCCAAAAAGCAGTTGGACTGGTCTGGTTTTGTAATAAACAAAATAAAATGAGGCAGGGGGTTTTATCCTTGGTAGAAAAAGATAAAAAGGGACTAGAAGGATGTCCAAATATAAGGCTGCAGCATAAAATCTTCTCTATCAAGGTTTCTTTTTTTCTATCTCTCTCTTAATTTCTATCTATAAAAACTAAGGAAGATAAAATGCAATAATATAATATAATATAATACAAAAAACTTTAAAAAAGTAGCCTATAAAATATTGCATAAAGAAAAAACTTAGGGTAAAATAAGATAAGCAACTACACAGAGAACTGTGTCTTTAATTTTATAACTATGAAGCTATGGAAGCAAACTGGGAAAAATCAGAGAAAAAAAACAGGAAAAAAATTCCTATGGGAAGCTTTTGGTCCCAAGTGGCAGAGGAGAGAATTTTCCCTCAGGTGAATTCGAGTGAAATAAAACTTTCACTCTGCTGGTACTGCCACTCTATATGGAAACATCATGCCAACAGAGTTAGTTTCTGTTTGGCCATGAAGTCAAAGTTTAGAAGTTTTGGAAAAACTCGACAGGTGGTGGTGGTGCACGCCTTTAATCCCAACACTTGGGAGGCAGAGCCAGGTGGATCTCTGTGAGTTTGAGGCCAGCCTGGTCTACTGAGCAAGATCCAGGACAGGTATCAAAACTACACAGAGAAACCCTGTCTCGAAAAAAAAACAAAACAAAAAAAAAGGAGTTTTGGAAAAACTTGATGGTCTTTCTCAAAAACTGAAAGCTTTCTTAGAAAAAAATATAGTAAAATCTCTCTCTAAAAAGCTTTCAGAATTTTCTCTCTCAGATCCTCTTTCTATAAATGCAAAAATAAGAATCACCTGGAAATATTAGTATAGGAAATCACCTATGATTTGCTCTAAAAAAAAAAAAAAAAAAAACAAAACAAACATCTTGGAACAGGGCAAAACCTCTCTGCTAAATTCTGTCTTTCTTTCAAGCCAGGAAAAACAACAGTTACTTTGGACCTGAACCAGAAATCCCCCTGCAGCTAAGACCTAGCCATAAATGCGGTTAAGTGCACGGGGAGAGTCACAGAGAGTCGAATGGGGCAGGAAGTATGGTAGAAGCAATAAAGCCAAGCATTTTGGTTGAGGCTGAAGATGCAGCTGAGGCATCAGGGGCTTTGTTTCTGGGTGGGCAACGATTAGAATAAAAAAGTCACTCATAATCACCCTAGCACAAAGATCCCCTGAAGCAATGCAAAGCCCCTCTGTTAGCATTGTATCTCCACTTCTAAACAACAACTGAGAAGCATTGGCCAGCACCTCTGGATGAGAGTTTCTTCTCATTCTCTTTTTGGGTTTGATAACTAACAGTTTACTTTTATTTGTATTTCCTAAATTGTTGTGGGATGTCCTGTATGTTGTGAATAAATAAAACACTGATTGGCCAGTAGCCAGGCAGAAAGTATAGGGGGGACTAGCAGAGAGGAGAATTGGGGGAACAGGAAGGTGAAGAGGAGGAGATGCCAGCCTGCTGTCCAGGGAGAATCATGTAAAAGCAGCAGGTAAAGCCATGGAACACGTGGCAAAATATGGATTAACAGAAATGGGCTGAGTATAAGAGTAAGAGTTAAACAATTGGTAGGCCTGAGCTAATGGCCGAGCAGTTTAAATAAATATAAGCGGCTGTATGTTTATTTTATAAGTGTGCTACAGGACAGGGCAGGCATTTTTTGTAGACAGGGACAGAACAACATGGCAAGAGAGGAGAGGATGACAGAGGTTCCATAGAGGGTAAGCAGATCTCGGGTAGAGTTTTCTGAGTGCCAGGAGTAGAGAGTAGCAGAGATGGAGAGAGAGGATACAGAGGATGAAGATGAGGCTGAAAGCATAGGAGTTTAGTTGTTAGCAGGACTATGAGCTAGGGAGCTGGATGGAACTGCAGTTATGGAGACAGGATTTCATCCCAGAGAAATAAAGTAGACAGATACAGAGCTTGGTATGTCCAGAGTTGTTCCTGCCCTGAACGCTTGACGGAGCTATAGCTGTATTGATAGAATTTTGTCTTAGAGGAATAAAGTTAACAGACATAAGAACATAGTGTACATTGATTTTTTTTCCCTCAGATATCCCATGCTGGATGTAGCTAAGTCCCTGGACCCTGGGTACACCATACAGAATAAAACAGCTTCAGAGACTGCCAGCTTCAGAAAAGAGCAGCAGAGCATGAGCGGCTGCTCCAGCCAGGTATCCGCAACCCATGGAGTGTCATAGGTTCCCAAGCAGCAGACACCAAGAGCCAGTGAAAGCAGTGTCAGGACAAGCAAGGTTCTGCAAGATTTCTACCAAGAGGAAGCCATGGTGAGGAACTGAGTGGAGACACCATGCCATGAGAGAGGCGAACAGCAGGCTGCAGCTCTGTGGGAAAGGTGAACAGTGAGCAGTGGTGAGCAGTGGAGACTGTTAAAACCAGACTACTTCCAGGAGCAGAGAAGCAGTGTCAGTGCTGGATGAGCAGTTGAGACATGTGGGAACCCAAGAAGAATTGGAGGTGAGAGCCATGCTCCAGGCTGAACAGTCTTACTGAAGCTCTGCAGAAACTGCTGAGTGCTCCAGGCTGAACAGTCTTACTGGGGCTCTGTGGAAACTGCTGAATGCTCCAGGCTGAACAGCCAGACTGGGGTTCTGCAGGAGCTGCTGAAACCCAGCTGAGCTCCCAGCAACAAGATGTGGCTGGAACCATGGAGTTGCCCTGGGCCTACATTCAGCAGTGCAACAGGACAACATATGGAAGATTCCAGGACCCGGGATGCTGAGCACTGGACCATCGGCAAAGCAGGTAATGGGACCCTTCCAGAGCCAGGGTTGCTATGGGAAAGCCACAGCTCAGCTTGTAGCAGCTGGAATGTGGCATGAAGCGATTGAAAGCTCTCTAGCCTCAGGACACAGGGGTCCAGGAACAATCTGGTTATGAAAGACTACAGACTGCAAAGTACAGTGGTAGCTGAGAGCAAAAGTTTCAGAGAAGCTAACTTGAACTGAAAAAAAGTTTTGGTTATAGGACTCCTCATATTTGGAGCTCTTTGCTATACAAAGACTTAAGGGCAGCTGATGAGCTAGGACCTGATTTCGAGAACTCAAAGGAACTTCTAGACCTGGTACCAGAGTTTATTCTTTTGTACTTTTAGGACTTAAATGAAATGGACAGTAATGATTTCATTGCAATGATACTTTTGCATATAGACTCTATTAATTATGATGATTCATGAACTAGTTTTGTGTTAAAAACGGAATTGTTTAAATAAAAAGTTTGGGTTTAAAAAATTATAAAGAAAAGGGGGAATTGATTGCAATCTCTTAATATAACTATATAAACATAACATTAATTCACTCAAGTAACAAGAAAATATTTTTAAAATTAAATCTACTGGGAAATATCAATGTCTATTAAGACATTGCTTTTGGAAAGTTTTTAAAGTGTTAATGGTTATATTGAGAGTATTTCTTTTGAATGTAGCTTTGTAGGAATTATAATTGTGTATAGTAATGTTAATGTTAGAATTATGTTAACCTACTGATATTGAGGCACCATGATTTGGTGAGGTTAAGGAAGTATTTAAGTTTGATGTGAATATATCAAAAGTTTATCCTATATATTGTTAGCAAGAAATTCAAATGATTCTATTAAGAGTTTGCTTTAAGATGTAAGATTGAGAGGATTGTAATTATATATATATATATATATATATATATATATATATATATCAATATTTATGTTAGAATTATGTTAACCTGTTAATGTTAATGATGAAGCCAAGGGAGTCTTTAAGTTTGATGCGGTTGCATCAAGAGGTTTTTGAGTTAAAGGGCTTGATGCAGCTAAGAGTGATGTAGTCACCTTAGACTCATTCCAAAAAAGAAATGCTGTCTTTATCATCCTCTACTCTTATACTGGGAGGCATGACAGCTATGGTGATTGCTATGAGCCCTTAATGGGGAGTTTTTTTTTAAATATATTAAGAAGGAAGGACTTGTTGGGGCCCATTTAGGTTTCCTAGTGGCTTTGTCCAGCAGATCTGCATAAAGAGGATGATTGGACCATGGGCCTGAGTACCAGGTGTCTAATATATTCTGCACTTGACTGTGCTGGTGGGGGGAAGTCTTTTGCTCTACCCCTTGGCATTCCTTTAAAAACCTTTTGACAGAGACAGTCAGGGCGCTATGGATTAGGATCCAGGCCCTCCTAAGGCTATCCTGTATTTTCTATCTCTTTCTTTCCCCTCTATACTTCTATCTAATATTTCCTGTTGCTCCTATTCAAGAGTACCCTTGGGAATAGTGGGGGTGGGATGGCTCCCCACATGATCTTCACATCATCCTCACATCCAACAGAGGGCTAATTTCCAAAATACATAAAGAACTAAAGAAACTAGATATCAACAACCCAAATAATCCAGTTAAAAAATGGGGGTACATATCTAAACATAGATTTCTCAACAGAAAAATCTCAAGTGGCTTAGAAACATCCTTAGCCATCAGGTAAATACAAATCAAAATGACTCTGAGATTCCACCTTACATCTCTCAGAATGGCTAAGATAAAAAACACAAGTAATAGTTCATGCTGGAGAGGGTGTGGAACAAGAAGCACACTCCTCCATTGCTGGTAGGAATGCAAACTTGTACAACTACTTTGGAAATCAATATGGTGTTTTCTCAGAAAAATCTACCTCAAGACTAGCTTATATCACTTTTAGGCATATACCCAAAGGATGCTCAATTGTACCACAAGGACACTTGCTCAACTATATTCATAGCAGCATTATTCATAATAGACAGAACCTGCAAACAACCTAGATGTTCCTCAACCAAAGATTGGATAAAGAAACTGTGGTACATTTACACAATGAAGTATTAGTCAGATGTTAAAAACAATGACATCATCAGGTAATTTGCAGGCAAATGCATGGAAGTATAAAAAAAATAATCCTGAGTGAGGTAACCCAGACCAAGAAAGACAAAAATAGTGTGTACTCACTTATAAGTGGATATTAGCTATAAAGGATAACTGTGCTACAACCCACAAATTAAGAGATGGGTAACAAGAAGGGCCCAAGAGGGAATGCCTGGATCTCCCTGGGAAGGGGAAATAGAAGAAATCTCATGGGTGGACTGGGGGTGGGTAGGGATGTGAACAGGAGGGATCTGGGGGGGGGGGTGAATGAATGGTGAGAATACTGAAAGAGATGACTGGAAAGAAGGGCATTTAAGGGTCAGATAGAAACCTGGTACAAGGGAAACTCCAGGAATCTACAAGGATGACCCTAGCTAAGACTCCTATCAAAATGGGATTTGTAGCCTGAATTGGCTATTTCCTTGTGACCAGGCAAGTAGAGGAATTAGGACACCAACCCAGCCACATAACCTTCAACCTACAGTCTGTCCAGCCTATGGATTTGCTGGGGTAAGGATGCCGCAGAGATTGTAGGAGTAGCCAACCAACAACTGATCTAGCCTGAGACCCCATGACCCAAGAAAGAGTCCCTCCCTGACACTACCTGGAGTGCTAGCACCAGAAGCTGGATGGCCCAGAGACCATCCAAATAGTACTGGAGAAAAAAAATGTCAATGTAATGATTCCTAACAATATTCTACTGTACTCATAGATTGATGCCTAGCCCAATTATCATCAGAGAGGCTTCATCCAGCAACTGGTACAAAACAGATGCAGAGAGCCACAAACAAACATTAGGCAGAGCTTGGTGAATCCTGCAGAAGTGGGGGAGGAAGGACTGTAGGAGCCAGAGGTGTCAAGGACATCACAAAAAAACTCATAGAAACAACTAACCTGGGCTTCTAGGAGCTCACAGAGACTGAACTGACAACCAGGGAGCCTGCATGGGACTGAACTAAGCCCCTCTACATATATGTGATAGTTGTGTGGCTTATCTACTTGTGGGAATTCTAATAAGGAGCAAGGACTGTCCCTAATGTTTTGGCTGGGAATCTACTTCTAATACTGGATTGCTCTATCCAGCCTTAATACAAGGGGGGATGCTTAGTCTTACTGCAACTTGATATGCCATGCTTTGTTAATCCCATGGGAGGTCTGCCCCCTTCTGAACAGAAACAGAAGAGGAGTGGATATAGGGGATGGAAGAAAGTGGGGAATGGGAGGAGAGGAGGGAGGGGAAAGTATAGTCAGGATATAAAATAAATTAATTAAATTAAAAAAAATATTTTTAAAAAATTTTGTAAATGCAAGATGTAAGATCTGAGGATATGAAAGCTTAAGTAAGTTGTGAAGTTCTGAGGAAGTGATTTGAGGTATGAGTATGAGAAAGTAATTTAAGGTATATGAAAAGTTGTTTCAGATTTTTTTTCCTTCTCTCTATGCTATTGTTTGGGTTCCCAAATTTGGACTATGACTCCAAGACTTAAACCTACTGCCCTTTTTACAATGTAAATTTCAATACAGGTTACAAACAATGGTAATACTAACATATCTAAAACTTGTATCTCTTTTATCAACTTAAAAATTCTGATAAGCTTCAGGAAATTGAACTGTCACAGGTACAATGTATTCCAGGTAAGTACTCCTGTCAACCAGCAGCCTAAATTTCTCTACCTGTCTATTACTGAGAATGGGATCTCTTCCCATTTCCATGGGATCTCTTCCCCTTTCCCTGGTTTTGGGACTTACCTTTCCCAACTACCAGGAACATGATCCTAAAAGTTTCAAATGTACATCCAAGATTTTAAAAAAAATTTCCCTAAACTCCTTGACTTTATATATTTTTAGTCTAACTGTCCCAATAGATTTCAAATCAAGTGCAGACTGCTCCAGCAACTCCAGTGCCAGCCCAGCTGGTACATCCTGGTACAGTCTCACAAACTGCTCCAATGCTGCCTACACTTCCCTAGCCCCAGATGGACTGGCAGAACCTGGACATCAACTGATACAGCCTGCTCTTCCCAACCTTGACCAACATTCCAACTGTCTTGGGTCCCTAACAACAATGCCCAGATGTTAGCAGGAAGCAGCTAGAGAGAAGGAGTCACACTTAACTAACACCTAGTGACCCAATAATAATACAAAAGGTGGAAATGAAGGGCCTCTAACAGATGCAAGCATAGCAAACAGACCTCAGCATGGCAAACATTGCAGACAGGTTTTGCCCGTTTACACCCTTTCCTGTCCTTACTAAAAACTGTTACATTCCTAAAGCTAGCCCCCAAGGACTATTCACTTATTTGGCCACTGACTCATTTCTGAGACAAAATACCATGGTTCAACAATCAGAATTCATTATTTGGCTAGTATGTCCAATCAGGACTTACCAACTCACCCTAGTACAGACTCCCCCTTTCCCCCCTTAAAATCCTACTTCTGCAGAAACACCTTCTCTTGATTCTCTTGTTCTTACTTTCTTGTTTGCTTGATTCTGCTGCTGCTGCCCTTGTAGCCTTCTTCTCCTCCTCCAAGGTAATAAATCTCCATTACACTGAGAATGTGGTGTCTGGGTATGTCCTGTACAGATTATGGGAAGGCTGACCTCCCTTTCACATACAATAATCTACTTTTATTTAATTTATCATTTGTATTTTAATTTTGTCCATTAACCAAGAAATTTTATTCATTTATTTATTTGTTTATTTAGTTATTTTTTGACAGAATCTGGATATATAACTCAGGCTAGCCTCAAATTTAGGAAGCTTCTTCAGTCTCCTAATTATAAGAATTACAGGAGTGTGCCACTGTATCTGGCTCCATTAATGTTCTTTATAACATTCCCCTCAGGTCAAAGATTCAATACTCACAGACAACAAAAACAGATTTGGCAAGTTGGGTGTGTGTGTGTGTGTGTGTGTGTGTGTGTGTGTGTGTGTGTGTGTGTGTGTATGTGTGAGTATGTATGTGTGTGATATGTAACAATAATAAAGAAAATGGCTATAAGCTTGAAAGGGGCTTGAGAGAGAGTAGCTGGCAATAGATGAAGGGAAGAAAGGAAGGAGGAAAACAATTTTATTTCAATTAATAGCATTAAAAAATAAAATACACAATAGAGATTACTGACAGTAATTTGCCAAAGCTAATAATTACACTGTGGTGATGTAGCATCCATCCAGTATCTCAAGATGATTTTAGGAAACATGAAACTATACAATGAAGATTTTGGAAGGCTCATTATGTATGTTGACTACAACACACTTTCAAATGATGCAAAGAAACATCTATGTTCATACAACCATGTGTTCAGAGAATGAAGAGCTGGTGAAGGTGAAAAGACAGGATCAAAATATAATGTATGCAAAAAAAACTTTTTAAGTACAAATTAAAAATAAGAGTGACGTGTACAACACAAAAAACCTAAATGATAAAGTAAATAGTATACAATACTGATAGCAGGCAAAACTGGGTGTTTTGCTGAAGATGTAACAGCTCTATGATATGACCACACCTTTCTCAAGCTACCACAATCACTGCACTCATTTCAGTATTGCTCAATCTACAGTATTCAAGGAGCAGCACCTAGAGAAATGTCTTAGTTACTATTCTATTGCTGTGAAAAGACACCATGACAACCATGATAAAGGTAACTCTTAAAGCATTTAGTTGGAGCCTTGCTTACAGTTTCAGAGGATTAGTCCAGTGACTCTCAACATGTCTCCAATGACCCTTTCACAGGGGTTATCTAAGATCATCAGAAAACACAGATATTTATACAGCAGTAAATAAAATTAAAGTTGTCAAGTAGTAACAAAAATAATTTTATGGCTGAGGGGCACTATAACATGAGGAAATCTATTAAGGAGTTAGAGCATTAGGACAGTTGAGAACCATCCATGATCCTCACAGCAGGAAGCAGACAGAAATGGTGCTGAAGCAGTAGCTGAGAGCTTTACATCCTGATCCACAGGCAGGAGAGAGAGAGAGGGAGAGAGAGGGAGAGAGAGAGAGAGAGAGAGAGAGAGAGAGAGAGAGAGAGAGAGAGAGACTGGGCCTGGCATGGGCTTTTTGAAACCTCAAAGCCAACCACCAGTGATATACTTCCTACAAGAAGGCCACACCTACTCCATCCAGGCCATACTTCTTAATCCTTCCCAAATAGTTCTACCAACTGGGGACCAAATATCTAAAACTATGACCTCTGAGGGCCATTCTCATTCAAACACCACAAGGAGTCTTTGAAAATGTACTTAAGATTATGTCATTTCCACTCACCCCTGCACACACACCATGACTTCTATCACATTAATAAAACAGAAAGGATTCTACAATACTGTGATTTGTTTCCTGGTTTCTTTTGTTGACTCCTATATTCACTGTCTTACTTTTCCCCAACCACTGCACCTTCTCGCTATTACCAATTCTACCAAGCATGCTCAATCACTCTCAAAGTAATGATCTAAAATTTACATTCACTAAAAGTCAATTTTTAGTATAGTTGGAATAAAAATCTTTGCTATTATTTTTTGAGAAATAGTGCTTCTCTACAGGATTTTATAAATAATAAAGCATAAAATAAAAAGTAGGCCATAGCTAGAAGCCCAAACAATAAGCTATCAATGAATCTGAAGCTAGAAACAACCAAACTAACCATTTTCATATCAAATATTATTTTGGTTTAAGCTTCCATAAGTTTTAATGATATCAAAATGCCTTCACATTGTCTTTTTAGAAAGGATGTTTAAGAAGTTCTTGTGGAAAAGTCCATATTTTTAATAAGTGTTTTATTTCCTCTTAGTGAAAAGCTTATTTGTATAGTCTATCTTATGCTATTGTATTTTATCATAGTTATTTGTTGAAAGCAAAAATGTTTTCTCAGAAGAAACAAATTATATATTATAAATACCAAAATAATCATTTGTGAATGATTCCATGAATGTATATTAATTTAATAAAATTGTAAATGTGAACAGGCCTCTAGGCTGCTACTGTAAACTCGGGGAAGGAAAATAGCTCTTAGGGATTAAAAGGAAGTGAGTGCACAGCCTGAATTTTATTTTATGCAGTGTTTAGATGTATTCAAATTAGAAACCCCAAATGGCATATCAGAAAGCAGAGAAAGAGCAAAAGTTAGAGTTTTGGTGTTCTTCAGGAATCCTATAGAGTGCAGACAAATGCAAACCCAGTTGTCACAAGAGTTCCTCACTGTTTGGAGGAAAAAGGCAAAATGGGGAATACCAAACAGGGGCTGACCAGGAGATCATAGAGACTAACTAGAAACTCACTCTGTTCTACTTTACCATATCCTCCTATAATTCTAAAGTTTTTACTGAATTATAGTCATGGGTCTAGATTTTTTTAAACATAAACATTTGTTTATCTGTTTTCTTAACACTTTAGAACATAATTTCATTTTATTCCCTCGTGTGTGTGTGTGTGTGTGTGTGTGTGTGTGTGTGTGTGTGTGTGTGCGTGCGTGCGTGCGCATGTGCACATTCATGGGGAGGGCAGAAGTCACCCTCAGGTGTCAGACCCCAGTACTCCTCTACCTTGATTCTTGAGAGTGAGTTGCCCACTGATTAGGCTAATCTGACTGATCAGTAGGCTCTAGGGATCTTTTTCTGCCTCCAGCAGTAAGATTACAAGTGTGGGCTACCACACTGGGTATGAAAATCTAGGAACAGTTCCAACAGTGCTTTGTATATAGTATCACTTAGACCTTCCCTTTCTTCCTTCCCTAGTCCCTCCTCCTTTTTGCCTTCCCTCTGTTTCATCCCTCACTGATATCCTGTTCCCCTCCTTATCCAGTTTCATCCTATCCTGCTTCTTTTCTTCCCTCTTCTACTCACTCCTCCATCACTACTTCTTCCCTCTCTCCATTTCCCTTCCCTTTATCTTCCCTTCTTTCTTCCTTTAAAAAATGTTGATACTTAGTTTTAAACCCAGGGTCTTGTGTGTTCTAAGTAAATACTTCATCACTGGGCCAACATCTTTAGTCTCTTTTAATGTTACTTTTAATATTATTATTTATTATTAGTGAAAAAGAGAGACAGAGACATAGAAAGAGACAGAGAGATTGGGGATTTGTGTGTATGGAGGTCAAAGACATTTTTTTAGGAGTTATTTTTCCCCTTTCAAATTGTTAGAGAAAGGTCTCTCTTGCTGTTTCTGCCTGCAGCTTAGAGGTGAGTCTCCGGTCTCTCTGACTGCCAACAGTTTTTATTTTTCACCTTGAATTAGAATCTCAGTAAGGTGTCCACACTGGCCTTAAACATGTGGTCTGCCTGCCTCAGCTTCCTGAGCTCTTAGGATTACAGGTATATTCCACCACCCATAGCTTAAACTTTCAACTGTCAATGCTCAATGTCTTTGTGAAACATTTGGGAATTCAACAACTTCTAACACTGGCTTGCAAAATTACCTTCAATGCTTAGCAGAAAGGCAAATCCAAAAGCTCAAGATTAGTAATATATAATTGACACATAATTGTCTTCCTATAAATCAAGGAATCAGGAAGAGATTAGGAAAGTCATACAGGACTTCAAATGTGAAGCACTAAGTTTGAGAGACCCAACTCTTACCTTCATATTATCTCAGTTTCCTCATTAGCAAATTAGCAACAGCCATCTACAGGACTGAAGGAGGATTAGATTGAATGATACAATGTAAATGATGATATCTAACATAGTGGCCCCACTATAGCTGATGTTTGATCAGGTAAGATGTGAAAGCCACATGTGATAGTCTGAAGCATTTGTGCAGCGTATTCTGAGCTTGCAGTCTATACCCTAAAGTCACATTCAGTTATATTCTTAGTCTTTTAAAAATTAACTGCTCACAATCAGGTGTTTCACCATCCAGAGAACTTCAGTTTACTTATAGTTAGGACTAGAGAGCACAAACTGTTATAGCCTTAATGATGTTACTTATAAATGCTTGCTATATTGATTTAACTTAGAAGACAGTTCATGTTTGCCATCATTGGATCAAGCAGAAACATGTAAAGGAAGATGAGAAAAAAAAGCTACCATCTTTGATTGTTCTGAATGGAAAAGGAGAAGGTGAAGTCCTGGGGATGGGGAGTTCTGCATTTAATTTGAAAATTAATAAGTACAAGGATATTTCTTTGGTTTTTTTTTGTAGCTCAAAAATGCTTCTGAATGTTCTGCTATCTATTATGTCTTGAATTCTAGAAATTCAAAAGAATAGTCTCAGCTTTCATGGTATGTTGTGTCTAACTGATAGTGGCGTATAGAAGTCATATAATGCAAGGTGTCAATCAAGATGTGTACTGGTCCAACAAGATGGCTCAATAGGTAAAACTGTAAGCCTGGTGATGACCTGAGTTTGGTTCTAGGAACAACAGGAGTGAACCAACTCCTGAAAGTTTTTCCTGACATATATATAATCTCCAAGGCATGCTTGCATCTACATGCACGTGCGCACACACACACACACACACACACACACACACACACACACACACACACACACATCTTCACCTGCACAAGCACATCTTCACACATGTGAGTATCTACACATGCACCTACATCTTCATACATGTCCATCTTCACACATGTGCATCTTCACACACAAACATGCATCTTCACACTCTCATGAGTCTCTTCACAAATACACACAAACACATGTACTAGTGTTGTTGTTTCTTTTTTACTCTTTTGGGGGAGCCTGCCACCCAGCTGCCCAATAAATCACACATGGAGGCTTATTCTTAAGTATAAATGCCTGGCCTTAGCTTGGCTTGTTTCTTGCCAGCTTTTCTTAACTTAAATTACCCATCTATATTTTGCCCCTGGCCTTTTCCTTCCCTTACTTCTGCCACCTTACTTTCACTCTGACTCTGTGGCTGGCTGTAGCTGGGTGGCTGGTCCCGGAGTCCTTCTTCTCTGGTTGCTTCCTCCTTCCTCCCAGATTTCTCCTTCTATATATTCCCTCTGCCTGACAGCCCCGGCTATCCTTTCTCCTGCATCACTATTGGCCGTTCAGCTCTTTATTAGACCATCAGGTATTTTAGACAGGCACAGTAACACAGCTTCACAGAGTTAAACAAATGCAACATAAACAAAAGTAACACATCTTAAATGATGTTCTACAACTCACAAGTGTATCTTCACTTCATACATACACACACACACACACACACACATGCACATGTGTCTTCACACAAATGTATGCATCTTCACAAACACATACAGACACACACACATAAAGGCAGAAGTCATGTGTAAAGACACATGACTGTGTCTTCATAAACATACACACATGCATATGGGCCTTCACATACAACTATTCATCTTTACACACATGCATCTTCACATCCATATGGGCATCATCACACACACACACACACACACACACACACACACACACACACACACACACAAAGGCAGAATAATAATAAATAATATTTTTAAATTTCATGCACAGAGACTGTGGAGGCAGTGAAAAGAGTACATTAAGCTGTGTTTATATATATGATCAAGGTTGTTAACAGTCTTAAAAATTAGTCTGGAGATTTCCAGAAATCTTAGAATTTTTCAGACCAATGAGTCTTAAGTAGAAACAGGGTATAAAACTAATTATGTTTGTAGGATGAATGTATGGCTTTGAGAGAGAAGGGAAACAGATTAGAGGCAGAGAGCTAATTTAGGAGCTTCAGTAGTATGAGACGTCAAACAATAAATAGTCCAAACTACCCATCCCAGTAAACACAGTTTGCATGGGGTACCATCATATGCATCCACTTAGGCAACATTTATGGCTGCTTCCAGCTACAGATGCAGAAATGAGTAGTGGCAGAAGAAATATACACAGTTTTTATGCTCTTGTTCATAACTGGAACTTTGCAGAATGCTGGTCTAAAGAATGACAAAAGCCCAAGCTGAGAAATTGTGTGTACTGGGAAATAGATTTGTGAAGCATTTTGGAGATCTTTTTTTCTCCAGATAATATGCTTATCTTCTTACTTTTATTACACTGTATCACTGTAAAAGCAATGGCTATTTATTGTAAACAACTTAAATATTTCAGAATGTATAAAATAAAGATCAGAATATTTTACCTGCTTTTATAAAAGCTGAGGTTTTATTTATTAATTAATAATACAGATGTTTTCTAACTTAAAGTGATTGGAATTAATAGATTTCACTTTACAATTGTAAGAAATCCCTATGGATGCAGCAGACATCATACTTAAAATTTGAATATTAGTCTTTTCTTAGTCTAGCCACATAGAACAATATTGAGTCCTGATGCTGGGTGGGTTGAGGTAATGAGTTGCAGTTTTTAGAGGGTCACAAGAGTAAATCACTCATATGTTTCAGTGTACTCTTAAAGGAGCTGCATCCTTTTTTTTTTTTTAAACTTTCTCAGGTACTATGGAAATTTAATCACCACATTGGACCACCAAAATGTTGTTGTTTGTTTTGGCTCTTTTGGGGAGCCTGCCACCCAGCTGCCCAATAAATCAAACATGGAGGCTTATTCTTAAGTATAAATGCCTGGCCTTAGCTTGGCATGTTTCTTGCCAGCTTTTCATGACCTCCAAGGTCTACCTCCATGTCCTGTAGATCAGGTGCTGCTAAAATGATTTTAAATGCACACAATGGCCCAGGAGTTATAGGCTTGGTCTCCAGGGTAGAGTTA
Source organism: Peromyscus californicus insignis (assembly GCF_007827085.1). Lineage (NCBI taxonomy): Eukaryota > Metazoa > Chordata > Mammalia > Rodentia > Cricetidae > Peromyscus > Peromyscus californicus. The sequence goes on from NW_026294525.1 coordinate 50,136,189, forward strand.
TTAGGAAGTGGAACATTTGAACAGTGGGGTCTATTGGACAGCACTTAAATCACTAGGGGCCTCTGAAGGGGATTGTGGGAGACTGACCCCTTCTATTTTCCAAAGGCCTTCCCTTTAAAACTGCTATGAGGTGTTTCTCTGTTACAATATTTTCACAATGATTTGCTGTCTTGTCATAAGTCCCACAATGGGACCAATTGATCATGGATTGAGATTTTCTAAACTGTGAGCCAAAATTATCTCAGGCATGTTGTTATGATGCTAGAAAACTGACTAACACTGGTATATTCATCTTATTGATATTTTTAACATGATGAATTAACTTACTGGGATGTCTTTCCAACATAAGACAAGGAACATACACACACACATAAACTTTTCAGTGACATCTCAGACTTCTTTTTATGTCATGGCATATGGATCTACTTCATGTTCATTAATAGTTTTATGTTATGGATCATCTTTTCTGGGAAGTCCAATTTAATTCTCCATCCATTCTACAGATATTTATTGGGAAATGTTATAGATATTACTTTAAGGTGTGTTACTTTTGTTTAAGTTACATATGTTTAACTCTGTGAAGCTCTGTTACTGTGCCTGTCTAAAACACCTGATAGTCTAATAAAGAGGTGAACAGGCAATAGTGAGGCCAGAGAAAGGATAGGTGGGGCTGTCAGGCAGAGAAAATAAATAGAAGGAGAAATCTGGGAGGAGAAAAGATCAAGGAATGAGAGAGGAAGGAGGAGGACATCAGGGGCCAGCCACCCAGCTACACAGCCAGAGACAGAGTAAGAAGTAATGAAAGGCACACAGAAATAGAAAAAGACACAAGCCCAAAGGCAAAAGATAGATGGAATAATTTAAGTTAAGAACAGCTGGCAAGAAACAAGCCAGCTAAGGCCGGGCATTTATAACTAAGAAAAAGCCTCTGTGTATGATTTCTTTGGGAGCTGGGTGGCAGCCCCTCCCCCAAAAGAGTAAAACAAACAATTACAGGGAAACATTATCTACATCTCTGGAATTATCTATTCAGTCCCCCCTCTATACCTGTCTTCTGAAACTTGCCCACTCCATTGATTTGTATAGCATCTTGGACATCCTACAGATAGGGTTTAATTCTGCCTCTCGTCACTTGTTTAGCTCAAGTATTAGCACTAAACCCACTCAGAAATGGTAATGATGGCTAATTTTCACTCAAATTTGCTTTTTTCTCTAAAATCTAGCTGTAGAAACTGAAGCATAAGTTAGATGATGTCCAGATGTTAGAGTGTGTTCCATGGAGAATGGCAGCTATCCACGAAATTCTGTTATCTGCTCTTCACTGGGTGTTTTGTTGATATGGGTGTGCCCTATCAAGGAGTCCAATGTGCTAGACCACTGGAAAATGACAAAGACTTCTGTCTACACTCAGGGAAATGGCAAAGCCTTCCCTCTGGTCTGAGTGTGAATACTGACAGTATGTGCAGAGAATGTCCACTATAGCTTTCTCCTCCTGGATATTTATGGTCTGAAAAATGTTCCCCTACAAAGACTATTGGTGAAATTATTAAGGCCACTCCACGTAGTTAAAAGGAGATTTATTTAATGGCGTAACTTACAAATTAAGGAATAGGTAGGTCGCAGGGTCTGGGGAAGGTGTATCGCAGTCCAGCAGTGTTCTCTGGAGCTCTGCTTGGCCCACCTCCACCGTCTAGGGTCCCAGAACAGAGAGAGAGCGCTGGCCCATCCAGATCTCGGGTCTTTCAGGTGCCTTCCTTGGCCCCGCCTTGTAGGCATGACAGTTGTCGAAGTCTCAATGGGGGTTGGAACTTCCAGATCAAAGCTGGAATGGCTACCCACTACATCTCCCCCTTTTTGTCTAAATAAGAAAGTTCTAACCTAATACAAGACTATATACAAAGGAATGGTTATCAAATATTGTCCAGGAATAATGAGGGATAATGACCTAGATAAGATGGAACTACAACCAATGCAAACAATATCAAGCAAGAAACACATACTAAAATCCAGAGAAGTATAGAGCATAGGTAAATGGCATGTTACAAAGATCATTCCAAAAGGTGTCCTATCCTAAAGAACCTGAATCTAATACTTAATATGTTCTATCTACTAAGTTGTAACTATAACTGCTAGTCTTCAATCCCATCAAAGACCTGAGAAGGAATATAATGGTACCTGAGAAATGTTAGATGGATGCAAGCAACTTTTGGAAATCTTGCAAGAGTAGACCGAGACAGCTGGCAGCCTGGACAGTCACCTAATGTTTCTCAGCATTGGTAGAGCATGGGACTCTTAATCCCAGGGTTGTGGGCTCGTGTCCCACGTTGGGCACCAGATATTGGTGAAATTATTAAGGCCACTCCACGTAGTTAAAAGGAGATTTATTTAATGGCGTAACTTACAAATTAAGGGATAGGTAGGTCGTGGGGTCTGCGGAAGGTGTATCGCAGTCCAGCGGTGTTCTCTGGAGCTCTGCTTGGCCCACCTCCACCGTCCAGGGTCCTGGAACAGAGAGAGAGCGCTGGCCCATCCAGATCTTGGGTCTCCAGGCACCTCCCTTGGCCCCGCCTTGTAGGCATGACAGTTGCCGAAGTCTCAATGGGGGTTGGAACTTCCAGATCAAAATTGGAATGACTACCCACTACAAAAGATTACTACAATTAGCTAAACCTGCCTTCTTGTTTCAGCTATATTTAATAATCACATCTCCCTGTTCAACTGTATGCAATAAAGATACTGAGCTTCCAGGATGCTACAGCCCCTCCATCAGAGAGCTTAGTCTACCCAACCCCAGCTTTTCTGTGTGTTCCTGTGTTTGTCCTTTCTTCATTCTCTTGCTGTCCCAGATAGGGCAATCCCTGTAGCTATGCAAAGGTGTGGCAACTGGGTGTGGCCAACTGTATTTTCAGCCTCTCTTGGTCTTGTTTGGTTGCTATTGTTTCAATGTGGTTTATTTCCTGAGAGGTTTTGTATTGGAATCTTAGTCCCTAATGTAGTGCTCTTAGTAGACAATGTGGGCAGGTAAGTGATAGAGCCTAGTAGAAGGTACTTAAATCATTGAAGGGCTGTATTTGGGAGAAATTATGGTAGCTTTCACGTGGGTCCTGTTGGTTGGTTTGGTTGTCAATATAAAAAAACGAAACCTGGCACTTTTCTCTTTCTTTGTCTGCCTATTTGGTAATATGTTTTCTCTCCTGTGAATGTGCACACTCCTGTGATACATCATCATGAGGCCTGTGGTTACTCCACTGTGAGCACCGTGTGGTCACACCACCACCAGGCTCTATTGGTCACTTATATGGCATTTTCCTCCAGATTGCAACATCCCCCAAAGTTGAGGCATTGGCTTCATAAAGGAAGGAGAGGCTCATGAGCCTCAGGAAGTAAATAAAAGTTTTCACATCCCAGAGAATAGAAACTTGAAAGATTCTGGAGGGCACCCACCTAGAATATAAAAAGTAGTACACAATTGCTTGGAGTGGAAACTCTGACCTGGAACACTGCAGAAACCAGGAGATATTCAACTGTCAAGCTACCTGAAAGTTGCACAGCAAGCTCCAGAGTTGCAGGCGTTTGAGAGTTGTTACCCATGTTGGGATGGGCTGTCTGGTGATGAAGCTGCTTTTAAGTCATCCCTGCTCTTCTTCTTGTAAGTGACCCCTCACTATACTCCTGTTAGTAACCCCAATTAAAAGCTCATTGGCTCCTTAATTGGACATTGGTGTAATTGTTACCTTAGTCTGTTGCAGGCTCCTCCCTTTCTTGGGTAAGTGGATGTGTGCGTTGTGTCTCCCCAGGGAAATATGTCACACAACACTCATTGTGCCATCTGTGCTTTTGAGTCTCCAGAACTATAGATTAATTAAATCCTCTTTTTTAATAAAGTTATCCTAACTGAAGTATTTCACTATAACAGAGAATGGATTAATATATCAGTCAAACAACTGAATTCTATCAATGAAATGTGAGTAGAAGTAATGCTTATTATATTAGCCATTTCTTATTGTGCAAGAATTACAGGTTAGAAGAATGATGAACATTTATCATCTCATACGGTGTCTGACATTGCAAGTTCAGGAGAGTCTTTGTTGTGTGCTTGCTCATCAGTGTCTTGTGAGGCTGTACCAAGATGGCAGTGGGCCTGTAGTCTTCTAAAGGTGAGGTTGGGTTAGAGGCTTCCATTCCAAGATGAATTATTCACATGATCTGTAGCAGGATAGTCTTTACCCCATGAACCTCCTAAAAAGGTTAATGTCTTATGACACAGAAGCTGCTTTTTTTGATAAAAGTGACCCAGGAAGGCAAGGCAGGCCTGCAAATACCTTGTGTAATCTAACTTCAGAAATAATATTTTATTGTCTTAGTTTGCTTTTTATAGCTGTAACCAAATTATTTAAACTGGAAAATTTCATAAAGGAAAGATATTAACTTTGGCTCATGGTTTTAGAATTCAAAGAGTATGTTGATGGCATTTATTTACTTACTAGTGAGGGGCTTATGATTGAAGGTGGATAGAAAGTAGAACAGAATTCACATGGTGAGAGAGTCTCTCTGCCAAGAAAAAGCAGAAAAGTCACTTTCAAACTTCATGCTTTTCAAGTAACTAATACAGTCTCAAAAGTGAGACTCACTCTCTCCTGTGAGATAGCATCTGACTCCACTACCTAAATACCTTCCTGAAGGCTCTACCGGGGCATGGTGACTGGCCCCTGCAATGCCCAAATTTGGAAGCTTAGATGGGAAGATTGCTGTAAGTTCAAGGCCAGCTTGGTTTACATAGTGAGATCCCATCTCAACACACATGCATGTGGGTGTACCAACACGTGCATGTGCGCGTGTGGGCACAAACACACACACGCACACACACACACACACACACATACACACACACACACACACACACACACACACACACCACAGCCAGGGAAATGTGTGTTGTTCACAGTGGCTTCTTCCCCCCTCAATTAATGAAAATTAAGATAAACCCCATCAGACAAACCCAGAAGCCCGATCTCCCCAAAGATCCTAGATTCTATCAATTTGATAACAGTAGCCATCACACTGACTTTCTCCTGCTTTCTCTCCTCTTTTCTTGGTAAAAATTCTCATCTTTCCTTTGTGGGTTCATCTTCATAATCTAGGATAATTTCTATGTCTAAAGACCTTTGATCCGTCAAGTGCAGGAGTGGGGACTCACATGTGGATCTTTAGATGGTCTCTACTGTATCTACCACAGGCTGGGAAGGAGGAAGGCCATAGAGATGGCGCAGTGCAAAGGAACAACGTGGTGGTCTGTGAAAGGCACCCAGCCAGTGGACAGAGGGCCAGCAAGCCACTGGCTGTTTTGGAAATGTGCCTTTCATTGTAAGAACTCACCAATGTAACTGTAGTATCTGCACTTTGCAAAGACAATTTTGTGATAATATAAAAAAATGTACTGCAGCACAAAGCAAATAAGAAAACAGTTAGATGACAGCTCAAGGGAACAATTGGTTTACCACAAAGCAGTGCATGATTAATTACCAAAGAATTCTGCAGATAATAATTGCCATTGGAATTTTAAAAAGAAAATTTGGATAATGATGATTAGTGAAACTTCAAATGAGGCCAAGGACATGAGTTTGATTTCTTGTGGGTCAAATTTTCCCATGAGTTAAACAATTTAATCACATAATCAGTGTGTGTATGTGTGTGTGTGTGTGTGTGTGTGTGTGTTAGAGAAAATCAAGTAAGAAAGTAAGATTTTATGATTCATACTTTTTGTGATTACAGGTACATTTTAAAATCACAGCTATTTTTCTACATGTGTGTATATGTGTGTCTGATATAAGTTCCTTAGTATTTTGTATGTATTTCTCACAAGAATTATGGAAAATGTTAGCATGTAATTTTATTTTTAGAAGAGAAATCATATTCAGAAAGCTTGTTTTAGGAGAAAATTGTTACGTGAGTAAGGATAAAATTAAGTTATTTGGATAAGCATAACTGCATGTGATATATAGAATACAAACTTGGGACTCCAACAGTGGACTTGAGTCCTTGTTATATATCTCTCCCTTTGAAAAGATAACCCTGTATGTCTAAAATTTCTGGTTCCCCTGGTGCTTATCTATGAGCACAAGGACCTCTGTGCCACCTACAATATTCCAGGCTACCTCCAACTTGACACATAGCCAAGCCAACTTGACACAAGCCATTGAACTCCTGAATTTCTGTCTAGAGCTCCAAGTGTTGTAATTATAGGTGTGTGCACCACACTTGTCTAGGGCATCTAGTTTTCTCAAAACCATTCGTTGAAGAGATTGTCCTTTCTCCTACTGTATATTTTTGGCACTTTTGTCAAAAGTCAATTGACTACAAATGTGTGAATTTGTTTCTAAGCTCTATCCTATTGGTCTATCTATTTACATTTATATCAGCATTTTAATATTTTGATTACTAAAACTTTGTAGACTTTTCCAAAAGGAGGAAGTTAGATGTCACTAGTCCCATTCCTTTTGGTGATAATGGCTTTAGTTTTAAGTTTGCTATTACCAAATTATCTGTGGTAACTGTAGAAATCCCTCAGCACCTAGGGCAAAATGTCAGGAAATCTGGAGACCACCGTGTAGCAATTGTCTTTGTTCAATTTGCTCTATCTTCCTGAAAGGATCCATAAAATGTCCCTGTTTCTGCTGTAGCCCCAACTCTAAGGGGACCATTTACTTGTTAACTTTCACTAGTCCTTTAATTTTAATCTTGGCCAGATAGAAGGTTCCTGAGCAGTTGTTGCTGACATCAGTTCTAGCTGTCAAGTATGAAGGCTCAACTTCTGCCTTAATCTTTTGCAGATGATCTTTGGGATTCCAACTCAATAAATTGTCTTCACTATTGTGCAGGGGAAGTGGTTGCTATCAGCTCTGAGTTCTTTGCCTCACTGATAATGTAAGCCCTGACTTACATTCTGCCAGGTTCCAGACCCCACAGTGGCTAGTCTGTGTTGCTAGTTAATGGGAGAGAATTAAGTCCTAGTTTTGGCTATTGGTTCATTCGGGTAAAAAGCAGAACACCAAATTTAACATCTTAACTTTTAAAAAGTGTATTTAGTTCAATTCTATTAACTATATGCATCTTGTGTATGCAACAGGCTTCTAAAACATTATTTTATTTGCCAAACTGAAACCTTGTCCTCACTGAACAGTGAGTGACTCCTTATGTCTTCTTCCACTCAGCCCCAGCAATCATTTTTCTACTTTGTACAGTTTGACTCCTTGTGAGTGAAAAAATCATGTAGCAACTGTGTTTCTGTTACTAATTTTTTTGCTTCACACACTGTCCTCAAATTCATTCATTTGTAACATAGTTTCTTTTTATTTATTTTTGCATGTACCAAATGCAGAGTAGTGGTGGTGGTGGTGGTGGTGGTGGTGGTGGTGGTGTGTGTGTGTGCATGGGTGTGTTCACAATTGTATGAACTAAAGGCAGAACTCAAGTGCTAAACTGGCTGTCTGTGGAAAAGAAAATTGGGAGTGGAAGGCACAAAGACTTGCTTTGCATCCAAATTTTTGTATACGTTTTGAAGTTTTGTTTTTATGCATAGAAAAAAATGACCTGTAATTTAGAAAGAAATGCTAGATATTTTTAAGAAAGATAAACTTCATCTTCAGAATATCTGCCCTATTGTAGTTCTGTATCCCTTCCCTTAAAACATCTTATCTTCAGATTACTCCTTTGTCTGATAATGACAGAAGGCTTATTACCATTTAAAAAAATAAATGCTAGATTCATCTGCTCAATTAGGCTACAGAATTCATGGACATTTGTTCTGTTGTCCAACCTATGGGTTTTAATTTAAATTTTCTGTCTGAATTGTCCTGGACTGTTACCATGGTGATAGTCACAGAAGTTAAAAAAACACATTTAATAGATATTTATATTTTGAGACTACCAAAAATAGTATGGGGGTTTATTTTCAAGTGCCTTCTGTTTGAATATTTGCTTTTACCTTGGCTTTTGTCATTTATCTTTTTTCATTGTTTTTTTTCACTGTAGCACTCATCCAGTCATATTTAAAACAGAGTGCCTGCATCTAAAGGTGAACAGTATGTTATTCTGTATGCCCTTGTTCTAGTGGATGGATGTTAGACTGTGGACTTTTCAAGATAGGTCCTAGTCAGAAGGTTAATACACTTAGAATTTATATAGGTGATCTATAGGTTTTCCTTGACTGATGTTAAAACAGACTATATTTTCAAGAGCTATTTTTGTCACTAAAAGCTTAAGGAAGTTATGAAAATGAACAGAACAGTATTGTAAATTTAAGTAACTAATCATTTCTATAGGTTATTATTTCCTCTCTAGTCTTGGGTTTCATTTCTGATTGTTTCTTTATAGCAATTACAATGATTTATGTTTATTCTTGTATTTAAGACTAAGCATTTAAATCAAACCACTAAAGAAAGAGAATAAGCATTTATAGAAGATCATTTCTTTCACAGCTCAAATTTATCTTACTCTTATCACTCAAATCTATATAAATTCTATATAAGTATTTGAGTAGCATAAGTGTGCCCTGTGTCCAGAATTTTGCAAAAAATCATGGGGAATAAAAATATGGTAGTTTCAGTTGTTAATATACTAGTCATCTAACTGAAGATATAGAATTTTGATAAATGAAAGAAACAGAAAATGAGATATTGCAACACGATACTTATATTGTAAATGCATATTCTAACAGTTCAGAAATAGTTCATATCAAGGAAACCAAGGAAGTAATTCATTTATATACCAAGTGTTTTAGGCTTAAATCTATTTAGAAGGAAATATGCATCCAACAGAAAGAGAATCTTCACATTTGGAAAGATCATTGCTTCTCTGCTAATTAGAGTGTGTGGTGATCCAGGGGAGATTATATTGTGTGGTTAGCAGTTTGTGAATGTATGCTGAAAATTTATTGCTGCTCCTTTTTGTGTGATAATGTTTATGAGTATTTGTAGTTTCCTCTGTTTCTTTTCCTTGGTACCCAATCTCTTTCTAAACATAAGTAAAAAATAAATCTAATTTTCTATGTAACTAGCTAACTGATGGTAAGTTGTGTGGGACTAAAGAGAAGTCATTGTAGAGCATTTGTAATAAAACAAGCAATGAACAGCACATTGGTTTCCAGGCAGATGATAGTAGTGAGAGCAGACAGTGGATGAGGCAGGTTGCGATTCTGTAAAGTGGCCAGAGCAGCAGAGGCAGCAGTGCTGCTCTGAAGAGGAAGCCAATAACAGGACAGGGCACTCCTGGAACAGCACCCAAGGTGATGATTAAAAATTGCCAGGCATTCTTTGAAAGGGAGAAGGCTTCAAGCAGTAAAATCAGCAGAGGCTCACTCTAGCCTGTTTTGGGCTATCATGTTCCTGTCACTTATTATTCTACAGGCTGCCTTTATACTTTACTTATAATTTTGCCATAAAAGAACAAAAAAACTGTCAGGTATCTTATATTCCAAGAACATTCTAAATAATGTTTAGCTTTTTAATTTGGGAATAGAAAATATTAGCTAGTTACAATTAATAGAACTTAATATAAGGGTTGTAGCAGGTTTCCAATGCTCCAGCTATATAATGAAAAGATTGGCTAAAGCTGCTACAATTTCTTTCTTATGAAAATCTATCAGTCTACCCGTTATTCATCCACACATTTTTTGCCCCCCTATCCTTCAATTCCAAAAGAAATATTTTACATTTGTCCTGTTTACCTGCTCTCTGCTTTTTAACTCGATCTTAAAAATATATTCACATAAACTTTTGGAAACTGGATTACTTGTTTTTCAGTGTATTGGAAGGACATGACAATTGATCTAACTATTCTTAATCTGTGTTTATGAAAGTTTAGTACAAAGCAGATCCAACATTTCACTCTTATTTTCTACTCTGATTTTTCATTCTCATTTTCTATCTGGTGAATCAATATTTGAATGCTACCAACCTGGAAGACTAAGTATATAATTGAAATAAATAAAATCTGTTAAAAATCCAAACTTGTTTGTTGTAGAAAACATTGCAAAATAAAACATAGAGACAAAAAATATTTTCAATCTACATGCATTATTCAGAGCTCTATGTTTTATGAATAACAAAAGACAACATTTTCTTTTGCAGTCCTGATAGTTTCCTTGGTTGAGGGACAGAAACTGTAGTAACACCTTAAACATTAAGATTACTTATGGGAAATCTAAGCATCAGCAGTAATCAGAAGACAGCAATGGTGCTACTACTGTGAGCAAGTATGTGGCTGATTGATGGGAGAGAAAGAGAAGCAGAGCTGTTTGTGTGCTCTGAAGAAAGGCATAACTAGAGACACATAGGTGAGGAACAGCCTGATGTGAGTGGCCTGTGCTCCTGCCTGAAGCCATGGTAATGTGCGGGCCTGTGTTGCCACGAAGGACCATGCCTGGGTCTGTGGTCCTACTATAGCAGGGGTCTGTGTAAGTAGATGTCTGTGGCCAGTGTTACCACTGAAGGCAACATGGATGTCTGTGGTCTGTACTGCAGCCTGAAGCCATGTTGATGTCTGAGGGCCTTGCTGAGCTGGTTCTGCCTCTCATCGTCAGCAGAGACATGGGCACGTGTGTAAAAATCAGTGTTTTGCCATACAGAACATCCCACAGCACTTCCCCTTTTCTTTCTCTTTTTTTTTTTTTCCAAAAAGGAAGGTTTTAACCTTAACAAAGTAAAATTACACATAATTTGGGAATTTGGGCTTAGCTTCTCTTACTACTTCCTACTGGAGGGGGGCGCTGTATCTTATGGGGACACAAAGAACATTTTAGGATTATGGAATAGTCCATGAGGCTGTATTGCCTGAGCCAGTTGCCTTCAAACCATTCTGGATGTTGGATCATCTGGGCCATGGTGTCATCAGAGACCTTTCAGGGGGTCTTGGCTGGTCAAACCTGATGTATCTTAATCTGGAACAAATCCATAGCCTTTGGCTTTCTGTGGGAACAAAAGCAGAGTCTCCTTTCCAAAGCAACACATCCGTACATCCAAATTTTGAAGTCAAGGTACCTTTAAAATATACGTTTTGGCATAACTCAACAGCTTTTACAATCAAATGTTTCTCTGCAGTTAAAAATCCCAAAGACAACATAATCCAGATTCTCTGTGTAATAGTCATCTTTATGTGGCTTATTTTTTATATTAATTTTACTGTCTCTTTAAAGACTTTATTTTTTAAAACTATGTATTTGTTTCTATAACTGTATATATCACCTTTTTTGTCTCTTTCAAGCCTATGTATATTTTACACACATTTTAAACTATTACATCTGAATCTGTCTTATTGTGAATCTATTGCTTTAAACTGCAGCAGCTGTGGCTGCTGGCTCTGCCCACTTCAGCTTCCCAACACAGCGGTGGTGCGTTTTCCACCAGCTCTGGGAGCTATCGTGGGTCTATGCTTTTATCCAAGCAGTGTGTAGCTGAGAAACCTCTTTTTATGTTTTGTACTAGCAAAGGCTAAATCCACCACGCAGCTTAATGTGCCACTTGCAGAGGCCTCATTCCTGCCATACTGTAGATCAAACGCGCACACTAGGAACCCACCAGTAGCTCAAACTGGCAGCAGCCGCTCATTTGAGAGAGACAATTAGGGAGCTGTTTTTAGCTCCATTTTAGAATCTTTTCTCAGGTTTTAGGTGGAAACTCTTGCCAACATGTTGGGCGCCATTTGTAGCTAGAGTTTTCCTGCCTGGCCCACAGTCAGGACAAATCTCTGTCACCCACCAGTCCGACAGCCGCTCAGACCCGACCAAGTAAACACAGAGACTTATATTGGTTACAAACTGTATGGCCGTGGCAGGCTTCTTGCTAACTGTTCTTACAGCTTAAATTAATCCATTTCTATTAATCTATACCTTGCCACGTGGCTCGTGGCTTACCGGCATCTTCACATGCTGTTTCTCATCATGGCGGCTGGCAGTGTCTCTCTGACTCAGCCTTCCACTTCCCAGCTTTATTCTCCTCCTTGTCCCACCTATACTTCCTGCCTAGCCAATGGCCAATCAATGTTTTATTTATTGACCAATCAGCAACACATTTGCCATACAGAACATCCCACAGCACACGTGGGAGAGCTGGGCCCATGCATGGGTGCAGGGGAGCTGGCAAGATAACCAACTCAGACACCACCCAGGCCCAGATTCAGAATGTAGATTTGTTGAGGAATACTATTTTAAAGTGTGTTCTTTTGTTTATGTTGCATTTGTTTAACTCTGTGAAGCTATGTTACTTTACTTGTCCAAAACAGCAGATGGTCTAATAAAGAACTGAACAGCCAATAGCAAGGCAGGGGAAAGGATGGACAGGGCTGGCAGGCAGAGAGAATATATAGAAGGAGAAATCTGGGAGGAGAGATCTCTAGGAGTGAGAGAAGGAGAGGAAGACATCAGGGGCTAGCCACCCAACTTCACAGCAAGCCACAGAGTAAGAATGAAAGTAAGATATACAGAAGTAAGAAAAGGAAAAAGCCCAGAGGCAAAAGAAAAATGGGTTAATTTAAAGTTAAGGAAAGCTGGCTAGAAACAAGCCAAGCTAAGGCCTGGCATTTATAAGTAATAATAAGGCTCTGTGTGTGATTTATTTGGGAGTTGGTTGGTGGGCCCCCCAAAAGAGTAAAAAACAGCCAACTACATAGATTATCTTACATTTTAGTTCTAGAAAATTATAATTTTCCTTTTATTTATGTGTATATGTGTACCTGTGTGTATGTGCATGTGTGAGTGCAGGTGCCAACAGGGTACAAAAAAAAGAGCTGGAATTACAGACAGGTGTGAGCTGCCTGACATTATTTCTAGGAATAAAAATCAGGTCCTCTAGAAGAGTGGTGCACACTTTAACCATCCAGCCACATCTTCTAGCTTTGTGTGTGTTTCTAGACTACTATGCAAATAGAATTATATTCTACATACATTTTATTAAAAATTCTTCCCAACAATTGAGACTCCTTGATGTTGTAGCATGCATTCAAAGGTTGCTTACGTTGAGTAGATTTAATTAAATGGGTATACAACAGTTGTTTATTCATGTATTGATAGATATTTTGGTTAATTTCATGTTATATACTATTATAAATGAAAGTGTTATGAATATCTGTGTACAAGTATATAATATGCTTTCATTTGTTGTGGATAAGTACCTAGGTTCAGAATTATTACATCATGTTTAACTTTCAAAACTGGTTTTTTTTTCTATTCTTGAAATAGCATTTTTGGAAGAGCCTTATTCACTGCCATGGTTTTCTTCAACTGTCTGCTTGGCATAGCCCAAAGGCACCTGAGAAGGGAGTTTCTTTTGAGGGGGCTCCCAGATCAGATTTTCTTGTTGCCAGGTCTTTGGGAAATTGTCTTGATAATTAATTGATATAGGAGGACCCAGACCCAACACTGTGGGTATTGCCATTTCCTGGGCAGGAGGTTCTGGGCTATATAAGAAAACTACCTAAGCATGACCTAACAAGCAAGCCAGCAAGCAGAGTTCTTCCATTTTTTTTTCTGTTTTAAGTTCCTGTTGGAATTTCTGCTCTATCTTATGCTAATTAAGGAATGTAACCTGTAAGCTAAAATAAACCATTTCTTCTCCTATATTGCTTTTGGTCAAAGTGTTTTATCACAGCAACAGATGAAGCTAGAACACACACCACTATTTGCCTTTCCTCACTTCTTACTTATGCTCTGATGACTGAGTGTAGATGCTGTGTAACGAGCAGCCTTGTATTCCTGCTGGCATGCTTTCCCATTAAGGTGGATTGTGTGCTACCTGGATTTATGCCAACTTGATGCAGGCTAGAGTCATTTGAAAGGATAGAATGTCAATTTAGACAATGCTTCCATAAATCAGACTGAAGTCAAGGCTGTAGGGCATTTTCTTAATTAGTGATTGATGTGGGAAGACCCAGCCCATTGTACCACCTCTGGGCAGGTGGTCCTGGTTTCTATAAAAATCAAGAGGAACAAACTATAAGGAGAAAGCTAGTAAGCAGCACTCTCCATGGTCTCTGCATCAGCCTCTGCCTCCAGGTTCCTTTCCTGTTTGAGTTCCTACACTTATTTCTGTAGTTGGAATTTTCTCCAGGCCTGCCCAGCCCTGAGGTCCCTCAGCTGCTTATAAAATGATCATTCAGAGGCTTATAGTAATCACCAATTTCATGGCCTATGGAAGGATTCTTGCTGGCTAGCTCTTATAACTTGACCCATTTCTATGAATCTATAAGCTGCCACATGGCCATGGCTTACTGATATTTTCACGTCTTGCTTCTCCTGGTGGTGCTGGCGTCTCTTCCCCCTCTGCCTTTCTTCTTCCTATCTCTTTGATTTCCAGCCTATCTATAACCTGAATTGCTATAGGCCAAATGGTTTTATTTATCAACCAATCATAGTAACACATATTCACAGCATACAGAAAGACATCCCATAGAACTTCCCCTTTTCTGTCTAATCAAAAAGGCTGTTTTAACTTTAACATAGTAAAATTATATATAAAAGAACAGTTATCAAGCAAGAATTAGTTACAATATCTAGTCTATTTGTATTTGGCAAAATTAAAGAAAATATTCTATCAATCCTATATTTGTGAGTCTAAAGTTTTATATTTAATTTATCTTTTGTCATAACTAAGGAAAATTGTAATTATAACTATCTAGTCTTCAACTACATCAAAGACCCCAGAAGGATATAATGTTACCTAAGTAGACAAGAAGTGCATTGTAAGCAGCTTCCAAAAATCTAGAATGACAGAGACATTTGGCTGCCTGGGACAGTCACCCAAATTTCCTCTGCAATGTTGAGGCATCCATCTTAAGGCTATAGGCCTAGATTATCTGGCATAGCTTTCAGTGAAGCAGGAAATTTTAAGGACTGTTCTGCCCATTCTGGCAGAGTTCTTCAGTCACTTCTTCCCATGTCCTGTAGAATGTCTGGCAGTTTCTTCTGTGAAGCAGGAACCTAAAGGATGATCTCACTTTGCAAAGTTCAGTGGTTACCTTCCTATGGGTCCTGCATGTCCAGTTTATACAGCATACTGTCAAGTAGTCCAGGCAAGAGCAGTATCTTGCCCAAATGACTAACTTTTGCTATAAAGAAAGCAAACTCCATGTGGAGTTTCTTTGATGCCCACCATCTTCTCTGAAGTAGATTAGTACTGCTAGGAGCAGACATGTCTCAATGTCCAGAATATTCAAAGTTCTTAAAACATTTTAAATGCCGTATTCTGTAGGTCTTTGAAGTGTTTGAATATTACCTACCTAGTTGAAATATATCTATATATACCTAGAAAACATAACTAATATGACTATATTTCTCATAGATGACTAATTATTAATCTGTATTTCTTAATTATATTTAACAATTTTATATGAGTTGCATAAACAGTACCTTAAACAAGAGTAGAAATACACATACAGTATAAAAAAATTAACTTTAGCCGGGCGGCGGTGGCGCACGCCTTTAATCCCAGCACTCGGGAGGCAGAGCCAGGCGGATCTCTGTGAGTTCGAGGCCAGCCTGGTCTACAGCGCGAGATCCAGGAGAGGCGCAAAGCTACACAGAGAAACCCTGTCTCGAAAAACAAAAAACAACAACAACAACAAAAAAAAATTAACTTTAAATTTTTATCAGTAAACTAAAATCCATAGCAGTATAAACATTTCAAATACATTGTTGCTCTTTAAAAGTAGATTCAATAATCTATCCTTTCATCCTATCATATCTATAATACCATCCCTTTTCTTTTTTTAGGAAGAGATTGCATTTATAATCAACCTTCTTTAAATAAAAATAAACATTCATAAACAATATTTTGGGAATTTGGGCACAGCTTTCTGCTGGTTGGGGGCAAGTCCTGACTGGAGTAGTCTGTGAGGCTGCATTGTCTGAGCCAGTTGACTTGAAGCTGATTTTGGATGTTGGATCATCTGGGCTATGGTGTCAGTTGAGACCTTTCAGGGGGTCTTGGATGATCAAACCATAGTAGCCTGGAAGCAATCCACAGGTTCTCATCTTCTGTGGAAACAAAAGCAGAACCTCATTTCCAAAGCAATGTATCCTTAGACATAAACTGTGAAGTCCAGATACCTTTAAAATATACATATTGGTTTAACTCAGCAGCCTTTACAATCAAATATCTTTCTGTAGTTAAAAATCCCAAAAGCAATATAATCCAGACTCTGTGTATGATTTCCATTTTTATGTGGCTTAACTTTTATATTACTTTTACTGTCTCTTTTAAGACTTTATTTTTTAAAACTATTTCTTTATATAACTGCGTATATTCCTTTTTCTCTCTCTTCCAAGCCTACATACATTTTTACATACACTGTAAATCATTTAGAGTTTTATTCCATCTGAATCTGTCTTATTGTGAATCTATACTCTTTCTCTGACCAGGAGAGATTTTAAATTGCTAAGCTGCATGGCTGAGACCAACACAGCAGCCTTGGTTGCTGACTGCACCCCTCTCAGCTTCCCAACATGGTGGAGATACCCAGGAGAGTCATGCTTACCCTGCCAACTCTGGGTCCATGCTGTTACCAGATATTATGCAGCTAGACCACAAACCTTTTTTGTTTGTGTGAATAAAAGCTAAATCTGCCATGCAGTGTGCTGCACAGCTTGGAGACACCTCTGTGTACCTTAGCGGGAATCCACCATGCTGTAGCTCAGGCCCACAAACCCACCATAGTACAGCTCATAGCTTGTCTGACAGACATAACTAGGAAGCTGTTTTTAGCTCCATTTTAGGATCTTTTTTTTTTTAAGCTTCTCAAGTTTTTGGTGGAAATTCTTGCTCTCATGCCTGGGCGCCAAATGTAGTTGGAATTTTCTCCAGTCCCACCCGGCCCCAAGGTCCGTCAGCCACTTATAAAATAATCATTCAGAGGCTTATATATTAATTACCAATTTTATGGCCTATGGCAGGCTTCTTGCTAGCTAGCCCTTGTAACTTGATCCATTTCTATTAATCTATAAGCTGCCATGTGGCTGTGGCTTACTGGTATTTTCACACTTTGCTTCTCCTGGTGGTACTGGCGTCTCTCCCGCTCTGCCTTTCTTCTTCCTGTCTATCTCTCTCATTTCCTGCCTAGCTATAACCTGACTTGCCATAGGCCAAATGGCTTTATTTATCAACCAATCAGAGCAGCACATATTCACAGTGTACAGAAATATATTCCACAGCAGACTTTCTTCATTGATGGACTACAATGTAGAAGAGTCAGCTAAATAAACCCCATTGTCACCAAATTAGTTTTGGTCAAGGTGTTTCATCCCAGCAATAGAAATCCTGTTCTCAAACTGTAGCCCTCCAATACTGCTTCATTCTTTAAGTAGCTGCTTGCCTCATAATTTGTTACATTAACAAAAAAAGAAACCAACATACATGTCGGCAAGCTGGTTAGGAGATGGTGGGATAGCTAATAAAACAGTATTTCTAAGTGTGTTTGTAAGTTTGTTTTCAGAAACAGATTAGCATCATTTCATTGGATAACTTTGATTAATATAGCATCTAGTGTGTTATCCTCTCTTATTCTCATTTTCAATCTTCACAATTTGTTTTTGAGACATAGTTCATTCTGTAGCTCAAGCTGGTTTTGAAGTGACAATTCTCCTGACTCAGCCTCCTAAATTCTGGGATTACAGGTGTGTGATACCACATTCTGCCCAGCGTTCACAGTTTTGCACAATACTACATTTCATCTTGTCTTCCATGTGCTACACTTAAAATGATATCTTTTTTTTGCTTCTTCAACAAAATGCTAGTGAATTAATTGACAATAATATCTTTGAGGATAGTTGACTATCCTCACAAAATTCTAGGTAATTTTTTCTGAGGGTAATATTGACTCTACTACCCTGTTTGTTTGTTTGTTTTTCCCTTTTATTTCTAGTGGAGAATTTTCTTATTAGTACCATTACCATTTTAGTGAAAAGTGTTTTTCTCCATACCTTATTTATTGGTCCATGAACACTTGATTTTGGAAGATGCTGTTTAAAACACGTTTTCCCTACAATGCAGCACATTATACTCTGAATTAGAGAAGACCCTGTAATGCTCCTGCTGAAGAATGATTTAAGGGGCTTTCATTTGGTGGTTTGGCTAAATTACAGAAGAAGTTAATGGAGTTGGTTAGGATTCCTTTAAATACAAAATTCCTGTGTACATGGGTCTTTCTTAATTATGACTCATTAGAATTAGTCTGGAGAAAGTTCAGATCCTACTCTTGAAAGAGGCATAAAGGTTTTTTTTCTCATTAAACTTGTTTTAATGGGTCTCAAAATTCTGTGACAGCTTTTTTTGTTTGTTTATTTGTCTGTTTTTTGTTTTTTGAGACAGGGTTTCTCTGTGTAACAGCCCTGGCTATCCTGGAACTCTCTCTGTAGACCACACTGGCCTCAAACTCACAGAGATCTGTCTGCCTGCCTCTGCCTTCTGAGTGATGGGATTAAAGGCATGCGCCACCACTGCCCAACCTGTGACAGATTTTTTGTGACATTATTTCCATTAAAAAGTACTGGCTTTGAAAACTAATAACTTAAAACTCCCCCCACACACAGACAGACACACATGCAAACAAAAAATGGTTCAAAAACCATTCTCTTTTCCTAAGGAAGGTTTTACCCTGAATTGTTATCATTATCTTGTATTTTACTATTATACTTAAATGGTCAATTGAGACCTTCTTCCACCACTGAGTAAGCTTGGGTTGGCAGTTGTTAGGGATAATATTCATTTAGCCTTCTGAGATTTCTGGGAAGACTTGGTGACCTTGTCATCTCCAGCAATCTTCTTGCCCATGTCTCTGATGACACCCATAGTAACTGTCTGAATCATGTCACTTACAGCAAAAATGACCCAGGGAAGGATACTTTCATGATACACATGGGTTTGCCTGCAGCCATATTAGCAATAGATGCATCATCAGATTTCAAGAACTTTGGGCCAGCTTCCAGCTTCTTGCCAGTGGATGATCAATACTTCCTTTAAGCTCAACAAACTGGCAGGCTATGTGAGCTGTGTGACAACCCAGTACAGGGACATAGGCAGCACTAATTTGGTCTGGATGATTCAGGAAACCATTGGTGGGTAATTTTTGCTGACACCAGCAACTTTACCACATCTAATGTCTTTGACAGACATGTTCTTTACAGTGAAGCCCACATTATCCCCAAGATGAGCTTCACTCAAAGCTTCATGGTACACTTCAAAAGATGTTACTTTTGTTGTGACATTGACTAGAACAAAAGTAACCACTGTGCCATGTTGAGAACACCAGTCTCTGCTTGTCCACAGGGACAATACCAATACCACAAATTTTATAGACATCCTGGAGAGTCAGACACCAAGGTTTGTCATTTGGATGAGTTGGTGGTGGGATACAATCCAAAGCTTCCAGCAATGTGGACACACTGGCACTACCATCTTTGTGGGTGACTTTCTATCTCTTGAACCAAGGCATATTAGCACTTGGCTCTAGTATGCTGTCACCATCACAGCCAGAAATTGGCACAAATGCCATTGTGTCAGGGTTGTAGTGAATTTTCTTAATGTAGATGCTGAGTTTTTTAATATTTTCCTCTTACATTTTTGGCCTATAGAGTGGCCCCATGGAATACATTTTGTTGATACCAACAACTAGCTGTTTCACACCTGGGGTGTAAGCCTGGAGGTCATGATCATGGGTCTGCCAGTTCTCAGAGTTTACAGTTTAAAATTCAATAACACCAGTAGCAATCCAGACAGCACAGTCTGCCTGAGATGTAATCATGATTTTGATCAAGTCTCTGCATCTTGTCTATCAATGACAGTCAAAAAATATTTTCAAATTTCCACAGGTGATGTCAATAGTAACAACATGTTCATGCTCAGCTTTCAGTTTATCCAAGATATGGACATCTTTGAAGAATCCCTTTGCTGTCTCAGAAGCCTTCTCCAACTTTTCAATGGTTTGTTTGTTGATTGCACCATATCCATAGATCAGGTGGCCAGTCCTGGTAGACTTGCTCAGATCTACTGTTTAATGAAGATGATACTGATATGAGTCTTTTCCTTTCTCATTTTGGCTTTGAATTTGTGGTGGTTTTCATAGCACTTATGTACTGACAACCAACCCACTGCAAAAAAGTGGCTTAAATATTTTTACTGTTATTGCTTTAGATTTTATTACCAGTTATTTGAAATTTACAAATAAAATACAAATTTATTTTGGTTACAGTTTCACCATTTTTAGTTTTTTCCAATGGAAAGAAAAAATATCCTTTTTTACTTCAATTTTAAAATAATATGTGTTTGTGTTTAAGCAGCGTGAGAACGTTTAAACATGAACCAATTGATCTAGCTTTCATGTATTTTTGTCTTGTAGGCTAGAAATAATTTCAATGTATATTGTAGGATATCCCTATTGATAAATTTTAGCAGGAGAAATAGCCTGCTCATCTGGGGAATTGCTTGTTTATTAAATAAGAGTTAACTAACTATGATGGTCATTTTGTCAACTTGAATGGATCTGGAATCTGGAATCAACAAAGAAGCTTGCCCCTGAGTGGATATAGAAGGGTATTTCCTGGAATCATTAAATGATGGGGAAGACTCTCTTGCAGGACAGGCAGTGCTTTCCAGGCATCAGCCTAGATATAAGGACAACCAAGGAAAAAACTTTTGCTTTTTGCCTACCTACTTTCAGTGTTTGCTTGTGAATGCATCTACCTTGTTGGTGCTTCTACTGATAGCAAACATTGTTAGACCATTAATAACATCCACCCCCAGTTTCCTGAGTGGAAAACAAGTATTTTATTTCCTCCATCAAGGAGACACCTTAGTGTGATTAACATTACTAGTTTCTCCAATGTTTATCTGTGAGCATGAGGACCTCATGCACTCTACAGAAAGCCATTTTCAAAGACTTCTGTAAGCATAGAGAAAACAAAACTTGAGGGGGATTTAGAGTAGTTTGAAGAACAAAAAATGCAGGCTTCTAGGTCAATAAGAATTGACATGTTTAGCTATTTGTCCCTGTGCTTTATCCAACCATGGTCTCAACAATTCTCGCTCATATAAACCCTCCTCATTCTCGATAATGGGACTCCCAGAGATCCACCCGGGGCCTAGCCATGGATCTCTGCATCCAGATCCCTCAGTATTTGGATGGGGTTTCTAGCACGACAATTAGGGTGTTTGGCCATCCCATCACCAGAGTAGGTCAGTTTGGACTGTATCTCGACCATTGCCAGCAGTCTGTTGTGGAGGTATCTTTGTGGATTTCTGTGGGCCTCTCTAGCACTTTGCTTCTTCCTGTTCTCATGTGGTCTTCATTTACCATGGTCTCCTATTCCTTGTTCTCCCTCTCTGTTGTTGCCAAACAAATGGAAACACATGAACTATGAACCAATGGCTGAGGGGTCACCAGCTGGATCAGGCCCTCTGAATGGGTGAGCCAGCTGATTGGCTTGATCTGTTTGGGAGGCATCCAGGCAGTGGGACCAGGTCCTGTGCTCATTGCATGAGTTGGCTGTTTGAAACCTGGGGCCTATGCAGGATCACTTGGCTCGGCCTGGGAGGAGGGGACTGGACCTACCTGGACTGAGTCTACCAGGTTGATCTCAGTCCGTGGGGGAGGCTTTGCCCTGGAGGAGGTGGGAATGGGGGGTGGGTTGGGGGGAAGGTGAGGGGGGCCATAGGGGGGAGAACAAGGGGATCTGTGGCTGATATGTAGAACCGAATTGTATTGCAAAATAAAAGTACAAATTAAAAAAAAATTGACGTGTTTAGAATAAGCACTCAATAATATTTAGAATAATCTCGTTTGTTTATTTTATTTGAGACAGGGTTTCTTTGTGTAGCCTTGGTTGCACAGCTCTTTAGACCAGGCTGGCCTGGAACTCACAGAGATCCACTTGCCTCTGCCTCCTGAGTGCTAGTATTAAAGGCATGCACCACCATTGCCTGGCTAGAGTAATCTTATATGCAAAAAGGTATAAAAATAGAAAGAACCGCACAGAACACTGAAAAAGGTTTAGGGAAACTGTCAAGTTGTTAAATCAAATATTTCCTACCCACTCTGCATTAGATCCTTTAGGATTTTTCTGTTCATAAACCATAGGTTTCTAGTTCAATTGAACATTTTATTCTTTTTGGTACTTCATATCTAAATGTAGACCACATTGAAGACCATCTCATAGTGGCAGATTCCTGTGGACAAAACATTCTGCTAATTTTTGGCAGAATTCATCAGGATAAACTAATGAAGATTTAAATTGTTCCTAGCCATTTACACAGTCTCCTCTAAAATGAGAAACTAAGAAGATCATCAAGTCAGTAATTGAAACTCAGATAGTTTCTGTTGCATTTTTATTCATCCTTGTGACAGGCAAGTAATTCTTATCCAGAAAAACAAGGGTGAGGATGGAAATTCATCAGGATTTTAAGTTCAGGTAGAGTCATCTTCTGATTCCCCATGGAATCAAATCCCAAACACTGTCATTATGAACTTGTGTTCTGTTTTCATACATATTCCTTTATTTAAGATGATCAGTACCTCTCCTCCACCCATCCCCAAGGATTCAACAATCTTACAGTACATTTATGATTTGGGGTGTGGGGAATGAGGGCCTAACTTTATAATGATAAATTCAAGAGCCCTGAAGAAGCCACAGTGAAGCAGTTCATTTATAGTTCTGTAGAACCTGACTTCAGCCTAACTGACATGGTAGGCATGCCGTGGGAGTTCAAAAGCAGTTTTTGTAGTCCTGAATACAGGTCCCTTCCCCTTTTCTCACTGGCTGAATACTGAGTAGTTGGGAGAGTGTAATCTTTCTTGTACATAACCTACATTTATTATTTTCCTACTGGCATTAAGTTATGATATTATTCCTTCAAGATGAGAGGTTTACTGTCTACAGAATCAGGTCACAGTGCCTCTTAGAGGTGACAGGCCTTTGCCGTGAAAGTCACCAGTAGGTAGGTGCCTTGACAGGCCTGAAAACTGAAGACAAGTTTGTGCTGCTACACCATCCAGTAATCTAGGTTTATAAAAGACTGGGGGAAAGAAAAGAAAGAGAAAATAAACATTCTCTTCATCTCTGTAGTCCTTGAGCCATTTATCCCATAGCTAGATCACATATTAAACTATAGCACCTTACTTTGGAGTGAATTTTATAAAAGGTAAGTCTTTCCTTTCTTCCCAGATACCTGTTACTTAGAGACTCTAATTGTATCAACTTAGAGGCTGGAAAAGTAGCTCAGTGGTCATTTGTTGCTTTTTCAGAGGACCATGGTTCAGTTCCCAGTACTCATTTTGTGGCTCATAACTTCCTGTAACCTCCATTCCAGGGAATCTGATACACTTTTCTGGGCTCTGCAGGCAGACACCAGGCATGCACATGATACATATACAGACAGACAGACAGACAGACAGACAAAACACTCATGCACACTACATAAAATAAGCTAAATACATTAGCTTAGTCACATGTGAAGCCTGCCAGTGAGTTTTTTTTTTGAGATTTATTATTTTTATTTTACTTGTTTTGTTCATATGTATGCCTGTATACCATGTCCATGTAATGCCTGCAAAAGCCAGAAGAGGGTGTCAGATCCCTTGGAACTGGAGTTAAGATTTTTGTTTTGTTTTCCATTTTCTCATAGTCTTTGTTTCATTTTGTTTCTTTTTCTTTACAGATGTCTTGATTTTTTAACTTTCTTTTTATTTATTCTATGTATCTTTTATTATATCATGTATTTTGATCCCTTCATCTTCCCATCCCTTCACCCCCTCCAGTAAAACAAAATTTAAGAGAAAAAAGGGGGGAAAAAAGGAAGAGGAAAAAAATTTAAAATCTCATCACAGAAGCTGCAGTGTGATACAATGAGCCATTCCGTAAACCCCTTGTCCATGTATCTTTACTTGCAAGTGTTCATGGCAAAGAGGCCTCTTGTTACTACTCTATCAATGCTGGGCCCTCACTAGGTCTCTTCTTGGATATCCTGTTGTTGCCCTGTGTTGTGGAGATCCTGCAGCTTTGGGTCTATAGGTCAGGTCCCTTCATGTGCTCCAGTAGATCATAGATGGGGTGGATGTTGGGGTGGGCCAAGTCATAACCCTGGTTCTGGGCCTGGGCAGCTGCAGGGTTGGTCCGCCTGCCAGCTCTTCCTTGTCCTCACCACCAGGGTGAGCTCTCCATCATTGCCCTGGCTAGATCACCTCCTGCAGTGATGAGCAAGGTGAGGCCAGTTCTCCTGTTTTCATGCCCTCAGGGTTGGCTCTCCCACATCTACCCCCATCAGGGACAGCTCTACTGTGTTGCCCAGGTGAGGTACAGGGGCCACTCTCCTCAGCGCTGCAGCTGGTGAGGGGCAGGGACAGTCCTCCTGCTCTTATGATCCCAGGGCCAGCTCCTCCACCAATCTCAGGCATTGATGGGCCAGAGGTTGATGGGGGAGGGTATCTCTTCTCTGCCCCCAAATGTCAAGATGAGTAATGGGGACAGGTTAAGGTGGTTGTTAGCCAACACTAGGAATTAAACTCCAGTCCTCTGGAAGAACAGTAAGTGTTCTTAACTGTTGAGCCATTCTGAGGTTAATCTGATAAACTCAAGAAGTCTATTGTACTTTTATTCTAAAAAAGATGATAGTACTTCAGTTCTTGTAGGGGTTTACAGCAGTGCATTCCTGTCTTTTACACATTTCACCGTGATCTTCAGGATTGTGAATGTTATCTGAGATGTGGTGACCTTTTGCAATGTTGTAAAGAGATGATCTGGAAGACTGGCTTCTATTTATTCTTCAGCCTGCAAAACTGACCTCACTTTTCATACAGTGTATTATCTGAGATATAGTTTATCCTACAGAGAGTGAATTCAGCTTTGACAGAATTCAAGTTTCTCAGAAATTTCTTATATTACTAAGAAATAATTAATGGATTTTCTGGCTTTCAATGGCTCCTAAAAGCAGTGGGTTCCCAACTTCTAAAAATCATCATATTTTTATGTGATTGATTTTGTCCTTGGTAGCAGAGACTTGTTTTGGAAATCTAAATATTAAGTACTTTGTGATATCAAATTACCTCTGGAAAAGCTTCATAGACTTGAGTTTTCCCAATCACAAACCATTCTACTTATCTTTAAATGACTGCTCTGGACAGTACTGTAGAGTGCCAATGCAACACCACCGCTGTCGTCACTAATGAAGTGCTCTTTTCAGGCTCTCACTGAACCAGAGACTTCTGACTTGGTTTTAGGATCTTCCCTAAACTTGATGCTGTTTCCTGCTGTGTAACCTTTATTTCTCACTGAGAATTCATGTCATTTCTCAGCAAGGAGGCTTACCTCTTATGTAATTTTGTTACTTTCCCCTTCACAAATTCTATTCATCATTGTAAGATTTTAAATCATAATACTTAAAAATTTCTCAGAGAAAGGAACCACACTATCGTGTAGCTTATGATCAAGAACTGATTGTGCCTTTAGCAGATTTACTGCAAATCTCCCTAGAAATCCCACTGGAGTATTATTTGTTGCCTCACAACTTATTTATGGGGATAGTAGACAGAAACTTGTCAGGCAGTTTAGGGGAGAGGACCCTGATTGTGAACAATATTTCCTTGGCTAAAATGCTGGATATGTCCTAAAATTTCTTAGCAGTTTTGTTCTCACCAGACCAAACACTTCATCTCCTCCTAGTACCTCCATCTAGTAGAGTCATATTAACTATAAGGCAGTGACCCTCGATGGTATCTCATTTCTGAGGACCTATTCTTGCTTGGCATGATCTTTGCCTTCTCCCTTTCTCTTCTCACCTGTGAATCCAGAAGACATGTTCCAAAAAACTTGACCTCTGTTGTCTGTGGATCTCATTGTTTGAAAGCTACTGATTAAGTAGAAGCTTTGTATGAACATAAGGGTCTAGCAACCTAAGTCAGGTTAAAGCCCACCTAAGATGGGAAAAGGGTCTCCATTGAACTCAAAGACATCCCTCATTGCCCAAGTGATTACTTCCAATATACAAATATCAGGGATCATATTTCATAACAGATCTTAAGTCACTCCTGGAATTTGACCCCTTATCAGAAGTAAACTTAGCTGGGCATGGCGAGGCATTCTGAAAGCTAAAGCAAGTCAATCTATATGAGTTTGAGGCTAGCTTGGCCTACATCCTGAGTTCCAGGCCAGCCATAGCTACACATTGAGATCCTATATCAAAAACAAAACAAAAAACCCTTAAAAATAAATGAATAAG
The DNA here is from genome assembly GCF_007827085.1 of Peromyscus californicus insignis. NCBI lineage: Eukaryota > Metazoa > Chordata > Mammalia > Rodentia > Cricetidae > Peromyscus > Peromyscus californicus. The sequence goes on from NW_026294525.1 coordinate 50,162,438, forward strand.
CTATATGGTAAAATTTTTAATTTTACATTTGTCAGATCTTACCAACTGGTAAGACATTCATACGAAGTAGGGCATTGGGGAAGTCTACAGTTTTGGAATGATCTGGGAACAAAATGTGTGTGTGTGTGTGTGTGTGTGTGTGTGTGTGTGTGTGTGTGTGTTTGTGTGCAAAATGCTCTTTACATATAATAAAATTTGCCATCTTAATTGTATAGTTTGGTTGCATTTAGTATATGTACAATTTTATGTAGCTATTACTACTATCTACTTTTAGAAGGTTTTTATCATCTCAGATAGAAACTATATATTAACTGCTGTGGGATAGTCTTTCTATGTGCTATGAATATGTGTTGCTACCACTGGTTAATAAAGAAGGTGCTCTGGCCTATGGCAAGACAGGTTATAGCCAGGCTAGAAATCCAAGGAAAGATACAGAGAGAAGAAAGGCAGAGTCAGGGTAGACACCATCCAGCCACCCAAGGAGCAAGATGCCAGCAGACTCATAATACCATGCCCTCATGGCAAAATACATATTAATAGAATGGGTTAATTTAAGATGTAATACCTAGCTATCAATAAGCCTGAGCCATAGACAAAACAGCTTGTAATTAATATTAAGCCTCTATGTATTTATTTTATAAAAATGGTTGCTGCCTGGGTGGGACCGAGAAACTTCAGTCTACATTTAAACACTGCCCTTGCCTCTCAGTGCCAGTAAATTCTGTTGTATTTCCTGTCTATGAACTTCCCTATTCTAGCCACCTCTTATAAATAGAATCATACAATATTTTCTGTTTGTGGCTTATTTCATTCATCTCCAGAACCATGAGACAATGAATTTATGTTGTATGTGCTGCCCAGTCTTTAGTATTTTGTTATGTTACCCCAGTTAGCTAAAAGATTCATTTAAGATTAAAAAGATTAAATAAGCTTGTGTATTAGATAGGTTCTCACTCTGTAGCACACCCACACTGGCCTTGATTTTATAATCCTCTTGCCTCTGCCTCTTGAGTGATGGAATTATAGCTGTGTACAATCTTGATTAAATAACTTTTAAATTCTCTAAAACTTTAAAAAAGTTGGATATCATAAAGATTGAAGCATACAAGAGCATGCTACATTGGGTTAAAGGAATACTTAAGTGGCCACTACAATAGGCAGTTATCATCATTAAATTTCCGTGTCTCCTATAGTCATAGAGGTCAATCATTCTGAGAGGTTGAAAGAGTCTACTATGCTATTTTGATGATTGATCTTCATTGTCAATTTGACTAGGTTTGGAAGCCCTCAAGAGACACATCTCTGAGCATGTGTATGAAAGCATTTCCAGAGAGTTCAACTGAGGAAGGCAGACTTACCTGATACAGCACCATCACATGGATGGGAGTCCCTCATTGAGTAAAAAGACTTAAAACAAAAACAAACAAACAAAAATTACAAAGTAAGCTAAATATCAACATTATGTCTTTCTCTTTCCTGATTACCAGTACAAAGTGATCAGCTGCCTCGTTCTTCTGTCCGTCATACCTTAGGAGTCTTTGACTGCTATGCCTCCATCACTATGGTGGACTGTACCTTCAAACTGTGATCCAGAGTAAGTCCCTTCTTCCTTATGGTATGTCTTGTTATGTATTTTGCTACAAGAGTAAGATGGTAACTAAAACAGAAAGCCAATGATTGGCTTCAGAAATTGGAAAGAATAACTGTAATGTTCTGGTTGTAAATTGCCTTAGGATATTCTCTGAATTTTCAGAAAAGACATTTAGTAGATGTACTAGATAGTTTTTCTGTCAGCTTGACACAGGATAGAGTGATTTCAGAAGTTATTTCCATTGAGAAAGTGTTCCTAAGATTGTCCTGTGGATTAGCCTGTGGGTCATTTTCTTGATTAATGATTTATGTGAGCAGGCCTATTCTAAAGGAGATGGTGCCATTCGTGGGTAGGTGGTCATGGATGATATAGGAAAGCATGTTGAACAAGCTATGAGGAGCAAGCCAGTAAACAACATTTTCCATGGCTTCTGCTTCACTTCCTGCCTCCAGGTTTTATTATTTTACATCCTTTCTGACCAGTACCATTTGCTGAAGATTCTGTCTTTTCTCTGGTATGTATTGTAAGTCTCTTTGTAAAAAACCTTGGTGGATGTAGGAGTGATCATGTAAAACATTTTGTAAGGTGTCATGGGTAATTTCAAGGCAAGGAAGATAGAATACTGTGATGATACATTGTATACCTTAATAAAATTTGCCTGAAGATCAGAGGACAGAACAAGCCACTAGATTAAACATAGAAGCCAGGCAGTGGAATTACACACCTTTAATCCTAGCACTCAGGAGGCAGAGATCCATCTGGATCTCTGTGAGTTCAAAGCCACCATGGATTACATAAGATTGACCCAGTCTAGGTGAGAAAAAGAGCCAGGCAGTGGTAGCACACATCTTTAATCTCAGCATTTGGGAGTCACATTCCTTTAATCCCAGCACTAAGAAAGAAGTGATATGGATGGACAGAGAAAGGTATGTAAGGCATGAGGAGGCAGGAACTAAAAGCCTTTCATGCTGAAGGCTTTTCAGCTGGGGACTCAGAGACATTCAGTTAGAGGATTCCTGGAGTTGGAGAGGTAAGAGGTGGCAGTGGCTTGTTCCTTTGTCTTTCTGATCTGTCAGCATTTACTCCAATATCTAGTACCGGGATTTTTATTAAAAGGCCATTCAGCAATTCATGTAAGATCTGGCATCCAACTTTCGGGGCATGAATTCATGAAAAAGCCGCTTGCCAGAGCTACATGAGGCCAGAGTCCCTACCCTGCCAGCTAAGATTTTTGTTGCAGCCTCTCTGCAGCAAACTCCATAGTTTTGGGGCTCCAAAAACCACAGGAGTTAGCCACTTTTGCACATTTTTCCAGTGTGGATACCTGGAACTTTGACTTCTTTCCTCTCCTGGTGGGTTCTGGCTTTCTCTGGGTTCCCTCCTTGGGCTGCTGTCACATCGTCATCTGAATTGTCACTGTCAGCAGATTTGGTGAGTCAACTGGGATTTCTTAAGTGGAAGAATAAGTTAAAAGAAAGTTTTTTTTCACCACATTAAAAAATGGGAAACATTTTTACAGTGGAAGGAGTTTGATCTCTGTTTGATAATATGCTTGATGGTCTGAAAATGGAACAATTAAATGAGAGGATAATTAATGTTGATGGGATTTATGTAATGTCAATTATAAATATTATTTGGTTGATCATTTCTGTTTTATCATTAAAAAAGTTGGTTAATATGAGTGCCAAGAAAAAAGATTTAGAAAAACCTGTTAAAACAGATCATAGAGATATTCAGACAGAGACAGGAGAATTTAAAGGAGAACCAATCTCAGTATTTCATTATAAAGTTACAGAGAAACAGCCTAAGGCTATCAAACAGCCAACCTTAATTTATCCAATATCCTTACAGGAACTACCAAATGAAAGATATCTCCAAGACTGGATACAAGCTGATTGGACTCCTGTGCAAATGTTAGATTTGAGGAGATTCAAAGAAGCAATAATCTCATATGGCATCCATTCATCTTTTGTGAAGCAGATGTTAAACTTGTGGTCAACTTGTAATACAAAGACAATCTTTATATGAAGACCAACTCCAGTTTTATGCTGAATGGCAGCCTTGAATGTCTGGGGCAGAATTGAAGAAGTAGGAAGGAAAATTAAGTCATTTACAAAAGTTTAACAGGGCCCAAAAGAAACCTTCACTGATTTCTTACAAAGACTGAAGGCAGCAGGAAATAGAATGATACCAAATTCAGAAGCTAGGCAAATAATAACTGAATCTCTGGCTTTTAAAAATGCTAATGCATAATGCAAAAGGGTAATTAGGTCATTAAAGGCAAGATCAGCACCCTTGGAGGAATGTATCTGAGATAGAATTAATGTTGAATCTCATGATCATGGTGATGCTTAGAAAGGAGAAGTTATTCCCAGAGGTTTGAAGAAAAATAATAATGTCAAATGTTTCAATTGTGGTAAACAAGGGCACCTAAAAAGTGACTATAAACAGGGTGTTCCTAGAAATATGTTTTCTCAAGGAATAATCCCAACAGAATGACCCTCCCTTCTGGATGATGCTGAAAGTATGGCAAAGGCAGACATTAAACTAACAAATGTAGATCAACAAGGGACAGACAAGGTAAGCCTTTGCATTTGCTGTCAGGAAACTCCTTGAGGGGCCTCTCTCAGGCCCCCATGTCAAATTCGGTTCAGTCCTTTCCTGTCACCATGGAAGAAACTCCTTCTCAGAGCAATTAAAGAACTTAATGTCTATTGTAAAAAACCATATTGCTCAGGGTGATAGAACAGCTGTAGAAGAAAGAACAAAAAATTTGGTAGAAACCGTAAAGTGAAATTTTTGGCAAACTTCTATAAATGGACAAAGACCAAAATTAAAAATATGAATAAATTACATTCTCATTGAAGGTCTTGTAGACACAAGTACAGATGTAACAATAATTGCATCAGAATTTTGGCATCCAAATTGGCATCTTCATGAGGTAAATGTTCAACTTTTAGGAACTGGCACATTATCCCAAGTGAAACAGTGCATGAGATGGGTCAAATGTATAGGGCTAGAAGGACAGAGAGGAAAATTGAAGCCATATGTGTCTAATATAGCTATGAATTTATGGGGACATGATTTGTTAAAGCATTGGAATGCACAGATTAACATTCCTCCAATCTCAGAAATGAACCATAAACTAACATATGTTTCTGAGAAAAATATTAGGAAGTATTATAAAGAACAGTCACTAACCATCCAGATTGTACAAGAACAAGACACAACAGCTGCTGATATTTCAAAGACACCAAATTCCCTACCTTTAAAATGGTTAACAGACAAGCCTACATGGGTTCAGCAAAGGTTTTTAATAACAGAGAACTACAGGCCTTAGAACAGCTGGTACAAGAGTAGTTAAATGCTCAGCATATTGAAGAATCAACCAGCCCTTGGAATTCTCCTGTATTTGTTGTTAAAAATAAATCTGCTAAACGGAGAATGGTAACAAATCTAAAAGCTGTTAACAAGGTAATTCAGCTAATGGGCTCTGTACAATCTGAAATTCCTTTGCTTTCTCTGTTACCTAAAGGATGGCCTCTTATCGTTATCAGTTTAAAAGAACATATCTTCTCAATACCATTACAAGAAAAAGACAGAGAAAAATTTGCCTTCATGGTGCCTACATATAATAATTCTCAGCCTGTTAAGAGAGATCAATGGCAGGTTCTCCCACAGGGAATGTTAAATAGCCCAACCCTGTGCCAATATTTTGTACAACAGCTGTTGGAATTAATATGTAAACAATTTCCTCAATGTATAGTGGCGTCCAACGTGGTGGCAAGAGTTTCCACCTAAAACCTGAAAAAAAAGATTCTAAAATGGAGCTAAAAACAGCTTCCTAATTGTCTCTCTCAAATGAGCGGCAGCTGCTGGTTTGAGCTACTGGCGGGTTGCTGGCATGCGCGCTTGACCTGCAGTATGGCGGGAATGAGGCCTCTACAAATGGCACATTAAGCTACATTGTGGATTTAGCCTTTGCTAGTACAAAACAAAAAAAGAGGTTTCTGGGCTACACGCTGCTTGGATAAAAGCATAGACCCACAATAGCTCCCAGAGCTGGTGGTAAAGTACCACACCATGTTGGGAAGCTGAGGTGGGTGGAGCCAGCAGCCACAGCTGCTGCAGCTTAAAGCAATAGATTCACAATAAGACAGATTCAGATGTAATAGTTTAAAATGTGTGTAAAATATATGTAGGCTTAAAAGAGACAAAAAAAGGTGATATATACAGTATAGAAACAAATACATGGTTTTAAAAAATAAAGTCTTTAAAGAGACAGTAAAATTAATATAAAAAATAAGCCACGTAGAGATGACTATTACACAGAGAGTCTGGATTGTGTTGTCTTTGGGATTCTTAACTACAGAGAGATATTTGATTGTAAAGGAAGCTGAGTTAAACCAGTATATATATTTTAAAGATACTTTGACTTCAAAATTTGGATGTAAGGATATGTTGCTTTGGAAAAGAGTCTCTTTTGTTTCCACAGAAAGCAAGAGGCTATAGATTTGTTCCAGAGTAAGATACATCAGGTTTGACCAGCCAAGACCCCCTGAAAGGTCTCTGATGACACCATGGCCCAGATGATCCAACATCCAGAACCGTTTCAAGACAACTGGCTCAGATGATACAGCATCACGGACTACTCCATGATCCTAAAATTTTCTTTGTTTCCCCAGAAGATACAGCGCCCCCCTCCAGCAGGAAGTAGTAAGAGAAGCTACGCCCAAATTCCCAAATATACCAAGCTGACTTTGGAGATGTGTAAAGGTTAAAACCTTCCTTTTTAAGAAAAGAAAAGGGGAAGTGCTGTAAGATGGTCTGTATGTCAAATGTGTTGCTGATTGGTCAATGAATAAAACACTGATTGGCAGTAGCCAGGCAGGAAGTATAGGCAGGACTAACACAGAGGAGAATAGAGAGAACAGGAAGCTGGGTGAGAGAGACACTGCCAGCTGCCATCAGGACAAGGAAGATGTAAAGTACCGGTAAGCCACAAGCCACGTGGCAAGGTATAGATTAATAGAAATGGATTAATTTAAGCTGTAAGAACAGTTAGCAAGAAGCCTGCCACGGCCATACAGTTTGTAACCAATATAAGTCTCTGTGTTTACTTGATCGGGTTTGAGCGGCTTGGGACTGGCGGGTGAGAGAGATTTGCACTGACCGTGGGCCAGGCAGGAAAACTCCAGCTACAGTATAGTTTATTATTTCATGGATGACATTTTACTAGCTGATTCAAATGTAGATACTTTAGAAAGAATGTTTGAAGAAGTAAAGCAAATTTTGCCTTGTTGGAGACTTCAAATTGCTTCTGAAAAGATACAAAGAGCAGATTCTATTAATTATTTAGGATATAAAATAGGTCTTCAAAAAGTTAGATCCCAAAAGGTGCAAATTAGGAGAGATTGATTATGGACTCTTAATGACTTTCAAAGACCATTAGGAGACATTTCCAATCTACGGACCACTATTGGGGTAAAAAGTGATGAACTGAGTAATTTGTTCAAAACCTTAGAGTGTGACAAGGACTTAAGTAGTCCAAGAGAATTATCAGCTGAAGCTGAGAGAGAATTGGCTTTGGTGGAAAAGAAAATACAGGATGCACATGTGAATCATTTGGATCCAAAGATTGATTGCATTTTGGTTGTTTTACCCTCTAAGCATTCTCCTACAGGAATTTTAATAGAAAGGCAAGACATTATATTGGAATGGATATTTCTACCAAATAAACAGAATGAAAAATTAAAAACTTATATGGAAAAGATTCTGAATTGATTTTAAAAGGAAAATTGAGACTTCATTGTTGTGGGATGTTCTGTATGTTAAATGTGTTGCTCTGATTGGTTAATAAATAAAACACTGATTGGTCAGTAGCCAGGCAGGAAGCATAGGCAGGACAAAGAGAGAAGAGAATTGTGGGAACAGGAAGGCTGAGGCAGAGAGACGCTACTAGCCGCTGCCATGAAAAGATGTTAAGATACTGGTAAGCCACGAGCCACGTGGCAACTTATAGATTAATAGAAATGGGTTGATTTAAGATATAAGAACTAGACAGCTAAGAGCCTGAACCATTAGGCCAAACAGTTTAAATAATATAAGAGTCTGTGTGTTTATTTTATAAGTGGGCTTCAGGACTGCTGGGGCTTGGTAGGAGCTGGAGAGAAGCTCTCCAGCTACACTTCATCAATTAGCAGGAATAGACCCAGCAGAAATTGTAGTATCTTTAACTAATGATGAAACTGACAAATTATGGGCAGAACGTGAACCTTGGCAAAAAGGTTGCAGTAATTTTTTTGGGATAGATTAACAACAAATATTCCAAAAGCAATAGAACTCAACTTATAAAGAGAACTAACTGGATACTGCCTCTCATTGCACAGGAAACACCAATATCTGGACCCCCTACAGTTTGTACTGAGGCAAACAAGTCAGGAAAGGCAGGTTACAAATCAGAATATTTAAGTAAAGTGATTCAAAGTCCCTATAATTCTGTCCAAAAATTGGAATTATATGCCATTCTGATGGTATTAATGGATTTTTTGGAAACTCTCAACATAGTTACTGACTCCCAGTATGCTAAAAATATGGTCTCACACATTGAAAGTGCTGAATTTATTCTTGATGAGTCAGAATTAACTTTGTTATTTATTCAGTTACAAGAAATAACCAGGAATAGGAATCATCCCTTATATGTAACTCACATCTGATCCCATACAAGTCTGCCAGACCCTCCAGCACAAGATAATGATGAGATTGATAAACTTTTGATAGGAAATGTGCTGGAAGCTTCAGAATTTCATAAAAACCATCATGTCAATAGTAAAGGTTAAAAAAAAAAGATTTTCCCATAACCTGACAACAAGCCAAGGAAATGTCCTACTTGTTCTTTATACAATCAAACTCCACTACCAGCAGAATATAACCCAAAGGGTACTTAGCGGAATGAAATCTGGCAGATGTATGTGTTTCATTTTGAAGAATTTGGAAAATTAAAATATGTACACCACACCATTGATTCCTAGTCAGAATTTCAATGGGCAACTGCTCTGAGTTCTAAAAAGGCTGATTCTGTAATCACACATTTACTAGAATTTATGGCCACCATGATTATACCTGTACAAATTAAGACTGACAATGCTCCAGTATGTCTCAGGTAAAATGAAACAGTTTTTTGCTTATTACAATATAAAGCATATTACAGGTATACCACATAATCCTATAGGCCAAATAGTCATAGGAAGATCAAATGGAACTCTAAAGGGTATGCTACATAAACAGAAAGGGTTAACAAAGACCCCCAGAAATAGATTACATAATGCTTTATTAACTTCGAATTTTCTCAGTGCTGATGAGAAAGGAACAACAGCTACAGAGATACATTGATTAATAGAAAAAAAACTACAGAATTAAATCAGCCTGTATACTTTAAAGATGTGCTAACCTCAGAATGTAAACCAGGATATGTGTTACGTTGGGGTGAGGTTTTGCTTTTGTTTCCATGGGAGCTATGGATACTATCAAAATTGATAACGGTTCAATTTGAACAAGAGAGACCTCTTAATTAGAAGAGTTGATAGTTCATCAACCAGCATGACCATTTAATTTAAATTAACTTATATGACTAGCAAAAGCTTTTCATTTGATCAGATATAACTTGCCCAATGGGACCTTCCCATTGTTAGGGTTGGGAAAGGATTTTGCTTTTGTCTTTCAGGAGAATGAAGGCTAAGGAATCTGAAGATCACTGGACAAATGAGCCATCTGATGAAAAAGGACAAATCATCCAGAAAAAATGTCCCACAAAAAAGATTTTCTTTAGTGAACCATGACCATGCCTAATAATGACCTTTGAAGTCTTTGAAAAGATAATGCAATCCCACAATGATGATTTCACATAGACTATGATAACGCCACCAAGCTGACAAACACCACCCAAAGATTGGCTTTGAACTAAAACTGTTCAATCCCCGAATATCAAATAGGAGCAAAACCTTTGTCCCAACTCCTTCTCATCAGTCTGGGGAGGGGGCTCTTCAAGTACCTCCAATTTGATTTCCTGACCAATCATAGTATTTGATTGCTCCAGTGAGTCTCTTTCCCATGGGGGGGAAAGCTCTGAGGTAGCTGTTCTCCAGGCCTTCTGTTTCCTTTGGATAATCAGCAGATGGACGCTATACTGGTAAAGGCGGCCTACACATCCCAAGATATAGTGTACATAAATGGCCAAACACCCAGTTACAAACAGATAGGTGTTCCTCAACCAGATTCAGAATAATTAGAACTCACAGACATCTGGGAAATTTGTGCAGCAGGTCTATCAGGAAGCTGGGAATCATTCCTTCCCTTCCCAGACTGCAGGATGTAACATTGGAGGATCAGGAACACAGGTTCATCAAATCTCACTCCAGTTCCTCTGGGGGAGCGTCAACAGACACAGTGTCATCAGGGCCAGCATTCCTCTGTTCCACACACTGCAACAAGTGCTCAGGCAGCCATTGAGTCTCATCTTCTTCCTGTGAAAAACCACAAACATGCCCTCCACCCCATATTACAACAGGGTCAGGTCCCTTCCATAATCTAGTGCAAGGCTCTGAAGATATGATGACTATCTGTATACAAATTAAATAAACTATTTATAAGAAGCTGGAAAACCACAGCTACAGCTCATAATTCTACTATCTGAGATGAAGCTGGAGTTGTTTGTACTACATAACCTTTACCATTGATAATGTAAGCAGCTCTCCCATTGGAGGAATCACCAATAAAAACTGGCATAGAATCTTTTATAGGATCTTTCATCATAACCTTCGGAAATATAAAAGAATGCATTTTGACAAATTTGAACAATTGAGCTGGAAAATGCTTATCAATTTGGCCCCCAAACTGAGAAAAAGCAATTGCCCAAGAATCACTATTTTGAAATAACCAATCAACTTGTTGTTTAGTAAAAGGAACACTGATCACACGTGTTTCTCTACCAAAATATTGCCTAGATTCCATCTAGCTTTTCTGTACTAAACAAGCTACTGCTTCATAATAAGGGTTCAGTACTGGGGCTGGAGATACAGGCAGATGTAACCACAGTAACGGCCCATCTTGCCATAACATAGCTGTTGGAATTATGTCATGTAGGAAGCACACAGGTTTCCTGTGGTTTTGCATAGTCAACATAGCGTACTTGCTGATGTTGAATGGCATGCTCCACCTGAGCAGCACCCATTTAGCAGCATCTATAAGATACCTAGGGGAACTGGGATCACTGTTCTGCTTAAGAATCTCACTGAGGGGCTCAAGATGTCCCATAGACAATTTCAAATAGGCTCACAGCCATTGAATATCCCCCAATAATTTTTGAAAATCATTCAAAGTTTGTAAGCTATCTTCCCTGGGCCATGGTGTCATTAGAGACCTTTCAGGGGGTCTTGGCTGGTCAAACCTTGATGTATCTTAACCTGGAACAAATCCATAGCCTCTGGCTTTCTGTGGGAACAAAAGCAGAGTCTCCTTTCCAAAACAGCACATCCTTACATCCAAATTTTGAAGTCAAGGTACCTTTAAAATATACATTTTGGCATAACTCAACAGCTTTTACAACCAAATGTTTTTCTGCAGTTAAAAATCCCAAAGACAACACAATCCAGATTCTCTGTGTAATATTCATCTTTATGTGGCTTATTTTTTATATTAATTTTACTGTCTCTTTAAAGACTTTATTTTTTTAAAACTATGTATTTGTTTCTATAACTGTATATATCACCTTTTTTGTCTCTTTCAAGTCATGTATATTTTACACACATTGTAAACTATTACATCTGAATCTGTCTTATTGTGAATCTATTGCTTTAAACTGCAGCAGCTGTGGCTGCTGGCTCCACCCACCTCAGCTTCCCAGCATGGCGGTGGTGCATTTTCTGCCAGCTCTGGGAGCTATTGTGGGTCTATGCTTTTATCCAAGCAGTGTGTAGCCCAGAAACCTCTTTTTTTGTTTTGTACTAGCAAAGGCTAAATCTACCACGCAGTTTAATATGCCACTTGCAGAGACCTCATTCCCGCCATACTGCAGGTCAACTGCACATGCTAGGAACCCATAAGTAGCTTAAACTGGCAGCTGCCACCCATTTGAGAGAGACAATTAGGAAGCTGTTTTTAGCTCCGTTTTAGAATCTTTTTTCAGGTTTTAGGTGGAAACTCTTGCCAACATGTTAGACGCCATTTGTAGCTAGAGTTTGCCTTCCTGGCCCACAGTCAGGACAAATCTCTATCACCCACCAGTCCCACAGCCGCTCAGACCTGACCAAGTAAACACAGAGACTTATATTGTTTACAAACTGTATGGCCATGGCAGGCTTCTTGCTAACTGTTCTTACAGCTTAAATTAATCCATTTCTATAAATCTATACCTTGCCACGTGGCTCGTGGCTTACCGGCATCTTCACATGCTGTTTGTCATCCTGGTGGCTGGCAGTGTCTCTCTGACTCAGCCTTCCACTTCCCAGCTTTATTCTCCTCCTTGTCCCGCCTACACTTCCTGCCTGGCCACTGACCAATCAGTGTTTTATTTATTGACCAATCAGCAACACACTTGACATACAGAACATCCCACAGCAGCTGTCTCGGTACTTTCTCTGGGGCAATTACTAACCCTGCACCAACAAGTTCCTGCTGAAGTTGTCCATATGTTGCAAGCAAAATTCCATCGTTTTTATGGGCGAGCAAACTATCATCCATATAATGAATAATATAAACTTGTAGAAATTGATCTCTAATATTTTGTATAGCTTGAGCCACAAATTTCTGGCACAATGTTGGACAATTAGCCATTTCCTGAGGCAAAACCTTCCAATGAAATCTCTTCATGGGCTCTTTAAAATTAACTGATGGAATGCTAAATGCAAATCTTTAACAATCTTGGGGAGCCAAAGGGATGGTATAAAAACAGCCCTTTAAATCTAAAATAATTTTATAGATATCCTTTGGTATGACTGTAGGGGAGGGCAATCCAGACTACAAAGCTCCCATTAGTTGCATGTTCTCATTAATTTTTCTTAAATCTTGTAATAATCTTCATTTTCTAGACTTCTTTTCAATCAGGAAAATAGGACAATTCCAGGGAGAATTAGAGGGCTCAATATGGCCACCATCCAGCTATTCCTGTACTAACTGCTGGGTGGCTTGTATTTTTCCTTATGTAAGGGGCCATTGATCCACCCACACAGAATCATCAGATTTCCAAGTTATAGGATCTGCATGGAGTAAAGGCTGCTCAATGACCCTTCCTAAAAATACCCTATTCTAGCTCTATTAGACCTTTCTTGAGGAAGCAAAGGTGATGTTCGACCATCATTATATTTTCCTAACCCCTGATCAGGTAACAGTCCTTGTTGAAACATTTGTTTCACAACAACTGTATTGGGGCTATATAAATACACTCCCCTATGACTTATAACATCTTGACACCACAAATTTACAGGCAAGTGGGGAATGTATGGCCAAAAAGTTCCTTCATTACCTTCATCTTTCCAGGAAAGGTCATTGCTGCTTTGCTCAGGACTCTGAGTTTGACCAGTTTGTAGCTGTGTAACAGTCTCCATCTTTGGCCACACTGAAGGCCATTGACTGGCCTTCAACTTTTAACAAGCAAAAGTCCAGCTTCTGTATCCCCACTTAACCTGCCCACTGTCTGCATTAGCCTAGAAACAAAGTCTTGAAATAATTTATCAGGTCCTTGTTTTATCTTTGTTAATCCTCAGTCTGCCTTCCAGAAGATGGAAGCTTATTTCAGGCCATCTTGGCAGCTGCATTAACCTGAGCATACACTGCCACATCAAAATTTAACAGCTGATATGTCTCCCAATAAATGACTTCTCAGGCAAGCATATCAAAATAATGGGAATTTGTTGGGCCTGATTATATCAGCTGTGGCTGACATTGCTGCACAAATTCAGTTTTCCATAACAAATAATTCCCTCCAGACAGGTAGGCTCTGGCCATCTGTTTCCAATCCCTGGGAGACAGGGCCTCTTACAGTCATGATTTCTAGCAGAGCCTGTGTAAAGGGTGCAATGGGTCCATACTGAAAGCATGCCATTTTTAATTCCTTGAGTTGTTGAAATGGAATTGGAGCATGCACCCATATGATATTGCCCTGGGCGTCTCAATGTTCAATCATTTGAAATCCTTGCACATCCTCCCTCTGCTAGCAGCTTCTCTAACACTGGTTTGCAGGGGAGATGCATGACTAATGGTGAGGGTTTGCCATACTCCAGGAGGCTTTTGTATCATAGCAATCATAGGAGGCTTTTCCATTCTGATAGACAGCCTACCAGGTGGATCTAATCCAGTCACTATGGTACGAAGAGGACTGTCCTTCTGAGAAGAGGAGACCTGAAGAGCCTCCAATTTTTAAGGGAAACTACTAAATCTCAAGTCCTTTAGCTGCTCCTTTGTCTCATCCCAATGTTTCTGCTCTTCCAACTCAGCTTCATAGCCAGGATCAGACTGACCATGATCAAACAATTTTGTAAAGGCATCCATGTCTAGCAGCTTCTTCGTCGGGGCAGAGGATTTTGTTTCACTTATGTCTGTTTCAGAGAGAAACCCCCTCTGCTGCTCAGGGCACAGATCCGAACTGTCCCTAATAAGTGCCCACAGGCTAAAAGCATCCACTGGGAGCTTTTCAGGCCCATGCTTATCATAATGCTGTTATATTCTTACTTCAATTCCCCCCATGAGTCTGTGTCCAAGGTCCCATATTTGGGAAACCAAGAGCCCAGCTCCTCTACAAACTCTAAAAATTTCTGTACTTGTTACTGCTTTACCTTAACTCCCTTGGCTTTCAAAACATCTCCAAATGAATGTACAAACAACTGTATACTATTACCCTGACCCATATTTACAATTTACTCGTGAATTTTCTCACCACACTTCCACTTCTGACATTTGGAGCACTTCCTTCAGCTTGTGTTATCCACTACTGGAATCCCCTGCAGACCAGGCCCCACCATCCAGGCACCATCTGCTGAGTCCAGCCCAACTTTCAGACAGTCCTTGATATAGGGGAGTGTGGATTGAGAAATAATAGATATGAAAAAAATAGATACATAGACATAAAAGAAAAAGGTAGAGACACAGGGTAGCTTCGGGAGGGTTCTGAGTCAATACAGTCACCCCAAGTCTAGTCCTAATGGGCTTTTTTTTTTTTTTTTGGTTTTTTGAGACAGGGTTTCTCTGTGTGGCTTTGCACTTTTTATACACCAGCAAGGGGAGAGGGAAAAACCTCCCCCTCTCAAGAACACTATGGTTCAAGGAACAAAGTATAGACAAATGTAAACACCTCCTTAATTCTCAAAACATCTAGTAGTCATGTCTTATGGCAAAATATTCTGTAATTAGGACTTGGAGTATAAGACCATGACTTTGGCTAAAACATCCTATTATGCAGCCACGTGGGGCAAAGCAAGCTTGGACTCTCTGACCTTGAGTTAAGATGGAATAAGGCCACACTATGGAGTCTCTGTGGGACCCCACAGAAGGGGTGAATATAATCAAAATACATTTGAAATTCCCAAAGAACTAGTAAAATGTAAGAAATAAAAAGAACAAACTGTCTTGACATCACAATCAGTAAAATACACAGCAAAACCACAATGAGATGTTATCTTATACTAGTTGAATGGCTAGTAACTGGTGTACACAAGAGTAACAATAAAAGGATTTAGTAGGTTATATGTATGTATATATATACATAAAAATTATGGAGAAGTAATGAGTCTAAGAGGGAGTTGGAGTGAGGAGTTGAGGAAAGAGGGCTGGAAATGATATACAGTACATACAGTACTCTCATATATGAAATTGTCAAAATTAAAATATTTATGAAATTTTAAAAGAGTAACATATATGGGCAAAATTATGAAAAAGTAGAACTCTTAAACACTGTTGGTGGAAATGTATGTTAATATGACTATCATGGAAAACAGTATACATTTTCTTTAAGTAACTAGAAATGGAATTACTATATGCTTGAGCAATCTACTAATTGGTATATTTCCAAACTTTACTCTATGTATACTGTAGTACTATAACAATGACAAAGATATAAAATCAACGAAGATATCTATAGATGGATGAACAGGTAAAGTAAGTGTTTTATCTATATACAATGGAATATGTTTTTTAGTCATAAATATAATGAAATTTGCAGCAACATGGGAAAGCTTGGAAGACATTTTGTTTAATAATGTATCAGGCACAGAAAGACAAATATCTCATGTTGTTCTTGTTGCTCTTTCAACATTCCTTATTCTCTGCCTGTAGGTTAGGAGATAATCCTGAATGTAGCATGCTTTCTCAGACCACTCGCTGCCTAATCATGAAATGGAAACTTATTATTAGTTATGAATGCTTCACCTCAGTTTAGGCTTGTTTCTGGCTAGCTTTTTAAACTTAATTTAACCTGTTTCTCTTCATCTAAGTTCTGCCTCAGGACTTTTACTTTTCTTTTATTCTGTATGTCTTACTTCCCTGCTTCCTTTGTGTCTGGCTGGCTGGCCCCTGGTGTTTCCCTCTCTTTCTCTCTCATTCTTTCCCAAGCCTAGATTCTTCTTTCTACTTTTTCTCTCTGCCCACCAGCCCCACCTATCCCTCTAATGCCTAGTTATTGGCTGTTAAGCTTTTTATTAGGTCAATCAGGTGCCTTAAGCGAGCAAGTTGAAGTAGCAACACATAGTTAAACAAATGCAGCATAAACAAATGCAACATGTCTTTACATAGTTTAAATAATATTTATCAACACCTGAGATCAGAGCAGACTTCTCATCTTAAAATACATTAAAATAGAAGGTAATAATACATATGGTGTTTTGAATAAGAATGGCTCCCATAGGCTCATAGATTTGAATGCTTAGGAAGCAGTAATATTTGAAACAATAGTAGGTATGGCCTTGTTAGTATAAGTGTGGACTTGTTGGAGAAAGTGTGTCACTGGATGTGGGCCTTGAGGTTCCAAAAGACTAAGCCAGGCCCAGTGGCTCTCTCTTCTTGATGCCTGCAGATACAGATGTAGAACTCTCAGCTACTTCTCTGGCACCATGCCTGCCTGCATGCCACCATGCTTCCTACCACAATGATAATGGACTAGACCTCAGAAATTGTAAGCAAGCCCCAATTAATGTTTTCTTTTATAAGAGTTTCTATGGTCATGAAGTATCTTCATAGCAATAGAACACTGACTATGACAGATGTTGGTACCAGGGAGTAGGGTGTTGCTGTGACAGGCCTGGCCATGCTGCTTGTTTGTGAAATGTGGATTTTGGATTAGAAATGCATTTGAATACTTCAAGTGGGGCCCATTAGGGTCATATTAGTAGAAGTGCAGAAGCAACGCAGATTATGACAGCCCAGCTCATGATGTTTCAGAGAAGAACATTAGTAAGTGGTGTAGAGACCAGTCTTGTGATATTTTAATGAAGAATGTGTCTACTCTTGGCCCTTGTCCAAATAAACTGCCTGGGGCTAAACTGAGGAGTTTTAGTTTAAGAGTATTGGCAGAAGAGATTTCAAGACAGCCTAGTATCTGTCTTGTGGTTATTAGTGATTCCCCTTTTGCAGATCTACAATGAAAAGGAGAAAGCCAATGAAGGAAAAATACAAAATGTGCAGTTTGAGGAGAAAAATAGCACAAGGAAGCATAATGGAGCTAAGTTCAGTGCTTAGGGAGATAAAATGTTTTAAAAGCCTGATGCTAAATGGAATAAAGGGAGTGGCAACCTCAAGGCAAGACCCCACCCAACTAAGCTTCCAACTTGTGAAAAGGAATTAAATAAATGCTTAAGTAGTGAAGGAAATCTCAAACACAGAAAGCTTGTGAAAATGTATTTGAACAAGGTGGCCAAGTTCTAGGCCCAGAAGGCAGAAGACCTCTGCTGCTTTGGCCATGTGCTTTGGATGTAGAATTGTCTGCTACTCACATCACCAGGGAGGCTACCCAGAAAACAGGACCCCAAGAAAGACACAGGGATCGCCCAATGACAGAGAAATGGAATGAGATCTACATGAACAGCCTGGACATGAGTGGGGGTAATGAAAGGCGAGGGTCGAGGGAAAGAGAGCTTGGGGGAGCGGGAGATCCCAGCTGGATCAACAACAGAGAGGGAGAACAAGGAATAGGAGACCATGGTAAATGAAGACCACATGAGAACAGGAAGAAGCAAAGTGCTAGAGAGGCCCACAGAAATCCACAAAGATACCCACACAACAGACTGCCGGCAATGGTCGAGAGACAGCCCGAACTGACCTACTCTGGTGATGGGATGGCCAAACTCCCTAATTGTTGTGCTAGAAGCCTCATCCAACTACTGAGGGATCTGGATGCAGAGATCCATGACTAGGCCCTGGGTGGAGCTCTGGGAGTCCAATTAACGAGAATGAGGAGGGCTTATATGAGCGAGAATTGTTGAGACCAAGGTTGGATAAAGCACAGGGACAAATAGCCAAATGAATGGAAACACATGAACTATGAACCAATGGCTGAGGGGTCCACACTGGATCAGGCCCTCCGAATGGGTGAGACAGTTGATTGGCTTGATCTGTTTGGGAGGCATCCAGGCAGTGGGACCAGATCTTGTGCTCATTGCATGAGCCGGCTGTTTGAAACCTGGGGCCTATGCAGGATTGTTTGGCTTGGCCTGGGAGGAGGGTACTAGACCTACCTGGACTGAGTCTACCAGGTTGACCTCAGTCTGTGGGGAAGGCTTTGCCCTGGAGGAGATGGGAATGGGGGGGGGGCGTTGGGGGGAAGGTGAGGGGGACGGGAGGGGGGAGAACAAGGGAATCCGTGACTGATATGTAGAACTGAATTGTATTGCAAAATAAATTAAAATAAATTAAAAAAAAAAAAAAAAGTACAAGAAAGGGGTTGTGGAATCTCCCTCCAAGGCTAAGGAAAGCCATTAAGGCCAAGTGTGTACCAGGGGAGTCCTGCATGAAGGACCAGAGAATGCACTGATTGAAGATGTGAAGATCAAGCCTGGATTTTGTTGGAGATCCCAAGATAGATATGCCAGAGCTGTGGGTCTACCAGGCTTTTTCTTTTAACCACCAACCAGATCTCAAATCATGACACAGAGTCTTTTATTAGTTTTCAATTCTCAGCCTAGCTTGGGCATGTTTCTGGCTAGCTATTTTAACTTAAATTAACCTGTTTCTCTTTATCTACCTTTTGCCTTGGGCTTGTTTTTTTTTTTTTTTTTTTTACACTTTCTTGATGTCTGCCTGTCTGGCTTCTTGCCCTGGGAGTCTCCCTTGTTCTCCTTCTTCTCTCTTGTTCCTTCTCATTTTTCTTTAGCTTGGATTTCTCTTCCTATATATTCTCTCTGACTGATACTGGCCATTCAGCTTTTTATTAGACCAATCAGGTGCCTGAGATAGGCAACATGAAACAAGTGAAACATATCTTTACATAAGTAAATACACATCTTTACATCATTAAACAAATGATACAAATAAACAAAAGTAACACACCTTTACACAATTAAAGTAATATTCTGTACCATAAACAAATCTAACATGTATTTGCCTAGTTAAAATAATATTCCACAACATGTGGGATTCCTGCCAAGGAAAGCTGTTAACAGGGTGTGGAGCCAGCCCAAGAAAGAGAAATTTGTTGTAGTTAACAAAGCTGAAAGGAGTTGGAGATCTGAAGGGTGCTTTGACATCAGATATGGAGATGCAGAGTTTGGAGTTGCCCTGCTGGCTTTAGGTCTTGCTTTGGTCTAGTATTTTCTCATTTGCTCCCTTTCCTTCATTTTAGAATGGCAATGCATATTCTGTGCCATTGTATGTTGGAATTTTATAATCTGCTTATTGATTCTGATTTTATAGGGTCTACAGGTAAGAGACTGCAATAAGTCTAAGAAGAAACTTTGAACTTTGGACTTTTTTCCCCACCATATTTTTATTGATTCTTTGGGAATTGCATATCATACACCACTATCATTTTTGCTTCCCAGTCCTTCCTTGTTCACCACCTGCCCTTTTGAATCCCCCCCCAGCAAAAATTAAAAACTTCAATTTGTGTTATCATTATTTATGCTCTGGAGTGTGGTCAAACTCTCAGTGGCCTGCCACTTAAATAGAACTGAGTCCTTCCCCTCCAGCACCCCTACTGAAAGCCATCTATCATGAAGAAAGTAACACTTCAGCATCCTACTACAGTTTTCAAGAGCTCTCTTCAATGGCTTCCTGTTTAGGATGTTACTATTTTTTGGGGGGGGGGGGTTGGCAGATTGGTGTAGAGGTAGGGATTGTCACAGAAGTCTTCCATATTCCTCTATCTCAACTGTGCATCTACAGTCTTTCATATCATTGCTAAAGTAGCTTATTTGCTCTTTATGGTCTGAGGGAACATAGATTATGGGTTTCCACATGGTTTCTGGCATCAGAACAGACTATAGACACGGCTCCTGGTTGCAGTAGGGCCATAGAGAAGGCCCTTTCATGCAGTTGGGATGGATCATGGACCTCAACATGGTTTCAGGCCATAGTATATATCACAGACATCTGCCTGGCCATTGGTGGTAGCACGGGCTATAGATATCAATACAGACCCAGCCTCAGTAAGACCACAGACCCATATTGGAACATCACCATAGCCTAAGGTGTAAGTGTAGGCCACTTAGATCAGTATGGCCCCATGTGGCCACAGCATGGCTCATGAACATCAACATGGCTTCAGGCTGCAGCACAGACTATGGACATCCATATGGCCTTTAGTGGTGGCATGGGCCATTGACATTAACACAGATCTGGCCACAATAAAACCATGGACCCAGATGTGGCCCTAAGTGGCAGCATGGTCCTGGACATCACCATGGTCCCAGGAGACAGCACTAACTACCCACATCAATGTGGCCGCCAGCAGTAGCAATGCCCATGGACATCAGCATGATTTCAAGATGCAGCATAGACCATGGACTGACTCTGGGCATCCACATGGCCTTGGTGGTAGCACAGGCCATGGTTGTCAACTCATACCCTAGCTGGAGCAGGACCTCAGACCCAGACATGGTCCTCAGAGGCAGCCTGAACATGGATACCACCATGGTCTCAAGTAGCAGTCATCACAAGCTGCTCACATCAGTAGGGTCCCTGGGGGCACCACAGTCCATGGACATCAACATGCATTCAGGCAATGACATAGGCTGTGAACATTCACATGTTATTAGATGATAACACAGTCTCGAACATCAACTGGGACCTTGGCCACATCAAGGCTGCTAACCACATGTGGCCCTCAATGGCATCATAGGATATGGTGATCCTCTGAGGAGGTCAAATTAAGAAAGTGGATCATTCTTCATCTTTGGTTTTGGTCATTGCCCAGAGCTAGGATGATCCCGTGGCTAGACAGCTTGTTCGTGGACTGAATTTGCACCTGCTTAAGCTCACAGCAGACACATCCACTTCACCCTTCCATCACACCCATCTCTCCATCACCTGTTCCCTGCTCTCAGTGGTGCCTGTGGGGCCCACGATGCTGAACTTTGGACTTTTAAACACTGTTGAGACTGTAACAGACTATGGATACTTTAGAAGCTGCACTGAATGTATTTTTGCATTATGATATGGTTACAAACCTATGGGGGCAGGGATTGGAATATGGTGGCTTGAATAAGAATGGTCCATCTGTATGAAGGCTTAGTCATCAAGGAGTGGCACTAGTTGAAATAATTAGAGGTGTGGCCTTGTTGGACTGGGTGTGGCCTTGTTGGGATAAGTGTGGCCTTGTTTGAGGAAGTGCGTTCCTGAGAGTGGGCTTTAGGGTTTCAGAAGCCCAAGCCAGGCCCAGTGGCTCTCTCTTCCTATTGCTTGTGTATCTGGATGTAGAACTCTCAGCTATTTCTCCAGCACAATGTCTGTCTGAGGTGCTGCCATACTTCTCACCATAATAAAAACGGACTAAACCTCAGAAACTGTAAGCAAGCCCCAACTAAATGCTTTCTTTTATAGGAGTTTCCATGATCATAGTGTCTCTTCACAGCAATAGGACAGTGACTAAGATGAATACCTTCTCACTTATATGTGCAAGTAAATGGATGGAAGGAATAACTTCAATGTTCCATCACACAGTAGGGTACCTATGGTTGATAACAACTGAATGTATATTTCAAAATAGCTTTTTGAATGGATTTTTAATTTTCCTTATACAAATAAATGAGATGTGTTTAAGATAACAGCTACATCTATTACCATGATCTAATCACTATACATTTTATACATATATAATACTAAATTATAATATGATAGCCTAGAAGGATTCATAATTATATGTCAATTAAAAACTAAAACTGTAAAATGGGAAAACTATTGTTGACATTGTGAAGCAATTGTTAAAAAGAAAATGAAAAGAATTTTAAATCAATGAGTAGTATGGACATTTAAAATAAAGATAACATTTGTAATACAGTTTTGATAGAGATAAAGCTTTTAAAATTAGTTCTCTATCTATCAAATTGAGTATTGATTTTGTGTATTTATATATTGTGCTGACTGAAAGTGAAATGATGAAACTTAGATTTTGAAACTAGGATAGGGGGAAAGGAGGACAGCTAGGTGACCTAAATTTTCCTTCAAGCTACAAGCTGCAAATGATGAAATGGTTAGATTTCAAGGAAAAAAAATAAATTTAGAGTAAAAAAATAAATTTAGAGTAGTGCAAAAATATTATAACTGTTATGTGAAAGTGCATTAGTTCCTCATTTGAAATAAGAGTTGCATAAAGTCACTCTTATTTATTTACTTTTAGTGTTTTTAATAGCATACAGTAGTTATACCTAATGGATTTAATTAAAACATTTTCTGTAATGTATTTTCACCATGTTCAACCTCCTCCTGCCCCTTGCTGATTAGTTTTTGTTAACTTGACACAAATTAGAGTCATCTGGGAAGAAGGAACTTCAATTGAAAAATTCCCTCCAGCAGTCTAGTCTGTGGGCATGTCTGGGAGGTGTTTTCTTAATTGATGATTGTATTGGAGGACCCAGCCCACCATAGGCAGTGCTGTCCCTGGGCATGTGGGCATGTGGGCATGTGCTGTATTAGAAAAGAACCTGAGTAAGGCAGGGGAAGCTAGCCAGTAAGCAGTGTTCCTCCATGATCTTTGCTTCTGTTCCTGTCTCCAGGTTCCTGCTTTGAGTTTCTACCCTGACTTCTGCTAATGTGGACTGTGATCAGGACACATAAGCCAAATAAGCCCTTTCCTTCCCAAGTTACTTTTGGTCAGTGTTTTATCATAACAGAAAGCAAACCAGGATACCCCTTCTACCCTCTTTTGTCCCCATCTGCCATAAATGCCTTTCCTCTTCCCAGATAGACCCATTTTACTTTTATGCTTGTTTGTCTTTGTGTGTGAATGTATGTGAGCCAGTGAGTTCCAATATGGTTGATTATGAACACCTTACCAGTGTCTACACCCATGCCTTTCCCTCTTCTATTAATCATTACCTGTATATAAATCCCCAGGGAGGGGTGAGGCGCCATGGGCCCCTCCCCTTCACCGACAGCATGTTTTACAGAACTGGTGCAGATAATCATAGCTAATGAGGATAATAGCTCACAGCTGAGTTAAGACTATTGATGGACATGCTCCCTTAGCAGCCTGCATGGAATCTTCTTATACTAGGGCTAGCCAGAGGAAAAAGGGTTCCAGCCCACTACCATCTTGACTTATGTTCTAAGGTCAAGGTGAGTGATGTCTTCAGCAAGAGGGTACTACTACTGCATAGTTCTGTGGGACAACCAACAGAGTGGCAATTGCCTGTACTGCTTTGTGGGCCTAAGGGGCCTTCCTGATCTACTCCTAGAGATGCAGTCTATCTGTGCCAGTGAGACTTTTAATAACCTGTGTCAGTCTTTTAGTTTGATTTGATTATGTTTATGCAATATTTCAAATAGGTTGTAAAAAATGATTCAAAGGAACTTGGGTTGATTTCCAAAGCTTCATGGCTAGTACTCTTGGTGTTTCAGAAACTACATTTTTATAAAACTCACTATTTGGAAGGGACTATGCATGCTATTAATTGGTTGAGTACTGATTTCATTTAAGTGCAATTGTGCTTACATTCTTTCTAAAAGCTCATTGTGCATTATAAAAAGATATAATCCTGACTCTCAAAAAAACCTTTTGAGATAGAGGTATGAAAACCATGTTTCAATTTTAAAACAGGGATAACCAATTGATGTTAAGTAGGCTGTGTGTGTTATATAGAGTAGAAAGACTTTGAAAAATCTCCCTATGCATGTCTTCATTGTTGATATGTTATCTAGATAAGAATTATACAAATAGAAAATAAATTTCCTCTTATTGGACATGCATTTTAAAGACTGTGAATAGAATCATAGATAAGTGGCGTTATGTGCTGATAATACATCTAAAGTAGGAAATATCTCTGTTTCCTACGATGATGAGGAATCACACTTTTCCTATTTCAATACTTAGAATACCCACGATAAAGAGACTTGTGCCTTTCCCAAATACTTTTTTTTTCTGTTTTTTTTCCTTGTCACGAAATGGCTGTCTATTCCAAGTTGCTTTATCACTAATGTGATGGAAATTTTCCTTGGTGACAGTCAAGTGTCTGCCCTTAAATTACTCAGACAAGTGGACATCATAGGTTGATTAATTGGCTTAAGTCTGCATAATCTGTCCTAGTAATTTAGGAAAGAAAAGTGAATATTCCTTATTGCCTGGACCCTAGCAAGACTCAACTCTAGAACTGGGAACATTTTCTTCTAGTCCACATGGTGGCAGGAAAGGATGTTGGGAGAAAAATCACTCTAAATACTACGTGTCTCCAAATGTAAGTATATAGCACATCTCTGGAACTCAGTGTTGGTGTCCCCCTTCTGTAGGCTCATTGAAATGCTGCTCATGTTGTTGGATAAGACTATCTTCTTGTTGCACAACATCTTTCTTAACAATTTCATCTCAATACTCTCCTTTGTTATTTGGTTGTATGTTGTTGAAAGTTGACAAGAAACTTTTAAAAAATGCTTTCTAATAATTACCTTTATTTATCTATTTACTTGGTGTGTGTGTGTGTGTGTGTGTGTACACAAGGATGTGTATATGGAGGAGAGGTTGAAAGACAACTTGTGAGAGTCTATTCTTTCCTTCCACCAAGTGAGTCACAGGGATCAAACTCAGGTCATTAGGCCTGAGGGCAGGTGTCTTTACTACCTAAGTCATCTTACTGGCCTCTAGGAACTTTTGTTATAAAGTGTGGTGAAGGCATAAACAAATAAAAGTTGATACTGTTAAAGCACTCTGTACTTGTCTTATGTGTGTCCTTTCTGTTTCCTAAGGCAGTTTGCATACTTTTGTGGCAGAAGCTTTGCCATTTGTTTTTCTAGAGCTTCATTTGTAAGCAGTAGACTGTTATTGAACAATATTTAATGATCCCAAATACAGTATTTTGCTTATTATTGTCACATTGTTGGTCATTAACATTTTAAGGGGTTACATTTTAAGGGGTGTAGATGTAACCAACCGTCTTTTTAAATAAGAAACACAGAACCAATGCAAAGAAGAAAGCCAAGAGGTCAGAGCTAAGAGCTAAAACCTTACCCTTCCTCCTGCGGTGGTCCTACCTCTCTGAACCAGAACTACTTTCTGTGTTAAAGTCTTTATATATAGTTTCTGTTCTGCCTTCTCATTGGTTGTAAACCCAAACACATGACTGCCTCGTCACGGCCTGTCTGTAAAGGCCTCCAGGTTTTCTATGATTGGTATTGAGATTAAAGGCATGTGTATCCAATACTGGCTGTATCCCTGAACACACAGAGACTTACCTAGCTCTGCCTACCAAGTGCTGGAATTACAAGCATACGCCACCACTGCTCTGCTTTCCTATGGCTTGCTAACAGCTCTGACCCCCGGGCAACTTTATTTATTAACATACAAATAACATTTTAATACAAATAAAATATCACCATAAAGGGGTATTGATTTTAATAAAAATAAGAACTTAAATATTTCAATTTAATCACACACACAATAATCTTAGCTTCTTACGGTTTTAGTCAATGTAGGTAATGGAAAGATGAAGATTATATATAAAGTAATTTTAAACTGCAAAGAAACTCTGCTGTGTCAGAAGTTACTATAGCTGTGGAGTGCCTAATAAATATCTAGTCTTATTACTACTCTCTATTTCATGTTTGCTTACTCATTGGAAAATTATAACAAATCTCCCAATTTTCATAATGATTTTATCATATATCAATCTTCTTTGTAACTCTTCTGAGAAAAGATGGTCAATGAGGCATTTCACAAAGAAGGCTGAAAGTTTTATGACTTTAAATATGCAGAGCAAACACATAATTCCAAGTAATTTGGGATTGCTGTTTTCTCAGACTCCTTCTGTTGTATTGTTTGATTACTCTGATTAATATAACTCCTAAATAAATTAAGAGGTATCATAAGCCTTCTCTAAAATATGAATATTTTGAGTTACAGAAAAATGATTGCTATCCTACAAATTATTATCCTGGAGCTTATGGATCCTGAAGCACAGCCTGGGTTAGACTTTTAACCAAACAACAATAAATACAAAATGCATGGCATCTGGCAACTTACTTATCATCTCTGCTCCTTAGTTCCCTCACTTTAAAATGGTGATGATAGCTGGGTGTGGTGGTGCATGTCTTTAATTTCAGTTCTCTGGCAGCAGAGCCAGGCAGACCTCTGTGAGTTGGAGTTTAATCTGATCTATATAGAGCGTTTCAGGACAATATAGAGAAATCCTGTCTGAAATAGTAATAACAGTGTCTATATCGCAAGATCCTTATGAAGGAAAAGTAAAATTATATACAAAATGTCACCAGAGAATTAGAGAATTAGAGGTGACAATTCCTATTTATTTTTCTTCTGCCCAGACAATTAGGTGCTTAACTTATAGGTGTAAGGCCATCATTTCAGAATTCAACAGAACTAATGCCGATTTACTCATCAGCTCTCTCTGTGTGGAGGCCCTTGAGAACAGTGTTTATATGGGAGCTTTCTCTGTGCATCTCTGTCTCCCTGCTTTCTACCCTGCCCCTCTCGGTTGTAGGTTGTAAAGACTCTACCTGTTTCATAATTCTTTACATCAACAGACTCTCCCTATGCCATATTTGCCGATGAAACTATCATAGCTATCCCATCTTGCTATTACCTCCTTTATTGGGCAAATGCCTAAAAGAGATTGGCTAATCTTGGAACAAAATCATAATTCATCCAACTCAGATCGAGTCCTTCCTTATATTGCCAGCTTGTCCAGGGGTAGGAGCCACCAAGTTGCTGTCTGCTCAGTGGGGGTTTGGGGACCATATTTCCTAGAACAAGTATGGACATAGAAAATTGACTAACTGGTTAGATCTGTTTTGAATATGAACTTGAAAATTTAGAAAAAGCCACATTTAAAAAAAGGAGAATAAATATTAATCAATCTCACAATGATTCAATTACTTTTAAAGTGAATGAGGTATATTTTCACTGATCTCCTGTTCACATGTTCTTTTAGCCCTGCTTTTGTCACATGACATGGAGAATGGTACTTCTCCCACCTGCCTCTCATAGCACAGAGCCAAGGAATTGTAAAAATGTCTAAATGTTTAAAATAACCAATGAAGTCAGCTGACTGCTGAATAAAGTTGTGCTTTGTTCACTTTCTTTGACAAAATCGGACTTCATAGTTATTTGAAACTATAAATCTTAAATTTTCTGAAGCTCTGAGTCACTCCACCTTTCAGCTTTCTGGGGGACTACACTCAAAGAAGTATTCAATCTGGCCTACCTGCCAATTTTCTTTCCACGTGTCCCATAATCGGCCACTATCAGTTACTCTCAGGCCAAAGGTTCACATTTGTAGAACACTCAACTCTGAGAAGGTTGGAACTGTGGAGGAGTTTCTGAAAGCCCTAGAAGCTGGCTTTTAAAAGTACAGTGTCAAGATCATGATCCATTATGTCTGAGGTAGTCCTGGATAGCAAAAGGAAGCTTGTGTATGTACAGGTTATGATTCCAGGTGTTAATGATATTCAGTCACTGGTTTTAAATGTTACTAAGTAGGTTTATGTCACTAACCAAGAAAGTCCAGAGAAAATAAATAAAACAAATGACATTCTACTGTTGTTAGGAAAGTAAAACATAGAATATTAAAGGAGTTATTTCCTAAAGAAATCTCATGTATGATTGATTATGCAATTATGTGATTAAATAGGGCAATGTTTCAATTTCCCTCCTCTTGAAATTAAAGAAAAAGTAAATGTATTTTACATCTGTCTTTATTTTGTTTTGAGTAAGGATCTTGATCTATAGACCAGCCTACCTTCAATCAGAATTATCCTGTCTTAACCACCTCAGTACTTAGATTACAGGAGTGTCTGCCCTACACTTGTCTTTATGATTTGAAACAAAATTATAATTATTCCAAACAAACATAAAATATATTCCTGTTCTGCTTTAAATACTGTATTGTAACTTATACTACAACAAACTTATGATACAATGTAAATTCAACAGAGTATACAGTTGAAATGATTTTGCCATTCCCTCATTACCTTTATAATACTGTATTTTACTTCTGTGATATTTAGCAATAACACTAGTAAACTCCAAAGTTTTCTAGTGCAGATTTTACACACTATTTCAAATTTTTCTCCTTGATATTGGTGATAACTTCCCTTGCTGACATTCCTGAAGCATTTCCTTGACTGCCAAGTTCCTTAGCAGCACTCCCTGGAACTTTACTGCGGGCCTCCCTTGGGATGATGTTAAGACAGCTTCAGTCTGCTATCACTTGTGGTGTCCACTTGAGTGACAAGGATCATCTCTGTGCAACTTTCCCCCTTGCTTCTGTATCATGCAAAATCTGGACAGACTTAGGAATTTGTGATTCTCTAGAAAGAGAGCATGCATTCATATCTATGTCCAAATATGTTCCAAAATCTTGGGGGGACTACCTGATGAGTTATTCAAATATCAGCCTAGCCAATCTTCCCTCTGGCAAATAAGTACATGCCACTCAGAAGACACCCAGCTAGGGAGAGATACTGGTGTCTTTCTTTGTAGTCTCTGTATGTGTCTCTGTTGCTGCTCCACTAACTTTCAGGGATGATAATACCTTTGACTTTAAAAAATGTTTTTATTTTATTATTTTATGTATATAGTTATTTTGCCTACATGTACATACATGCACCATGTGCATGCCTGGTTTCCATGGAGGCTAGAAGAATACCTTTGACTTTTGTAGTGCTTCCAGTATGTGATTGATATTAGTTGGTGGCTGTGAGGATGTGGGTATCAGGACTGATCTGCCATCTGTAAAGGGCTTTTTGGAATCCTTTGTGTCTTTTCTATCTATGCTGCTAAGGAGTGCTTAGCTACAATTCCAAGAATCATTAAAAGTTATTTTCAATGGTTATCGTTTCTGCTACCTAGTTTGATTTTCACAACATGAGTTGAGATTTGTTCAATTATATTAAGTTTTCTACTTTACAGATGAGTTAGTGAATACGCAGAAGCTAAGAGAGACTGGCTGTTTCCTATACATACAAATAAGTAGTCATTCTTGAGCAGAGCCCCTTCTTTCAATTTATCTCTAGAATTTGGACCCAATTCTTTGTACCAAATATCTCTGGCAGTCCATTGTCCTCTGAAAAAAAATGAGCCTATATATTTCCTATATATTTAAGACTTTGACAACTATAAAGATGTTAATACAAAGAAGTGATCTAACATTCACCTTTTTCTTTTTAAAAGTCCTCTCTAGAGAGTTAGTGGGGGAATTTGACCCAATTCAATCCTAACTTTTATGTGTTCCTTTCTTGTTTTTTAGAGCTGTGACAGAGGCTGTCTTTTTCATGGTGGTATAAACACTGTCTCCACAGTCACTAAAAAATGAAGAGAACCTCATTTAGTTTTTCAGGTTCCATTAATAAGTCCTTATTTTGTTTGTCTTCCTTCTTTTTAAGCTGTATTCCTAATAAGAAAAAGCTAACATTTTTTTTTCTAGCAATCAAAATCCATTCACAACACTGAATTCCAATTATTTAAAGAGTGAATTGCATTTTGCAGTTTTGGGTGGTTTAAAGAGTGAATTCAGTAAATATCTTGCCTGGAAAAAGAGATAATAGGTTCATCATGGATAGTCCCTTCAGTCAGAGTCACACAAGAGCAATTTGTTTAATCCTTTCTTGTCCCTTGCCCTCAGTAAAGACTTTTCATTAGTAATTTAACTTGCATGCAAAAATTTATTTCAGCTTTAGAACTTTAATAACCTACCTAGGGTATGTTTTTCATGAGTTTGCATTTAGAAATAGGTTCTAGTAGGTTTTAATAATGCTTTAGTGTTTGGATTCTTAACAGAGTTTGTTGAGCCACTGAAAATTTTAAAACCAAGTTTCAGTCATATTTCTGCCATGAAGACCAAACCTAAAATAGGTGTTAGGTTATGAAAAGGGTCAGATTCATGTACCAGGCCTTATTCTGCCTACATGATGAAGACACATCACTTAGCTAAAGCCTTGGTTTGTATATTTCAAGCACCCTGCTAAGGAATTTGTTGGGGATCACTCTCATTTCCTTTTTATTAAAAAAAAAAAACCATGCACAGCTCTTAGGTGTTGTTAAAGACTTTTTCTGAGCCTGTTGATATAATCATATGATTTCTGCCTTTGAGTTCACTTATATGATGAATTACATTTGTTGATTCACATATGTTGAACCATCCCTGCATCTCTGATATAAAGCCAACTTGATCATGATGAATGATATTTTAGATATTGTCTAGAATTCAGTTTGTGAATATTTTATCAAGAATTGTTGCATATCTGTTCATTTAGGAGACTGCTCAGTAAGTTTTGTCTTTGCATGTCTTTATCTAATTTTGGTGGAGGGGTAATAGTGGCTTCATCAGAGTTTGGAAACATTCCTTTATTTTCTATTTTATGGAATAATTTGAGTATTACTTATGTTAGTTCTTTATGTCTGGCAGAATTCAATGATTCATCTGGTTCTGGGCTTGTTTCTGTTGGGAAACATTACTGCTTCAGTCTTGTTGCTGGTTATAGATCTGTTTAAATGATTTAATTTATGTTTAATTTTTGCTATATACATGTAGAAATCCATTCATTTCTTTTTGATTTTTCAATTTAGTGTGATATAGACTTTTAAGGTATGTCCTTATGATTTGCTGAATTCATTGGTATTTGTTATAATAGCTCCCTTTTCATCACTAATTTTGTTAAGTTGGGTATTCTGCTTCCTTCTTTTGATTATTTTGGCTAAGGGCTTATTTTTGTACAGATCCAACATTTCATTTCATTGGTTCTTTGTAATTTTTTGTTTTTATTTTATTAATTTATACCCTGATTTTAATAAATAGTTTAATTTTTTTGAGAATTTCAAACAATGCATTTTTGATTATGTTTTCCCCTTACCAGTTCTCACTCTTACCTGTTTACCCCCAACTGCATGTCCTCTTGCTGTTTTTAAATTAACAACCCTTTGAATCCAATTTGTGCTGCCCGTACTTGCAGCTGAGAGGCCATCCACATGGTTGGTCTATCAAGAATTACATCTTTAAAGAAGATTGACTCTCCTTACCATGAGCCAGGAACTGTTCATAGCTCCTCGTTAAGTGATGAGCACTCATAAACTCCTTCCCATTTCATGCTAGAATGCTGGCTGGCTGAATTTTGTAGGATCTTGTGCAGGTAACCACAGCTTCTGTGAACTTTACAGTGTCCTGTCATGTCTAGAAGACATGGTTATGCTCCTGTTTTCCCGACCTCTGGCTTTTACAATCTTTCTGCTCCCTCTTCCTGCATTTTGGAGGGAAAAATGTGATATAGATATCCTGTATGTGGCTGAGATTTCTGCTGACACTTATTTTCTGCCCTTTGACAAGCTGTGAGCTTCTTCATTAACCACTATCCACTGTACAAAGAACCTTCTCTGATAAGGCCTGAGAGGGGCACTAATCTGGTGCAGAGAGATATGACGTAAAGGGCAGTTTGATACTTTGTCAATTTAGTAAAATAATGCTAGTAGATTTATTCTGGGAGCTGTAAACTCCATCATTGGTTCTTGGCCAGGTTTATGATACCAGCAGGTGTTCTCCTGTGGAGCAGGTCTGAAAGTCCATCAGAAAGTGATTGATTACTTCCACAGCGTCTGTGTCACTTTTGTACCAATGGGCATATCTTGCTGTGGTAGTCATTATTGCAGTTCCTGGGATTTATAGCTAGTGAAGACTGTTGATTTTTTTGTCCTCCAGCAGCCTGGATAGCACTGTGAGGATAGTAATGAGGGCTAGTAGGAAGACCTGGTCTTGTCAGTACCAACTTGATTCCACCCCATTCTGCGGTGAGAGTGCGTGCTGTCTTCAGCAATAAGGTTTTGCCGCCAAGTCCTTGTGGGCAATAAAGAGTGTTGTCTACAGCCTGTATTGTTTTGGGAATCTCCAGGACACTTCTGAGCAAAAACTTTGCTGGAGGTATCCCATACCTAGCACTTGGCTTTTTATTTGGTCACCTATGTCTTCTCCAATATTAATTATTTTGTATTGACTACTGATTGGGGTTTGTTTCATAGCATTTATAGCTAGGTAAAACCACTGATGGCTTTATTCCCCCAGATGCCTTCATAGCACTTTCTTGATCTTCGACAGCTATCTAGCAGAGAGGACTTTTCTGTGCAGTTCCAGCTTGTTTTTGTATCTTGTGACTGAGATATGTGATATCTTCAGCAGTATAGTCTTTTTAAATAATAATGTATTTCTATTAATACTTAGAATTTCAAAGTATCTTGACAATTATTATCCACTCCCCCACCACTTTGTGTCCTCTATTTTTTTTTTTAAGAAGAGACTATCTCCTAGTAGATTTCTTGGTCCCCCAATTCTTACAATGTTTCCATTACCTCTTCTGCAATGTTCCCTGAGCATTAAGTAGAGGGGTTGTAGTGTAAATGTATTATTTCAGGGTGGGCATCACACAGTCAGTTGTTATCTGAATTTAGATTAGTGTGACTTCTGTAACAGTCTCTATCTGTTGCAAAAAGAGGCTTCTTTGATGTATGATGAGAGCTACATATTTTTTGTGGAAATGAGGATAAGTATTTAGAATGTAGTAAGAGATTATACTGGTTTAGGCAAGTGGCCACAGCATATTCTTCTCTAGGTTCAATGGGCAATATATTATTATCTTCTAGTTCTGATGGGTAACTTAGAGGACTGATAAAAGGCTACAGTATTTTGGGGATTTCTAATATCTCTATTGTAGCTGAAGCTTTCCTGGTCCTGCCTGGCCCACAGTCAGGACAAATCTCTCTCACCTGCCAGTTCCGCAGTCACTCTGACCCAAGCAAACACACAGAGACTAAAATAACTTATAAATGGTATGGCTGTGGCAGGCTTCTTGCTATCTAGTTTTTATATCTTAAATTAACCCATTTCTATAAATCTATACCTTGCCATATGGCTCATGGCTTACCAGTATCTTACATCATGCTTCTCATCATGGTGGCTGGCAGCATCTCTCTGCCTCAGCCTTCTATTTCCCAGAATTCTCCTCTCTCTTTGTCCTGCCTATACTTCCTGCCTGGCTACTGGCCAGTCAGCACTTTGTTTATCAATCAGTCATCCACAGCACTCTATTGCTACTCTTGTGGAGGTGTGTCACACCAAAGACTGGGAATTTCATTTGGAACCCACTACTTCTAGGGATAACATTATCTAGCCAGGATAACTCCCTTCAATCTCTTTTTTGAATTTTTTATTTGTGTTATAAAATGGTATTTTCATATGGCTTTTTCATATATTCTTCATTTTGATTAATTTTCTACCACCCACATCCTCTTCTCATTAATCTTCCACCTCCCATTTTTTTCTAAACATTTCTACCTCTAGTATTCTCCCTTTTGACTCCTTTTACTACATTCTACTACTGTGGGATGTCTTTCTGTATGCTGTGAATATGTGTTGCTCTGATTGGTTGATAAATAAAGCTGTTTGGCCAATGGTGAGGCAGAATAAGGTTAGGCGGTACATTCCAACTGGAGAGAGAAGAGAAGAAAGGAGAATGGGGTAGATGTGAGCCACTGCCAGGAGAAGCAAGATGTAAAAGCATCAGTAAGCCATGAAGCCGTGTGGCAATTCATAGATTAATAGCAATGGGCTGAGTTAAGTTGTAAGAGCTAGATGACAAAAGGCCTGACCCATAGGCCATACAGTTATAGCTAATATAAGCTTCTGAGTGATTATTTATAAGTGGCTGTGGGACTGCAGGGCTAGGGGACCATGGGGCCCGGTGGCACTGAGAGACTTCTACTTTCTCCATCTCTTAAGGGATCCTCCTTCCTCCTGAAATGTCCCTTTCTTAGTTTGCTAGCTTCTACAGGTACTCTATGTTGAACAACCAGGACAAAAGACTAAAATCTAGGGTCTACATAATATATATAATATATAATAAAGAATATTATTTTGTCCTGGGCCTCCATTACTTTGCTCAATATTAATTTTTCCTAGTTAATCATTTTCCTGAAAATTTCATTTTTTTCCAGCTGTATAAATTTTCATGGGTAATTGTATCACGCTTTCATTATCCATTCATCTGGGTACTTAAGTCAGAATTTTGGTTACATGGTGAATTCTGGAACTCTGGGATGACTGGAGCCTAAACTCTGTTCACACACTGGCTCTGGAACCTCTGGCATGTATGTCCTGGTCATGAGGTGGATTCTGGAACTATTGGAGTAAAAATCCTGCATTTGTACACTGACATCACTGGAGTCAGAGCCTCAGTTCTTTGCTGAAATTGAAGTCATAGCCCCAGTCCTATGGTGAACTTTTGGGCTTCTAGAGAATAAAACCCAGTCATTCACTGACTTCTTGTGCTGCTATAGTCAAAAGTTCCACCCCCATTAATTAAAATGTCTGGTTTTTGGGCCAGTACTCTAATGTTTTTATTACTATGACTCTATAGTATTACTTGAAGTCAGGTTTAATGGTCCCTCCAGCATTGCTCTTTTTACTTGTGTTTTGTTTGGTTAGTCAGGATCTGTTGTGCTTCCACATGAATTTTGAATATTCTTTTCTATTTCAGTGAGGAAGGGTATTGGAATTTTGAGGTTGCACTGAACCTGAAGATTGGTTTGCTAGGACAGCCATTCTTACAATATTAATTCTGCTAATGGGTGTGGCGGTGTCTTTCTACTATTGTTTTCCTCAATTCCTTCTTCAGTGTGCTTTATTTTTCAAGTTATAATACATTTTCCCCTATCCTTCCTCCCTCAAATCTTCCTATCCCCAAACCACTGCTCTCTTTCAAATTCATAACCTCATTTTCATTAATTATTATTACCTGCAGATATGTATATACATATATACTCATAAATATAATGTGCTCAATCTGTATAAGGTTACTTGAATGAGTGTTTCCAGGGCTGATCATTTGTTATTGGGTAACCAATTGGTGTACTCTTCCCTGGTAAGACTATTTCTCCTGTTCTCAGCATTTCTTAGTGGCCTGTAGTTCTTTGTGTAGGGTTGAGGCATTGGGGACTTTTCCCTGTCCACTTTGCCATGTCTATGTTGTCCTTGTTCAGCTCATGTTTAGGCAGACATGTTGGTGAGGGTTTAGGGATATAAATTCCGACACTACTAGGTGACACAATCTCACAGGAAACTCCCTGATCTTCTGGCTCTTATACCTTTCTGACTCTCTCCTCAATGTTCCCTGAGCCTTAAGTACAGCAGTGTTTTTGTAGATGTATCCTTTGGGACTGGGCTTCACAATTCTGTGTGTTTTGGCAGTTTTAAAGTGTTATTACTGTATTCTGCAAAATATTTATTCTTTTTTCCTTTTGAGATTATAATATAATTACAACATTTCTCCCTTCTGATAGGAGTTTTCTGTAGTGGTCCCCATCTGTTGCAAAGAGAATTTTCATTGCTGAAGTGTGAAGACTACACTTATCTGTGGATTTAAGGACAAATGTTTAGAGATTATGCTGCTGTAGTAAAGTAATGATTATATAGGCTTTTTGCCTGTATCTGTGATTTCACTAGCACCGAGTAGTTAGCACATTTCCCTCTTGTTGACCAGTCTTAAGTCTAGCTAGAGAGCCCTTGGCATCTGCCAAGGTATGTGTGCTGTCACTGCATCCTCAGGATTATTGTGCCATGCTGGTTGTTGGTGTGGCTCATATACCTCACTACTAGGCAGGACTGTTTTGAGGCTATTGTGATTGGAATTCTTTTCTGATTTCCTTTTCAAAATGTTTACTATTAATATATATGAAGGATTCTGACTTTTGTATGTTAATTTTGTATCTTGCCACTTTGATTAAAGTATATATTTATGAAGTATATATGTTTAAGGGGTTTCTTGTTAAATTTTAGGGTCATTTATATATAGAACCATAAATGCTGCAAATAAGGGTATTTTGATGTTGTCTTTTACTATTTGTACCACTTTCATCATTCTCATCTGAATGTTCTAGTCAAGATTTCAAGTACTATACTGAATAGGTCTGTAAAGAGTAAACTCCCTGTCTTATTCTTGATCTTAGTGTAAATGCATTGAGTTTATTTTCATTTAGTATGACTATATGCTTGTCATAAATAATGTTTATTATATTAAGATGTTTCCATGATTCCCATTCTCTTCAGGATTTTTAACATGAAGGAATCCCGAACTTTTGTTTAAAGCCTTTTCTATATCTGTTGAAATTATAATATGATTTTTGTTTTTGACTTTACTTTCTGTGGTATATTATGTTTGTTGATTTGTATTTGTTGAATTATTCTTGCATCTTTGGAATGAAGCCATCTTGATCATGTTTAATGGAACTTTTGAAGAGTTCTAGAATTCCTTTTGGAAGTATTTTGTTCAGAATTTTTGCACCTGTATTCACCAGGGAGATTGCTCTGTAATTTTCTTTGTTGTTGTATCTTTATATGGTTTTAGAATAAGGATAATATTGGATTTATAATGTAAGGTTTGAAGTATTTATTTATGTGAGACTTCTCTGAATTTTTAATGTATAGATTACTATGAACTTCCTTTTTAGGAATACATTAGGTGTACCCTATGCATGTTCAGTATGTTTTGTATTTATTTTAATTTAGAACACCTTTTGAATTTCTTTCTTGATTTTTTTCAGTTATATGTTTAGTACTATGTTTAATCTCCACAAGTTTATGAGATGTTATTCAGTATTAGGATAGTGATGCAAACTTGCTTTCTAGTTCTGTTTGGTTGGAATAACTTTTCCCTATCTTTTCAACTTAAGAAAGTGTCTATCTTTGATGACAAGATGTATTTTTTGAAGCAACAAATGGATCATGTGTTTTAATTCAATCTGCTACTTTGTGTCTTTTTATTGGTTGATTATAATTAGATCATTAAATATAATATAATTAATATTTATAGTTGTTACCGAAAGGTACATTTAAAAATATTTATTGATTTATGTTACATCTTGATCACAGTTTCCCATCCCTCCTCTCCTCCCAGCTCCTACCCACCTCCCTTCTGCTTCCCCCCATCATCCATTCCTCCTCTGTTTCTATTCAGAAAAGGGCAGGCCTCCTACAGATATCAATGAAATGTGACATATCAAGTTGTAGTAAGACTAGGCACCTTCCCTTGTATTAAGGCTGGGGAAGGCAACCCAGTATGAGGAAAAGGCTCCCAAAAGCCCACAAAAGAGTCAAAGAGAGCCTCTTGCTCCCACTGTTAGGCGTACCACAAGAATACCAAGCTATACAACTGTCACATATATGCAGAGGGCCTAGCTCAATCCCATGCAGGCAGACTTCCTGGTTGTCAGTTCAGTCTCTGTGAGCTCCTATGAGCCCAGGTTAGTTGATTCTGTGGGTTTTCTTGTGATGTCCTTGACTCTTATGGCAAAAAGGTACATATTAATTCCTGCAATTTGTTGATTTTATAGTTTTTGGTGTTTTTATTATACTCATTTTTAGTATCTTTTATGTTTTTCCTGTAACATATTGGATATGCTTACTCTCTTCAGTCTGAAGAATTCCTTCCAGTATGCTCTGTAGAACTGGCTTAGTGGTCACAAATTCTTTTAGACTGCTTTTCTCATGGAATGGTTTTCTTTCACTATCAATTATAACAATTTTTTTTCTTTACCATTCTGGTATGTGGCATTTCTGTTAAGAAATTAGCTGTTTTTTCTGATGAGCCTGACTTTGTATGTGACTTGCTTCTCTCTGCAGCTTCCAGTACAGCTGATGTTTTCACAGTTCTTGGCTTTAACACAGCATGAAGAGTTTCTTTTCTGGTTCTGTCTATTTGCTCTTCTATCTACATGCCTTTTAAACTCACATGAGCCTCTCTATAGATTCAGGGAGTCTTCAGCTATGGTTACACTGAACATTTTCTAGGCCTTTGCATAGAGCTATTTTATTTGCATAATTTAATAGATTTAGTCTTTTCATAGTCTTCCAAATATCTTGCATATTCTGTTCTTACCGTTAAAAAATTTATCAATGAACTTGACTGATTTATTTAATTCCTTTATCTTGTCTTCAAGCCCTGTTGTTCTTTTCTCTGAATATCCATTCTATTGCTGATTATTTCCATTGAGGCTGTGTTGGTTTGAATAAGAATGGACTCCATAAGACTCATATACTTGAATGCTTAGTAACCAGGGAGTGGCAGTACTTGAAAAGATTAGGAGGTATGGCTTTGTTGGAGAAAATATGTCACAAGGAGTGGGCTTTGAGTTTTCAACAGCCCATGTCAGTCCCAGTGTCTTCCTCTCTGCCTGCAGATCAGGATGTAGCCCTCAACTACTTCTCCAAAACAATGTGTGTCATATCTGCTGCTATGCTTCCTGCCATGATGATAATGAACTAAACTTCTGAAATTGTAAGCAAAGTCCCAATTAAATGATTACTTTTATGAAAGCTGCTTTGGTCATGGTATTTCTTCATAGCAATAGAACAGTGACTAAGGCAGATGTTAGTACCAGGAAACAAGGTATTGCTGTGACTACGCTGCTTGTTGGCAGAATGTGGACTTTGGGATTTTGGATTAGGAAAACTGTTAAATGCTTTAAGCTGGGCTTAATGGGCCATACTAGTAGGTGCATGGAAGACAATGATTCTGAGAGCAATGTAGATTATGATTATGGTCCAGGTCAAGAGGTTTCAGAGGGGAAGAATATTAGTAAGTGGCCTAGAGACCATTCTTGTGATATTATGACAGGGAAAGAGAGTGCAGAAGTTCCTCCATCTTGTATTCTTACTAAAGCCATTTCAGGTTTAGCTAGAATTTGATCTGCTAAGATGGAAAATTACCCATCTCTCTTTAGGACCCAAGGCCAAGATGCCCCAGCTAATTTAGCTTCTGTTAAACTGGTTGCTTGTGTAAACCTCCCCCTCTAACTGCTGAGCAAGATCAGGATGTGGTTTTTGCTTTTTTTTTTTTTTTTTCTGAGACAGGGTTTCTCTGTGTAGCTTTGCACCTCTCCTGGAACTCACTTGGTAGCCCAGGTTGGCCTCGAACTCACAGAGATCCGCCTGGCTCTGCCTCCCGAGTGCTGGGATTAAAGGCGTGCGCCACCACCGCCCGGAGGTTTTTGCTTTTAAAAGCTCCTTGTTCTAAATGCTCAGAGCGGTGATATTTTGTTTGCGCTCTAACAAATAAGGCTTGCCTGGAGATCAGAGTGCAGAGCTATCCACTAGAGGCCAGGCAGTGGTGGCACACACCTTTAATCCCTGCACTTGGGATCTCATGCCTTTGATCCCAGTAGTTGGCAGGCACATGCCTTTAATCCTAGCATTTGGGAGGAGGAAACCAGAAGTGATAAGGCAGGGTGGAGACAGGAGCTCAGCCCTTTCAGGCTGAGGATTTGGTAGAGGTAAGAAGTCTCTCTAGTGGCTGGCTGCTCTGCTTCTCTGATCTTTCAGCTTTCACCCTGATATCTGACTCTGGGTTTTTATTATTAAGACAAATTAGAATTCCCACTATACTCAGGGCTAGACTTGGCTTCTCAAGTATCTGAATTTAGTCCCAGCTGGCTAGAATGAAGACTTTCTATTTTCTATATACTGTGTCTGATTGGTCTTCTCTGGTGAGTTCCTCATAACAATATTTTGTCAAAGAATGTGGCTGTTTTCTGCCCTTGTCTGAAAAGTCTTCCAGAAGCTTCCAGAGTTCTGGCCTTGGCAGAGGAAATACCAAGATAACATGGTATTGATACTGTTGTGTGGTTATTAGTAATCATTCTTATGTAGCTCTATAATAAAGAGGGGCAAGATGACATAGAGAAATATAAAATGTATAGTTTGAGGAGAAAAGGATCACCAGAAAGTATAATAGAAATAAGACCTGTGCTTAAGGAGATAAAAAGTTTAAAGAAAGCTTGATGCTAAATGGGACAAAGGGAGTGGTGACCTCAAAGCAGGACCCCAGAAACTAAGCTCCCAAGTTGTGAAAAGGAATTAAAGAAAAGCTTAAACAGTGAAGGAAGCCATCAATAACAGAAAGCTGATGCAAATGTAATTGAAGGAAGTGGCCAAATTCCAGCCCCAGCAAGGAGCAGAACTTGGAAGCTTTGGCCATGTGGTCCTGGCTTTAGAATCAAGTATACGAGAAAGTGGCGGTGTTATCTACCTCTAAAGCTAAAAAAAGATTTAGTATGTACTAAGGTTGCCTCTGTATGCAGGCCTAAAGAGACCATTGTGTGAAGGTGTGCAAATGAAGCCTGGATTGTGTTAGAGACCCAAAGATACTGGAAGTGCCAGAGCTGTGGGATACCTGTCAAGACAAGCTGAACAGTCAGTGTGGAGCCAGCTCAAGAGAGAAATGTGTTGTAGCCAACACAGCCGAAAGAAGCTGGAGATTTAAAGAGCACTTTGGTGTCAGAGATGGAGATGCAAAATTTGGAATTCGTTCAACTGGTTTTTGGTCTTTCTTTGGTTCAGTATTCCCTCCCTTTCTTCCTCGTTGGAACAGTATTGTATATGCTCTGCCATTGTATGTTGGAAGTATGTGATCTGCTTTTTGATTTTGGTTTTACTGGGGGTTATCATTAAGAGATTGTCAGGAATCTCAGAAGAGACTTGGAACTGTGGACTTTTAAAACGGTGTGAGACTTTGGGGGCTTTTGAAGTTGAACTGAATGCATTTTTGCATTATGACACAAACCTTTGGGGGCCAGGGAGTGGAATGTGGTGGATTCAATAAGAGTGATCTATCTATGTAAATGCTTTGTCACCAGGGAGTGACACTATTTGAAAGGATTACAAGGTATGGCCTTGTGGAAGAAATATGTCACTGGGAGTGGGCTTTGAGGTTTCTAAGCCCATGCCAACCTCAGTGTTGCCCTCTCTGCCTGAAGATCAGATTGTAGGTCTCAACTATTTCTATAGTACCATGTCTGCAATGTCTGCTGCCATGCCTCCTGCCATGATGATATAATGGACTAAACCTCTGAAATTATAAGCAAGCCCTCAATTAAATGCTTTCTCTCATAAGAGTTGCTTTGGTCACAGTGTTTCTTCACAGCAATACAACAGTGACTAAGACAGAGGTTTAATTTGACTTATTGAACATTTTATTCCCAGGATCATTTTACTTTGTTTTCTCTTCAATATTTCTATCTATTTATTGAATTCCCTTTTCATATCTTGCATTCACTTCCCTATTTCATTCAGCTGTCTTTCTGTGTTCTCTTGGAGTACATTCAGAAATTTATTCAAATCTTTTCTCATTTCTTTCAACATATTTATCATAATTTTTTTGAATTCTTTTCTGGAGTTTCATGCAAGTTGCTTTAATTGGAGTCATTACTCTGGGATTGGTAGATTTTAGAGGAGGGAGATTTGTTATTTTGTTTTTTCATGTTACTTGTTGCATTGGGACTTGTGCATCAGGAATTAAATCATTGATTGAATTAAGCATATTTAGGTTAGCTTTTTTTTTCAGTTGGAAGTATTTGCAATGTTCAGTGAGGTATAGTTATTTTAGAGTTAAGATGTAGTTTTTTTCTTGGACTAGTGGTTAGGTCTCTAAAGACTATCTGTAGTCCTTCCCTGCAAATAGAATGTGTTTGTAGCAACAGTCACTATCTAGAGCCATTATGAAATAGAGTAATAACCAACTATACAGCAGTCACTTCTTACTCACTAACCATTTAATAAGTAAAAGGACAATTGACAGCATTGTGTTTACTCATTATTGCGAGTATAAGTAGAAAGGAAAAGAGAAAAAGAAAAACACAGTAAGACAAGTCAATTGCATTGGGATGGTGGAGAGACAGAAGGGTTTGCAAAAAAGGAATGAGAACTTAGAGGCAAAAGCTGTTAAGGATGAAGTGATTTTTGGCTAAAAGTAGACTGAAGAGAGAGAGATAAAGACACATTCTCAGATGATCTCACTGGAGGCTGAAGTACAAGAACCCTGTAAGTCAAGCTAGACTATGTTCCTTAGGAGAGGGAAAAAGCAAAGAGAAAGATTAAGTAGAGAGAGGCCAGAACACTATAGGGTAAAACACACCTACCAAGATAACACTGAATACTAAACAAAGACAGAGCAGACGCGAAGATATGGAATATATTAACTGACTTGCTTGATCATTCTGGCTTGGAATCTCTCCTGTTCCTTCTTTACTACTAGGAGGACTTCTTTAATGAGTTTTGCTTTGACTCTTCCTTGGGATGATCAGATTACTAATGCTGTGTTGGTCTGTGGACAGTGCTTCATAGGTTGGTGTCTCATACTGGCTATTTTATTCCCTTGGAACTCAGGTTCAAATGCTGGTTCTGCCCTTGTAGAGGTTTTTTTTTTTTTTTTAAATGTCCTGAGTGTTATTTGGAATCTGTGGAAGTTGTGCTTCATATTTTGGTTCTCATCATGTTTTCAGCATATTGCTTTCTTTGAAGATATGATTCAAGGTTTCTCATTTATCAGGTTTAAGGACATAGTCCCATGACATTTGGTCTGAGTGTCCTGAGGGTATAGTTTATAGAAGATCTCAAATTAGTGAGTCATTCCAGAAGCAGACGTCTTAATTGTTTTTTTAAATACTTTTATTTATTTCGTGTGTGTGTGTGTGTGTGTGTGTGTGTGTGTGTGTGTGTGTGTGTGTGTGTTAGGACACTTGTACCATGCTGCACTTGAGGGGTTGGTTTTCCCATTCCACCACATGGATTATAAGGATTGAGCTCAGATTGTTGGGCTTGATGACAAGCATCTTTACCCACTGAGCCACCTTGCCAGCTCCAGAAAATCTTTTTAATATGATGTCTTATTTCTGCTTTGCCAATTTCTGGTACTAGGGACAAGTGGAGAGGTTTTCCACAGCCTTCCATGCTATTGCTGCTGCCACCTTGAATCTAGACATTCCTACAGTTGTTTGGACTATGCACTGTTTTTTTCTGATAGGTGTTTTTCAATTTTCCCCAGGTTATCACTGGAGACACTGAACAACCAACCATACCTGAATGTTATCTACCATTCTGGAACTTCTAATTTATTTTTGTATAATGAACTAGCTAAATCCCTTTTTATAATGAACCAGCTAAATTTAATTATTTTAGAGCTATAGAATATTGGGTTTCCTTTATAT
This sequence comes from Peromyscus californicus insignis, assembly GCF_007827085.1. NCBI lineage: Eukaryota > Metazoa > Chordata > Mammalia > Rodentia > Cricetidae > Peromyscus > Peromyscus californicus. The sequence goes on from NW_026294525.1 coordinate 50,205,682, forward strand.
GCAACCCTGTACTCTATGAATGTAATGTTCATTTCCTCCTTTCCACTTCCATTCCTTTTTACTTGTATTGAGGAGAATACAAGGCTATCCTGAATATATGCATAGTTTGTACATTTTGGTGCATGTTTTTGTAGGCTTGTTTAGAAGTGCATAAGCAGATAAAATGAGGTTAGATAAAACCAAACCCATTCTGTATTTCTTCTACCCTCTGCAAGCACTTCAGCAGGTCTGGGGTCTTTTCCTAGAAAAGTGACCTATATCTTCATTTCTGATGGGTCTGTGCCCTTTGTCATCCTGCCTGGATTTGACTGTTGTAGCTTCGCATTGACTTTAATCACAGGACGTGGTAGCAGCAAGAGACTCCCTAAAGGATCTCCTGCACTCCAGGCATAATCCTTCTTACCTTCATTTTGAAGAGGCAATCAAATTTCCCCATGGTAACCTGGATCTATCACCCCTCCTTACACTGTTATTTCCTTCTTAGACTGTTGGTTTAAGGGCATTAGAAGCCCAAAGTGATGGGGGTGGGGGTAGGGAGGTGGGGAGGGAGTCTGAGTCAATGGAATGTTTGCTGTGGCTTCTGGCAGGAGCACTCCTACTCTGGAACCAAAACTTCTAGGACAGCAGAACTTAAGGTTGTAGGAACAGGAAGCACAGACTTTCCTAGTGGGTCATTAGGGATGATTGAAAGTGGAACTATTCCCCTTTCCATCCTTTGATTCCTGGACCCATGGATCCTGGCTAGGGGAGAGACCAGGACCATGAATGGGAAGGCTTTATCACATTTCTCCTCAAGACTCAGGAATCTATGTGGAAGTGGGGATATAAAGATCGTAAGAGTTAGAGGTAGTAAATCTTAAAGAAACAGCATTTTCTAGACAAAATAGGGCATATGCTTATATGAACTCAGAGAGATTGTGTCAGCATGCATAAGACTGCATAAGCCCAAGTTAGACAAAACCCAAACACACATGAGGGAAAGTGTACACAAATTTCTACCCTTAGCCAAGAAGCTACCTGAAAATGGTAGCTACTGAAAGAATGAAAATCAGTTTTCTTTAATGGAGTTACATTTCAGGGCAGGCTCCATGATCAGGAGTAGTTGGCCAACACAAATCAAAGTTCGTATTTTTTACTGGCTGTTTTATTCTTTCTTATTTTTTTTAAGACAGAAAAAGGACATGAAGTTGGGTGAGTAGGGAGGGGAAAGAACCTGGGAGAAGTAGGAGGATGGGAAATAGTATGAGAAATACACTCCATGAAATTTTCAATACCTAAGAACATAATAAAAAGAAATCCATGGCTCAGAAAAAGTAGGAGAGGTTTAGGTGATGTTATCACCCTCTGAAAATTGTTTAATGTGTTCTCTGGACAGCAACTAGACAGAAGCAAAGTTTCTTTTAAAATTACTATTAAAAAGTATTGTTTATTAAAAACATCTAATTGCCCAAGGTACTTCAGTAGCTTCTTAATAGAGAAAGGGAACTTGTCATTTTGAGATGGGATTAGTCTTTGTTCATCTTTTGTTTTGCTCTGCAGGGTTTTCTTCATGGCTTTTTAGCCTCCTACTTCGCCTTGCTTAAGATTTGGTATATATTTTAGGGGAGGAACAGTGTGTTTGACTCATTTCTTCATGTTCTCGGTTCCTTAAGGCCTAGTTCCTTTTAAAGCCTAAACTCAAATTTCTAGTTCCCAGAGAGACCACTGAAAACTACTTCTAGTTATGCTCGATTCACTAACTGGCCTTTTGTTTTTTCCTCTAAAGTCCTCAAAACTTGGCACATATCTCAAATGGGAAAACATAGTCTCAGAATGTTGGACACACTCTCTAGTAAATTTGACTGTAGTAAAATTGCGCTCTTGGTTTCTCCAGTCCTGGCTGATTTGAGATTCTCCAATACCTCCCAAATCATCATTATTTTGTATTTTGCCAAAGCTTTCTAGTTGTTTTGGTAATGCTGTTGATTGGCTACTAACTAGTTTGTCACGGCTTTAAGTAGAAATTGTAGTGGCATTCTTTTATAGAAAGATTTATCTAATGGCAAATGGTCACTAGTTTGGGAATTAAAAGCATCATAGACTATTTTTAATCCCCAATTATAAAAATGTTGAATAGCCTAAAAAGTTAACCTATTAAGTTAAGGAAAGTATATTATAGGTCTTATTTCATAAAAAAATATGGGTCTGTGAAGATGATAAATTATAACACGAATTGCTAAACGGTCTTATTAATAAAAACCCAGAGCCAGATCTTGGGGTGAAAGCCAAGAGATCAGGGACTAGGACAAGCCACAGCCAACCTCACCTCACCAACTCCTCAGCTTCCAAAGAGACTTGCTTCCTGTATATCCACACCTATATGCCTTTCTGTTCTGCTATCTCATTTCTTCTCTCCACCCAGATACATCACTTCCTCTTTCTGGCCAGCTTTGTCACTTCATGTCTGTCTGTACAGAACTCCAGACATTTATGTTTAACTAGTGTTGGAATTTAAAGCATGTGCTAGGGCTCTGTTCCCAGTGTGGACTTGAACTCACAGAGATCTGGATGAATCTCTCCTCCCAAATGCTAGAATTAAAGGTATGTGTTACCATTGCCTGATTCTATGTTTACTATAGTAGCTGCCTTTTTCCTCTGATCCTCAGAAAAGCTCTATTGGTGTGCACAAAGAAAATATCACCACAATAAATCATTTTCCAATATTAGAATTCCAGACTGCTATCAAATATAAACATTTGTTTATTTTTCAGAAAAGGTTGAATAGGCTTTGGTTAAGCCAATCAAATTTAACAGGTACAAGAACCATCAACCATAGCCCTTAATCTGATTTCACCTCTTTTAGGAGCATCACAACTTTTCTGTAGTTTTCAAGGAAATGCTTCACCAGCACTCTGCAAGAAAAATAAACAAGTTATTACTGAAGAATATCCTGGAACTGGTTTTGTTAACATGGTTTTTAGACCAGTGAGGCACAGATTAAAAATAAAGTCATAACCTCAAGAGGAAATAGTGTATGACTGACAGAAACTTGAGCAGGATCAGGTGAGTACAGGCTTACACAATAGAAATACAGAAAATAGAAAATAGGAATGTGCATCAGGGCTAAGCCTCAGGCCATGCTGATGACTTTACCCTAGGATGGCTCATTCTTAGATCCTTGAGGTTCTGTAACCTCAGGATTTGGTACTAAGAAAAATTGTCCCTTCCCAGCAGGGAGATGCAGCAAATCATATGTGTGTGTGTGTGTGTGTGTGTGTGTGTGTGTGTGTGTGTGTGTGTGTGTGTTATATGTTATATATAAATATTATTATAATTTATTATAGTTTCTTTAAAACCTGCTTTGTATTAAATAAAGATGGAGGTACAGATATCTAAGACTGATACAAGGTCACTATCTAAAAGTTTATACTGAGCAATTTTCTTTAGCTTGTTGAGTTAAAACATGATCATTTCTCATGGAGCTCCAAGGGGCTAGCTCAAAATGGAAAGCCAAGGGAAAGCATTTGCATGAGAATAGAAAATGAGCCACACTTTTTGAATTTATAAAACAAGTTAAGTCCTGTTTTGCAGTTATCTGTTGAGCATTGAATAAATTGAACAATCTATAGTTTTAAATAAATGGAATGGTGTTTAGATATAAGATATTTAGAAGTGAGTGCCTCAGTTTAGAAGATTTCCACACCAAGAGGGGACATTCACTACCTGTGCTTCTTAGACTGCTTCTGCTCTGTAGTAGTGGAACAGACAGATGACTCCCCAGTAAATGGCATGCCTACATTAAACATGATTGGCCCAGCAGGGAGATTATCTTATCAGTTCTATTATGATTCCCATTAGTGACATCTGGAGGTCAATAGCTATGAAATATTAGAAATTCCTACAGTGGATAGCTCCTGCTTATCTCATAGATCTCACAGTCCAATTAAGCTCTTGGAAAAGACAGAAACATTAATTAAGTGCTTTAGATATTATCAATACCATTCTATGATGTGGCAAGCAGGGTTGCCCCAAAATAGATGTAGAAAACCTTATGGGACTGCACTCAAACTCGGTTCCTTATGGTAAAGTTTCTATCTACAGCTGGAGCATCTGCAATCTCCTATAAACTCAAAGTTCCCACGTCCTGGCTTTCCTAGAGAATTCTACATATAGACACTATTACCAAACTCAGATTTCTATGCTTTAAGTCTGTGCTGCTCAGTATGGTAGCCATTACCTATCTATAGTTCTGCAGTACTTGAAGCATATCCAGAGATGGCTTAAAGGAAAACCACATATTATATAAACATAAATATTGTATATCAAACATATGTAAAATATTTAATTATAACTTTAAATCACTTACATAATGAAATATTTTGGATATATTAAGTTAAATAAGATAAATTAAATTGATTTGTTTTTTAAAGACAATTTTAAGGCATGCATGTGGTTTGTGTTTGATTGCTATAATTGCTCTCACTTTGTGTTAGAGGACGCGTGCAGTAGAAGGCCATTGTTGTGAACATAGGCCTCCCCTGAATGTCCTGAAGACAGCTTTCATGTTGGTTAGGCTGTAAGAGTAGGATTAGCACCTTCTCTTGTAGTTTTTCTTTTGTGGATCAGCTTGACTATTTCAAGTTTTTTTCCCTTTCCCTTTCTTATTTTTCTTCTTATTTTCTTCAAAGAGTGTATTTAGAGCAACATTGATTCTAGGGCATGCTTGGTCTCACTGCTCAGCCATGACACTTATGGAATGCCCTAACTGTTCAATAAAACTACACACTGACTAGCTAGAAGGGCAGTATCTCCTAGCCCTGCATGGCCTTTGATCTATGTTCAGCTAAATGTTAATAGAATTTGGTGATTTTACAGGATTTTCTCCTGTTTACAGAGAGTTTATTATTTATCAGCACACTCAAGAGGTCCTTCTGCAGGTTTCTGGCTCTGTGTGGATTCCTTCTATACATATTTTGTTGTGTGAATTTGGCCATTTCAGTCTCCTCTGCTTTGTGACCCCTCAACTCAGTGAGACTTCCACTATAAGAAAGGTTAAGATTTTATTTGTTTATCTTTAAACAAATCCTTGTAGCTTTAATAATGACCCACCTGAAAGCCTAGGGGCAAAAATATACCCTTCCTCATTTATTTTCCTTTTGGCAAGGCTTATAGTTTTGTGCCACTGTTACTCCAATGTCTAGAGATAGTTGTTACATAGAATTTATCCAGCTTTCTTGTTGTTCATGGTTGTAAACAAGTTCAGTATTTAACTAGTTATTGTAGAGATAAAAGTCAATTAAGAATAAAAATTACCATTAGCACATATTCGTCACACTTGGTACTGTGTTATATAAAGACATTTTCATACAAGTGTAAAATGTACTTTGAGCATATTTCCTCTTATGTTCTTTTTCCTCCCTAATCTTCTCCAGTTAGCCTCCTCTATTCCCTTAGAAAGGTTAGTTTTTACTATTTACATATACATACATTATTTTTGTATATGTATAAAATATGGGAGCCACAAATTAGAAAAAATGTTTTGTCTTCCTGAGACTGACTTAACTCAGTTGATATGATCATCTTTAATTGCATACATTTTCCTGCAAACAACATAGCTTTTCTCTTTCGTATGGGTGAAAAAATCCCATTGCAGTTGTGCTTATCCACTCTTGTGTTTACAGATACTTAGGTTGTTTGTCAAGTTCAGCTGCTGTGAATACTACTGCAGAAAACACTGATATGCAAGTGTCTCTGTGGAATGCTGACTTGAAGTCCTTTGTGTGAATACCCAGGAAGGGTATAACTGGATCACATAGTAGATGGAGTGTCAGGTTTCTGAGGGATCTTCATATTGATTTCCGTGGTGACTTGGCTAGTTTACCTTCCCTCTAGCAGTGTATGAGGGAAGTTCCCTTTTGTCTGTATGCTTGTCAGCATTTGTTGTAATTAATATTCTGAATGGCTGCCATTCTGACTGGGGTGGGATGGAATCTCAATGTAGTTATGTTGTTTTTCCTTATGACTGTGGCTGCCTTCTAAGCAGTGGCTGTCCTAATCAGAAATTGTAACTCTGCCACTAGCAGCAGTGGTTCAGCCACAAGGGCTGCAGCCTGATGGGACTCTGTTCCCTCAGGCACCAACTCCTTCAAAGCTACTAAGAAGCTTATTTAAATCTCTCTCTCTCTCTAAAGAACTCAAGATTCAAAGGTTGAGGTGGAATTCTGCTTGCTCAGAGAGGCTAAATAGCAAGTAGCTAGCCTTCTCCCTTGGCTTGTATCTTCCAAAAAAAACCCCAGAATCCTTCTCTCAGGCCCCACTTAAAAACCTTGTTACATGTGGTTCTCCCTACCACTTCCTGTCAGCTACTTGCTGACTCAGCCTCCTGCTCACAGGCTAATTTTATTGAATCAAACAAATGTAACACATCTTTGTATTGCTAGCAAAAGCAATAGGAAAAAATAGAACACACTTTAAAATAATATTCCACAACATTTCCCCCTTTTTGTCTAAACAAAAATGAAAGATTTTAACTTTAACATAGTAAGACTATATACAGTAAGAACAATTATCAAGTAAGGATTACATTCACAATGTACTGAATTCCAATTCATTTGTGTCTGATGAATTTAAAGAAAATACCCCATAATCTATCCTATCTTAGTCAATCCAAAATTTTATACCTAATTTACTTTCTATCATATCTAAGGAAAACTACAACTATAACTATCTATTCTTCAACTCCATCAAAGGCCCCAAAAGGTAATATTATTTGAGTAAACAAAAAGTGCATTGCAAACAACTTCAAAAACCCTAGAAATGATAGAGACATCTGACTGCCTGGACAGTCACCCAAAGTTCTTCTGCAATGTTGACTCATCCACCTTCAGCCTACAGGTCCATAGTATCTGGCAGACTTTTTAGTGAAGCAGGAAATTTGAAAGACTCTTCTGCCTATATTGGCAAAGTTCATCAGACACTTTCCTCTGTGTTCTGCAGAATGTCTGGCAGTTTCTTCTGTGAAGTAGGAACCCTGAAAGACCATCCCACCTTGTTTGGGCAAAGTTCAGCAGTCACTTTCCTGTGAATCCTGCATGTCCTTTTTATACAACATACAATCAAGCAGTCCAGCAAAGATCAGCTTCCTGCCCAAATGGCTAGCCTTGCCACATTGAAACTCCATAAGGAGTTTCTTCAATACCCATCATCTCTGAAGTAAATTGGTGCTGCCAGAAGCAGGTGTGTTTCATTGTCTAAAAAACCTTAGGCTAACAAAATATTTTAAATGCCATATTCTATAGGTCTTTGAAGTGTTTGAAGACCACCTATCTAAAATGCATCTCTATATAATCTGGAAAGCACACCTAACATATCTACAAATTTGATTGTTATAGATGACTAACTACTGACCTGTGTTTCTTGATTGTCCTAAATATTATATAATAATAACTTTCAAAAACTAGAATTTTACCTTATGTTTTTAAATGAACTGCATGGGTACAATATCTTAAACAAGAGTAGAAACATACATATATATTATATTGTAATAAAAATAACTTTAAATTTGTATCAATATACAAAAGTACTTTAAACAAGAATAGAAACATAACCAGTATGTTATAACAAGAATGACACTATATTTGCATCAATGTACAAAAGTCCATACCCAAATATTTGAGATTAATAGCTGTTTTTTGGGTTAAAGTAGATTCAATAATCTACCCTTTTATCTTATCATTCTTATATTTTCCTAAATGATAACAAGCATCCATAGCTCACCAAATAACCAAAGACCATCCAACCCCATCTCTTGGGAATGTGGGCATAGTATTCTCCAGACTGCTTCCTACTGTCTGTGGATGAAGTATCTTTAGAGTCCCTGAGAAAATTTGAGATAATAGCCAAGTCCTGGGAAGACCAGCTATAAACTTTTGTTGATAGTTATCACCTGTCAGAATTTAAGAGGTCTCCCTTGATCAAATCTGATCTGTATTATTCCTGAAGAATTTCACAGCCTTTCATCTCCTGTGGAAACAAAACTCCGAAGTATTTTTGTTTTCCATTTGACAGATATATATTTTTTGACTTCTTTTTAAAAGTTAAGGCATTCCTAAAGTATCCAGATTGGTTCAATTTAGCAGTCCAGTTTACAATCCCATGTCTCTTAGCAGCTATTGTTGTTTATCAACAGTTAAAAAAAAATTCAAAATCAACACAATAGCATACAGGATCCAGCCTCCTTGTGTATTTTCCATTTCTACTGACTTATTATTTATTATTTTACTTCTTTCTTTAAAGACTTTATTATTTTTAAACTATTTCTTTCTTTCTATGGCTGTCCATACCCTTTTTTCCCCTTAAGCCTATGCACATTTTAAAACACACTGGAACCTATTCAGAGGTTTTTTTTCTGTCTAGACCTTTTTTACTGTGTATCTTTTAGCCTTTTTCAACCTCATGAGCAAATTTTAGACTGCTAAGCTACACCTTGATCCTCTGAGCTCTCTAGGGCTGGCTTTGTCTGCTTTTGGGTTTGTGAGAGCCAAGACTAAAGCTTGCGGCTTAATTGGAGGTATATTTCACCTGGAACCACATTCAACACCCGAGCTATGGAATGCTGATGTCCTCCGTTGTGGCAGGCATTTTTTTTTACTTAGTTTTTTGTTTCTATTTAGTGTGAAAAAAGCTGTTTAAGTGCTCTGCTGTACAGGAGGGTTTCTTAAAGAAGCCATAGCCTCTCTCTTTTTCCTCAGCTTTCTCAGGCCCTAGGAATACTCAAGAGTCCCACATTGGTATGCCACAATATATATATATATATATATATATATATATATATATATATATATATATATATATATATATATATATTACTTCTTATACTATTTGCTCTTTGGGATGGTCCACCACCCAGCTCCCAAATAAATCACACATAGAGGCTTATTCATAATTATAAATGTCCAGTCTTAACTTGGCTTATTTCTTGCTAGCTTTTCTCAACTTAAATTATCCCATCTACCTTTTGCTTCTGGACTTTTTCCTTTTTTTACTTCTGTATTTCTTACTTTCTCTTATTCCATGACTGGCTGTGTGGCTTGATGTCTGGCCCCTGATGTCCTTCTCTCTTGTTCTCTTTTTTTTCTTCTTTTCCTCTGAGACTCCTCCTTCCATTTATTCTCTCTGCCTGCCATCCCTGCCTATCCTTTCTCCTGCCTTACAGTTGGCCATTCAACTCTTTATTAGACCATCAGATGTTTTAGAAGGCACAGTAACACAGCCTCACAGAGTTAAACAAATGCAACATGAAAGAGTGCAACACATCTTTGCATCATTAAGTAAATGTCCCACAGCATGAACAAGTGTAACACATCTTAATATAATATTCTACGACACAGTTATAATTTAAATTTCAGATATGGGAAGGTTACTAATTTTCATATGTTAATTGTAGGTTAATATCCTGTCACTTTTCTGAAAGTGTTTATCAGATCTAGGAATTTTCTGGTGGAATCTTTAGGGTCTCTTAGATATAAAATTATATCATCTCCAAATGAAAAACTTTGACTTTTTCTTTCTTATCTGTCTCCCTGTTTTTTTTTCTTCTTTTTCCTCATTGTGCTAGCTAAGATTTCAAGTGCAATATTGAATAAGAGTGGGGATGTTGGGCACTTGCCTTCCTCCTGATTTTAGCAGAAATGCTTTGGGTTTCTCCTCATTTATCATCTTGGTGACTATAAATTTGTTGTATTGAACCTTTATTGTGCTGAAATCTACTTTCTGCAGAACTTTTATCAAGGAATGTGAGGTTTTGTGGGAAGACTTTTATTGTATCTATTAAAATTGCCATGTGATTTCTGTCCTGGAATTCATTTATGTAATGTATGACATTAGTTCATTCACATATATTGAATGAACTATAGCTCTATCTCTGGGATGCAAATAGCTGGATAATGGTGAATATGCTTTTTGATTGTTATTTTTTATTATTAGTTCATTGTGAAAACGAAGTGTTTTGATCTTATTTATCCCTCCCCTAACTCTTCTCAGATCTACTCCCTTCCCTCCTCACTCAACTTTGTGTTCTTTTTCTTTTTTTTTTTTGTCTTTCAAATCCTGTTTGTGCTAACTGTGTGTTCTTGAATGTGTGGCCTTCCATCAGAGCATCATTGACTTGGCAGAGGCAACATTATTAAAGAAAACTGACTCCCTCTTTCAGCAGCTATAAATTTCTAATAGCTCCTCTGCTACCTCATATGTAGCTTCTCCCTCCATGCTGAGATTTGGTCTGGCTTGAGCTGGCTCAGGGGTTTGCACACTGTCACAACTGCTATGAGTTCATGTGTGCAGCTATCCTGCTGTTTTCACCCACTGCCTTTGACTCTTATGGTGTTTCTGCTCCATCTCCCACAATGAACCCTGAGTCTTAGGAGAAGGGAAGTGATACGAGTGTCCCATTTAAGGATGAGCATTCTGTAACCTCTTATTCTCTACACCTTGTCCTGTTCTTGTCCCTGCTTAATCACTGTCTACTTCAAATAGAAGCTTCTCTGATGAGGGTGAGAAATGCTTTAGTCTATGGGTGTAATGATAAGTCATAAGGAGTTAGTTCAATACTGTGTCCTCTTATCACTTTCTTCATAGTACAAGAATCTTACCTTTGCCTCCATGGACTTCAGTGCTTTTTGCACAAACACAAATATGTCTAATATCAGGATAATAATTTTGTTTAATATTGTCAATTTTAATTTATATTGGATTAAGTCTCTAATGTGAATATACCTGTAGTTCTGGTTATTCTTCTGTTTGAAAATACCATGGGTTTTATGAAATTAAATTTCTTCTGTTTTTATTTACTTGAACATGTTTTTCTTTTATTTCTTGTGTAAATTTTTGACTGGATATATAAAGATTTTATTAACTAAATTTGTGCATCAACAATTTCATATGTGTATATAATGCATTCCAATTATTGTCCTTGCCTACTTGCTCCCATCCTGACCCCTGTTAAATTTCCCTCTACAAGTGTTTTTCTCACATCCATGTGTTTTTGTCTTGTTTTGTAACCCAGTTACAAAACAAATCCATTTGTGAACATGGGTTTGGAACTATCCATTGAAAGTACACAACTGAAAGCAAAGATTCTCTTTTCCCTGAGTCTGTTGATAAGCCATGACATTCACTGTAAACAAAGCCTTCTCTGATTAATAGGCTAGAAGGAGGATTTTCTGTGGGTATAAACATTCTAATGCTATGTCAGCTTATCAAAACAGCAGTAAGTTACCCCCATTTTCTATGACTATCCCAGTCATGACTTTTTGACTGGATTTACTGTACAAAATATGGATTCCCTTCTATGGAATAGACCTCAAATCAAATCAGAGAGCTGTTGGTGTCTTAACTAGAATTAACTGTCAACATGTAAACATAGTCTAGAATCACCTGAAAAGAAAAAAAAAATAGAGTATCAGTTGAGTAACTCTCATTATCAGGTTGGTCTCTGGGCACATCTATGAGGGATTGTCTTGATTGTTAATTGATGTATGAGGGCTCATACTACTGCAGGTGGTACATTCCCTTGTAGATGGTCCTGAGTTATATAAGGAAGTTTGGTAAGCATGAACCCAAGTGAGCCATCGAACAGTCATGGTTTTTGCTTCAGTTTTCTGTTTGATTCCCTGTCTTAACTTTCATCAATGATAGTTGTGACCTGAAAGTACAAGCCACATAAGTTATTTCCTATTCTACATTGTTTTTGTTCAGAGTGTTTTATCAGAGCAACAGAAATGAAACTAAAACAGGTGGTTAACCCCACAACAGTCATCTAACTATTGCATGAATGGTTGCCTGGCATGGTTGTATTGTAGTTCATGGCATTCATCATTGGGTAACATCATTGATTTTTTTCCCTAGCAGCCTACATAGCTCCTTCTAACACTACAAAAGCTAACCAGAAGGGAGGTTGTTTTCAGTTCATTTCCAGCTTGCTTTCTCTACATCCTGCAAATGACAGGGAGTGTCTTTAGCAATAGAGATTTATCTTTCAATTCTGGTGGGCAATAAGAAGTAGTGGCAGGAGACTGTATTATTTTGGGGCCTTCTGGGACCTTTCTGACCTTATAAGGAGGTGTCATATGCCTGACACTGAGATTTTTGTTTAGTTAATCCATAGCTTCTAGGAGTAACATTGTTATCTACTCTTACAAGGTATGCCACTGCAAACTCCTTTTTATAAAATTTTATTTTTTCATTACTGTGTACTGGGAGCACGTGTGTTATGGTGCTCATATGGAGTACTGCTGTGGGATAATGCTTTTGTACACTGGCTTAATAAAACCAGGCAGGAAGTATAGGTGAGATAAACAGACAAGGAGAATTCTGGGAAGAGGAAGGCTGAGTCAGGAGATGCCAGCCTGATGTCCAGGGAGCAGAATGTAATGACACACAGGTAAAGCCACAGAAAATGTGGCGACATATAGACTAACAGAAATGGTCTGAGTTTAAGTGTAAGAACTAGTCAGTAGTAAGCCTGAGCTAATGGCCCAGCAGTTTTAATTAATTCAAGCCTCTGTGTGTTGGGTCTGCAGAGCTGTGGACCAGGCGAGACACAGGGAAACTTTTGGCTACAGAGTACAGACACCAATTTTGTGGAGTTGGTGGTTTACTCCTTCCACATTTATGTTGGTTTCAGAGCTCAAACTTAGGTCTCCAAGCAAGTACCATTAACCTGCTGAGCCATTTGTTGGCAGTTATGTTAATATTTTCCAGTGGTTTTGGCTTCTACTTTTATGTTAAGAAGTCAGTTTTCAGTTTTATGTTGAAGTTTACTTTGTTATTTTTAAGACTATTTCCTATTTGTATGTTTGTTTGTTTTTTTCAAGACAGTGTTTCATGTAAACCAAGCTGGCTCAAACCTGTTATGTAGCCTAGGATGACCTTGAACTCCTGGTCCTTCTTCTACCTCCAAAATGTGGGTGTAACAGGTGTGTAACATCATATCTGGCTCTTTTACTTTATATAGTTTTGCTATGGTGTTTCTAGATGTTGTTTTCCTTGTATTTATCTTATTTGGAAATTATAGTGCATTCTTTTTGTCTGTGACTTAAATTCTTTGTTAGTTTTGGAAAACTTTGGCCATCAGCTCTTTATTTGATTTGTGTAGGTGTGTTTGGATGCAATTGCAGATATATGTATGTAGCTAGAGTTTTCCTGCCTGGCCCACAGTCAGGACAAATCTCTCTCACCCACCAGTCCCACAGCCGCTCAGACCCAACCAAGTAAACACAGAGACTTATATTGTTTACAAACTGTATGACTGTGACAGGCTTCTTGCTAACTGTTCTTATAGCTTAAATTAATCCATTTCTATTAATCTATACCTTGCCACGTGGCTCGTGGCTTACCAGCATCTTCACATGCTGTTTCTCATCATGGCAGCTGGCAGTGTCTCTCTGACTCAGTCTTCCACTTCCCAGCTTTATTCTCCTCCTTGTCCCGCCTATACTTCCTGCCTGGTTGACTACTGGCCAATCAGTGTTTTACTTACCAACCAATCAGAGCAACACATTTGCCATACAGAACATCCCACAGCAACTTTTACACTCTGTTTTAGAATCTTTTCTCAGGTTTTAGGTGGAAATTCTTGCCAACACGTAGGGCGCCATTTGTAGCTAGAGTTATCCTGCCTGGCCCACAGTCAGGACAAATCTCTCTCACCCACCAGTCCCACAGCCGCTCAGACCCAACCAAGTAAACACAGAGACTTATGTTGTTTACAAACTGTATGACTGTGACAGGCTTCTTGCTAACTGTTCTTATAGCTTAAATTAATCCATTTCTATTAATCTATACCTTGTCACGTGGCTCGTGGCTTACCGGCATCTTCACATGCTGTTTCTCATCATGGCAGCTGGCAGTGTCTCTCTGACTCAGTCTTCCACTTCCCAGCTTTATTTTCCTCCTTGTCCCGCCTATACTTCCTGCCTGGTTGACTACTGGCCAATCAGTGTTTTACTTACCAACCAATCAGAGCAACACATTTGCCATACAGAACATCCCACAGCATATGTAGATGTATGTGTACATGTGTGCAAGTGTGTTGAGGCCAAAGGACAACATCTAGCATTATTACTTAGGTGATGATGCCCACCTTGTTTTGAGACAGGATTTCTCATGGACTGGAGCTCTCCAATTTGTCTAGAATGGCTGGCTGGAGATTCGCCTCTAAAGAATTACAAATACAAGCATGTGTGATCAGGCCTCACTATTTTTATTTATTTATTTTTTCCTTTTATTTTAAATAGATACTCTCCTCACATACTATATTCTGATTAGGTTTCCCCGACCACTACTCCTCTCAGTTCCTCCCCATCTCCCTTCCCATCCAGTTCAACTACCTTTTTGCCTCTCATCATATCAAAGATTATTGAGGTCCAGCCCCTCTATAGTTTTTCCCAAAGTTCCAGAAGATATACTACCAGTGGTGGATGGCAGATTAATTATTCTGAGGGATACTCGGATAAATCTATGTATGTGAAACTCTTTAGTCCATTCACTGTATTCTTCTGAGCCAGTTCTTTCTCTACACAGCTTCTTCTCTACTCTTGTACTTAGTTCCTTTCTTGCTTGATTTCTTTCTACAAATTTCTGCTGTTATCTCTAAGTTCTATGTTAATTTTCCCATCTAGTTTATCCCTATCTTGTTCTTTCCCATCTATTTCTTCCCCATCTAACTCTTCTCTATCTTCCGTCTCGTTCCTCTATTCCTCTCTTCTCATCCCCTCAAGTCTCTGAGGTTTACAGTTATGTACCCGTGTAACAGCACTGCTCTGGCTGCGGCAAGGTCACCAGGCTCGGATTCCCTCAGGGTCAAAAGGAGGGAGGAGGATAAGTTCCACACAAAGAACAGTAATTGTCAGCTATCATAGCAATCCAAAAGGGAAGTGGCTAATGGAGAAAGAAATCAACTAAACGCTAAATTCAGTTAACAGATCTGGAAAAAGGGATAGATGTGCTCATAGTATATTCTTAGAAGTGGTTAGGTAAAATGTTAGGATTCTATAAGCAGCTAAGTCATGGGTGAATAATAAAACTGCCTTATATTTCTTTGGAGCTGTATCTGTGTGGTGGTATTTTACTTGTACTGAAATGTGATTTTAATGGTATGTTAATAAATAAAGTTGCCTAGGGATCAGAGCTATTAGAGCCATAGCAAGTGCGTGGCGGTGGTGGTGCACGCCTTTAAGGACCTGGAGGGCGGTACATACAGGCAGTGATGAGGCAGTCACATGTTTGGGTTTACAACCAATGAGAAGGCAGAACAGCTAGAGTATATAAAGACATACACACAGGAAATAGGTCCCTTTCGGAGAGCCCTCTTGGCTGAAGAGGATCACTGAATCAGGAAGGGTGGGGCTCTTAGCTCTGACCTCTTGGCTTTCTTCTCTGAATCGGCTCTGTGTGTCTTATTTAATAAGACGGTTGGTTACATCTACATTTGGCGCCCAACGTGACAAGAATCCATTAAAAACCGCTTAACAGGGCGGCCGGCAGGTCCGGTTTTCCACCAGGGCGGCCGGCTCCCTAGCCCGGGCCCAGGTCGGCTTGGCCTCAGGCCGGACTAACCTTGAGCTACTTGCTTAAAGCCAGTGCTACAAACAACTCAGGCCTGCCCTGTTGAACAGGGCCCCTGCCTGTAAAGCCAACACACGTGGTTGGAGCTTAAGGTAGCCAGAGCCAAGGCTTGACTAGGCTCAAGCGGGAACACGTGGCTGGATTCAAGCTCTTAGGCAGAACTTGCAGCTACAGTTCTTGCGTGCTCTCTTGCTCTCTCTCTCTCTCTCTCTCTCTCTCTCTCTCTCTCTCTCTCTCTCTCTCTCTGGATTCACACCTTGGACACTAGGTGGCTGTTTTGAAATTCCCTCGGATCGGTACTGTTCTACGAGGACTTGGTAAGTCACTTAACATATCAGATATTTTAAAGGAAACTATTTAAAAGAGAAATTTTTTTCCACATTAAAAAAAATGGGTTTTCTGTGTTCATTGGAAGAAAATTGGGCTTTGTTTGCAATTTTAGGCAGTCTGACAATGGAACAGCTATATGAGAAGATTAATGTTGATCAAATTATGCATTTTATTACTATGCTTATCCTCATTTTACTATTTAAAAAGATAGTCAATTTAAGTGCCAGGGTGACAGCTTTAGAAAAACTTGGTAAACCTGTAAAAACTCAGACAGAAGAAACTAACAGTGAAGTTGCTTCAAGATTGGATCATAGGGTTACAGAAAGAAAGCCTGTTTTCACACAGTCACCCTTAGTTTGTCCAGTAACCGTACAGCAGTTGCCTGATCAAATGACTACACAAAATATTTGGGCTCCAATTGAAATGTTAGATTTATGAAGGTTTAAGGCGGCAATAGTATCTTATGGCATGCATTCCCCATATGTAAAGCAAATGTTAAACTCTTGGTCAACATATAATAGGATTGTACCACAGGACTGGCGGGAGCTGCCACAAGCTGTTCTTGAACCCAGTCAAAGGCTTCAGTGGCTAACTTGGTTCAAGGATGAAGCTAAAAACATAGAAGAACAGTGGAAGGATAAAGGAATACAAGTCTGCCAGGATCAGCTTATTGGAGAAGGACAATATGCTTCAGCACAAACACAATGTTTATATGATGTCCAAACCCTAATTTTATGTCGAACAGCAGCCTTGAATGCATGGGACAGAGTTGAGGAACCAGGAAAAAAAACTGAGTCATTTACAAAGGTTATACAAGGCCCAAAAGAATCTTTCACAGATTTTTTACAAAGACTGGCTTCAGCAGTAAAAGAATGGTCCCGGATTCAGAAGCTAGTAAGATAATAATTGAATCTTTGGCCTTTAAGAATGCAAATGCAGCATGCAAAACAATAATCAGGCCATTAAAGGCAAGATCTGCACCTTTGGAATATTGGATTAGAGACACGGTTAATGTTGAAGCTCATGAGCATGATGATACGTGGGTAGGAGAAGCAATTTCAAAAGGTTTGAGGAATGTTAGATGTTTTGGATGTGGAAAGCAAGGACATTTGAAAAGGGACTGTAAACAGGTCATTCCTAGAAACAATGTTTCTTCAAGGAACAATGCCAGCAGAATGCCCCTTCCTTCTGGAGTATGCAGAAGGTGTGGTAAGGGAAAACACTGGACCAACGAATGTAGATCAACAAGGGACAGACAGTGTAATCCTTTGCCTCAGTCTTCGGGAAATTCCCAGAGGGGCCTCATGCAGGCCCCAATAGCAAATCCAGTTCAAACCTTTCCTGCAGTCATAGAGGAAACCCCTACTCAGAGCAATTAAATAACCAAATGCCTATTGGAATAAGTCATGCTGGTCAGGATGATGAAACAGAGAGAATAGAAAATTCAGGAGAAAACATAAAGAAATTTTTTTGGCAAACTTCTATTAATGAACAAAGACCAAAATTATTGATAAAAATAAATGGTGTTTTGTTGTCTGGTCTGGTCGACACAGGTGCGGATGTTACCATAATTGCACCAGAATTTTGGCATCCAACTTGGCCTCTTCAGGAGGTAAACATTCAACTGTTAGGAATTGGGACATTATCTCAGGTGAAACAGAGTGCAAGATGGCTCGAATGTATAGGTCCAGAAGGACGGAGAGCAAAATTAAAACCATATGTGGCTAACATAGCTATGAATCTGTGGGTTCGAGACTTGTTACAACAATGGAATACTCAGATTAACATCCCTCCAATCTCAGAAACAAATCATAAACTAGCACATGTTTCTGAGAGAAATATTAGAAGGCATTATTCTGAGTGGTCACCAGCCATCCATATTATACAAGAACAGGGCACAACAGCTGATGATCTTCCAAAAACAACAACAGCTCTACCTTTAAAATGGTTAACAGACAAGCCTGTATGGGTCCAGCAATGGCCTTTAACAACAGAGAAACTCCAGGCTTTAGAAGAGCTGGTAGAAGAACAGCTAAATGCTCAGCATATTGAAGAATCAACCAGCCCTTGGAATTCTCCTGTATTTGTTATTAAAAAGAAATCTGGTAAATGGAGAATGGTAACAGACCTTAGAGCAATTAACAAAGTAATTCAGCCAATGGGCTCTCTACAATCTGGAATTCCTTTGCCTACTCTGTTACCAAAAGGATGGCCTCTCATAGTTATTGATTTAAAAGACTGTTTCTTTTCAATACCCTTACAAGAAAAAGACAGAGAAAGATTTGCTTTCACAGTGCCTACTTATAATAATTCTCAACCGGTTAAAAGATTTCAATGGAGGGTCCTCCCACAGGGAATGTTGAATAGCCCAACTCTGTGACAATATTTTGTACAACAGCCATTGGAAGTGATACGTAAAAAATTTTCTAAATCTATAATTTATCATTATATGGATGATATTTTATTAGCTGACTCAAATGCAGATACTTTAGAAAGAATGTTTGAAGAAGTAAAGAAAATTTTGCCTTGCTGGGGATTACAAATTGCTCCTGAAAAGATACAAAGAGGAGATTCTATTAATTATTTAGGATATAAAACAGAGCTACAAAAAATTAGACCCCAAAAGGTGCAAATTAGGAGAGATAGACTACAGACTCTTAATGACTTTCAAAGATTATTTGGAGATAATTCTCATCTATGAACTATTGTTGGGGTAAAAAATGATGAACTGCATAATTTCTTCAAAACCTTAGAAGGTGACAAGGACTTAAATAGTCCAAGAGAATTATCACCTGAAGCTGAGAAAGAATTGGCCTTGGTAGAAAAGAAAGTACATGAAGGGCACGTGGATCGTATTGATCCAAAGCTGGGTTGCATTTTGGTTATTTTACCTTCTAGGCATTCTCCTACAGGAATATTAATGCAGAGGGAAGATATTATATTAGAATGGATATTTTTACCAAATAAACCCAATAAAAAATTAAAAACTTATGTGGAAAAAATCTCTGACTTGATTTGGAAAGGAAAATTGAGACTTCGTCAATTAGCAGGAATAGACCCAGCAGAAATTGTCGTACCTTTAACTAAGGAGGACATTGAAAAATTATGGACAGAAAGTGAACCTTGGCAAAGAGCTTGCAGTAATTTTTTGGGAGAAATTAACAGCAAATATCCCAAAAGCGATAGAATTGATCTTATAAAGAGAGCTGATTGGATCTTGCCTCGAATTATACTGAAAAACCCCATATTTGGAGTTCGTGCATTTTATACAGATGCCAACAAACAAGGAAAGGCAGGTTACAAATCAGAAAATTTAAGTAAAGTGGTTCAAAGTCCTTATAGTTTAGTTCAGAAATCAGAATTGTATGCTATTCTGTTGGTATTAATGGATTTTTCAGAACCTCTCAACATAGTAACTGACTCTCAGTATGCTGAAAGAGTAGTATTACATATTGAGACTGCAGAATTTATCCCTGATGCTTCAGAATTAACTTCACTATTTATTCAATTACAAGATACAATCAGGAAAAGGAGTCATCCTTTATATATAACTCACATTTGATCCCATACTGGTCTGCCAGGCCCTCTAGCACAAGGCAATGATGAGATTGATAAATTATTGATCGGAAATGTGCTGGAGGCCTCAGAATTTCATAAAAAGCATCATGTCAATAGTAAAGGTTTAAAAAAGGATTTTTTCCATAACCTGGCAACAAGCCAAAGAAATAGTAAAGAAATGTCCTACTTGTTCCTTCTACAATCAAATGCCATTACCAGCTGGATGTAACCCAAAAGGTACTCAAAGGAATGAAATCTGGCAGATGGACGTGTTTCACTTTGCAGAATTTGGAAAACTGAAATATGTACACCACACTATCGATACTTATTCAGGATTTCAGTGGGCAACTGCTTTGAGTTCTGAAAAAGCTGATTCTGTATTTACTCATTTGCTAGAAGTTATGGCCATCATGGGTATACCTGCACAAATCAAAACTGATAATGCTCCATCATATGTCTCTGTTAAAATGAAACAGTTTTTTGCTTATTACAATATAAAGCATATTACAGGCATACCACATAATCCTACAGGTCAAGCAGTTATAGAAAGATCAAACAGAACTCTAAAGGATATGCTAAATAAACAGAAAGGAGTAACAAAACCCTCCAGAAATAGACTACATAATTCTCTATTAACTTTGAATTTTCTCAATGCCAATGAGAAAGGAACAACAGCTGCAGAGAGACATTGGATAATAGAAAAAACTACAGAATTAAATCAGCCTATATACTTTAAGGATGTGCTGACCTCAGAATGGAAACCAGGGTATGTGTTACATTGGGGACGAGGTTATGCTTTTGTTTCTACAGGAGAAGATAAGCTGTGGGTACCATCAAAATTGATAAAGGTTCGATTTGAACAAGAGAAACCTCTTAATTAGAGGAGGTGATAGTTCATCAACCAGCATGAACATCCAAATTAAACTAACTTACCAGTAACACATGTCTTTTCATTTAATCAGATAATAACTTGCCAAAAAGGAACATCCCCAAAATTACTCTTGGGGAAAGGTTTTCGTTTTTATCTTTTAGGAGAATGAAGGTTAAGGAATCGGAAGAACACTGGACAAATGAGACAACTGAAGAAAAGGGACAAATCATCTATCCCAGGAAACAGAGTGAAACGGCATATGGGTATATATTATCTAAAAAATTTTATGTCTTCCTAAATGTTTGTTTCTGCTTTTCTCTAAAAATTTAACACCATTGGTCTTCTAATAGTCCCAGTTCAATTAAAATTTAAAGCTGACTTTAGAGTTGGAGAATGGCTCTCTCCTTCTTTAAACTCAAGCATGTTGTTAAAAGGAAAATGCAAACCCCCTGTATCATGCCAGAATAAAAGAGCCATCTTCTGCTATGGGACAGGAGAAAAGCCAAATTAATTAAGGGACTATTCTATTACTAATCTCAACTCTTTGATTCTATTCTGATTCTTTAAAACTTTTCTTAAAGTATAAATTTTACATCAAAATTTACAAGATTAATATATATAGATATATAGATATATATACATTTTAACCTTTGTTAAGATATGAATGGTCATATAGAGTATTAATTCTAGAAAAAAGGCTTCAATTAGCTGCATATATATGTCTTTGTGTTCAAGTCTCTTATCAGTTTTCTGCAGGAAATCACGGCCAGGCCTAACATCAACTGAAGTCTCCAGGAAGAAGTTGGGGCCCCACAACAACAACAATACCACATGGACAATAATAACATCACGAAGCTGACAAACAACATCTGCAGATCAGTTTTGAACTACAAGGTGCTCAGAGCAATTTTGAGATGACTAGCTGAGATGATCCAGTCTCAAAGACTACTTGAATAAGGATTTGAGATAAACCCTGAACTTTGGCATTATACACAGACTGGATAATGAAGGATATAGTTACCTGTCCTAGAATTTGACAATTAACCTAAAATTTTTCTTTCAGGATAAAGATAACTTCGCCCATACCCAGCAGGAAGCAATTTTAAGAATACGACGCCCACATTCCCAAAGAGGTGGTGTGGGGCGGGTGGTTTTTTGGTGTTTTTAATGGGTTTTGGGTCTGGGATAATTTTCATTGTTTAGGGGAGTTGGTTACAAGTTGTTGTCAAGGGTTAGGAAAAAGGCTAAGCAAAGGAGATTAGATTTAAGGTTCTTGTTTAAAAAAAAAAAAGAAAGAAAGAAAGAAGAAGAAAAAGACAATTACTAGTTTTAAATACTTTACATTGGATTGGATTGTTTTATATTGTATACAAATTATATATATTGAAATTCATATTGTTAGAAAATGCTATATGTATATTTCTAATTGTACTTATACTGTTCATTTAACAATGCAATTTTCTGATCCTTGAATGTTATTATTACCAACTATTAGGATATAAAGAAATGAAAGTTAGTAGTTAGACATTACAATAGAACTTGTAGTCATATTAGATATGTTTTAAAAATTGAGCAGATATATTTTAGACTGGTCATCTTCAAACCCTTCAGAGATCTACAGAATATGGCATTTAAAATGTTTTAATAACTTAGAAAATTTTTCTTTTTTGAGACATGTCGGCTGCTGGCAGTACCAATCTACTTCAGAGAAAATATGGGCATTGAAGAAACTGCGTATGGAGTTAACTTTCATTGTGGCAAAAGTTAGCCACTGGACAACAAAATATCCTCGAATCAACTGCTGACAAAATGGACAGACAGGACATGAAACAAAGGACTACTGATTCTTGCCAAAACAAGTGTGGTTATGGCTTTATCAAAAGGCATCTCCTGAGGCCAGGACAATATGGCACCATCCCTGAAGTGGCCTTCGCAATTCAGAAAAGGTACAGTGCCCTTTTCTTCGAAGGCAGCTGAACAGGCAGTGGGCTGATGGCTTCTGATGTGCAATGGAACAGCAGCTGAAACAGTTATTCTTGAAGAGTAACTAAGCTCACGCCTCTCAATAGTAGACTGGCATTTGATAGAGGGATGTGGAGAAGGACGGGATGCTGAGATGAAGCCATATATACACAGCCAAGAAGAATGGACAGCTGAATTAAAAAACCATCAACAATTTCCAGAATTTAAAATCCTGAATCATGACATGACACTAGTGGAATTCAGGTGTTTCTGGTACATGGACTGCTCTCACCCAATGTGAGGTTGAACTGTTAACCTTGTGTACATCCTACTTCACAAATGAGTCTGTCAGATATGCTAAGCCTATAGGCTGAAGATGATGCCCCAGCATTGTGGAGAAACCTCAGGTGACTGTCTAGGCAGCTGGCTGTTTCTGTCAACTCACAAATTTTTTGGAAGTTGCTTGTATGCACTTCCTGTTTTTATTTTTGTTAGCTAATATTATTTCCTTCTTAGGTCTCTGAGGGAGTTAAAGATTAGCTAGTCATAGTTGAAGATTAGTTAGTTATAGTTGAAGGTTAGTTAGTTATAGTTGAAGATTAATTAGGATAGAAAGTGAATTAGGTACATTTTGCACTTAACAAAATAGGATAGATAATGAAATTATTTTCTCTGAATTTGTCAAATACAAATGGACTAGACATTGTTTAGACATTTATTACTTGTATATATTGTATATAGTCATTGTACTTTTGTATATAGTTTTTCTTTTGTTAGTTATAACCTTTTTCTTTTTTTTTCCTTTTTATTAAAATAGAAAAGGGGAAATGTGGTGGTATTTTACTTGTACTGAAATGTGATTTTAATTGTATGTTAATAAATAAAGTTGCCTAGGGATCAGAGCTATTAGAGCCATAGCAAGTGCGTGGCGGCGGTGGTGCACGCCTTTAAAGACCTGGAGGGCGGTACATACAGGCAGTGACGAGGCAGTCACATGTTTGGGTTTACAACCAATGAGAAGGCAGAACAGCTAGATTATATAAAGACATACACACAGGAAATAGGTCCCTTTCGGAGAGCCCTCTTGGCTGAAGAGGATCACTGAATCAGGAAGGGTGGGGCTCTTAGCTCTGACCTCTTGGCTTTCTTCTCTGAATCGGCTCTGTGTGTCTTATTTAGTAAGACGGTTGGTTACATCTACATATCTGTTTCTACCTTATCTTGTCTGCCACTGTTTTCTGGCAGGGCAAGAGAAGTGTGCTCAGTAGCTAGGCTTCAGAGCTTCATGTACCTGGTATGTAAAAGCCCTTTAGTTCTGAGTTAATTGTTAAAGTAGATCTAAAACTAGAGATAACACTTGAAGAAAGAAGGTTAAGCTTAATTAGCACATCCACCATGCCTTCTCAAACAGATAGTCTGGATGCTTAAGTCTGTTCTTAGAAAGTCTGGGAAGTATCTCAGGTAAGACACTTTCATCTGTAGAAGGACCTGGCCTGATGTTGCTAATGATGATAATTACAGAAAGGCCTGATATTAGGGGTTTGGCTGTGTGACTGCTTTTAGCACACTTAGGAGATGTATATCCAAATACTTTAATTGTATAGGGAAAATTGTGCCCAGTGAATGATCACACACACTGTTCTAGGAATGGAAAAGCTACAATAGCACATGAGAAATTTATAGCACAAAATGGCTAATATTCAAAGCCAATATCACCAAAACTCCTTAACCCTTGACTTTGTCCTCTGGAAGGCTCTTGGCTTCTTCCAGGTATAGCTTTGTCATAGTCAGTTGAATTCCTACTTCATATTTCTGTGTCTCGCAGCACCATCAACAAACAAAAATGTTTCTAAGGGATAATAATAATATAAAACAAAATATCACAAGATAAAACAAAAACTATTACATTGGAATTGGTCAAAACAAATAAATAGAAGGAAATGATCCCAAGAGAAGGCACAAGAATCAGAGACCTACTCATTGGCACACTCAGAAATCTCATAAAAATATTAATTTGGAAGCTATAATATATATGCAAAGGACCTGGTACAGACCCATGCAGGTCTCATGTGCTCAATGCTGCCTCAGTCTTAGTTCATGTGAGCTTTGATCATGTTGATTTAGAAGGCCTTGTTTTCTTGGTGTCCTCCATCCCCTTTGGCTCTTACATTTTACTGATTCCTCTCCTATGAGGATCCCTTAGCTCTGAGGGGAAGGATTTGATGAAGACATCCAATTTAGTGTTGAGTGTTCCAAGGGCTCTCACGCTGTACATGTCTGCCTGTGGGTCTCTTTATTTGTTCCCATCTGCTGTAGGAGGATACTTCTCTGATGATGGTTGAGCAAGGAATTGATCTATAAGTATAGAAGAATGACATTAGGAGTAATTTTACTGCTACATCTTGTTGTTGTTTGTTTGTTTTATAACAATAGTATTTGGTTTTAGCCTAGGTCCCTGGGCTATTTAGTTTTGGATTTTTGGTCACCAAAGTAATGTTGGGAATGAATGAGTTCAATCTCATGGACTGCACTTTGAGTCAAACTAGATATTTGCAGGTTACTCCCACAAGCTTTGTGCCACCCTTGCCTTAGCGTATCTTGCAGGCAGGTCATCACTATAGATCAAAGGTTTTGGGACTGGCTTGGTGGTTATGTTTCACTTTTGGTAGCCTGCAGAGTACTTTCTTGTACTAAAGATGCTAGAGCATAGGGCTGAAGGCTCTCATCTTTCAGATAGAATTTGCTTTTAACTTTTAGTTGGAAATAATATTCACCAGAGAGTGAATTTTGATCTTCTCTACAGAAGTTTAGAAGGTTTTTCTTTTTCTTTTTGGCTTTTGGTTTTCCTAACAGAAAACCTCCAAGATTTTAACTTGTGTCCTTTTTCTTTGAGCACATTTCCTGTACCCATTCGCATGTTCCACCCTGGGAAACTGCTGAAAACTTGCTTTTGCTCTCAGAACCTCCCCTGGAAGCTTTCAAACTGCCTATGCATCTAGGTTGCAAGAAGCTATCAACATTCATCACATTACTCTGGAGTCCTTTTTTCATTAATATTGCTTTGGCATGTCTCTGATGCCTGCAGAGGAATGATCTTTGTGCTTATTACAGATTTTCAAGTGATTTTTGGTTAACATATCAATCAATACTGTTAAAGAAGATTCCTCATGGTCAGGAATTAGAAATGTTGCTGAGTCCTTGCATGGTTCCAAGCACATGACCTGATTAGGAGCAATGAGGGAATGAAGAAAAGACAGATACATGAACACTGAAAATATGGGTTTGGGTGGATTGGGCACTCTGATGGAAAAGCCACAGCACCTTGAAATCTCAGTGTGTTTATTATTCAGAGTCAAACAGAGAGGTAGCATTATTACATGTAGACAAACAAGGAGGCAAGGTTTATTTTATACAGCTGGATTCAGAAGACAGGCTTTGCTAACCTCTGTAAGAGCTATGTGTAGGGGAGTAGTCTTCAAATTATAAGTATCTTGGGGCAAAAAGGCTATAATGGTCATTATCTGAAGACATTACCAACACACATGGACTAGAAGAAGGTTTTGCCATCCCTTTGAGCCTGACTATTCACTCCCATCCTGCCCCCACCCAAGGGTCTCAACAACACACATTCACTGAGGACTTCATTTACATAAATCTTTCTCTGCTCCCCATAAAATATGTAGAACAGTAGTTCTCAGTCTGTGAATCATGACACCTTTGGGGGTTACATATCAGATATCCTGCATATCATGTATTTACATTATGGTACATACCAGCAACAAATTACAGTTATGAAGTAGCAATGATTCATTTTATGGTTTGGGATCACTACAGCATGAGGAACTGTATTAAAGGGTTGGAAGATTAGGAAGGTTGAGAACCACTGGTGCAGAGCTTTCTCTTTAGTTGGGCAGTATGATCTCTCTGTTCTCCTTCCCTTAGCTGTGCTTTACTGTTATAAGCTGGGGAGGCTTGATATACCGAGCAGACTTTCTGTCTCCTCTGGGCTGCTCTTGTCACCACTCTTCTTCTAACAAAGTCATACATTCTGAAATTTTAGTTTAATTGTAGAGATACCATCAGAGAGATATTTTCCTTTAACTCCTCAAATGAGTTATATTATTGTAGATGTTATTTTATGGCAATTTATACTTGGAATCATGAAACTAATTATAATTCAATGTTTTCTTCACCAGGTCAGAATTCACAGGCTATGCTCATATCATGTCAATGACAAAATCTGTTCCAAATATAAATTTAATCCATAGCAGCATGCCACAATGTACATTAGTAATTCTTAAAATGTATTCCATGGAAAAGTGATCATGGGGTCAAGTAGATTTTAAAACACTTCAAAGAAAATCTGCTTGTAGAAACTTATGCATTAAATTTTTCTTAGACACTTCATAGCAAAAATAGCTGCTTTACTTTGTTTATTCCCAAGTTTAACATGTAAAACTTATTCTACAAAATATCCTTTAGAAATAATCTGAAAAACCTCAACATAAATCCAGTTACACTGAACTTGATAGGAGAGAAAGTAGGAAGTAGTCTTGAATGCATTGTCACAAGAGACCACTTTCTAAATATAACACCATTAGTACAGACACTGAGAGCAACAGTTAATAAATGGGACCTCCTGAAACTGAGAAGCTTTTATAGAGCAAAGGACATGGTCAGTAAGACAAAACAACAGCCCATAGAATGGAAAAAGATCTTCACCAACCCCACATCTGACAGAGGGCTGATCTCCCAAATATATAAAGAACTCAAAAAGCTAGACTTCAAAATACTGAACGATCCAATTAAAAAATGGGCTACAGAGCTTAACAGAGAATTCTCAACAGAAGAATCTCAAATGGCTGAAAGACATTTAAGGAATTGCTCAACATCCTTAGTCATCAGGGAAATGCAAATCAAAACTCTGAGATACTATCTTACACCTGTCAGAATGGTTAAGGTCAAAACCACTAAAGACAGCTTATGTTGGAGAGGATGTGGAGCAAGGGGGAACACTCCTCCACTGTTGGTGGGAATACAAACTTGTATAGTCACTCTGGAAATCAGTATGGAGGTTTCTCAGAAAATTGGAATCAATCTTCCTCAAGACGCAGCTATACTACTCTTGGACATATACCCAAGGAATGCTCAATCATACCACAAGGACACATGCTCAACTATGTTCATATCAGCATTATTTGTAATAGCAAAAACCTGGAAACAACCTAGATGCCCCTCAACTGAAGAACGGATAAAGAAAATGTGGCACATATATACAATGGAGTACTACTCAGCAGTAAAAAACAGTATCATGAAATTTTCAGGCAAATGGACAGAACTAGAAAATATCATCCTGAGTGAGGTAACTCAGACTCAGAAGGACAAACATAGTATGTACTCACTCATAAGATACTAGATGTGAGGGAAGGGATGGCCAGACTGCAACTCACAGCTCCAGGGCTAGCTAACAAGGAAAGACCATAGGAGGGACACATGGATGACCCAGTGAAGAAGTGGATGAGATCTACATGAGCATACTGGGTGCGGGGGTGGTGGTGGCAGAGGGTGAGGAGTGGGGGAAGAGAACATAGGGAAATGGGAGGGTCAAGCTGGAACAGGGACAGAGTGGGAGGGCGGGAAGGAGATACCATGATAGATGAGGACATCATGGGAATAGAAAGAGGCAGGGTTCTGGGGAGGCTCTCAGGAATCCACAAGAATGATCCCACCTTGGACTGCTGGCAGTGGTCCAGAGGGTGCTTGCACTGGTCTACTCTGGTGACCGGTCTAGTGAATAACCTAACATCATAGAGTCTTTGTCCAGTGACTGATGCAGAGATCCATGGCCAGGCACAAGGCTTAGCTCCGGGAATCCAACTGATGAGAGAGAGGAGGGATTCTGAAGGCGGGGAACGATGAGATCATGATGGGAAGACGTGCAGAGATGACCGGCCACACTAGTGGAAGCCCATGAACTGTAGACTAGTGGCTGTGGAGCCTCCATGGGACTGGACTAGGCCTTCTGGATATGGAAGATGATTGTTTGGCTCAAACTGTTTGGGGGGGCACCCAGAGAGGGGGATCCGGATCCATACCTGGTGCATGGGCAGGCTTCTGGGAATCTGGTGCCTGTGGTGTGACACCTTGCACAGCCTTGGTACAGTGGGAAGGGGCTTGGACCTGCCTAGGCTAAGTGTGCTGGGCTCTGCTGACTCCCCATGGGAGATCATGATTTGGGGGATGTGGAGATGTGGGGTGGCTTGGGAGAGAGGGCTGGGGGGTGGGAGGAGGGAGGAGGTGGGATCTGTGGTGGTATGTAGAGTGAGTAGAAAATTTCTTAATAAAGAAAAATTTTAAAAAAAGGAAATCTGATTAGGGGTTTTCTAGAAAAGTAAACAGAGAAATTTTAGGTTTTCAGACAAACAAGCCTAATTTGAGAATGAGTCAGTATATTGCAAATTCTGGATGAATGAAATAAAACTCAAAGAGGCTTGAAAGACAGCACCATTCCAGTCATATTTACAGGACTGAAGTTCAGCTGATATGGACAAAATATTTCTTGCCTCCAGTTTACTACAGTCTGTATCAACCTACCATTGCCATGAAGCAGGCTTTTGTTACGAGCTGATGTTCTATATGTTGAACATACTTCTTCAGACTGGTTCTTCTGCAGTCATGTACACCCACCAAATATATTGTGTTTGCCAGATTTATATCAACATTTAACTAGTCTTTGCATGGAGATGAATGACATGAAAGATAAAATCAGGTAGAAACAGCATTTCAGTAGGTAAATAAAATAGTTTTCTGGTAGCTAATTACAAATAGAATTTCTCTAGTTTTTAGCATTAAGCAAGTCCTAACTAATTTTCACGGATTGCTATTGGCAATTGGAAAATACCATAATTAAAATACTATAATATATAACATAACTCATCAAAACTGTGTAAGTTTTTATTTATCCCTTCATATAATTTCCCCTTGATTTAGAATCGATTTGTCCCCCAAGACTCCATGCTAAATTCCATCTCTTGACGTTTTCTTTTTTCTCCTCTTTTAGTCATTCCTTCCCCCTTTAACTCACAGCATTCTTTTCTTTCTATCATAAAATTGTCTTTGATACTTAACAGAATTATGAACGCTAATGTTTCATGGAAATTATAGGGGAAGAACAAAAATGAATAGTATATGAGAAATTTTGTTTTTGGAGAAAACCTCATTTTTATCATGAATTCTGGATGAATTGTTGATTCTGAATTCTCTGTCTTCATCCAGGACAACTGGGCTTCTGATTAAATTACCTTTGGACATGTCTTGATGACTGTTTTCATAGTATCTCAATTTCATTATGTTCAAACCTGAAGTGAGTATTCATAGTATTTTTTGCTTTGGTTTTAACAGATGACAAGGACAAGGGAAAAAAATACAGTTTTCTTATTTCTTGCATCCAATCTCCTTGCTCTCACATTTTTTTCATTTTTGGTAAATAATACCATATTCAGTGTATAATTCATCTCTTTATGCATAATTTTTCTTTGAAAAAATATTCAAACACTTTCTCTATTTTAAGGACCTATGTTGTGGTATCATAATTAGGAGGACACAGTTATTTTCTCCATTGCTTTGATTTTAATAGAGAATCCAGAAGAGAAACAAGTAATGAATTTCCAAGTATTGAGAACATACTCTATTAATGGGACACAGGAGAAAAGACCAACTCAAATGTGAAGAATCTCAGTGACACAGGAATAACACTAGAGGAAGTAAGGGAGGTGAATGATGGCAGGAGAACTTCTGAAGGGTGGAAACAAGTATGCAAAGATCTGAACATTTGCCACTCTCCTTCCAAAGGGGAGAGTTTAGAAAAATGAAAGGGTACAGGCCAAGGTGGTTCTTATGCACCAAGTTAAAGTGTACGCAGATGTCTCAAGGGTAGAGTGCACATGAATATGGTGTCAAGCAAGACTGTGTGATTGTTTCTGATTAATCGACTGTGAGAAAGGATGACAACAGAGTGTCGCTATTTTCTCTTCTAGTCTTTGTTATCCTGCCATATCAGATGAGGAAGTGGATGCAGATGCAGGAAGGCATAGACTGCTTGTGAGTTACCATACAGATGTGGGGCAGCCAGTCATGCTGGGATTTGGGGATCACTTATTGCCACCCAAAATATTGTCTTTACCAATAGTTGCTTACAGAAAGACTTCCTCATACCAAATCTGAAACTACCATCATGTTATTCATATCAATTGTCAGCACATAAAGCCACATGGATCAATCTTGCAACTGTTTATTGCTTGTTATCTATATTTCTTTCTAAGTTAAGAACTCTGTAAATCAATGACCCATATTTCTTGTTTACCTTTGTATTCTCAAAGCTATTATAATCTCTAACACAAAGCTTGAAAAGAATGAGTTTGAACTGAGAGCAGTTTTGTACAAATAAGTGAACAAAAGGCACATGATGCTAGAAGGAAGAAATTAGAATTTACTTCTTGTATCTTCTGTGAGATATGGAAGGAGGGAATGGAAAGTTTTACACAGATGGTTTCTCTTAGGCCTGGGTACCAATTTGGGTGTAAAGATAACAATAAGGAAGTTCAGAATTCAATTAACTTGAATCACTGCTGCTGTCATTTCTGATTTTTACACTTGATGATAGTAATAACTTATGGTGGCAGCTCTTGGAACTTCCCTTGGTACTTTATAGTTTATGTGTATATCCTTCAGATGATCCTTTTGCTATTTGTTCCACACAAATATATTTTCATTCGTGATTTTTGTTACTGATAGGACTATTGCCTCTATTGCTCTTATTGATTTTCCCAAATTAAGATATAAAGTTGCCATGACAGATAACAATGCCTTGTATGTGGAGACTAGATGTCCTAGTTTCTGATTCATTGACCATGAATTTTGGAGCAAATGAAAGGTCACTAAGCAAAACAAATTAGTGGTGTACCAATGATCTCTAAGAAAGGATGATGAGTGTTCACTGAAACAAGGCAATGGGAAATGTTATGATTTAGTCTTTAAAATTAAAAACCTTTTTAGACAGTGTCTAAAATTACATAGCCCTGGCTCTCCTGGAACTTGCTTGTAGACCAAATTGGCCTTGAATTATAGATCAACCTGCCTCTATCTTCTGAGAGCAGAGATTAAAGGTATGCAGCAGCACATCTTTCAAGATTTTATTTTGAAAATCTTATTAATAAACAGAGTTTTATTTCTGGTATTTTATAAAGATTATAAAGTATCTTTGATAGCTTCTACTATTGAATTGTTGCTGGTAGTATACACTTTTAAATTTGGTCATTGTCCATAGTTGAATAATAGGGATTGATAAATTGTAAAGTTATATAGTGCTAAAATGAAGTTTGAATCAGTAAAGGACTTTGCCATAGCCTTGGACTAAATATTGGCAATCTTATGGTCTGGAGAATGACTGATGTATTTGAAGTATTACCCAATGTTGTTTCTGGCTTAGTAGTGTAAAGGAGTCCTTTCTTTGAAAAGTGATGTTACATGACTTGTTTCTTTTCTATTTCTAATAGACAGTGGGGCTAGAGAACTCTTCTGCTGCTGCAACAGAAAATATAACCCATTAGATTATTGTTCCTACACATAGCATTTCTCTGCATCATCTTCAAGGTTGACTTGGTTTGGTTTCATAGTAAGTGAAAAGTATTTTATCAATGAAAGGATAGCAGATGTGATACAGACAACTACAGATGTGAATTTTGGTTTTACATCTTGCTGCAATACCCAGAAAAAGAACATAGCAGAGTTTACTTGACCAAGGGGGATAGGAAGCAGAAACTGAACTTGGCATTCATCTAATTAAACCTGCCAGGGTTTGCTGACCCTTCCTAAACTCTGAGCTTCCAGACATATAAGAGAGAATATACGATGGGTGTTTTAAGCTGCTTAGCTTTTGAACTGAAAAAAGAACCAAAACGAAACAGTGAAATCAACTCTGAATGTATAAAAAGTTTTGGTCATCACTGTTCTTAGAAGAGAGACTGTAGGAATCGAGCAGTGGAGGTAGAAATCCCAGACATATTTGTGGTAGTTAAAGAAGATCACATTTACTTTTCCATGTCTCTTTGATAAGGTGTACAGTATTCTTCAGCAGCATGGTGAGACAGCCCCAGTGGAAGGAGGTAGCCTAATATTGGCCTAAGGTTATTCTCTAGGTGGTCTTCAACTTATATGTGACATGAAGGAATCCTGAGTTATGTTTTAGGGTAGATAGTTTGAGAGAACTGATGGGTATAAGAGGACTAGGGCAACACAAAGACAGCAGAATGACAGAAGAATGAGGCTGCAACCACATGTCTCCCCAAGCTGGAAGGGGGCACCACAGATATCCACAGAGCAGTAGATAGTTACTGTTAGCATGCCATCAGCTGGGACTGGGAGGATTTTTACAGTGTCCAGGAGAATCAGACAGCACAGGCAAAATCAATTCTTCCTCTATTGACCAGCATCTTCTCTTGTTCAACTACATCCTAATGATACCTGGAAAAAGGACATGGAGTGTGAATCCTTTTGAAAGAGAATTATAACCTAACAGAACTTAAGACCAAAGACATTCCTGTTAAAGTAGAAAAGGCTATGTTCTCCACTGCATTCAGTGGGAATGCCAGCTATTGAACATGGTAAGATCAAATTGTAGAAAGTAATGCCTTTACTTCTTGTACACCTAAGGATTATATTTTATTGGAAAGAATGTGAGATTATTTTCAATACTGCTTTAATCCTCCCAAACATCATCAAATACATCATGTTAATGAACCCATCCTATTTTCATATAGCCACAAATGCCAGAAATTCTTTCCATATATAACTAAAATGTGTCTTCCTGTCATTTCTGGCACTGTCTTGTTTTTATTCCCAAGAGTCATAATGAAATTTCAATTCTTTCTTTCAAACGACAGATGGCCTTGTAGTAAAACAGAAAAAAATTATAAAAACTTACTTATTCATACATTTACTATGTTTCTCAAATTCAATCACAATTCACAAATCTTTAAACAAAAGCATAAGAAACTAAGAATCATTTCAAATTGGAATGGTGAGCTAAAATTAAGCACAAATATAAGTTTGGGGATCATTAGCTCAGCAGACATTTCGGAAAGAGAAAGACCCAGCAATTCATCATTAGTATATTGAGAGAGAAATCATCTTAGGCTATTTGATTAAAAGTAATTTTTAATGTTTTCTGTTGGCAATATGATTCATAAATCATTTTATATTTAGTTCCAATTCTTGGATTAAAAACTTTCCTATAACCTTTATATTAACCAAATACCAAGATTCTTCCATAAGCTGTCCTCTGACTTAAACACACACACGCACACGCACACATGAACACATGCACACATGCACACATGCACAAACACACACACACACACACACACACACACACACACACACACACACACACATATACACTACATATAAAAAGGTCTTAGTGTTGCTATGTGACTCCTCATGAATCCAGCTTGAATGGACTGACAGGCTAATGTAGATTATTTTAAAACAAACTAATGAATCACTGTGTTACCATAGAGGAAAGGGCTAGACTCATGGGTTTTTCACTTAATCAGAGATCTTTTTCAGCATAGCTCTTCATCTAAGCAAAAGCCACAAACAGTATACTTTCTATTTCAAACATATATATATATATATATATTTGCATTGCATTTGATCTTTATAAGTTATATACATTTATATTATATCCAATATAATATACATTTATATTACATACACAATAATACATTTATATAATATGAAATTATGTATTATACACACACACACACACACATACACACTGTGTGTATGTGTGTGTGTGTGTGTGTGTGTGTGTGTGTGTGTGTGTGTGTGTGTGTGTGTGTGTTTGCTATATCCTTATTCCTAACTTGTCATTTTGGATAGGCTGGCTAGCCAGGGAACTCCTGAGATCTGCTTTTTTGGTGCTGCGGATAGAGGCATGGGTGGCCATGACTGACTTTCTTATGTGGATGCTTGATATTCAAATTCAGGTTCTCATGCTCGCACAGCAAATACTCTGATATACTAGTATATCTCCACAGTCCCTAATCATTTAGCTTTTTAAGCTTCATCTTGTAAACTTCCAGAAGTTTCAAGAAAAAGAGGCCCAGAACGGATCTACAAAATTCATCTGATAAATTTGGTTAAATATTTAAAATTAAATTTTTAGATTAGCATGCAAAGTAATATGTTTTATCATGGCCTCTTCATACATATTACTTTATAGTTCTCATTTGTTCCCCTTCCCCACTGATCTCTTCCATGTCCCCTCCCTTCAGGCTGATTCCTTTCATGTTGGGAACCCTGTGGCCTAGTTTCAAGCCAGTATATGAGTGCTAGTCTAATGGGCCTTCAGATGAGGCAAAGCCTTTTGGGGACAGTTTCGCTTGGTGAGGACCAGTGGACCTCAGGACAGTGCAGAATACTGCTGGGACCATGTGGCCTGCATGCTCTCTTCTCTTTCATAATATTGATTTTTCTATTGGTGGTTTTTAGTATCACTCTGTCAGTCAATCATGCAAGGGACAGATGTGATCTTTCCTGGGAGCCCCATTTTTTTCTCAAATATTTTCCCCGATTCTCTGGGAGCTTATGCTTCTCAGGTTTCTTGTCTGGGGATGCCTGCTGTCACTTCAGACCTTGGGAGCTGTTCTGACTCAGTGCTGACAGGATCAGAGGCAGATCACCCCTCTTTCTGTAAATATGGTTTTTTTTTTTTTTTGGTTTTTCGAGACAGGGTTTCTCTGTGTAGCTTTGCGCCTTTCCTGGAACTCGCTTTGGAGACCAGGCTGGCCTCGAACTCACAGAGATCCGCCTGGCTCTGCCTCCCGAGTGCTGGGATTAAAGGCGTGCGCCACCACCGCCCGGCCTGTAAATATGTTTTGAACAAGATTGTTGTTTTTGAAAATGTATGCCTATGACAATTACATTTTGGTTTTGTAAAGACAGGATGTGGCATGATATTTGGCCAAGCCAGCAAAATTATAAGGATTGCTTTTGGTTTAAAGTTGTTTTGATGTAAAAGTTGGTAAAAGTATATTTGGCAATATTTGTTTTTGCTGGAGGTTAATGTTGGAGGATGGGAAAAACTTGTTTGTTAGTATAGAAAAAAATGCTTGTTTTGTTGTATAAATAAAGATGGCTTGAGCTATTTGGGGCTGACCACTTGTGTGAAACTCATCTAGGGGTTGGACATTTAATTTCCTAGCACTGACTCCCCTTCCCCATCTCAGGACCTGAACCCAGACTGCAGCAGGACCGTAGCTCTTTCCTTCCACTTTCCTATTACATGATATTCAGTTACTCTCTAGTTTTCATATCCCTTGGGACCTCATTCTCCCCTCTCTTGATATCCTTTCTGGTTTTTTTTTTTGACATATAGACACACTTGTATAAATACACAAACACGCACAAGTTTATAATTTTAAATATAGATTCTGCATAAGAGAGAAAATGTGACATTTGTCCTTTTTTCTTTTAGCTTTTATTCTCTCATACATTATACCCTGGCTTAAGTTTCTCCTCTTTCCACTCCTCCCAGTCATTTCCCTACCCCTCTTCTCCCCCAGATTAACTTCTTCTCTATTTCCCTTTAAAAAAAAATAGCATGCCTCACAGGGATATTCATAGAACATTCATTATCTAACAAGATACAATAAAATTGCACACAAACCCTCATATCAAGGCTGGACTTGTCAACCCTGTAGGAGGAAAAGGGTCCCAAGTGGAGACAAGAGAGTCAGAGACAACTCCCTCTCCACTCTCAGTGTTGGGAGTCCCACACGAACACCAAGCTACACAAACATAAGGTATATGCCGAGGACCTAGCTCAGACCTACCTATACAGGGTCTGAGTTTGTCTCTGCAGTTTCTGTGAGCAACTGCGAACCCTGCTTAGTTGATTCTGTGGGCCCTGTTCTCCTGGTGTTCTCAACCACTCTGGCTCCTACAGTCCTTCCTCCCCCACATTCCCCTTCTGAAGTGTTCCTGTGGTTCCACCTAGTGTTTGGCTGTGGGTTTCTATATCTGCTCCCATTAGTTCTTAGATGATGCCCCTCTGGTGACAACTGGCATAACACTGCTCTTTATGAGAATAGCAGAATATCATTTGGAATCATTTCATTGCCTTTTTTTTTTCTTTTGGCAGTTAAGTTTGGTTCTATCCTTGGTTTCTGGTCTGTACTGCCTCTGGTTCCTAGCCATCAAGGCAGTGTTAGGGGTGGGCTCTCTCTCATAGTGTGGGCCTCAGGTTGAACCAGTTATGGGTTGGCCACCCCCACAAGTTCTGTGCTACCATTGCACATTTTGCAGACAGGACAGATCATAGGTCAAAAGATTTGTGGCTGGGTTGATGTCCCAGTCTGGTTATAGAAGATGGCCAGTTCAGGCTCCCATTACTGGAAGAATTCACTAGGGTCACCCTCATAGATTCCAGGGAGTTTCCACTGCACTAGGTTTCTAACATGTCCCCCAAGTGCCCCTGCCAATTCCAGTCATCTCTCCCAGTACTCTCTTTGTCTGTCTCTCCCACCCCCACCTGATCACTCCCATTGCCATCCCCACCTGCTCCCAGTCCTCCTGCAAATTCTGTTCAATTTCCTCTTCCCAGGGAGATCCATGTGTCCCCCCTTGAGCCATTCTTGTTATTTACCCTCTCTGGATCTGTAGAATGTAGTATGATTGACCTTTACTTGACAGCTGATGTCCACTTATTGTAGCTAGAGTTTTCCTGCCTGGCCCACAGTCAGGACAAATCTCTCTCACCTGCCAGTCCCACAGCCGCTCAGACCCGACCAAGTAAACACAGAGACTTATATTGGTTACAAACTGTATGGCCGTGGCAGGCTTCTTGCTAACTGTTCTTACAGCTTAAATTAATCCATTTCTATAAATCTGTACCTTGCCACGTGACTCGTGGCTTACTGGCATCTTCACATGCTGCTAGTCATGGTGGCGGCTGGCAGTGTCTCTGACTCAACCTTCCACTTCCTAGCTTTATTCTCCTCCTATTGTAAGTATTGTCCCGCCTATACTTCCTCCTGCCTGACTACTGGCCAATCAGTGCTTTATTTACCAACCAATCAGAGCAACACATTTGCCATACAGAACATCCCACAGCAACTTTTAAGTGAGTACATATCATGTTTGTCTTTCTGGGTCTGGGTTATCTCACTTCATGGTGATCTTTTCTAGTTACATCCATTTGCCAGAAAATTTCATGAGGTCATTGTTTTTTTTTTTGTTGTTGGTTTTTTTTTTTTTTTTTTTTTTTTTGAGACAGGGTTTCTCTGTAGTTTTGCGCCTTTCCTGGAACTCACTTTGTAGACCAGGCTGGCCTCGAACTCACAGAGATCCTCCTGCCTCTGCCTCCCGAGTGCTGGGATTAAAGGCATGTGCCACCATCGCCCGGCGAGGTCATTGTTTTTAATAGGCTGAGTAATACTCCTTTGTGTAAATGTACCACATTTTCTTTATCCATTCTTTGATTGAGGGACATCTAGGCTGTTTCCAGTCTCCGGCTATTACAAACAAAACTGCAGTGAGCATGACTGAGCAAGTGCACTTGTGGTAGGATGGAGTGTTCTTTGGATTTATGACCAAGAGTGGTATAGCTGTGTCTTGAGGTAGATTGATTCCGAGTTTCCCGATGATTCACCATATTGATTTCTACAGTGACTCTACTAGTTTGCACTCCCACCAGCAATGGAAGAGTGTTCCTCTTGCTCCACACCTTGTCAGCATGAGCTGTGTTATTGATTTTAGCAATTCTGACAAGTGAGATGGAATCTCAAAGTTGTTTTGATTTGCATTTTTCTGATGGCTAAGCGTATCTTGGCCATTTGAGATTCCTCTGTTGAGAATTCTCTGTTTAGATATGTACCCCACTTTTTAAATTGGATTATTTGGTTTGTTGATGTCTAGTTTCTTGAGTTCTTTACATATTTTGGATATTAGCTCTCTGTTGGATATGGGGTTGGTGAAAATCTTTTCCCATTCTCTAGTCTACCATTTTGTCCTATTGACAGTATCTTTTGCCTTACAGTTTCATGGGGACCCATTTATTAATGGTTGTTTTTAGTGCCTGTGCTCTCTGTGTTCTATTCAGGAAGTTGTCTCCTGTGTCAATGAGTTCAAGGCTATTCCCTGCTTTCACTTTCTCGTCTATTAGGTTCAGTGTATCTGGTTTTATGTTGAGGTCTTTGATTCACTTGAACTTGAGTTTTGTGCAGGGTGGTGGATAAATTTGCATTATTCTGCATGCTGACATGCAGCTAGACCAGCAAACACAATTTGTTGAAGATGCTTTCTTTTTCTATTGTGTATTTCCAATTTCATTATAAAAATTCAAGTGTACATAGGTGTGTGGATTTATGTCTGGGTCTTTGATTATATTCCATTGATTATTCTGTCTGTTTTTATGCCAACACCATGTCGTTCTGTAGTAGGCTTGAAATTAGGGATAGTGATACCTGTAGATGTTCCTTTAATGTACAGAATTGTTTTTAGCTATCCTGGGTTGTTTTTCCATATGAAATTGAGCCTGAGACTTTCCCTTCCATATCTTGTATGATCTTGCTTATGTTTGTGTGTATTTCTTGTTTGTATCCCTATATTTTCCATTTCTAGGATCCCCTCAGTTTGTGTTTTATTTATTGCTTCTATTTCCATTTTTAGGTCTTGAAGGGTTTTATTCATTTCCTTCACCTGTTTGTTTTGTCTTGGCTTTCTTTATGAGGTTTATTAATTTTCTCCAATTGTTTGTTTATATTTTCCTGAATTTCTCTGAGAGATTTATTCATTTCCTCCTTAACGACTTCTATCATCTTCATAAGGTTGTTTTTAAGGTCATTTTTTTTGTGCTTCAGCTGTTTTGGAATATTCAGGGGTTGCTGTAGCAGGATATCTGGGTTCTGGTGGTGACATATTGCTCTGACTGTTGTTGATTGTGTTCTTATGCTGGCCTCTAAACACCTAGGTTTGCAGTAACTATAGGTTTAGGTGCCAACTTCTGAGTTTGTCTTTGTTGATGGGTACTTTCCCCTTGGTTTCTTTTTCCTCTCTGGTCTTCTGGCCTGAATGGCCTATGGTTCTGGTGACTGGCAAGTCTTCCTGTCTAGTAGGGTGCCTCCACTGGGGTTCTTGAAGCCCGAGTGACCTCTGGGGTCCTTCTGGATTTTCCTATGGGGTTCTAAGAACAGGCATGGCCTCTGGTGAAGCAGGAGGCTTCTGCTGGAGATGTGGGTCGTGGTATGGTGACAAGGAGAGGGAGGTATTGTTTGGAGAAGGCTGGGAAGGCTCTGAGGAATTGTTAGGGGTCTGCCAGCAGGGCTTACCTGGGGTTCTGTGTACTGGCATGGCCTCTGGTAAAGGAGAGGGCTTCTGTTGGAGTTGTGGTTCAGTTATGGTGACAAAGAGAGGAGGGAGTTGTTGGTGGAAGGCCGATTAGGCTCTGAGGAAGTTGTCGGTCTGCCAACAGGGGCTTGGGGTACTGGCCTAGCCTCTGATAAAGCAGAGGCTTCCACTGGAGTTGTGGACAGGATATGGACATTTGCCCTTTTGACTCTGGGTTACTTTGCTTGGCATATGATTTCCAGTTGATTTTATTTCCTCAAAATTTCATGACTTCAGTTTTCTTTGTAGCTGCATAAAATTCCATTGTATATATGTATCACATTTTCTCTATTTATCTGTTGATGGACATATAGGCTGGTTCGCTGGGTGAAGGTGGATGTGCATGTCTCTTTCCATGTAGGAAATTGAAAGACAGCTTTAAATTCTGCTTTTAGATTATGTGAACCAGAGCAGTTGAACTGTGAGTCACCACTTAGAAGCCTTTTAATTCTTGAGGACATTTTGTTCCCTCTAAAAAAAAGAACCAACCTTCAAAAGGATAATATCTGTGACAGATAATAAGTGCACATTGTAGTAGTTTTCCATCATTTTGCTTCT
Source organism: Peromyscus californicus insignis (assembly GCF_007827085.1). Classification (NCBI taxonomy): domain Eukaryota; kingdom Metazoa; phylum Chordata; class Mammalia; order Rodentia; family Cricetidae; genus Peromyscus; species Peromyscus californicus. The sequence goes on from NW_026294525.1 coordinate 50,246,012, forward strand.
GTGAATGATTGCTCTTAAAACCCACCCAACTCTTTTCTGAAGGGATTTAGAACTGGCTGGTGATCTTGTGAGACTAGGACTCAGATATCTGAACTGTACTTCACAGATCACTCATTAGGCGTGCTTCTCTGAGATATGAAATATTTTTAATTCATTTTTCAGAAATAGCTGGAACTTAAAAATTGAGAACAAAAATCTGGTCTTGAGAAAGTTGCTCTGATGTTCATTTTTTTAAGTAAAAAATAATTTTATAGTCATTTTTCCATTTGAGAAATCAATTAATAATACAGCTGTTGATAGCTCAATAAACACATGTTGTATAGGACAGCAGAAATCCTTGGGCTTTTCAAATGCTTCATATTAAAGTGTAGTTGATAGTATATTTATGTATAGCATTTCATATATTTTATGAAGTGTTGTTTTCTACCATCTAGGCTTTAACGACCTGAGGGGAAAGTCTAATTTCTGCAAGCCCTAAGTAACAATTTTGTGAAGTTAATCTAGTCACATCTTCACCATGGTTTTGCAGAGGGTTCAGTATATTGAACATGATATGAGGGTGCTTGGGTTTGAATCTTTATTGTCTTATTCCTAGCTATATGGTTTTATTTGCCATATGCAAGTCATATAATCTCTTTTGTAGCTCATCTATAATATAAGGATTAAGATGAATTGCTGAGTGGTCTTACTAATAAAAAGTACAGGAGCCAGGTATTGGGGTGAATTCTGAAAGATCAGAGAAGTAGAAGAAGCCACAACCACCTCACCTTACCAAATTCTCAGTAGATCCTGTTTCCTCAAACTGGAAGCCTCTGAGTCCTCATCCGAATGGATCTCAGCTGAAGTGCTGCTAAAAGTCTGAAAGTTTAAAAGCCTCTAGTTCCTGGTCCTCATACACATTTCTGCTTCCTGCCATCAATTCCTGGGATTAAAGGCATGTGTCTATCCCAAGACATGAGATCTCAAGTGCTGGGATTAAATGTGTGTGACACCATGCCTGGCTGTTTCCAGTGTGGCCTTGAATTCACAGAGATGCGGATGGATCTCTGCCTCCAGAATGCTAGGATTAAAGGCGTGTGCTACTACTGCCTACCTCTATATTTAACACAGTTCTGTTTATTGAGGTGCACAATATATCAACCACATAAGGACATTGCTACTGCCTATTTCATAAAGTTTTTATAAAGATTAGATGAGGATAAAGCAAATAAACAAAGTTTTCAGCATAGTACTTGGCCCACAGTAAGGAAGCCTGAGGAGAGGAAAGCCAGCAGAGTATATACAGAGCAAGTAGGGGAGCCCCTAGAATTTATATTCTCATTTGCTTTTTTTTTAGTCCATCAATAGTGTATATTTCTCAGAAAGCCACAACAAAGATGACCAGAGATGCCTTCCAAAGCTGGGAATATATTTAAAAAGACTAACATGTTGCTGCTGTGTGGCAGTATCTACAACTGTAGAGCACTGCTATTGTTTTCATAAAATTTGGCAATGTCAACTAGGCTCCCAAGTGGTTAAGTGATCCAATCAGCAGAACTGTTGAACACAATTTTTAGAAAATGGAAAAAGAACTTTATCCAGAGCTGAAATTTAAATACCCACCTCTAATAATGTGCTTCTAAATATAGCTCAGTTTCACAAATCTTCATGGCTCATCTTTCAGCATGAGAGTCACATGTGCCTATATCCATAAATGTGGCAGGTATTTAATTTATGGTAACAGGATGTTTAGTTTAAATGTTAGATTTAATAGACTAGATAAAATATAACAATTACATATGAAAAAATTAATTGAGTCTGTTGTAATTCACTCAAATAATGTTCATAAGACAGGATAAGTGGGGAGCAAGTCTTTTAGAAGCTCATGCTTTATTGCATTTTGTAGTTACATAGTTGGTACAGTCTTATGGCATGATCATTATCAAAGAGCTGAGAGGTCTAAACCGTCTCCATTTTACAATCGGATCTAAGTTTCAGTTTCTTAGGAGCAAACAAGGTTTATTTCAAACAAAGAGCCATTAGTCAACAACACCCTGACAGTAGGGATGAGGGATAGAGCATTGTACAAGGTCTGAGTCAGTCTCCACAGTATTTCAAGACAATGATTAAAAAAGGACAGTCCCTGTAGTTCCCCTCCCGAAACATGCCCATACTTGCCCAAGCATGTCCAAAGATGGAAAAACTGAAACCTCAGACAAGCAAAATGCACTAATATAACTGCTTCTTGTTTAACCAATCATGTCTGAGATGACGTGGCTGTTCCCAGAATTCCCTTAGGTATGCTTTAAAGGGGTCTGTGTGCTCCTCTCATGGTCACAATTTTGTACAAGTGGTTGACCCCACATGCTGCTTGTTTCTGAAGAATAAACACCATCTGTTTTTGCATATACTATTTGAGCCTGGGGTCTTCATCAGCAAGTCTTGGACCCTTTCAGAGTCATATCAATTTAAAGACATTATGTAGAGGAGAGCATTGAAAATGACTGAAAACACAGATCATGATGAATGCTGAGCTCCACTCTGCTTTTATTTTTTTAATTGCAGGTATTAGCACAATACAAATGATCAATTTGTTTAACTAAATTCAAGGGGATACTTCTTAATTTAGACTCATCTTGCTAAATTTGGCTTATACCTTATTAAAGTTTGAATAAAAATACCAGATGACTTCAAAAATTGGGGTAGCAGATACCCCATTTTGTATGTTGGGCATCTTACTAATCTGGAATGGGCAGAATTCTAAGGTGTTTCCCAAACTCATGGTCCCTTGTGCTGGCTACTCCTATGTCAACTTGAAACAAGCTAGTACCATTTTGGAAGAAGAACCCCAACTGAGAAAACATCCCCCCCCATATTGTCCTGTGGGCAAGACCATGGTGCATTTTCTTGATTAATGATTAATGTGGGAAGGCTCAGCTCATTACGGGAGGGACCACTTTTGAGGTAGTGATTTTGAGTGCTATAAGAAAGTAGGCTGAGTAAGCCAGGAGGAGCAAGCCAGTAAGCAGCCGTCCTCTATGGTGTCTATTAGCTCCTGCTTCCAAGCTCTTGCCCTGCTTGAGTTTCTGCCCTGTCCTCCCTCAACAATGAAGTGTGACCTAAGGTCTGTAAACTGAAATAAATCCTTTCCTCTATAACTTGTTTATGATCATGGTATTTTGTCACAGAAATAGAAACCCCAACTAAGACACCCCTGTAGTGGTTTGAATAAGAATGGCCCCCATAGGCTCATAGACTTGAACATTTGGCTTCCAATTGGTGGACTGTTTAGAAAGTATTAAGAGGTGTGGCCTCATTGGAAGAGGTATGTCACTGGGGGTGGGCTTTGAGTTTTAAAAGTTCACCCCAGGCCCAGGTTCTCTTTCTGCCTGCTATATGTGGATAAGATGTAAACTCCAGCACCATACCTTTCTGAGTGCTCCCATGCTCCCTGCCATTATGATCATAGACTAGTCCTCTGAAATTGTAAACAAATTCCCAATTAAATCCTTTCTTTATAAATTGCTTTGTTCATGGTGTCTCTTCACAGCAGCAGAAGAGTTATTAAGACAACTCCAGATATTCATACTCATGTGAATTATTTAAACACTAACAAAGGTACTTCTGAAGAGGGATTTTGCAGGTCCCCTTAAAATCTCAGTAAGTTGACTTTAAGGAAGGGAACTTATCTGAGTTAATTATCTGTACTCTTTAGCGCAGAGGTTTTTACACTTATTGAAGAAGAGATAGAGAGATTGGCTCCTACTGGTTTGGAAGAAAGCCAACATCAATCTTGCCCAGTGCCTGGGGCCAGGGAGTGTGCTGGAAGTATGTAGACTGGAAAAGGCAGAAGCCTCTGTTTACTGAGAGCAGTTTACAGCTGCCAGTGAGGGAGGCACATGAGACTGTATGCAGTCTTAGAATCACCAATAAATGATTCTAAAAACACTCAAGGAGCTTAGAAGGGATCTGGAATCCAGATTTTAACCACAGCTCTGGCTAATGTCTTAAATCCAGACCAGGGAGACTTTGAAGAAGAATGTAGTTAGCCATGTTTGGACTTCTGGAAATTTAGATGAGGTAATAAAGGGGTATTACTTTAAGCTGCTGCTCATAGTAACAAATTGTGTACTAAGTAAAACATATGTATTGCTGAGGGCCAGACTTACCTCACCCTGGTGACATCAAGCTTCAAAGATTCACTTTCTACCCTAGAACTGTTTCTAATGCAATAGAAGCTCCTTTGGTCCCATGCAATCACAAGTCAAAAGTAGGAGGGACACAATGCTCTTAGAAACCACTAACTTAATGGAGCCCAGAGTTCACAGATAAATGTTTCTGACTAGAGTTTTTCAAATGGGCAGTCCCAAGAGTCTCACAAACATCCAGGTGGAACCATACTTTTGTTACCTACAGCCATGACCTTGACAGTTTATGAAGTTCTCATTTTACTTTTTTTCTGTAACACACTCTGTTGCATGCACATTTGGGGGTTTTCTGGAAAATCCAAGCTAAGAAAGTTACAAGGTTTTTTTTAGATAGGGTGAATAAGAAGTGAATAGACATTCTTTCTTGTAGCATACTTCACATGTTATTCTCATGAGATGTAGCACTCTAGGTATAAATGAAAATGTTTCTAAAGTAAATATTAGGATGAAAATAACTTATATTTTGGATTGGAAGTGTTAAAATCAAGAGATTATATGGAATATGTTCTAAAAAATCCTAGAATCCAGACAATGATGTCTCACTCTCATGTGGATTTTTCATACTCATTTCACAGGCATTATCTCTTCCCATTCTTGTAGTCATCTAGATCCTGTTAGTGTTCTAATGGTACTGGGCTGTTCCATAGCATGGGTGGTATGAAAAATTACTGTTGAGCAATAGTTATTAACTTGGAATTTTCTTACTACTTAATAATGTAATCATCTAAACATAATTTAAATGTGTCCTTATTCCAAATTATTTCATGTTTTATTTACATAAACTTGCTGTTGTCAAGTCTGCTAATTCCAGGATTGTTAAACACCCTTTTATATACACAGACAGCACATAGCTTAATGGAGAGTGAAAATTTATTTCATTTTTAGTATATTTATTTCTTCACTTATTTTATATACTGCCAATATTTATTACATATGAGATTTGTAGTTGGGAGAGATATTCTTTAGAAGTTTTAAACAAATTCCAGGCCCTCCAATCTCTGCACCATAAAATTTTGCCCTCATATCTAAGATGAATTCTGGCTGACCATGTACTGAGAAACTCTCCTAACAGGAACCCATGGAATCATTTTAGGAAAATGAGATAGTCCATGGAAGGTCATTTCTCTTTCTATGTTATGTTCTCTGAATTTCTAGTGATAAACTCTTTGCTAGGATTTAAAAAAATTTTGACGATCATTTTTCTGCTACCTTTTTCAAATCTCAAAGAGTACTCCTCTGTTTGAGGTATCACAGTTGATTGGTACAGAAAAAGTTTTTCATGTTACCATTGGAAATTATGACTTCATGCAGGTAAAAGCAGCAAAAGAAACAGAAGTCAAATAAAATCTTTAGCTGAGAAAAATAGGAAACACACACAATTGGTGTCAACTTTTGAATTATGTTTTCAAACTCCACCGTAAGCCACCACCCTTCTTGTGAAACACCTAAAATACACAGCGTAAGATGGTTTTTTCACCTGTACTTTGATGGCTTTACTTGTGGCTATTATAGCTTATTGTTAAACTGTTTCTCTCTTAACTTCCACGAGTGGTAATAAACTAATTTTGACAATATTCCTTTACATTTTGTTTTTAAAAAGAACCAATCTGTGTTGATGGATACCCTAGTGCCTTAGACACCAAAGGTTAAAGTTTGGAGATTGTATTTGTCAGGGTTCTCTAGAAGAAAAGAACTTATAGAATGAATCTCTCTCTCTCTCTCTCTCTCTCTCTCTCTCTCTCTCTCTCTCTCTCTCTCTGTATGTGTATACATATATATGGTAATTTATTAGAATAGATTACAGGGTGAGGTCCAGGTAGTCCAACAATGGCTGTTTACCAATAGAAGATTCAAGAATCCAATAGTTGTTCAGTCTACGAAGCTGGATGTCTCAGCTGGTCTTCAATATATGCCAGAATTCTGAGGAAGAAGGCTCTAAGATCAGTGAAGTAATGACTTGCTAGTGAAGTGAGAGCAATTAGGCAAAGAGAGAGCCAGCTTCCTCCTTCCATGTCCTTTATATATGCTTCCAGGTGAAGGTGTGGCCCAGATTAAAGGTGGATCTTCTATCTCAAGATATCTGGGTTAAAGTTGTGTCTTCTCACCTCAAAAACCACTTCAAATGGTTTAATTAAGAAAAAAAAACCCTCTCACAGGTGTGCCCAGTATTTGGGTTTTATTTAATCCCAGAAGCTGACAACCAAGAATGTCCATCACAAGTCCACCCCTTGTCAACTTGACATACATTCATATCTTCTTATGTCATGCTTAATTTCCAAGTGAAAACAATAACCAGGTCATAATTATGCCTAACATGATGTAACTATCCAACATAAAATCACAAACACATTATATATTTAATCAGGTCATGAGTATGCTTTAGATGATATATTCATTCGTTGTACAACAGAAAACACATTATAAATTTATAATAGATTGCAATGTTGCTTATGGTACATTTTAGCATCTCAAATTGAAATATGATAACTACTGATAGTCTCTTAATTGATGTTATATTACATGATAAAGAAAACACAAATATCTATACAAACACATTCTTAAAATATCCAAAGTAAATACTCATGTCAGTTATAATCCTTGTTTCTGCAACTGATCATGTGGCCTTAACTGGTATTTATAAGTACCTTCCTCTTATCCATTCTATATTTCCTAAGGTGAGATAAACACTTGAGAATCTGAAGGCTCAAAGTTCTCAGCTTCAGTAGGGTCTTTCCACATATCCCAATTCCAAGTTACAAGATCCTATTCTTTACCAATCAATGCCTTTACTTTAACTGTTGACACCTTTTAAGGCTGGGACTTGAATTTTTGCTGAAATGCAGCCAATCTTATAATGAAGGCTTTGGTTTGATTTTCTGCAACTTGAGCTCAATGGCTGCTGGGGAGAACATTCTCTTCTAGGGAACACTTAGAAATCCTTAGGCTGTTTATGCACAATTGGTGCTGGCCAAGTGTTTGTGTAATATTTCATGAATTTTTATGCTCATGTATAATTTTCATTAATCCCGATTCAGGTAAATGACTCAACATACATCAACTGATGTTATAAAAAAGCCAATTTTATTAATCATAACAAATATTTTTATAAAATCCATTGAAGTCATGGGAAATGACATTCATGTTTGGAACATGTAGAACTACCAAGCCACCTCTGTGATTTTGAGAATAACGGCTGTGAAAGCATCATGGAAGTGAATGGGGGGTAGAGGTCACACTCAACTGAAAAATGACGAAAAACACCATTAAATCTTGAAATACACCATTCTGGTTAAATCATTGATGGGTGCCAGTTCTTTAGGGAGTCTAATCTCAATGGATGTGATTAGAGCCCCCTGCGACCCCCACCTTGTAGAACTGCAGTTAAGTTCAGAGGGGATATTTTAAAGTGTCCTAAAATTTATGTCATTCATTCTTTTCATCTCTACAAATGATGTTATCTATCAAAATGGCTTAATGCAAGTTCATGAGGAACTTCAGATGAGGCTACTTCAGTATCTTGACACTTCTTTAAAAATCTGAATCTGTAATTATGGCTTCATCAGCTACATAACCAACTAGGTAAATTTTTAAATACCTTTTTATCTAGTTTGAGATGTTTAAATTGTGCTTTGCTAATAACCATACTCAGTGAGATAGGTCTCTTCCGTGGCTCCACCCATTGTGTAAATTAATAGTTACATTTCCCAAAATAACCTAGGCAAAACTTTTGCTGTTTTCCTTTTTCTAGGAGTACTTAATGCTCTATTGGCAAGGCCAAGTATGTTGTGAGTTAATGAAAGAAACCTGAGACACAGTTTTCCTCAGAAATAGAATTTGAAGATTAGTGAACATCCTTCTCTTATCTCAAATTAGTTTTCTTAACCTAAGTTTTAAAAAATTCATATTTTTCAAGAATACAAAAAGATATTCAATATAAATTTATAAACATTTAATGAGCATTTACAATGTAGCCTGTATAATGTTAATCATCAGTACTGTCTTCTTATGTGTCCAACAGTATGAATACATTAAACAAATGCTTTTTGTAAGCATTGTCAATATAGTCACCATTGAATCCTAAGCTGTCCCACTCATCAATCTGTTCACCAAACCGAGAAATAATATTGCAATGGGAATATCACAGAAGTTATTTCTTTTACAAAATATCAATCTGTCACTTGGGAGTTGAATAGCCTTAAGAAATTGAAACTTGACTGGACTCTTGGAGCTTGGCCTGGTGCTTGACTGTGGATCTCTGCATCTACTTATATCAGTTACTGGATGAAGGCTCTATGATGACAGTTGGGGTATTTACTGATCTGATTACTGGGGTAAGCCAGTTCAGGTACCCTCTTCACTATAGCTAGTAGTCTAAGCTGGGGTCATCGCTGTGATTCCTGGGAACTTCTCTATCCCCATGATGTCTTCCTCTATCATGGTATCTCTTTCATTGCTCTCCCACTCTGTCCCTGTTGCAGCTTGACCATCCTGTCCCTTATGTTCTCATCCCCCATCATCTACCCTCCATTGCCCTCCACCCTTATCCCCAGTTTATTCATGGAGATCTCATCTATTCCCCTTCCCAGGGCAATCTATGCACCCCTCTTAGGGCCCTCCTTGTTCGAAGAAAGAGAAGAAGGATTCTATGAGCTAGGGGCATCAAGATCATGATGTGGAAACCTGCAGAGACAACCAAACCAAACTAGTGAGAACTCATGAACTTTAGACCAACAGCTGTGGAGCCACCATGGGACTGGATAGGCCCTCTGCATATGGGAGACAGTTGTGTAGCTTGGTCTGCTTAAGGGGCCTCCTGGCAGTAGGATCACAATTCATCCCTGGTGCATGAGCTGGCTTTTTGGAACCCACTACCTATGGTGGGACACCTTGCACAACCTTGATGCAGGGGGAGGTACTTGGATCTGCCTCTACTGAATGTCCTAGGTTCAGCTGACTCGCAATGGGAGGACTTACCTTGTTGGAGGAGGGAAAGGGGGAGATGGACTGGGGGTAAGGCTGGAGGGGCAGAAGGAGGGGAGAGAGGGGGATCTGTGGTTGGTATGTAAAATGAATAAAAAAATTCCTTAATTAAAAAAAATTTTAAAAAGGAAATTAAAACTTGAAACTGAAAGATTACTCAATGCTTAAGAGCACTTGGTCAGGCCGGATGTGGTGGCGCAAGCCTTTAATCCTGGCACTCGGGAGGCAGAGGCACGTGGCTCTCTGTGAGTTTGAGGTCAACCTAGTCTACAGAGTGAGTTCCAGGATAGGCTCCAAAGCTGCACACAGAAACCCTGTCTCAAAAAATCAAAACAAAACAAAATAAAAAAACAAAAAAACAAAACAAAACAAAACAACAGAGCACTTAGTCCTCTTCCAGAAGATCATGGTGGGAGTGTTTATGGGAAGAGATATCAAGGTGAGTCAAGAACCCAGAGAATAAGTAGTCATCTGTCAATTCTAACTCAATTCAGATCAGTATTATCTCCTTCTGAAGTCAATGTTCCCAATGACAGTACCATACACTAAGTCTTATATGATGAAGGTTTCAATTGTTCTTTAGGGGACAACTACCCATACCACATCATAGAGCTGTTGTGGGGGATATCTAGCCATATGGTATGGGTGTGTGTGTGTGTGTGTGTGTGTGTGTGTGTGTGTGTGTGTGTGTGTGTATTGCACATGTTATTTAACTTCACTTTTATCTTCCTACTCATGTGCAAAGCCCAGGGGTGTGAAAGTTATGCAATTATTTGCAGAACACTGATCAGATTCTATTCAGACCTGTTAATCCTGTTAATATAAAAGTCTATGTTTGAACATTTGCGTTAGCTTTATGAAGAGCCTTACTGCCACAGGAGAAATTCTGATTTTTCAAATTACAATGAGAAATATATCAGTTATTTATTACTATATGAAAAAAATCTGAAAATACAGAGACTGTTTATTAATACAAGCCAAAGGGTGAGATGGGTTGTAACACAGACTGAGGTTTTGGTGGTAGTAGGATAGTGTGTGTGTGTGTGTGTGTGTGTGTGTGTGTGTGTGTGTACTTCAGCTAGGTGTGGCAGATTGGCTCTTCTTTGGTGCTGGGCTGGTGGTTAGATTTGGTATTAAAGATCACTGGGCAATTTATCTCCAATCTACTGGTCAGGTTAAGTTTGTTGATAGATTATGGTACCATTCCCAAGAGTGAGAGGAAAGAGATTCCATCTCTTGGTAAGAAGACTAGCATATTACATTGCAAGGGCACCCAGGTAGTACATGGAAAAGTAGGATTTTCTGGTGATGTTGGCAGTCTGTTTCAGAAGATACGGGAATATTTTGTAATGAATACTAGAACCAAGCTTATGTTTGAACAATCTAATAGGAGTAGAAGAGATGGAAAGAAGTGGTGTAGACAAAACCCCAAAGTAGCCAATTGAAGCTGTTTTTTGGGGGGCAGGGATTGAGACATTGTTTCTCTGTGTAACAGCCCTAGCTATCCTGGAACTGGCTCTGTTGACCAGGCTGGCCTCAAATTCACAGAGATTCTCTTGCCTCTGCCTCCTGACTGCTGGGATTAAAGGCTGTGCCACCACCACCCAGCCTAGAAGCTTTTGTAAATAGGGGTAGTAATCTTTTTTTTTTAAATTTTAGTTTATTTTGCAATACAATTCAGTTCTACATATCAGCCACGGATTCCCTTGTTCTCCCCCCTCCCATCCCCCTCACCTTCCCCCCAACCCCTCCCCCCCATTCCCATCTACTCCAGGGCAAAGCCTTCTCCACAGCCACAGACTGAGGTCAACCTGGTAGACTCAGTCCAGGTAGGTCTAGTCCCCTCCTCCCAGGCCGAGCCAAACAATCCTGCATAGGCCCCATGTTTCAAACAGCCAACTCATGCAATGAGCACATGATCTGGTCCCACTGCCTGGATGCCTCCCAAACAGATCAAGCCAATCAACTGTCTCACCCATTTGGAGGGCCTGATCCAGTGGGGACCCCTCAGCCATTGGTTCATAGTTCATGTGTTTCCATTCATTTGGCTATTTGTCCCTGTGCTTTATCCAACCTTGGTCTCAACAATTCTCGCTCATATAAACCCTCCTCATTCTCGCTAATTGGACTCCCAGAGATCCACCCAGGGCCTTGTCATGGATCTCTGCATCCAGATCCCTCAGTAGTTGGATGAGGTTTCTAGCACATCAATTAGGGTGTTTGGCCATCCCATCACCAGAGTAGGTCAGTTCGGGCTGTCTCTCGACCATTGCCGGCAGTCTGTTGTGTGGGTATCTTTGTGGATTTCTGTGGGCCTCTCTAGCACTTTGCTTCTTCCTATTCTCATGTGGTCTTCATTTACCATGGTCTCCTATTCCTTGTTCTCTCTCTCTGCTGTTGATCCAGCTGGGATCTCCCGCTCCCCCAAGCTCTCTTTCCCTCGACCCTCGCCTTTCATTACCCCCACTCATGTCCAGGCTGTTCATGTAGATCTCATTCCATTTCTCTGTCATTGGGCGATCCCTGTGTCTTTCTTGGGGTCCTGTTTTCTAGGTAGCCTCCCTGGTGATGTGAGTAGCAGACAAGTCATCCTTGTTTCATGTCTAGTATCCTGCTATGAGTGAGTACATACCATGTTTGTCATTCTGAGTCTGGGTTACCTCACTCAGGATGATTTTTTCTAGATCCATCCATTTGTCTGCAAACCTCATGATGTCATTGTTTTTCTCTGCTGAGTAGTATTCCATTGTGTATATGTACCACATTTTGTTTATCCATTCTTCAGTTGAAGGGCATCTAGGTTGTTTCCATGTTCTGGCTATTACAAACAATGCTGATATGAACATAGCTGAACAAGTGCTCTTATGGTGTGGTTGAGCATTCCTTGGGTATATGCCCAAGAGTGGTATAGCTGGATCTTGGGGGAGATTGATTCCCAATTTTCTAAGAAAGCGCCATATTGATTTCCAAAGTGGTTGTACAAGCTTGAATTCCCACCAGCAGTGGAGGAGAGTTCCCCTAGCTCCACATCCTCTCCAGCATAAGGTGTTTTCAGTGTTTTTGATCTTAGCCATTCTGACAGGCGTAAGGTGGTATCTCAGAGTTGTTTTGATTTGCATTTCCCTGATGATTAGGGATGTTGAGCAATTCCTTAAATGTCTTTCGGCCATTTGAGTTTCCTCTGTTGAGAATTCTCTGTTTAGTTCTATAGCCCATTTCTTAATTGGACTGTTGGGCATTTTGATGTCTAATTTCTTGAGTTCCTTATATATTCTGGATATCAGTCCTCTGTCAGATGTGGGGTTGGTGAAGATCTTTTCCCATTCTGTAGGCTGTCGCTTTGCCTTGTTGACTGTATCCTTTGCTCTACAAAAGCTTCTCAGTTTCAAGAGGTCCCATTGATTGATTGTTTCTCTCAGAGTCTGTGCTACTGGTGTTCTATTTAGGAAGTGGTCTCCTATGCCAATGCGTTCAAGACTACTTCCTACTTTCTCTTCTAGCAGGTTCAGAGTAGCTGGATTTATGTTGAGGTCCTTGATCCACTTGGACTTAAGTTTTGTGCACGGTGATAGATATGGATCTATTTGCAGCCTTCTACATGTTGATATCCAGTTTTGCCAGCACCATTTGTTGAAGATGCTTTCTTTCTTCCATTGTGCACTTTTGGCTTCTTTGTCAAAAATTATATGTTCATAGGTGTGGGGATTAATGTCAGGGTCTTCAATTTGATTCCATTGGTCCACATGTCGGTTTTTATGCCAGTACCAAGCTGTTTTTACTACTGTAGCTCTATAGTAGAGCTTGAAGTCAGGGATCGTGATGCCTCCAGAAGTTGTGTTATTGTACAGGATTCCTTTGGCTATCCTGGGTTTTTAGTTTTTCCATATGAAGTTGAGTATTATTCTTTCCAGGTCTGTGAAGAATTGTATTGGTATTTTGATGGGAATTGCATTGAATCTGTAGATTGCTTTTGGTAAGATTGCCATTTTTACTATGTTAGTCCTGCCTATCCATGAGCATGGGAGATCTTTCCATTTTATGACATCTTCTTCAATTTCTTTTTTCAGGGACTTAAAGTTCTTGTCATATAGGTCCTTCACTTGCTTGGTTAGTGTTACCCCAAGATATTTTATGTCATTTGTGGCTATAGTAAAGGGTGATGTATCTCTGATTTCCTTCTCCACTTCTTTGTCCATTGTATATAGGAGGGCTACTGATTTTTTTGAGTTGATCTTGTATCCTGCTATGTTGCTGAAGGTGTTTATAAGCTGTATCAGATCCTTGGTGGAATCTTTGGGGTCGCTCAAGTATACTATCATGTCATCTGCAAATAGGGAAAGCTTGACTTCTTCCTTTCCAATTTGTATCCCCTTAATCTCCTTATGTTGTCTTATTGCTCTGGCTAGAACTTCAAGTACTATATTGAATAAGTATGGGGAGAGCGGACAGCCTTGCCTCGTTCCTGATTTTAGTGGAATTGCTTTGAGTTTCTCTCCATTTAATTTGATGTTGGCTGTTGGCTTGCTATAAATTGCCTTTATTATGTTTAGGTATGTTCCCTGTATTCCTGATCGCTCCAATACCTTTATCATGAAGGGCTGTTGGATTTTGTCAAATGCCTTTTCTGCATCCAGTGAGATGATCATATGGTTTTTTTCTTTTATTTTGTTTATATGGTGTATTACATTGACAGACTTTCGTATGTTGAACCACCCTTGCATCCCTGGAAAGAATCCTACTTGATCATGGTGGATAATTGTTTTGATGTGTTCTTGGAGTCTGTTTGCCAGTATTTTATTGAGTATTTTTGCATCAATGTTCATGAAGGAGATCGGTCTGTAGTTCTCTTTCTTTGTTGTATCCTTGTTTGGTTTAGGAATTAGGGTAATTGTAGCCTCGTAGAAGGAGTCTGGTAATGTTCCTTCTGTTTCTATTGTGTGGAACAATTTAGAGAGTATTGGTATTAACTCTTCTTTGAAGATCTGGTAGAATTCTGCGCTGAAACCATCTGGTCCTGGGCTTTTTTTGGTCGGGAGACTTTTAATGACTGTTTCTATTTCGTTAGGGGTTATTGGACTATTTAAATAGTTTATCTGGTCTTGATTTAACTTAGGTATGTGGTACCTATCCAGAAAGTTATCCATTTCTTTTAGGTTTTCCAGTTTTGTCGAATAGAGGTTTTTGAAGTATGACCTGATGATTCTCTGGATTTCCTCAATGTCTGTTGTTATGTCCCCCTTTTCATTTCTGATTTTGTTGATTTGGATGCTCTCTCTCTGTCTTTTGGTTAGTTTGGATAACGGCTTGTCTATCTTGTTGATTTTCTCAAAGAACCAACTCTTTGTTTCATTAATTTTTTGTATTGTTCTCTTTGTTTCTATTTTATTGATTTCAGCTCTCACTTTGATAATTTCCTGGCGTCTATTTTTCCTGGGAGACTGTGCTTCTTCTTGTTCTAGAGCTTTCAGGTATGCTGTTAAGTCTCTAGTGTGAGATTTCTCCAACTTATTTATGTGGGCATTTAGTGCTATGAATTTCCCTCTTAGTACTGCTTTCATAGTGTCCCATAAATTTGGATATGTGGTGTCTTCATTTTCATTGATCTCTAGGAAGTCTTTAATTTCTTTCTTTATTTCTTCCTTAACCCATTGGTGATTCAGTTGGGTATTATTCAGTTTCCATGAGATTGTAGGTTTTCTGTAGTTTTTGTTGTTGTTGAAATCCAACTTTAGACCATGGTGGTCTGATAGAACATAGGAGGTTATTCCAATTGTTCTATATCTGTTTAGATTTGTTTTGTGGCCAAGTATGTGGTCAATTTTAGAGAAGGTTCCATGGGGTGCTGAGAAGAAGGTATATTCTTTTTTGTTAGGATGGAATGTTCTGTAGATATCGATTAAGTCCATTTGAGTCATGACATCAGTTAAGTCCTTTATTTCTCTGTTAAGTTTCAATTTGGGAGATCTGTCCAGTGGTGAAAGTGGGGTGTTGAGGTCTCCCACTATTAATGTGTGGGGTTTTATATGTGATTTAAGCTTTAGTAATGTTTCTTTTATATATGTGGGTGCCCTTGTGTTTGGGGCATAAATATTCAGAATTGAGACTTCATCTTGGTGGATCTTTCCTGTGATGAGTATGTAATGCCCTTCTTGATCTCTTTTGATTGATTTTAGTTTGAAGTCTATTTTGCTGGATATCAGGATGGCTACACCCACTTGTTTCTTAAGACCGTTTGATTGGAAAGTCTTTTCCCAGCCTTTTATTTTTAGGTAGTGTCTATCTTCGAATTTGAGATGTGTTTCTTGTATGCAGCAGAAAGATGGGTCCTGCTTTCGTATCCATTCTGTAAGCCTATGTCTTTTTATAGGTGAATTAAGTCCATTGATATTGAGGGAAATTAATGACCAGTGATTGTTCATTCCTGTTATTTTTTGGTGATGATGTGTGTGTACTTCTATACGTTGGGGTTTACTGCTGTGGCTTTATCTGTTGCCTGTGTTTTCGAGGGTGTATCTGAGTTCCTTGGGTTGGAATTTTCCTTCTAGTGCTTTCTGTAGGGCTGGGTTTGTGGATAAGTATTGTTTAAATCTGGCTTTGTCATGGAATGTCTTGTTCACTCCATCTATGGTGATTGAAAGTTTTGCTGGGTATATTAGTCTAGGCTGACATCCATGGTCTCTTAGTGTCTGCATTACATCTGTCCAGGTTCTTCTGGCTTTCAAAGTCTCCATTGAGAAATCGGGTGTTATTCTGATGGGTTTGCCTTTATATGTCACTTGGCCTTTTTCCTTTGCTGCTCTTAATATTCTTTCTTTATTCTGTACATTTAGTTGTTTAACTATTATGTGGCGAGGGGACTTTTTTTGGGGGTCTAGTCTGTTTGGTGTTCTATAAGCTTCTTGTATCTTCATAGGCATTTCCTTCTTTATTTTTTTTTTTTTTTTTTTTTTTTGGTGGGAGATTTTTTTTTTTTTTATTAATTTATTTTGCAATACAATTCAGTTCTACATATCAGCCACGGATTCCCTTGTTCTCCCCCCTCCCGTCCCCCTCACCTTCCCCCCAACCCCCCCCCCCCCCATTCCCATCTCCTCCAGGGCAAAGCCTTCCCCACAGACTGAGGTCAACCTGGTAGACTCAGTCCAGGTAGGTCTAGTCCCCTCCTCCCAGGCCGAGCCAAACAATCCTGCATAGGCCCCAGGTTTCAAACAGCCAACTCATGCAATGAGGACAAGATCTGGTCCCACTGCCTGGATGCCTCCCAAACAGATCAAGCCAATCAACTGTCTCATCCATTCAGAGGGCCTGATCCAGTGGGGACCCCTCAGCCATTGGTTCATAGTTCATGTGTTTCCATTCATTTGGCTATTTGTCCCTGTGCTTTATCCAACCTTGGTCTCAACAATTCTTGCTCATATAAACCCTCCTCATTCTCGCTAATTGGACTCCCAGAGATCCACCCAGGGCCTAGTCATGGATCTCTGCATCCAGATCCCTCAGTAGTTGGATGAGGTTTCTAGCACAACAATTAGGGTGTTTGGCCATCCCATCACCAGAGTAGGTCGGTTCGGGCTGTCTCTCGACCACTGCCAGCAGTCTGTTTTGTGGGTATCTTTGTGGATTTCTGTGGGCCTCTCTAGCACTTTGCTTCTTCCTATTCTCATGTGGTCTTTATTTACCATGGTCTCCTATTCCTTGTTCTCCCTCTCTGTTGTTGATCCAGCTGGGATCTCCCGCTCCCCCAAGCTCTCTTTCCCTCAACCCTCGCCTTTCATTACCGCCACTCATGTCCAGGCTGTTCATGTAGATCTCATTCCATTTCTCTGTCATTGGGTGATCCCTGTGTCTTTCTTGAGGTCCTGTTTTCCAGGTAGCCTCCCTGGTGATGTGAGTAGCAGACAAGTCATCCTTGTTTCATGTCTAGTATCTTGCTATGAGTGAGTACATACCATGTTTGTCTTTCTGAGTCTGGGTTACCTCACTCAGGATGATTTTTTCTAGATCCATCCATTTGTCTGTAAACCTCATGATGCCATTGTTTTTCTCTGCTGAGTAGTATTCCATTGTGTATATGTACCACATTTTGTTTATCCATTCTTCAGTTGATGGGCATCTGGGTTGTTTCCATGTTCTGGCTATTACAAACAATGCTGATATGAACATAACTGAACAAGTGCTCTTATGGTGTGGTTGAGCATTTCTTGGGTATATGCCCAAGAGTGGTATAGCTGGATCTTGGGGGAGATTGATTCCCAATTTTCTAAGAAAGCGCCATATTGATTTCCAAAGTGGTTGTACAAGCTTGAATTCCCACCAGCAGTGGAGGAGAGTTCCCCTAGCTCCACATCCTCTCCAGCATAAGGTGTCTTCAGTGTTTTTGATCTTAGCCATTCTGACAGGCGTAAGGTGGTATCTCAGAGTTGTTTTGATTTGCATTTCCCTGATGATTAGGGATGTTGAGCAGTTCCTTAAATGTCTTTCGGCCATTTGAGTTTCCTCTGTTGAGAATTCTCTGTTTAGCTCTATAGCCCATTTCTTAATTGGACTGTTGGGCATTTTGATGTCTAATTTCTTGAATTCCTTATATATTCTGGATATCAGTCCTCTGTCAGATGTGGGGTTGGTGAAGATCTTTTCCCATTCTGTAGGCTGTCGCTTTGCCTTGTTGACCGTATCCTTTGCTCTACAAAAGCTTCTCAGTTTCAAAAGGTCCCATTGATTGATTGTTTCTCTCAGAGTCTGTGCTACTGGTGTTCTATTTAGGAAGTAGTCTCCTATGCCAATGCGTTCAAGACTACTTCCTACTTTCTCTTCTAGCAGGTTCAGAGTAGCTGGATTTATGTTGAGGTCCTTGATCCACTTGGACTTAAGTTTTGTGCACGGTGATAGATATGGATCTATTTGCAGCCTTCTACATGTTGATATCCAGTTTTGCCAGCACCATTTGTTGAAGATGCTTTCTTTTTTCCATTGTGCACTTTTGGCTTCTTTGTCAAAAATTATATGTTCATAGGTGTGTGGATTAATGTCAGGGTCTTCAATTCGATTCCATTGGTCCACATGTCGGTTTTTATGCCAGTACCAAGCATTTCCTTCTTTAAGTTGGGAAAGTTTTCTTCTATGATCTTGTTGAATATATTTTCTGTGCCCTTGAGTTGGTATTCTTCTCCTTCTTCGACCCCTATTATTCTTAGGTTTGGTCTTTTCATGGTGTCCCAAATTTCTTGGACATTTTGGTTCATGACTTTGTTGGCTTTAGTGTTTTCTTTGACTGATGAATGTATTTCTTCTACTGTATCTTCAACGCTAGAGATCCTCTCTTCCATCTCTTGCATTCTGTTGATTATACTTGCATCTGAAGTTCCCAATCGTTTTCTCAGATTTTCTATTTCCAGCATTCCCTCTGTTTGTGTCTTCTTCATTTTTTCTATTTCCCTTTTCAGGTCTTGGACTGTTTCCTTCATTTGTTTCATTGATTTTTCTTGATTTTCTCTCAGTACTTTATTGTTTTCTTCCAGGACTTTATTGATTTCTTCTAATTTGTTTGCCCTTTCCTCTAGTTGTTTACAGCGTTCTTCACATTTTTTTGTCTTTTCCTCTACAAAAGCCTCTAGCTTCTTCATGATGTCATTCATAAGGCTGTTTTCTTCTGCTTCTTCCAATTTCTGATGTTCAGGTCTAGGTGTTGGAGGAGGGCTAGGGCCTGGTGATGCTGTATTGCTATTCATTTTGTTGTATATGTTTCTGCCTTGACGTCTGCCCATCTCCTTGTGGTTCCTTCTTGGCCTTATCCGCACACTTGGTTCAGACAGACCAGTGTTCCAAAAGGGAAGTCCGGAGCAAGATGGGAGCTGGGAGCCGGCCTCTAAGTATCAGGCAGAGGCTTGGGGCTCAGGCTGATGGGCGTGGGGGCAGGGCGTGGAGACTGCAGGGTCTGCCAGGGGTCTTGGAGAAGGGGATCCTTCCTGGTGGGGCTAGCAGGGAACCTGCCCGGTGGCCAGAACCTGGGGCCAAGTTGGGCAGGTTTTCCCTGGAGTGGCTGGTGCCCAGGGATGGGGTCCGGGGCAAGGAAGGCCACTCACCAGTCAGGGGTAGTAATCTTATGTGTATAAATGTCACTTAGCAATGACAGAGGCTATTAGCCTTGTTTATTTTCCTCTCTACCCTTTTCCTCTAAAGACATTTCTGCCATAGCTGGATTTCCTCTGTTGTTGTTAAGGGAGAGGCAGAAACAGGAGGCGAAAGGATTTCTAGTTTACTTTTCCCCTTAGTCTGGGGAATGTATGATAATAGTGGTGGTGTCCATAGACTCAGAGAGAGGAAACCTTTATAAATGTTGCTGTGGACTATCTTCATTGTGATCAGGAAATATCAAAAAGTGAACTAGCTAGTTCCCTTCCATTTGCACAACCAAATTCCATCTTCTCTCCTTGGTCTTCTCTCCATGCAGATGTTCTGATATGAGTCACACCCATCGCTCAATGGCTTCTGGAGGCAATAGAAGTCAAGCAAGACTTAACATTGAGTGAGAAGGTAGAGTTCTTATTCTCTCAACTAGCCACCTAATCAGCAAAGAATGTCACTGTGCACACTTGTATTAGGAATTGTTTATTTCCAGTTTTATTCCTTGACATTCTTGGTTCTTATAGTAACATTTGCCAAGAAGGCAATACTTATTTTATTTTCCTTCTTTTTTTTAATTCAAGATTTTTTAAAATTCATTTTACATACCAACCACAGATCCCCCTCTCATCCCTCCTCCCACTTCCCCCCAGCTTCTTCCCCAACCCACCCTCCATCCCCTCCTCCAAAAGGGTAAGGCTTCCTGTGGGGAGTCAGGAAAGTCTGGTACATTCAGTTGAGGTAGGACCAAGCCCCTGCCCCCTGCATCAGGCTGAGCAAGGTGTCCCACCATAGGTAATGGGCTCCCAAAAGTCAGTTCATGGACAAGGGATCCTGATCCTACTGCTATTGCACATATCCTAAAGGGTCTTATAATAAAACCTGGAGCCGGATATCGGGGTGAAAGCTGAAAGACCAGAGAAGCAGGGCAATCCACAGCTACCATCCCTTAACTCACTAATTCCTCAGCCTGTCAGAGCCTCTGCAAGAGAGAGAATTACTGTGTCCTCCTTCCTTATATTCCTTTCTCTGCCCAGCCATATATCTTCCTGTCTCAACCTTCCTAGTGCTGGGATTAAAGGTGTGTGATCCCAAGTGCTAGGATTAAAGGTGTGTGCCACCACTACCTGAATTCTGTGGCTAACTCTGTGGCTAGCTCTGTCCTCTGATCTTCAGGCAAGCTTTTATTTCTTACATTACAAGCAATATATCACCACACACTGGCAGGGGCCCTCAAACAGACAAAGCTACACAACTGTTTCCCTTATGCAGAGGGACTAGTCCTGTCCCAAGTAGGTTCCACAGCTATTGGTCTAAAGTTCATGAGTTCCTATGAGCTTGGTATAGTTGTCTCTGTAGATTTTCCTATCATGATCTTGATCCCCTTTGCTCATATAATCCCTCTTCCCTCTCTTTGACTGAACTCCCTGAGCTCAGCCTGGTGCTTTGCTGTGGATCTCTGCATCTGCTTTCATCAGTTACTGCATGAAAGCTCTATGATGACAGTTAGGATATTCACCAATCTGATTACCTAGGCAGGCCAGTTCAGGCACCCTCTCCACTATTGCTAGTAGTCTAATTTAGGTTCATCCTTTTGGATTCCTGGGAATTTCTCTAGCACCAGGTTTCTCCCTAACCCATTATGTCTCCCTCTATCAAGATATCTCTTTCATTGCTTTTCCACTCCATCCTTCCCCTAGCTTGACCATCTCATGTTCTTGACCATTCTCTCATGTTCTCATCCCCTATCCCCTCCCCTCTATTTCTCCCCTCATCCTCAGTTTACTCATTGGGATCTCCTCTGTTTCCTCTTCCCAAGGTAATCCATGTGTTCCTCTTAGGGTCCCCCTTGTATCCTAGCTTCTTTGGAGCTGTGGGTTGTAGTCTGATTATCCTTTGCTTAATATCTAGTATCCACTTATGAGTGAGTACATACCATGTTTGTCTTTCTGAGTCAGGATGATATTTTCTAGTTCTATCCATTTGCCTGCAAATTTCATGATGTCATTGTTTTTTACAGCTGAATAATAATCTGTTGTGTGTATGTATCACATTTTCTTTATCCACTCTTCACTTGAAGGGCATCTAGGTTGTTTCCAGGATCTGGCCATTATGAATAATGCTGCTATGAACATAATTGAGCAAGTGTCCTTGTGGTATGATTGAGCATCCCTTGGGTACATGCCTAAGCATGGTATCATTGGGTCTTGAGGTAAATTGATTCCCAATTTTCTGAGAAGGTACCATACTGATATCCAAAATGGCTATACAAGTTTTCACTCCCATCAACAGTGGAGGAGTGTTCCCCTTGCTCCACATCCTCTCCAAAATAAGCTGTCATCAGTGTTTCTGATCTTAGCCATTCTGACAGGTTTAAGATGGTATCTCAGAATCATTTTGATTTGCATTTCCTTGATGACTAAGGAAGTTGAACAATTACTTAAATGTCTTTCAGCCATTTGAGATTCTTCTGTTGAGAAATCTCTGTTTAGATCTGTAGCCCATTTTTTAATTGGATTGATTGATATTTTGCTGTCTAGATTCTTGAATTCTTTATATATTTTGGAGATCAAGCCTCTGTCAGATGTAGGGCTAGTGAAGATCTTTTCCCATTCTGTAGGCTGTCATTTTGTCTTGTGTTACTGTGTCCTTTGACTTACAGAAGCTTCTCATTTTCAGGAGGTCTCATTTATTAATTGTTCCTCTCAGTGTCTGTTATATTTAGCAAGTGGTCTCCTGTGCCAGTGTGTTCTAGGATACTTCCTAGTTTCTCTTCTATCAGGTTCAGTGTAGCTTGATTTATATTGAGGTCTTTGAACCACTTGGACTTGAATTTTGTGCATGGTGATAGATATGGATCTATTTGCAATCTTCTACATGTTGACATCCAGTTATGCCAGCACCATTTGTTGAAGATGCTTTTTTTCCATTGTACAGTTTTGGCTTCTTTGTCAAAAATCAAGTGTTCATAGGTGTGTGGGTTAATATCAACATCTTCATTTCGATTCCATTGGTCCACATGTCAGTTTTTTTATGCCAAAACCAAGTTGTTTTTATTACTATAGATATGTGGTAGAGCTTGAACTCAGGTATGGTTATGCCTCCAGAAGTTGCTTTATTGTAAAGGATTGTTTTAGCTATCCTGGATTTTTTGTTTTTCCATATGAAGTTTAGTATTGTTATTTCCAGATCTGTGAAGAATTGTGTTGGGATTTTTATGGGGATTGCACTGAACCTGTACATTGCTTTTGGTAAGATTGCCATTTTTATTATGTTGGTTCTACCTATCCATGAGCACGGGAGATCTTTCCATTTTCTGATATCTTCTTCAATTTCTTTCTTCAAAGACTTAAAGTTCTTGTCATATAGGTCTTTCACTTGCTTAGAGTTACTCCAAGGCATTTTATATTATTTGTGGCTATTGTAAAGGATGATGTTTCTCTTATTTCTTTCTTGGCCTGTTTATCATTTGTATACAGGATAGCTACTGTTTTTTGTTTTCTTTTTGAGTTAATCTTGTATCCTGCCACATTACTGATGGTGTTTATCAGTTGTAGGAGTTCCCTGGTAGAATTTTTGGGGTCACTTATGTATTTTATCATATCATCTGCAAATGGCAAAAGTTTGACTTCTTCCTTTCTAATTTGTATCCCCTTGATCTCCTTTTGTTGTCTTATTGCTCTTGTTAGAACATTGAGTACTATATTAAACAGACATGGGGAGAGTGGACAGCCTTGTCTTGTTCCTGATTTTAGGGGAATCATTTTGAGTTTCTCTCCATTTAATTTGATATTTGCTATCAGCTTGCTATAAATTGCCCTTATTATGTTTAGGTATGTTCCCTGTATTCCTGATCTCTCCAAGACCTTCATCATGAAGGGGTGTTGGATTTTGTTGAAGGCTTTTTCAGCATCTAATGAGATGATCATGTGATTTTTTTCTTTCACTTTGTTTATATGATGGATTACATTGACAGATTTTCGTATGTGGAACCATCTTTGTATCTCTGGTATGAAACCTACTTGATCATAATGGGTGATTTTTTTTTAATGTACTTTGGATTCAGTTTGCAAGTATTTTATTGAGTATTTTTGTATCAATGTTCATAAGAAAGATTGGTCTGTAATTCTCTTTATTGCTTCTTTGAGTGGTTTGGGTATAAGGGTAACTGTATCTTCATCGAAAGAGTTTGGTTATGTTCCTTCTATTTCTATTGTGTGAAGCAATTTGTAGAGTATTGGTATTAGCTCTTCTTTGAAATCCTGAACTGAAACCATCTCCCCAAGGCTTTTTTGGGGAGATGTTTAATGACTGCTTCTATTTCCATAGGGGTTATAGGTCTATTTAAGTTGTTTATCTGGTCTTGACTTAATTTTGGTATGTGGTACCTATCCAGAAAGTTGTCCATTTCTTTTAGATTTTCCAGTTTTTTGGAGTACAGGTTTATGAAGTATGACCTGATGATTCTCTGGATTTCCTTGTTATCTGTTATTATGTCTCCCTTTCTGTTTCTGGTTTTGTTAATTTGGAAATATCCAAATATCTCTGCCTTTTGGTTAGTTTGGATAAGGGCTTGTCTATCTTGTTGATTTTCTCAAAGAACCATCTCTTTGTTTCATTGATTCATTAAACTGTTCTTTGTTTCTATTTTATTGATTTCAGCCCTATATTTGATTATTTCTTGGTGTCTATTCCTCCTGAGTGAGTTTGCTTGATTTTTTCTAGAGCTTTCAGGTGTGCTGATAAGTCACTAGTGTGAGATTTCTCCAACTTCTTTTTGTAGGCATTTATTGCTATGAACTTGCCTCTTACGACTGCCTTCATAGTGTCCCATAAGTTTGGGTTGTTGTACATTCATTTTCATTGAATTCTAGGAAGTCTTTAATTTCTTTATTTCTTCCTTGACCCATTGGTTATTCAGTTGAGAATTATTCAATTTTCATGAGTTTGTAGGCTTTCTGTAATTTATGTTGTTGAATTCTAACTTTAAGCCATGGTGGTCCGATAAAAAAAGGAGGTTATTCCTTTTTTTTTTTTTATCTCTTGAGATTTGCTTTGTGACCGAATATGTGGTCAGTTTTAGAGAAGGTTCCATGGGGTGCTGAGAAGAAGGTGTATTCTTTTATGTTTGGGTGGAATGTTCTATAGATGTCTATTAAGTCCGTTTGGGCTATAATATCTATTAGTTCTCTTATTTCTCTGTTAAGTTTCTGTGTGGCAGACCTGTTCATTGGTGAGAGTGGGGTTTTGAAGTCTCCCACTACTAGTGTGTGGGTTTTGATGTGTGGTTTAAGCTTTAGTAATGTTTCCTTTACATATGTGGGTGCCCTTGTATTTGGGGCATTAATGTTTAGAACTGAGACTTCAGATTGGTGGATTTTTCCTGTGATGAATATATAATGTTATTCTTGATCTCTTTCGATTTATTTTAGTTTGGAGTCTATTTTGTTAGATATTAGGATAGCTATACCAGCTTGCTTCTTAAGTCCATTTGATTGGAAAGTCTTTCCCCAAGCCTTTATTCATCTGTCTTTGATGTTGAGGTGTGTTTCTTGTATGCAGTGGAAGGATGGATCCTTTTTTTTTGTATCCATTCTGTTAGCCTGTTTTTTAATAGGTAAATTGAGTCCATTGATATTGAGGAATACTAATGACTAGTGATTGTTAATTCCTGTTATGTTTTGGTGGTAGTGTTGTGTGTTTCCCTTCTTTGGGATTTGTTGGTGTAGGATCATCTGTTGCCTGTGTTTTCATGGGTTTATCTGGCTTCCTTAGGTTGAATTTTTCCTTTTAGTGATTTCTTTGGGACTGGATTTGTGGATAGGTATTGTTTAAATCTGGTTTTGTCATGGAATACCTTGTTTACTCCATCTATGCTGATTGAGAATTTTGCTGGGTATAGTAGTCTGGGTGTGCATCCACAGTCTCTTAGTGTCTGGATAACATCTGACCAGGACCTTCTGGGTTTCAGAGTCTCCATTAAGAAGTCAGATGTTATTCTGATGGGTCTGCCTTTATATGTTACTTGACCTTTTTCCTTTGCAGCTCTTAATATTCTTTCTTTATTCTATATGTTTAGTGTTTGATTATTATGTGGTGAGGGGACTTTTTTTGGATCCAGTCTATTTGGTGTTGTATAAACTTCTTGTATTTTCATAAGCATTTCCTTCTTTAGGTTGAGAAAGTTTTCTTCTATGGTTTTGTTGAATGTATTTTCTGTGCCTTTAAGCTGGTATTGTTCTCCATCTTCTATTCCTATTATTCTTAGGTTTGGCCTTTTCATGGTGTCCTAGATTTTCTAGATGTTTTGTGTTATGACTTTGTTGGCTTTAATATTTTCTTTGACTGACAAATCTATTTCCTCTGTTGTATCTTCAACACCACAGAGTCTCTCTTCCACCTTTTGCATTCTGTTGGTTATGCTTGCATCTGTAGTTCTTGTTTGTTTACTCACATTTTCCATTTCAGCATTTCCTCAGTTTGTGTGTTCTTTATTGCCTCTGTTTCAATTTTCAAGTATTGAACTGTTTCCTTCACCCGTTTTATGGCCTTTTCTTGGTTTTCTTGACTTTCTTTAAGGGATTTATTGATTTCTTCCATTTTTTTTGTTGTTTCCTCCATATTTTCAAGGGGCTTTTTTATTTCCTCTTTAAATGTGTCTATCATCTTCATAAAGTCATTTTTAAGGTTGTTTTCATCTGCTTCTTATATGTTGTTATGTTCAGGTCTTACTGTTAGAACTGCTAAGTTCTGATGGTACCATATTACTCTTTAGGTTGTTGAATGTGCTCTTGCACTGGCATCTTCCCATCTCTTCTTCCAATCAGTGCAAGCTGTGTCTGTGTCTCAGGTAGCTACTCTTGGTCCAATAGGCACTGGTGGTGTTTGTATCTCAGGGGCTTGCTGGGGTCTCTGGGGATGGGTGGGTTTGGAGGATGGAGTGGGGCTTGTAGATTATAGGGTCTGATAGGGAGTGGGCAGACCTGTCTGCAGAAGTCTTGCCTGCTGGCCTTCCACTGGGACTGTAGTGGGTGAGGTTAGAGGGCATGGGTTGTGCCCCTGGGCCTAGGATCCAGAGGCTGGGTTGACAGGCTGGAAGAGCACTTACCTCTTGGTTCAATTTGAGCTGGTGGAGTCTGTGTCTCTGGGAGGAGCTGGGTCTTGGTGTATCTTGCTTTATTTTCTAAATGTGGAAACTAAGTTCAGAGAGAGAGAGAGAGAGAGAGAGAGAGAGAGAGAGAGAGAGAGAGAGAGAACACAGGTACTAAGATCAGCAATTAATAAATGAGACCTCAGGAAATTGAAAAGTTTTTGTAAGGCAAAGGACACCATCTATAAGGCAAAATGGCAGCCTACAGAATAGGAAAAGATCTTCACCAACCCCATATCCAACATAGGGCTGATTTCCAAAATATATAAAGAATCAAGAAACTAGATAACAACAAACAAAATAATCCAATTAAAAAATGAAGTACACATCTAAACAGAGAATTCTCAACAGAAGAACCTCAAATTCTTCTGAGATACACTTAAGGAGATATTCAATATCCTTAGCCAGCAGGGAAATGCAAATCAAAATGACTCTGAGATTCCATTTTACACTTGTAAAATGGCTATTGTAAAATGGCTAAGATCAAAAACACAAGTGACATCTCACACTGGAGAGGATGTGGAACAATAGGAACACTCCTCCATTGTTGATGGGAGTGCAATCTTGTACAACCACTTTGAAAATCATTGTGGCAGTTTCTCAGGAGCCTGAGAATCAGCCTACCACAAGACCCAGCTATACCACTTTTGGGCATATACCAAAAGGATGCTAAAGCATACCACAAGGACACTTGCTCAACTAAGTTCTTAACAACTATATTTGTAATAGCCAGAACATGGAAACAACCTAGATGTTCTTCATCAGAGGAATGGATAACTAAAACATGGTACATTTACACAATGGAATATTACTCAACTGTTAAAAGACAAAGACACTGGGAAATTTGAAGGCAAAACTAAAAAAGTTCATCCTGAGTGAGGTATCCTAGACTGATAAAGACAAACATGGTATGTACTCACTCATAAGTGGATATTAGCTGGAAAATACAGGGTAAGTATATACAATTCACAGATGCAGAGAGACTAGATAACTAGGAGGGTTCATGGGGTGATGCCCAGATCACCCTGGGAAGGGGAAATAGGATAGATTTTGTGAGCAGACTCAGGGTGGGTGGAGATGAGAACTTGAGGCATCAGGTTGGGTGGATAGAAGGGGAGAGTACAGAGAGAGACTACTGGAAAAGGGGGGCACTTGGGGGTCAGGTAAAGACCTGGTACAAGGGAATCTCCAAAAAATCTCCAAGGACAACCTCAACTAAGATTCCTAGCAATAGCAGATACATAGCCTGACTTGACCATCTCCTGTGACCATATTGGTGCCTAGCCCAACTGTCATCAGAGAGGCTTCATCCAAGCAACTGATGGAAACAGATGTAGACCCGTAGCAAAACATTAGGTGGAGCTAGTGGGATCCTGCAGAAAAGGGGAAGAAAGGATTGGTGAAGTCAGGGCTGTCAAGGATACCACAAGAAAATTCACAGAATCAACTAACCTGGGCTCACAGGGGCTCACAGAGACTGGACCAACAACCAGAGAGCCTGCATGGGACTGACTTAGGCACTCTGTATATATGTTGTAGTTGTTTAGCTTGGTCTTGTGGGACTCCTAACAGTGGGAACAGGGGCTGTCTCTGACTCTTTTACTGGCTTTTGGAACCCTACTCCCTGTACTGGGTCACGGTGCTTAGCTTTAATACAAGAGGAGGTACTTAGTCTTACTGCAACTTGATATTTCATGTTTTGTTGATACACATGGAACACATGCCCTTCCTAAACAGATACAGAGGAGGAGTAGATTGGGGTGGTGGGAAAAGAGAGGGGCTGGGGGAGGGACTGGGAGTAGAAAAGGGAGGGGAAACTGGGGCTGGGATGTAAAATAAATAAATAAATAAATAAATAAATTTATTGAAAAAGGTTCAAAGAGAGATGACATAAGTTATTGTACACTCAACATCTTACTGTCACTCAAGGTTTTTCAAAGCTACATTGGCAAAAATTCAAGTTGTTATATCTAGTGTTCATTTTAGTTTATTATAAACTCTAGGCATGACACAGAGAGAGTTGTCAGTATTGAATTTTCTTTTTCAGTTTTTGTTCAAAAGAATTAAGGTTGAAATTGTTTTATTTTTCCATTACTAAAAAACCAAAAAAAAAAAAAAATAGGTAAGGAAACAGGAAGAAATAGCCAATGACCCCACTTTGTAGAAAAAATAACTCTGATAATTTCTTAGTTTGCATTTGGCTAATAAGTCAAAAGTGCATACTCATCGACCATGCTTCATTTTAAAATCAGAGCAACACAAACGTGAGCAAATTTTGCTTACTCAGAAAAATTATTTTGTGACATCTGTCAAAGAATTCTCTTAGCATTGAGAAATCCATACAGAGGTATGGCAATGAGTTTGATCAGGGCTCTATTAAGACCCATGAAGGAAAACCTATTTCATTCTAGTCACCACCAGTGGCCTTGGATGGAGCCCTAACATCCCAAGTTACCTAAAAGAGGAAAGTTAATCCATCTGATCCTCTGAGTCACCTGATAGAGACCATTCCCAAGAAGGCTGATTCACTTTAAACTATGCTAAAAAGATGGTAGGAATAATAGTGCCATTAATGAGATCATATTCTTTTTCTTTCTAAAAAGCTTGCAGTCTCTATGGATCTACCATGAAACTCTCTTTGGAATCAGAAAGGTATAACATTTCCTTCCCTTTCTTTTCTTCTTTTTTCTTTTGATGTTGGCCAGAGCCAAAATATGCTCTCTCTGATACTTTGGGCTTTTTTGCTCTTCTCTGAAGCTACCCCCTCCATTTGTATCAATGCAGTTGATGACAAATGGCAATTTTCTCTTTCCTTACCTCTATCTTCCTCCTTTGGTTAGCTGTTGAAATTTACAGCTCGACTGCACTGTGGTTTTTTCTTTTAAATGCTAAAAAAACTTCCTTGGGTTTTCTTCTTTGTTGAATCTTAAATTCTTTTATTAACAAGGGTAAGAGCTATAAGAAGAGGCCTCAACTTACCCAGTAATATGTGGCACTCCAGGAGAGGATCCTAAAAAGTCTGATAACACAAAGTCATACAAGTAATATCTGAAGTACAAGAATATTATTTAGACAAAATATTTCTATATGTGTTTTAGAACAAAAGTTGAAAACAGGAAATTATATATGTCTCTGTTGTGTATAACACAGGTTGTTTTCTCCTTGACACATATATCTATGGTTCTATTTGTGTATCTTCTAATACATATTTAATCTTTACTCAAACATTTTTGTCATTTGAGAAACTGAAAAAGTAAATCGATAACAGCTGTAGGATGATTAACATTTATGTCTGTTAGCTTTGTTAGTGGCTGTACTTACGCAGAAGCGTAGGCTTGAACTGTGTCTTTAGCATCCCATTAGACTCAGTATTTGAGAAAAAGACAGACTAAAATGAACTTCTCTCTCACAGATCTCTGGCTAACAATCACCCTGAGAATTTTCTAAATAAAGTTAGTCTTGATATATATATAGTTAGGTTTGAAATGTGTAGCCATTGACCTATTCCAAATTCTTTGGTATGGAAATTATTTCTAATCCTTTAAAAAGATAGAAGTTAAATAACTTGTTTTTAAAATTCAGGCATTTGACTACATTCCAATTTTTTCCTATTCCTAAAGTGAATGATATTTAAAATGGCCTTTATAGATTTCTAAACAAAAGGTCTTCTTTTGCACCAGGGGCTAACATTGTTGTTGAAGAACACTGTCTTCAAAGCGTAACAACCAACATCTTCATTAGAACAGCTGTAACTACTAGCAAGAGACCCCTAGATGGGGCTTGTTGACATTCTTTCATGGAAGGAGGGAGTAAGCAGGGTCATTAGGCCCTCAGCTGGGGTTCCAGCCACCTGTATATAATTCTACCTTAACTGCAGGTCTTGGGAGGTGTTACAGGATGCAGTGTTTGGAAGGTTGCCTGGAAGTGGAAAAGGATCCATCTATATAGCTACAGGGAAGCCATTTTCCATGCTGGGTTTGGGGTCACCAAGTTGTAAATAGCCCCTCATTCTTGCTCTGTAAGTAAGCCCAATGAATTCATCAGTTCACTAAGGTAAACATTGATGGAATCTTACTTTGGTCTGCTGTTGGTGCTGTATAAAGAGGAGTAGATATTTGTTTACTTCTCCCAAAGGAAGGGATTCTTATCCAACTTACCTTTACAGGCTTCTAAGAACCAATGTCAAAGTCCATTTGTTGTGCTACTGGCTTTTGTTTTGATTTTTTGGTGGTACTAGAGTCCAAGGCATCCAGCATACCAGGTAAAGATCCTATTATTTAGCTATACCCCAAGCCATGAGTTATGTTTTTAAAATATGGAGTGATACTCACATTTATGTAGTGATATTTGAGTTTTGATGACATTAACGTAAAAATAGTTTTTCCTTGTTTTCCTAATTCCAGGTCTAATAAAAATATTCTCTTTTGCATGCAAATTATTCTGACATTGCCTGTTCAGTACTCAGTCATGTCTTTTACATATTACATGGACCAAGTTCCAGAAACCATGCACCTGTATCACTGCTGTGAAAAGATACCATCACCAAGGCAATTCTTATTAAAAAAAGCATTTAATTGGAGCTTTCTTGCAATTTCAGAGGGTTAGTCCTTTATCATCATGGCCAGAAGCATGGTGACATGCTTTGTGGTGGAGAAGTAGCTGAGAGCTTTACATCTTGATCTGTTGGTTGGGAGAGAAAAGGAAAAAGAGAGAGAGGGAGAAGAGAAAAGAAACTGTTTCTTTTTTAAGCCCACACTCAGTGACATTCTATGCTGGTTTGAAAGAAAATGTCCTGAGTTTGAGTCCAGCCTAGTCTATAGATCCAGCACGGCCAAACTTAGACAGTAAAGGACACCATCAAAAACAGAAAGCTAGTTAAGATGAAATTGAACAACAGGGCCATGTTATAGTCCCAGCAAGCAGTAGAACTTGGCAGCTTCAGCCCCGTGGTTCTGGCATTAGAGTCAAGGACAGAAGAAAGGGGTTATGGAATCTTCCTCCATGACTGAGGAAGGTCTCTGAGGTTAGGCATGTGTCAGGAGTGTCCCTAAATAGAGGCCTAAAGAGGCTGTTGCATGAAGCTGTGAAGTTGAAGCCTGGATTACCTTGGAGCTCTTAAGATGTTGGAGATGCCAGAGTCATGGGATACCTGCCAATGAGAGCGGCTAATAGAGAATGAGTCCAGTCCAAGAGAAATAAGTATGTTGCAGTCAATAAAGCTGAAATGGGTTGGATATCTGAAGAACATTTTGGCATCAGACATAGAGATACAGAGTTATTTGCCCAGCTGGTTTCTGGTCTTGCTTTGGTCCAATATTTCCTTACTATGCCCCTTCCCTTTGTTTTGGAATGCTAATGTATATGCTGTGTCACTGTATGTTGGAAGCATGTGATCTTCTTTTTGATTTTGATTTTACAGAGGATTATAATAAAGAGATTACAGGAATATCAGAAGAGACTATTATAGACTATGGGGACTTTTGATGTAGGACTGAATGCATTTTTACATTACCATATGGCTATTTACCTTTGGGGGCTAGAGAGTGAAATGTGGTGATTTAAAAAATGGCCCCCAAAGGGAGTGGCAGTATTAAGAGGTGTGGCCTTGTTGGAGTAGGTGTTGCCTTATGGAAGAAGTGTGTCACTGTGGGAGTGGGCTTTGAAGTCTCCTTTGTTCAAGTTATGCCCAGTGAGACAGTTCACTTCCTGTTGCTTGCAGATCAAGCTATAGAACTCTCAGCTCCTTCTCCAGCACCATGCCTGCCATGATAATGGACCTTTGAAACTGTAAAACACCCAAATGAAATGTTTTCATTTATAAAGTTACTGTGGTCATGGTGTCTCTTCACAACAATTGAAACCCTAAATAAGACACACACTAACTCCAACAGCATCACATCTACTCCTATAAAACCACATCTCCTAATCCTGCTAATCCTTTCAAACAGTTCTACCTCCTGATGACTAAGACTTCAAATATATGAGTTTATGGTATTTCTTATTCAAACCACCAGAATCGCTATGCATTGACTATCCCCTTGTATATTTTATAGTTGAAATATGTGGTTGTTTTAATCAGAATGGCTCCCATAGGCTCACAGATTTGAATGCTTAGTCATCAGGGAGTAGGACTACTTAAGAAAGATTAGGAGGTGTGGCCTTATTGGAGGAAGTGTGTCATTGTGAGTTGGCTTTGAGGTTTCAAAAGCACAAGCCAGGCCCAGTGGCTACCTCTTCCTGTTGCCTGCAGATCCAGATGTAGGAGTCACAGATACTTCTCCAGACCCATGTCTGCCTGCATGCCATCATGCTTCTTGCCATGACAATAATGGACTAAACCTCTGAAACTGTAAATAAGCCTCAAAGTGCTTTATTTTATGAGTTGCCATGGCCATAGTGTCTCTTCAGAGCAATAGAACAATACTGACTAAGACAGAAGTTGGTACTAGGAATTGGGATATTGCTGTGACAGGTCTGACCATGCTGTTTGTTGGTGGAGTGTAGACTTTGGGACTTTGGGTTAGGAAAACAGTGGAGCACATTAAGCAGGACACAATGAGCCATACTAGTAGGTGCATGGAAACAGTGCTGAGGGTGATCTAAATTGCTGGAGTCTGGCTTAAGAAGTTTCAGAGGAGAAAAATATTAGTATGTAGCCTAGAGACCATTCTTATGATATTTTAGTAAAGAATTTGGCTGTTTTCTTCCCTTTTCCAAAATTTCTGCCTGAGGCTAAATTGAAGAGTTTCAGATCAGTGGATTTAGCAGAGGAAAATTCAAGAGAACCTGGTATTGATTCTGTCATATGGTTATTAGTGGTTAATCTTATACAGATCTATAATGAATAGTTCCAAGTAGAGCAAGGAAAAATACAAAATGTATAGTTTGATTAGAAAAGGAGCATCAGCAAGTATCATGGAACTAAGTCCAGTATAGAAGGAGATGAAACACTTAAAAAAAAAGCCTGATGCTAAATGGAACAAAAGAAGTGGTAATCCCAGCCAAGACCCCACCCAGTTAAATTTAAGGATTAACAACAGAAAGCTAATGCAAATGTAATTGAAAAGGGGGGCAAATTCCAGCTCCAGCAAGCAGCAGAACTTGGGAGTTCTGCTTTTGGCATGTGGTTCTGGCTTTAGAGTCAAGGATACAAGAAAGTGGTTATAGAACCTACCTTCATGGCTAAGGAAAGCCACTGAGGCCAGGTGAGTGGCAGAGGTATTCCTGCATGAAGGCCCAGAGTAGCCATGGTGTGAAGCTGTGAAAGTGAAGCTTGGATTTCACTGGAGACCCTCAGATGTTGGAGATGCCAGAGCTATAGGATATCTGCCAAGAAAAGTATAGACTATGTCGAGAACCAGCCCAAGAGAAAGAAGGATGTTGTAGTCAGCAAAGCTGAAAGGAGTTAGAATTCTGAAGAGCTCTTTGACAATAGACATGGAGATGCATAGTTTGAAATTTTTCCTACTGGTTTCTGGTCTTGCTTTAATCCAGTATTTAATCACTATTTTTCCTTCTTCCCTTTTGAAATGGTAATGTATATGCTGTGTCAGTGTATGCTGGAAGTATGTGATCTGCTTTTTCATTTTGATTTTATGTAGGGTTACTGTTAAGAGATTGTTGTGAGTCTCACAAAAGACTTTGGACTTTTAAATAAATGTTGAGAATGTGATAGACTATGGGGACATTTGAAGTTGGGCTGAATGTATTCTTGTATTATGTTATGGCTACAAGCCTATGGGGGCCAGGGAGTGCAATGTAACAGTTTCAATAAGGATGGCCTCCATAGGCTCATAGATTTGAATATTTTGTCATCAGGGAGTGGCACTGTTTGAATGGATTAGGAGATGTGGCCTTGTTGGGGGAAGTGTGTCACTGGGGGTGGACTTTGAGGTTTCCAAAGCCCATGATAAACCCAGGATCTCTCTTCCTCTTGCCTGTTTATCTATATGTAGAGCTCTCATCTACTTCTTCAGCCCCATGTTTGTCTGCATGTGGCCATGCTTCCCACCATGATGATAAAACTCTAAAACTGCAAACAAGCCCCAATTCTTTTGATCATGGTGTCTTTTCCCAACAATAGAAGACTGACTAAAAGCATTTGCATACAAGTCTGCACATTTTAATGGCTATAGCAAAATTACTGCTATGCCATTTAAGAAAGTGTATTTCATTTATTTTAAATTTATTATTCAAATGCATTTTATTAGCACATATTCATTACATGTAGTTTCAGGCTTCATTATGACACATTCATACATATATATGTGATCATGGTCACCACCTGTCACTGTCTTTTCTTCCATTGATACCCTTCCTTTTACCAAATAGTGCTCTTTTACTTTCCTATCTTTTTTCTTTTTGTGACCTGATGACTTTAAGTAGGGTCTTTCTTTGAACATAGTTTTTGTTCATTGTGTGTGTATGAGTGTGCATGTTGGTGTGTGGGTGCACTGCTACCATACATGTGTGGAGGTCAGAGGTTAATTTGTAGAGTCGGTTCTTTCCTTCCACTTTTACATGAGTTCCAGGACCAAACTCAGACTTGCAAACTTATAATAAGTGTCTTTACCTGATGACCCCTCTCACTAGACTCTAGAGTAGGTTTATTATGAAAGCGTGGGTGAGGGTTTATTTATAGGAGTGTGGGGACCTTGTCAGTGACTATATCACTGAAGAAAAATGTCATTTCTTCCTCTTGCAACCATTAACTGTGTATAAATCCTCAAGGAAGGATGGAGCCCCATGAGTCCCTACCCCTCTAAGTCAAAACATTGATGCAGCCAATATTTGCTGTGGGATGTTCTGTATGGCAAATGTGTCGCTGATTAGTCAATAAATAAAACACTGATTGGCCATTGGCTAGGCAGGAAGTGTAGGAGGGACAAGGAGGAGAATAAAGCTGGGAAGTGGAAGGCTGAGTCAGAGAGACACTGCCAGTTGCCATGATGAGAAACAGCATGTGAAGATGCCGGTAAGCCACGAGCCATGTGGCAAGGTATAGATTAATGGAAATGGATTAATTTAAGCTGTAAAAACAGTTAGCAAGAAGCCTGCCATGGCCATACAGTTTGTAAGCAATATAAGTCTCTGTGTTTTCTTGGTCGGATCTGAGTGGATGTGGGACTGGCAGGTGAGAGAGATTTGTCCTGACTGTGGGCCAGGCAGGAAAACTCTAGCTACAAATATTGTTCAGCTAACTATAATTGCATAAACACAGTGGTCCCCACTATGTCTAAGAGACAGTATTACCAACCACTCCACCCCTCTGTCTCTTACATTCTTTTCACCCCCTTTTCGAAGTTGTTCTATAAGCCTTGGGTGGAGTGTTATAGGTTTATGGCTGAGCACTCAATAGTAATGCATTCTCATCACTTTGATCAGTTGTCAGTCTCAGAAATTACTTCTGACAAACACAAAAGGAACTTCTCTGATCAAAGCTGACAGCACACTATGAGTACAAACATAAATTTTTAGAAGGTAGTTTAATGGATGCATCATGCCCGTTTTGTAATATAGTTAGCAGTAGGTCCTCCTAAGGACCACATCCTTCTTTGGGCTTTTAACCAGTACCAGATTTGAATTCCTTCCTGTGGAGTAGGTCTCAAATTCAATCAGAAAGTGTATGGTTACTCCAAAACAATCATGTCACTATTACACCAGTTGGAACACCTTGACTGGTCAGTACTATAACATGCATGATTTGTAGCTGAGTAGAACTGATGATAATTCTTTCCAGGAGTCTGCGTAGAACCTTCTGGCAATATAAAACATATCCAGCAGGGAGGAAGTTTCCCACCCAGTTCCAGATTGGCTTTCTTTCTTTCTTTCTTTCTTTCTTTCTTTCTTTCTTTCTTTCTTTCTTTCTT
Organism: Peromyscus californicus insignis; assembly: GCF_007827085.1. NCBI lineage: Eukaryota > Metazoa > Chordata > Mammalia > Rodentia > Cricetidae > Peromyscus > Peromyscus californicus. The sequence goes on from NW_026294525.1 coordinate 50,282,320, forward strand.
TCTTTCTTTCTTTCCTTTTTTTGAGACAGGGTTTCTCTGTGTAGCTTTGGAGCCTTTCCTGGAACTTACTTTGTAGTCCAGGCTGGCCTTGAACTCACAGAGATCTGCCTGCCTCTGCCTCCTAAGTGCTGGGATTGAAGGCATGTGCCACCACCACCTGGCTCCAGATTGGCTTTTCTATGTCCTACAACAAAAGCATGCAGTGTCTTCAGTAACAGGATCTTACTGTCAAAGTTTGATTAGCAACCAACAGCAATAAAAATTTCCTGTATTATTTTCAGGCCCACAGTTGCCTTCCTAGCCAATAATTCATATGGTAGCCCTACCCTTCCAGCTCTTGCAGTACACATTGCCTCTCTATGGAGCTGACTCCACTGCATGTATGTAGCTTTTTTCCCCAGTTGGAATCTCTGGTTCTGACATCTTTATTATCCTGGTGTCTCTATTGCAACTTAAACTTTGCTTGCACAGCTTCATTCAGTGGCTTCTGAAGTCGTCTGCAAGAGACTCTGATCTTGCCACATATTGCTTGACTTTAGTTACTCTGATACCTGGGAGGATGGCTACCACGTGGATGGCATTGCAAAGCTCTGCTGACAGTTTAGCATGGAGCTTGGCTACTTGGACCAGAAAAGTAATTAAATAGGTCCCCAATACATGTCAAGTTTTTGTCGTTCTCACTATAAATTGAAATCACCCTCATCCTGGGTTTAACCCCAAACTCCATTTCCAGTAGAGGTCTTACTTTTCCTTTTAGTTTTAGTGGTTGAATTCAGGGCCTTGGGCATGTTAAAAGTTATCTATCACTGAGCTGTATCCCCCAGGCCCTCTAAAGTAAGATTTAAGTACAGATGTGGAAACTGTGTTATATTAAATTTCTACAATAATTGGTATTTTGAGGGATGGTACTTTAGTTATAAAAATGACCACAACCATTGATCCTTCCTATAGTTATACACTTTGCACTGTGTCCTTACAGCTGTTCACATCAGTACTATTACCTTGGTGCAGCACTGTGCTGGTCATGCACCTTGATTTTGACAGTTGATATTCTGCCAATTTCAGATAATAGCCTCTGGGTTTTGGGACATTTTCTACTTGTCTTCTTGGATTCCTGACCCACCATTTTAAGTCAGCCCAGGCATGATTTGTTAAATGTTAAAGGATGTATTACTACAGACTCATTAGTAAAGTATGCAGAAATAAATGGATGTGACTTCCTGTAGAGTTCTTACTGACTTCTGGACATTTGTATTCCTTCTGAGTGTGGTAGATTATCACTTCATCTTCATCAACAATTCCTTCTTCCTAGCTAGGGGTGAATTATACTGTCCCATTCATTGAAGTCAGGTTTAACCATGTGATTACAGTGATCAAAGAAATGTGAGCGGAAATGGTATGTCCCATTTTTAATCAGAAGCTTTAAGACCAAATTGCATTTTGGTACATTTTCCTTTCTTAATCATCATTATAAGTGACAATTATTCCACACAGAACTTACTCTATCCATTCCAGAATGAAAAATGCAGCACAGTAAAATTCAACCAACTTGATAGACATTTTGATGATCAAGAAGAAAAGATTTGTTATTATAAGTCACTGAGACCCTGGAGTTTCTTGTTACTATGGCATAGTCTAGATTGTGTTGTCAAATATGTAGAATAATTACTACCTCTTATATATTATTTATGCTACTGCTTATATATAGGTGGCAATCAAATGCATGCTTCTATTTTCCAATGTTACCAGTACAAATTCAAAATGACAGTAAGTGAAAGAACTTCAAAAATTCTTTAAAAGTCAATTATATTCCTGTGATACACATTAGCTATTATATATTTATGTATTTCCCTAAGAGTAATGAAAACATATTTAACCAAATAGTGGGCAAATATTTATCATAGCCAAACAGTCAAATGTCCATCAGCACATGACTAGATAAATAGTATATCTATTGAGTGAAACACAACTTAATAATGATAATAAATTGGTTGCTTATAGAAACAACAAAGTAGGCAACCCACAAAATCAATATGGTGAGTGAAAGAAGGCAGACACAAAAATATGCATATTGTATGACTGTACACAATATCTAAAACTGTATAGACAGAATTAAAATCATTATCTTCAAGGGATAATTGTGGGTATTTCCAGTTGGATTCTGGAAGTGCAAACATTTGAAAATTCTTGAATGATGCATTTACAATGAATGTATTTCATAGAATGTGCTTCACTAAACAGAAAAAATATATATCTAGACTCAATTCTCCCTCTATAATGCATACCATAACCTGTTAGCAATTTCTGCATAAGATATATCTCAAAAATACTTCAAATATATGAAACAAAATTATATATTCCCATTATAAACTCCTCCAAATTAGATTTCTAGATTCATATTTCTATAGTACCACTATACAGAAACTTACTTAAGCCAGTGACAGACTTTTTTCTAGAATACTGCAGCTGTTTACTTCTCTATTCAGGCTATCAACAGACATCATCAATCATCTCACTTGAATGTCTGTTGAACTCATCAGCTGTGTTCACTATTTTACTTTTCACCTCATGGTCAGAATTACTCAAACCTTCATCCTTCTAAGGCTTCATCATTTGGAAATTTTTATTTTTTAAGGTGTTTTGACTGGCCAGAGACTAAAGGTGTTTTACAATAATGTAACAAACAAACACATGTATATGTATATTTACTTTGTAAATATATGTATTTAGTGTACTCTGATGCCATGGAACAAAAGTACAAAAGGAGACATTATAAACTATTCATTATAATTAACCACTTAAAATATTGAACAATAGTTATAGTACTTAGTAATCCTCATTATGAGTATTCCGAAGGACTACAAAAGCCCAGTTGCTCTGAAAGGCTGGTTGGAGTAGCAGGTAGAAGTTGTGCATTTCAAGGTCTCTTACTTAGCCATCTCCTCATCATTGAACTTGAATATCAGTTTACTCTAGTATTGTGATAAATATCCCACAGCCCTTGGACCCTCCAGCTAGACTTCAAAATTTAGTTTGCGGTTACTTTCAAGGACAGTGTTTCAACTCATCGAAATCAATGCCTTTTGGGTGGAAATGTCTCTAAAATAAGCACCTGAATGGAAGTTGCTATTAGACTGAGGTTGATATGATCTAGGTTAGAGGAAGGAGAACAATTTCTCTACGATAATTAGAACTCCAATTTTTCTGGGATCAGAATTAATGGCATTTCTAGCTCTGTAAGCCAAGGTAGGGCCAAGCTAGCACTAAATCTATATACTCATCCTTTTGAAATTGCTTTATGTCTTCATCTCCACAGTATTTGCTTCAGTGGTAATCTACACAAAATGATTTTTGGAGAAAAACACTCCTGAATTTTCTCTTCATTCATGATTTTAGGCACCATAAAGGATGTCTTTAATGTGCTTTCACTTAGGGCTGGCAACCCATCTGCAGCTTGAGCCCACCCTGCTGTTTTCCTTTGACTCATTTTCTAGATGTGCTCAGCCACTTAACCAGCTGCCTCTTACTCTATCACACTTTGTACCTCAGATTTGAGCATGTTTTGTCTTTACTGATTACAAACTTACTTTCTTTCTTCTACCCTGTGTTTTCTTAGTTCTGACAATATGTGTACTGACTCACTCAGGCAGCATGCCTTTTGGTCATAATGAGCACGACTTCCTTAAACTGCACCCCTGACTTTTTATTCCCTTATTCCTAGTGTATTACAAGGAACTGAGCTACACTCACTATGATGGGGCAATGTTCGATTGACTGCAGTGATAGGTTTGAAGAAGATCCTCCATTAACATTCAATATGATGACTATATGTCTGTAACATCATTTTCTACTCTGAAAAATAAATAATTATTAACTGAACTTGTAAAAATCTTTTTGATACTTCTTTTGTAAAAAGCTCCATTATAAGAGATTCAATGTGACAGCTAACTTAGTTGAACACTCAAGATAATGATTTTCAAGTTATTTGAAATGGATTTTCAAGTTATTTTTTCCTTTTCTTAGTAATTGGCTCTAAAACATGTAATTTTGTTTTGTTTCTACAAATATAGTGGACTTTAAAAGTAGTTCTTTTGGTTTGGACAGCAAGTTCTTTCTATATGATGCAAGAATCCAACAAAGATGAAAATGCTCAAGGCTTCTAAGGTTTCTTCATTAGAAAACAGCTTTTGAAAAGATGACACACAGTGATACAAAACAACAGTTTTCCCATGGAAATTTGCTTTGAGTAAAATTATAGTTTACTTTCTGTTTTCTACAACTGATTTTATTTGTACTTTTGTAGAAAGTGATTTTTGTCCCCTCAGATGAGAAACAGACTTAATTTTTAAGTTTTAAAATTATCTTATGTGATATTTAAGAAAAACAGAAAGGCATAAAGAAAAATATTATCTCTTAGTGAATTCTACTTATTCTCAGTGAGAATGTTCAGCTAATAGTCCATCTTTTTAAGTTACTTAATATTTCTTATGATTATGTCATTATCTTGACAGAATGGGTGAAGATGTTTTGATTTCTATGGACTACACTATCTTTTCAAATTAATTTTTGTTATATTTGTTGATTACAAATACAAATTCTACAGCACAACATATAGAAGCAAATGTTAACTTCGTATTGTTTCCAATAATAAATTGTCATTTTAAACAGTTTTCACTTACCTTTTCCTTCATTTAATAAGTATGTTTTTTCTTATTTGACCATTAAATTATATATATTTGACAACATTTTTATGTTTTAAGATTATAGTTCTCCCCTTTCTTTTTCTCCCTCCAACTCCTCCATGCACTCCACCTTGCGCTCTCACAAATTGATGGCCTCTTATTCTTTAATATGATATATACATATTCTTAATACATAGGCACAACCTACTTAGTCTGTACAATGTAATATATATATATATATATATATATATATATTTATATATATATATAGGATCTCACAGGTGACCACTACTGATCCATTAAAAAAAATACATATGGCATGTGGACAGAGAGTTCTCACAAAAAGAAATTAAAATGACTAAGAAATACCTTAAAACTTGGTTCAGCCATACCAGTATTCCAAAAGGGAAGTCTGGAGCAAGATGGGAGCTGGGGGCCGGCCTCTAAGTCTCAGGAAGAGGCTTGGGGCTCAGGGGGATGGGCGTGGGGGCAGGGCGTGGAGACTGCAGGGCCTGCCAGGGGTCTTGGAGAAGGGGATCCTTCCCGGTGGGGCTAGCAGGGAACCTGCCCGGTGGCCAGAACCTGGGGTCAAGTTGGGCAGGTCTTCCCTGGAGTGGCTGGTGCCCAGGGATGGGGTCCGGGGCAAGGAAGGGCACTCACCAGTTTTCCAAAAGGGAAGTCCGGAGCAAGATGGGAGCTGGGGGCCGGCCTCTAAGTCTCAGGAAGAGGCTTGGGGCTCAGGGGGATGGGAGTGGGGGCAGGGCGTGGAGAAGGGGATCCTTCCCGGTGGGGCTAGCAGGGAACCTGCCCGGTGGCCAGAACCTGGGGCCAAGTTGGGCAGGTCTTCCCTGGAGTGGCTGGTGCCCAGGGATGGGGTCTGGGGCAAGGAAGGGTACTCACCAGTTTTCCAAAAGGGAAGTCCGGAGCAAGATGGGAGCTGGGGGCCGGCCTCTAAGTCTCAGGAAGAGGCTTGGGGCTCAGGCGGATGGGCGTGGGGGCAGGGCGTGGAGACTGCAGGGCCTGCCAGGGGTCTTGTCAGAATGGCTAAGATCAAAAACACTGAAGACACCTTATGCTGGAGAGGATGTGGAGCTAGGGGAACTCTCCTCCACTGCTGGTGGGAATGCAAGCTTGTACAACCACTTTGGAAATCAATATGGCGCTTTCTTAGAAAATTGGGAATCAATCTCCCCCAAGATCCAGCTATACCACTCTTGGGCATATACCCAAGAAATGCTCAACCACACCATAAGAGCACTTGTTCAGCTATGTTCATATCAGCATTGTTTGTAATAGCCAGAACATGGAAACAACCCAGATGCCCTTCAACTGAAGAATGGATAAACAAAATGTGGTACATATACACAATGGAATACTACTCAGCAGAAAAAAACAATGGCATCATGAGGTTTGCAGACAAATGGATGGATCTAGAAAAAAACATCCTGAGTGAGGTAACCCAGACTCAGAAAGACAAACATGGTATGTACTCACTCATAGCAGGATACTAGACATGAAACAAGGATGAATTGTCTGCTACTCACATCACCAGGGAGGCTACCCGGAAAACAGGACCCCAAGAAAGACACAGGGATCGCCCAATGACAGAGAAATGGAATGAGATCTACATGAACAGCCTGGACATGAGTGGGGGTAATGAAAGGCGAGGGTCGAGGGAAAGAGAGCTTGGGGGAGCGGGAGATCCCAGCTGGATCAACAACAGAGAGGGAGAACAAGGAATAGGAGACCATGGTAAATGAAGACCACATGAGAACAGGAAGAAGCAAAGTGCTAGAGAGGCCCACAGAAATCCACAAAGATACCCACACAACAGACTGCCGGCAATGGTCGAGAGACAGCCCGAACTGACCTACTCTGGTGATGGGATGGCCAAACACCCTAATTGTTGTGCTAGAAACCTCATCCAACTACTGAGGGATCTGGATGCAGAGATCCATGACTAGGCCCTGGGTGGATCTCTGGGAGTCCAATCAACGAGAATGAGGAGGGTTTATATGAGCGAGAATTGTTGAGACCAAGGTTGGATAAAGCACAGGGACAAATAGCCAAATGAATGGAAACACATGAACTATGAACCAATGGCTGAGGGGTCCCCACTGGATCAGGCCCTCCGAATGGGTGAGACAGTTGATTGGCTTGATCTGTTTGGGAGGCATCCAGGCAGTGGGACCAGATCTTGTGCTCATTGCATGAGTTGGCTGTTTGAAACCTGGGGCCTATGCAGGATTGTTTGGCTTGGCCTGGGAGGAGAGTACTAGACCTACCTGGACTGAGTCTACCAGGTTGACCTCAGTCTGTGGGGAAGGCTTTGCCCTGGAGGAGATGGGAATGGGGGGGGGGGCGTTGGGGGGAAGGTGAGGGGGACGGGAGGGGGGAGAACAAGGGAATCCGTGACTGATATGTAGAACTGAATTGTATTGCAAAATAAATTAAAATAAATTAAAAAAAAAATACCTTAAAACATTCATCATCTTTGGAATTTCATCTTACTCCAGGCAGAATGGCAAAATCAACAAGGTAAGTGACAGAAAATGCTGAAGAGGATGTGAAGAAAAGGGAACCTCTATTAACTTTTGATGGGATTGCAAACTGATCCATCCACTCTGGAAATCAATATGGAGAATTCTCAGAAAAAGAAATCTCCCATATGACCAACTGTACCACTGTTTGGCGTATGCCCAAAAGACTCAAAATACTACTACTACTGCACAGATACTTGCCCAACATTTTCATTGCTCCTCTATTCACAATAGCTGGGAAATAGGAACAAACTAGGTGTCCTTAAATTGACTAATGGATAATGAAAATGTGGTATAGATATACTACAGGAGTCTCTCCAGCTATAAAAACATAATGAAATAATGAAAATTTCAGCTAAATGAAGACCTGGAAAAGATTGTCTTGAGTAACATAAGTCAGACCCAGAGAGAGAAGTGCCAAATGTTTTCTTTCATCTGCAGTTCTGAGCTCCAAGTCTTCAGACAAGAATATATAACCCAGAGTAATTGCAGAAACCAGCAAAGTAAAAGGGTACTGTATTGACTAGTTTATATTGTAAAATTGATATTAATATGTGATTTTGGGGAAGAACAAGAAAGGAAAGGTTATGGTTTCTGATGGTTTGAATAAGAATGGCAGCCACAGGCTCATAGGTTTGAATGCTTGGTTGCAGTATTTTAATGCATTGGGAGGTGTGGCCTTGTTACTTATGGAGGATTTGAGGTTTCAAAAGCCCATGTCAAGCCCTGAGTCTCTTTTCCTGCTATCTGTGAATCTAGATATAGAACTCTTGGCTAATTCTCTAGCACCATCTCTGCCTGCATGCCACCACACTTTCTGCCATGACAATAATGGACTAAACCTCTCAAACTGTAAGAAAACTCCATTTCAATGCTTTGGTTTATAAGAGTTGCTGTGTTCATGGTGTCTCTTTATGACAATAGATCACTGATTAGGGCAGAAGCTGGTACCAGCAATGAGGTATTACTGTGACAAACCTGGACATTCTGCAAGTTGGTAGAATGTTGACTTTGGGATTTTGAATTAGGAAAGCAGGTAAATGCTTTAAGTGGGCCTTAACAGACCATACTAGTAGGAGTATGGAAAAAAGTGTTGCTAAGTGCAATGTAGATTATGATGGCCCAGCTCAAGAAGTATCAGAGGGGAAGAATATTATTAAGTGGCCTAGAAACCATTCTTGTGGTATTTTGGTGGAGATGTGTGTTGTGCAATATTTAAGGTGTGCTACATTTGTTTATTCTGTAGAATATTTAATGTTGCAAAGATGTGTTGTTGCATTCTTTTATGTTGCATTTGTTTAACTCTGTGAATCTGTGTTACTTTGCCTGTCTAAAACACCTGATTGGTCTAATAAAGAGCTGAATATCTAGGCAGGAGAGAGGATAGGTGGGGCTGCCAGGTAGAGAGGATAAATAGGAAGAGAAATGTAAGTTTGGGAGAAGAAAAAGAGGGAGGAGCAAGACAAGGAGACAAAGAGGAGGACACAGAGGCCAGCCACCCAACCACACAACCAGCCATGGAAAAAGGAGGAAAGAAAGGTATATAGAATGGAGAAAGGTAAAAGCCCATACGTAAAGGGTAAACAGGTTAATTTAAGTTAAGAAAAGCTGGCTAGAAATAAGCCAAGCTAAGACTGGGCATCCATAAGCAAGAATAAGTCTCAGAGTATTTATTTGGGAGCTGGGTGGTGTGCCCCCAGAAGAGTAAAACAACAACAACTACTGCTACAAATGTGGTTGTTTTCTGCTCTTGTGTGAAAATTATGCCTGAGGCTAAATCTAAGAGTCTTGGTTTAACAGCTCTGGCAGAAGAGATTTCAAGACAGCTTAGTATCAACTCTTTTATGTAGTTATTAGTGGCCACTCATATGGAGTTCTATAATGAAAAGGGACAAACTGAGAAAGAAAAATTACAAAATGTACAGTTTGAGGATAAAAGGAGCACTGGTAAGTGTAGGTAAGTTTAATGGAGCTAAGTCCAGAACTCAATGAGATAAAATATTTAAAGAAAAGACTGATGCTAAATGGAACAAAGGGATTGGTGATCTCAGGGTGAGGACCCCATCCATCTAAGTGGTAATGGAAGGCAAGCCCCTACCCAGATAAGTGTATGCTGTGAATGAAATTATCAACAACAGAGAGCTGATTCAAATGAAAGAGGGGGCCAAGTTCCAGCTCCAGCAAGCAGAAGGATTTGGCAGCTTTGGACATGTGATTTTTGGATTTAGAGTCAATACAGGAAAGTGGTTGTGGAATCTCTCTTCATGGCTAAGGAAAGCCACTGAGGCCAGGCAAGTGGCAGGGGTGTCCCTGCATGGAGACCCAGAAAAGCCATAACATGAAGCTGTGAAAGTGACTCTTAGATTTCATTGGAGACCCTAAAATGTTGGAGAGACCAGATTTATGGGATATCTGCCAAGGAAAGCTACAGACTGGGTATGGAAGCAGCTCAAGGGAGAGAGAAGCATGTTATAGTTAACAAAGCTGAAAGAAGAACTCTTTGGCAGCAGACATGGAGATGCAGAGTTTGGAGTTTTCCCTACTGGCTTTCAGATTTGCTTTGGGCCAGTATTTCTTTGTTATGTTCCTTTTTCTTTCTTTTGAAATGGTAATGTATATGCTGTGTCCGTATATGTTGGAGGTATATGATCTGCTTTTTCATCTTGATTTTATGGAGGATTACAGTTAAGAGATTGGTGTGTGTAGTTGGAAATTTTCCTGTGTCCCAGCCAGCCAGCTGTGAGGACAAATCTCTCACATTCGTATGGCCATTAGGTCAGGCTTATTACTGACTAGCTCTTACACTTAAATTAACCCATAATTCTTATCTATGTTTAGCCATGTGGCTTGATACCTTTTCTCAGTTCTGCCTTATTATCTTGCTTCCTCTGTATTTGTCTGGTGACTCTTCACTCTGTCCTTCCTCTTCCCAGAATTCTCCTCTTTGCTTACCCCACCTATACTTCCTGCCTGGCTACTGGCCAATCGGCATTTTATTTATCAACCAATCAGAGCAACATATATTCACAGCATACAAAATGATATCCCACAGCAGCTGTGAGTCTCACAAGAGACTTTGCACTTTGAAGTTATAAATAGTGATGAGACTGTGATAGACTATGAGGAGTTTGGAAGTTGGTCTGAGTATATTTTTGCATTATGATGTGGCTACGACCCTATGGGGGCCAGGGAGTAGATGTGGTGGTGTGAATAAGAATGGTCTCCATAGGCTCATAGTTTGAGTGCTTCGTCACCAGAGAGTGGCATTATTTGAGTAGATTAGAAGGAGTGACCTTGTTGGAGTGAGTGTGTTACTGGGAGCAGGTTTTTGAGGTTTCTAAAGCTCATTCCAAGCCCAAAATCTCTCTTCCCATTTCCTGTGGATCTGTGTGTAGAACTTTCATCCACTTCTTTAGCACCATTGCTGTGGGATGGTCTGTATGTCAAATGTGTTGCTGATTGGTCAATGAATAAATCACTGATTGGCCCGTGGCCAGGCAGGAAGTGTAGGCGGGACAAGGAGGAGAATAGAGCTGGGAAGTGGAAGGCTGGGTCAGAGAGACACCGCGAGCCGCCATGAGAAACAGCATGTAAAGATGCCGGTAAGCCACGAGCCATGTGGCAGGGTATAGATTAATGGAAATGGATTAATTTAAGCTGTAAGAACAGTTAGCAAGAAGCCTGCCATGGCCATACAGTTTGTAACCAATATAAGTGTCTGTGTTTACTTGATCGGGTTTGAGCGGCTTGGGACTGGCGGGTGAGAGAGATTTGTCCTGACTGTGGGCCAGGCAGGAATACTCTAGCAACACACCATGTCAGCCTGTGTATGGCTGTGCTTCTCACTATCGTGATAATGGACTAAACTTCTGAAACTGTAAGCAAGTTCCAATTAAATTCTTTTTTTGAAAAGAGTTGCTGTGTTCATGGTGTCTCTTCATGGCAATAATAGAACATTCATGAAGACATGACTTAACAATAATATGTTTGTGTGCCAAGTTGACAAAGGGTCAATTGTATTGGCTAGTTTTCTATCAACTTGACAAAAGCTAGAGTTACCTGAAAAGAAATAACCTCAACTGAGAAAATGCCTCCATAAGATCCAGCTCTAAGGATCTTAATTAATGATTGATGGGAGAGGACCTAGCCTATTGTGGGTTATCTCATCCCTGGGCTAGTGGTCATAGGTGTTATAAGAAAGCAGGTTGTACAGGTCACGAGGAACAAGCCAGTAAGCATAACTTCTCCATGGCCTCTGCGTCAGGTCCTGGATCCAGCTTCCTGTCCTTTTTGAATTCCTATCCTGACTTCCTTTGGTGATGAACAGTGATATGGAAGTGTAAACCAAATAAATTCTTTCCCCACTAAGTTGCTTTCAGTCATGGGGTTTCATCACAGCAATGATAACCCTAACTCAAACAGGTTCTGTTATGAGGGATGGAGCAAAACCAAGGGGAATAACAGGGTACAAGTGTTCTGAAAAAGGAAATATGGAAAATAGGGAAGAACTTTAATTAGTGAGCAGGGAGGGAGATAAATATAGAAGAAGGAAAGGGGGTAAAAAAAAGTAAGGATGTCTGAGAAAGTCATATGGAGTCATGCATTTAAAAATCTACTTAAAAATGCATACAGCATAGGTAAGGCTATGTATACATAGACATATATAGCTTAAATGAAATTTTCTCACCTGGGCTAACAATGTTTCCCCAAAGAAGCACTAGGCTATCTAATAGAAACCCCAAACTAGGCATGAGAAACCCCTTTTTGAGTTGTTTGGCTAGGGTTATTCAAGAGACTCCTAAAACATTATAGGCTATTAATGTTGTCATTAGTTATACCCTAGAGGTGGAAGATAAATCCCTATTACTTAAGATATCATGTACTTTGGACACAGGACCTTGAGGATCAGTGTTGGGTCTGACCTAAAAGCCCCCTCCCTGAAGAGGGGTACCAGAAAGCATCATGAAAGCTTCAAAAGAAGAGAAGCAACCAATAGTCCTATCTTGATATGATGCTTATTGAACCACAACAATAACTGGCATGGTAAGATAAACTTAATGTTGTAATAGTGGCACATATATATTACCAGTAACCAACAACTCTCTAGTTGGATATGCCATTTGGAAATAGTATTTTATTAATTATTTGAAAATTTCATAGATATTTTGGTCATAGGCACCTCTCCCCCAACTTCTAGATCTACCTCCACCTTCCTCTCCACCCATTCTATATCTGTTTGTGTTTTCATGGTCTTTATTTTGGTATTCATACCCTCTTTGAGTTCCTTGAACATATTTGTGGCTGTTGTTTTGAAATTATTGTCTTATACATTGTATAAATTACTTTGTGCCAGAAATATGATAGGGTTGGTAATTTCTGGAGGAAATATATTATCTTGGTTATAAGTTTTTGTGGTTTTGCAATGGAAACTAGGCATCTGGAGTTAGATTTTTGGTATTATTTTTTGGTATGGATATTTGGTTTTTGTTGAGTGTGTGTTTGGAACTTTGTTTGCTCTTACCTCAACTTGTCTGGTTGTGAACCATATTAATAGTGCTTGGGGTTCAGTCTTGGGGCTATGTAGCTAGAGTTTTCCTGCCTGGCCCACAGTCAGGACAAATCTCTCTCACCTGCCAGTCCCACAGCCGCTCAGACCCAACCAAGTAAACACAGAGACTTATACTGCTTATAAACTGTATGGCCGTGGCAGGCTTCTTGCTAACTGTTCTTATAGCTTAAATTAATCCATTTCCACAAATCTATACCCTGCCACATGGCTCGTGGCTTACCGGCATCTTCACATGCTGCTTGTCCTGGCAGCTGGCAGTGACTCCTTCTGCCTTCCTGTTCTTTCTTTTCTCCTCTCTGTTAGTCCCGCCTACACTTCCTGCCTAGCCACTGAACAATCAGTATTTTATTTACTGACCAATCAGAGCAACACATTTGCCATACAGAACATCCCACAGCAGGGCTACTCTGTTGATGTGCCAATGGGCCATCAGACATGGTCTCAGCTCAACTAGGGATAGGTGCATCTTCCTAGGCCTTTGTCAAGTCTTGTATAGGCTTAGAAAATTCTCTTTTCTGACCCTCATAAATTGATGGAGGACTGAATCAGTTCTAAAGGAAGATTTTGGGTGGTAGGATCTAGAAGGCACAGTTGAAGTGTCTGATGTTCCATGGAGGTAGGGTGCAGGATATTACACAATCCTCAGATGGAGTTTTATGAGTTAGATGTCAAGTGGGGGGATTCCTATTTTGGTTCAGGGTTCAGGATGCTACACAGATCAGGTGTATTCTGGTGGATGGAGTGGCAGGCTGGACTTAGGAGACCCTATGTGGGTTCCTGATTGTAGGTCCCTAGGCTGAGCTATGGTTTGGGTATTGGGCGTATGGGTGAACAGAATGATTCCACTTAATAATAGGTCATGAAAATCACCACAGAACATAATATAACATAAAGCTCCTCCTTCCATTTATTGTTGCATAATACTTGATTTAATTGATGTACCAGTTTATTTCTCTAGTTCGGTACTTACATATGACTCTCCTATTGCTTGTAGTTTATTGGTGTAATGGTATAATAAATTACTTGGTGAACATAAGATTTTGTATGTTTCTGAGTTAACTAAAGAAATAGCAAGAGTTACTGCTGCACGCTTTTATTTGGTTACAGATAAGGCACTTTGAAGGGATATTGATTTTAGTTCTTGCTTCTGGCCATAATAGAATCTGTACTTGTACCCAATCTTCTAAGTTGTCTTTTCAAAAATAATTATTGCAATTTTAATCAGTCTAATACTAAACCATGAAAATTTTAAGTATATTTTCAAATATACTTTGAGATATTTTATTTTTATTTTAATTGTGTGTGTTTGTGCATGTGAGCACAATGCTCACAAGCATCAGAAGAGGGCATAGGATCCACTGGTGCTGGAGTTACAAGCAATTGTGAGTAGCCTAATGTGGATGCTAGGAACCAAACTCAGGTCCTCTGAAAGAGAAGTACAAGCTCTGAACTGCTGAGCCACCTCTCCAGCTGTCATATACTTTTGAATATGTGATTTCAAAAGAACTGTTGATGCTTGGTCTTACCACCAAAGGAAATCATTGCTGTACATTCAAGGAAAATGGGCTGATAGCCAAGAAAGACTGGGTGTTATTTTCTGTTATTCAGATTTTCTTTCTTTGTCTGTATTTGTGAGATTTGAATGACCAGGTCATTTAACAGAACAGTAAGTTGTCCTCGAAAAAATATACACCCCAAGCTTGCAAGAAAATTAATGTACCAGAAAGAAAAAGTCCTTTATAATGAGATATGCTTGCTATTGATGCTGATGGTGGTATTTTAGGCCATTCTGGGCATTGTCTTTCCTGTAAAGACATCTGTTTGGGAAATTGTATTTAGGTCAGATGGTGGCTAAGTGAGCTTGGCATCTTAAGGCTTCAGGAAAATGACACAGAGATAAAAATCCTAGACAGGCCCATGTCCTCCTGTGGCAGAAACACCACTTTCCTGATTCTGCAGAATGAAGTTCCCTCATTTTCTTCCAAACCTTTTGTTTCAGTTACAATTTTCCTTTAACTTTCACTAACATCAGTGTTCACCTGAAAGGATCTCCAATTATTGAAACGGCTTGAAACTAAATGGTCCAGTAGAACAGAACTTTACAATCTCAATAAACTAATTTATATAATTAGGAGAGGAAGTTCTATGTACACACTGGTGATTTTTTCAATAGTGATAGGTAGAGAGTAAATCCAACATTTTGTCATTCTAGAACAACCTATAAGAAAAACCAATGAAAATACCATGATTGAAGGAAGACGTGTAAAAGAATGAAAAAAAAAAACCACCGAAGTAGTCTCAAACCTGAGGAGGCTTATTTAAGATTAAAAAAAGAAACCATTTAGAGAAATCTGAACTGAAGGTACATGCTAATTTGTGCCTTCTGTGAATAATTTTCTTCACTCCAAATAGTGGCTTTCATTTTTAATGACTTTTCTTTATTTATGACTGCACTTCAAAGCATCTATTTTGAATTGATTTGATCGTTCTTTTTTCTTCTTCTCTCTTTCCTTCCTTCACTAATGTCAGTGCAGTTTACCTTGTCAGGCACTAACACTATCCTTAGTTCTTTTTTTTCTGAGAATGTGGTGTGTATAAAGAAAACAACTGTTGTCTAATTTCATTAAAAGAGTATTTCAGGTTATATTGCTAAACACATTAAATACATGTTTATGTCATCTATTTAGCAAATTTTGAGTCCACATACTCTCTATGTAGGACAGAGGAACTGTAGTATCAGCTATAGAGGAATAGAATTATTTCTCATGATAACCATGATAACATTATTATGGAAAATGTCATATTATTTGTTAAAGTCTTTGATCTTTTGCATATATTGACATATTCTCAAAAATTCTGTGCTTCAGCATAGTGACTACAAAGTATATTTAGAGGTATGCTTGGCACAATTTGATGATTTTTTAGTTGAAGTTATTATAAATAAATCATTTGCTTTTTCTAGCTTCTGAGTTTTATTTCTGATAAACACAAAGCTGCACCTTACCAATCTGTGAGATGAAAAATATATGTTATCTGTTCCTACATCCCCATGATTCTGCTTGGCTTTTGATGGTGCGCAATTTTGAGAAGCATCAGCTTAATAATTTCTCTTCATAGTCTATCTGAAAGAGGTTTTTAAGTTTCATTTGTAGGAGAAGAGACACTGCTAATTGTAGTTTTTCTTTGAAAAAGTACCTTATTTGCTCACTGAACTGCTACAAATTTTTGGTTATGTGCTATCACTAAGATACCACACACTTGAAAAATGAAATTGTGTGGCAGTTAATTCATGCTTCATTTGGATTTCAACAACTATGTCAATAGAAGGTACTCTATACAGAAAGATGTGCACTGAATGAATGAAATGAGCAAGATTCTATGCCTTGTAGATGACAGGTAATGAGAAAAGCTCTGATATTCAGTAAAAAATTTCTATTCTGGTTAGGAAATAATAAATGATGAGATGCTCAGTTGGGTGCTGTGAAGACAGTAAAGTTATTTTCTCTCTTCCAGGAGCTTTAAACTGACAGAGATGAGAAATTATAAAATTAACTGTCATATACCACAATATATGCTCAGTTACAAAGAGTTACAGAGACAGTAGCAGAGTTACTGGAAAATATTTTTCCTGCATGAAAAAAAAATGAGAAAAAGGCTTTAAGAGAGGGTTAGAAATGAAGAGGAGGGTTCTATAATTTGAAATGAATAAGTGGAGAAGACATTGTTAAAAAATAATTCAACAAATGAAACAATGGAGTATAAGCCAAGTAAGGACCTCTGAATACAAGTAAGAGCTCTGTTTTCTAAAGAATATGTATGTGAAATATTGAATCTATATGAAATAAATGAAATATTGTTCAGGTCTTGTTTCTTGTCTTAGAGGACAGCAGCCAATATTTTATGGTTTTGCAAATGCTGTGTATCAGAAAGGGAAATTGCTGTTATGGACTTGCTAAGAGGTTATAAGTGGATACATTTTGTCAAATTTCTATTCTGTATCACTTGGTAAGGAAGATTACTATTCTTTGTATGTATGCTGAATCACACTTGTACATTTAAATGTTGAATTGGCCTTGCATTTCTAGGATGTGTCTCATTAGTCAAGTGCTACTTTTTTGTATGTTGCTAATTTCCTTTATTTTTAGTGTCAACAATATTCCATGTGTCCATAAATGCCTAGAGTATGGTCAGTTTTTAATAAAGAATATATGTTTCTAAAAAATATTTATATTGTTTAAGTTGCCCAAGACGTTTTATATATATACTCATGACATCATTCAAAAAACCTCCCATGCTGTGGTAGTTTGGCTCCTATAAGCTCATAGGGAATGGCACTGTTGGGAGGTGTGGTTTTGTTGGAGGGAGTATGGTCTTGTTGGAGGAAATGTGTCACTATGGGGGTGGGCTGTGAGGTTTCCTATGCTCAGGATACTACCCAATGAGTCAGTCAACTTCCTGTTGGCTCTGAGTCAAGATGTAGGACTCTCAGTTCCAGCAACATGTCTGCCTGCATGCTGCCATGCCCCCCACCATGATGATAGTGGAATGAACCTCTGAAACTGTAAGCAAGCCCCCTCAGTTAAATGCATTCTTTTTTTGATAAATGCTAAGAAAAACTTAATTAATAGCAATAATAATAAAAGTAATAATAGTGGGTATGCTGTTCAGTGTTGTTGAAGTGAGTTGTTGAGTATATTTCATGTAGGAAAAAACAAGTGTGATTATTGATACAGGGTCTGAGTACAAGGATAATAATGGGAAAATTAATGCTATGTGACTCTTTTTTTTCATTTGTCATTTGTGTAGTTTCATTTATTTATTTATTTTTATTTTTTTTTAAATTTTATAATTTAATTTAATTTTACATATCAGCCTCGGATTCCCTTGTTCTCCTCCTGCCCGCACCCCCCCTTCCTCCCAGCCCACCCCACATTCCCATCTCCTCCAGGGCAAAGACTCCCCTGGGGATTGAATTCATTTTAAGAGATACCATGGTCATGGTGTCTCTTTACAGCAATAAAAACCTAACTAAGACACCTGCCCTTGTAATTTTTTGTGTTTTGTCAGAGGTTCATTAAAAGGTTTATTAATGTGGATTTATTTATATATTCTTATACCTCTACTATCTTTTGTTTAGTGTATCTTATAGCCATTATACTTTGAAATAGATGAGATGTAAAATCACTATAATTTACTGTAATATTAAACCATTTATTTTTTCTGATTCTAATTTAACTCTGATAATGCCTTCAATTTGAAGTCATTTTCCCCCAACATTTATATGGATATAGCACTTTTCTTTTTAAATATTTTTCTTATTATTAAAATTATTTATATTACACCAGTTGCATTAGAGTACATTTTATACATACTAAATATAAACAATAGCATATAACTTCACATTCATTGAAAACTGGGTGCTTCCTGAAACCATCCCTATACAGTGTACATATAAAATATTTCCACTATCTTCTAGCATTCAAGTGAGTCCTCTGTCACTTTGGATCTTGGTGGAACATGATATCCTGTCATTGCTTTCTAGTTTCTTAAGAGTTCATGTAATTGGAATCATAAAAAATATCAATACAACTTTTGGATACTGATGTATATGGGAGAATTTGGCTTGTTATGTGAGATTATCAGTACCATTGCATGAGTCAGTAATAAGTTGCCAAATGGTGTCTATATAGATATATCACATTTTTGTCCAATTATCTATTGATAAACACTTGAACTCACTGTAATTTTTGGTATTCCAAATAAAACTTTCAGGAACATTCTTGAACTAATATTTGTATAATGTATAGGCATATTTTGAGTAGAATTATAGGACATATACTTTAGGAAAATCAAAGGTGTTGTTTAGAATGTGTAGCACAGCAGCTCTCAGCCTGTGGGTCATGACCCCATGGGTCAAATGAGCTTTTCATGGGGGTTGCCTAAGACCGATGGAAAACAGATATTTACAGTGCAATTCAGAACAGTAGCAAAATTACAGTTATGGAGTAGTAATGGAAATAATAGTATGGTTGGGGTCACCACAACGTGGGGAACTATATTAAAGGGTAACAGCATTAGGAAGGTTGAGAACCACTGTTACAGTATTTTTTGTGTGTCTGTTCTACATGTACTTAATGAATAATAATGCTGATAATCTTTCTATGTTTTTATTAACTACTCACACATATTTTTGTTGTACTAAAACATTTTATCTTTAATAATTTTTGCTTATTTCTTATTGAATTATGTGAGTTCTAAAAATAAAATTCATCTTTAAATTTTATGACAGTTAATTGACTTTATAATATTTTTGTCTGGACATTAATTTGATCTTTATTAGTCATGGATTTTCAATGGCAGAGGTTTTAAACTTTGATTTATCAACTTTTTTGTTATGGTTCATGGTTATCTTTCTTACCCCAGAAATCACTGACTACTCAAAAATTTAGACATTTTCTTTTATATTCTCTTCTTGAAGTTATATAATTTTAGCTTTTACTTTCATTTATATCATTCATTTTAAGGTACGTATTTTTTAAATTGCATATTACTTGGTAAGATTTGAGATTTATTTATTTTTCCTGATGAGGATCTAGTGAGTGTCTTAGCAGTCATTTTTGAGTGTACTCTTTATTCAAAAAGATGTTTTGTCATCTGTGTGTAAGTAAAGTATATCAATATGCATTATTCTTTTCTAACTTTTTCTCATTGATATATAGGCTAAATTTCTTCAATCCTATCATCATTGATTGCTTAAATCTTTCACCTTTGTCTTCTTTTTCTGAGTGCTTTTTTGTAGGTTCTATCAGGGAACACAGCTTCTTACATATCTTTGACTGAAGGCCAGCCCTCCTCTACTTGGGAAGGTCATCCTTCAACCTCACATTGCAGCTTCAGGAGGAACACACTTGGTGAGGTGAGGGAGGAAGAGGACATTCACTGAAGTAGCCAAATCTGCAGAATCACCCCTCATGACCAATGGGGCAGGGCAGATGTCTGCAGTCACCCTTACATCCTGTCTTATGTTTTGGAAAAATGGAGATACAATGCAGGTTTCTGTTCCAGTTGAAAAAGTCAGCAGTGACCCTTCTGCCATTTGCCTATTTGCTACAGATTCCATGTGGCAGGAAAGATGTGCCCACTGATATAATAATGACACAACTATTTTATTTTATAAACCAACCTATTTCCTGGTTGGATTTGAGGCCTTCTCTACAAACAAATGCCTCGTGCTTTAAACCTCGTCAAAATCCTATGACTAGAGAGGTCACAGGACCAAGGGGAGAATGTATTACTGATGTTTTGCTAAATGAATAAGCATCTAAAATGCCTCTTAAACATTTATGCTTATACTCATGTAATTGTGCTATCAACCTGTGTCTGAGAAGCTTCTTTTTCCAGAAAGCAATTGTTAATGCAAAGATACACTTCTAGTGTATATGTTGAGAATAAGTGACTGTCAAACACTAAGTCCTAAATGAGACTTCTATGTCAGTCAATATGGGGCACACGGAATATCATGGGAGTGGGGTTGGAAAGATTGAAGTAACTGGAGGATAGAAAGGAGCTCTAAGGGATGGCTGTTGCAATCATGAACACACAGACGATGTGCCTAACTGCAGAAGACCTGCGTGCACACACACACACACACACACACACACACACACACACACATACACGCATGCACGCACACACGCATGCATGCACACAAACATGACACAGGGGAAGGTAGGAGACTAGTTAGAAGAAAAGAGTATGAGTGAGAAATGCAAAAGTAAGTGATGGACAGGGTTGGAATATGATCACAGTGCATTCTGTACATGCATGTAATTGTCAAGAATAGAGGAAATGGGACTTCATTATTTTGTCATTTGGACAAAGTGATTGACTACAGAGTGGGAAAAGATTTTTATCAAGTACACATACTGATAGAGGGCTAATATCCAAAATATATAAAGAACACAATAAACTAGATATCATGAGAACAAATGATCCAATTTAAAAATAGGGTACAGATGTAAACAGAATTCTCAAAAGAGGAAGCACAAATGACTGAGAAGCACTTAAAGAAATGTTGAACGTCCTTAACCATCTGGGAGATGGAAATCAAAACTACTTTGAGATTTCATCTTATACCTGTCAGAATAGCAAAGATCAAAACAAAACAAAACAAACAAAAAACAACAGCTCCTGCTGTTGAGGATGTGGGCTAAAGGACTGAAAACTTATACAGTCACTATTGAAATAAGTGTGGTGGTTCCGTGTGTGTGTGTGTGTGTGTGTGTGTGTGTGTGTGTGTGTGTGTGTGTGTGTAAGTAAGTAAGTAAGTAAGTAAGTAAGTAAATCTCTTTCCCCAACCACAGGCTATATAAACTAATAGTAAGGACCTATTGCTGAATATAACAGCTACACTACTCATTGAAAATGGAGAGAAAATTAAGCTGGTGCCTACTTAGAACTTTCACACCTTTTGGCTAGTGTTCATGGTACTGGAATGTGGTGATACATTGTGTACCCTAATAAACTTGTCTGAGGATCAAAGGACAGAGCCAGCCACTAGATTAGACATAGAGGTCATGCAGTGGTGGCACACACCCTTACTTCTATCATGCAAGAGGCAGAGATCTGTCTGGATCTCCATGAGTTCAAGGCTACACTGGAAAGAGAGCCAGGCAGCGATGGCACACACCTTTAATCCTAGTACTGGGAAGCATACATGCCTTTAATCCCAGAAAGTGATTTCTGGACAGAGAAAGGTATATAAGACGTGAGGAAACAGGAACTCACTCTCTTTAGACTGAGGATTTCGTAGAGGCAAGAACTAGTGGCTTGCTGTTCCACTTCTCTGATTTTTCAGGCAAGTTTATTAGAGTACACAATATATCACCACCCTGCAAGGTACTCTGCATGCTACCAAAAGAGAAAAGTAAACACCAACCCAGCTAAAATCTTTCTATAGTGGTGACTTGCCTGCAAGATACACTGGAGCAAATAGTGGCACAAAGCATGGAAGAGCAATAAACCAAGATCTGATTGGATTTGAGGCCCACTCCACAGGTGGAGCCCACCCCTGGCACTGTTTGGGTGGCCAAAAATCCGAGACTAGATAGGTCAGGGACCTAGGACAAAACCAAATAATATAATTCTACTAAAGGAACATGGTAACAAAACAACTTCTAATGACATTCTGCTATATTCACAGCTCAGTATTTTTCTGAGGCAGCATTACAGAAGCTTCCTTCTGTAGTAGATGGGAATAAATTTAGAAATCTGCAGCTGGACAAGGTTCAGAAAGTGAGACACCTTGGAATACTCATTCCTAAATGGAATTTCTCCACAAATTCTCTCACCCTTATGGTTAAGGAAACCCTGCAGAAGTGGAGGTGGAAAGATTGTAAGAGCCAGAGGGAATGGAAGACACCAAGGAAATAAGGCCCTCTAAACACAGGATTGGTATACATATGAACTCACAGAGAGTTCATCATCAGATGGGGTTCCAGTACTGAAAGAACTGGAAACATGCCTCTATCACTAACCCAGAAGCTATTCCCAATGAATACCCAATCACAAAATGAAAAATTAGGGTTTTTTTTTCCCGACAGAGTCTGTGAGGGTCCATAAACCACTCTTAATGTCAGGTCCCATACTCAGAAGTAGATGGCCAACATAAAATGAATTCAGTGGTATTTCAAATTTTTTAATTTATGTTATATCCTGGTAACAGCAGATCTCCTGTGAGTATCAACAAAACATGGCATATCAAGTTGCAGGAAAACTAAGCATTTCCCCATATATTAAGGCTGGGCAAGGCAACCCAGTATGGGAAGTAGGGTCCCAAAAGCCAGTAAAAGAGTCAGAGACAGACCCTGTTCCCAATGTTATGAGTCCCATAAGACTCGTAGGTCCTATAAGACCCATAAGTCCCATAAATCCCAAGCTACACAACTGTAACATATGTGCAGAGTGTCTAGGTCAGCCCCATGCAGGCTCCCTGGTTGTTGGTTCAGTCTCTGTGAGCCCCTATGAGTCCAGATTAGTTGATTCTATGAGTTTTCTTGTGTCCTTGACCCCTCTAGCTCTTACAATTTTTCTCCCCCTCTTCTGCAGGCTTCCCCTAGCTCTACCTAATGTCTGGCTATGGCTCTCTGCATCTGTTTTTATTAGTTGCTGGATGAAGCCTCTCTGATGATAACTGGGCTAGGCACCAATTCCAGCATATCCCATAGGGTGGACAGACTGTAGGTCCAAGGTTATGTGGCTGGGTTGGTTTCCCACTCCATCCACTTGAAGTCTTGCCTGGCCACAGGACATTACCTTCTGTAAGGCTAGATTTGTGCATAGATATTGCTTAAATTTGACTTTTTCATGAAATACCTTCTTTTCTCCATCAATGGTGATTCACAGTTTTGCTGCGTATAGTAGTCTGGGCAGGCATCCATGGTCTCTTAGTCTTCAAGACATCAGTCCAGGTCCTTCTGTATTTTAGGGGCTCTACTGAGAATTCATGTGTGATTCTTTGCCTTTTTATGTTCCTTGGCCTTTTCCCCTTGCTGCTTTAAATATTCTTTCTTGCTCCATATGTTTAGTGTTTTGATTATTATGTGGTGAGTGGATTTTCTTTTCTGAACTAATCTATTTGGTGTTCTGTAAGCTTCATGTACTTTTATAGGCATGTCTTTATTTAGTTTGGGAAAATTTTCTTCTGTGAATTTGTTAAATATATTTCTGGGTTTTTGAGCTGGCTTTCTTCTTCTTCTTCCATTATTATTATCCTTATGTTTGGTCTTTTCATAGTGTGCCAGATTTCCTGGATGTTTTGTGTTAGGAATTTTTTAGATTTAGCTTTTCCTTGAGTGATGAATTTATTTCCTCTGTTGTGTCTTCAGCACTTGAGATTCTCTCTTCCATTTCTTATATTCTGTTGGTGATGCTCGCATCTGTAGTTCCTGTTCACTTACTCAGATTTTCCATTTCCAGGATTCCCTCAGTTTATGTTTTCTTTATTGCTCGTATTTTCATATTCAGGAATTGAACAGTTTCTTTCATCTGTTTGTTTGTTTTTTCCTAGCATTCTTTTAGGGATTTATTGATTTTTTTTCCCAATTTTTTGTTTGCCTTTTCCTCAATTTCCTTAAGGGATTTTTTTTTCATATTCTCTTTAAGCACCTGTATCATCTTTATAAAGTCATTTTTATTGTCATTTCCTTGTGCTTCAGCTGTGTTGTATTGTTCGGTTTTGCTGTTGTAGGATAGCTGTTCCCTGGCAATGCAATACTGTCCTTTGCATTATTGATTGTATTCTTATAGTGGCATTTAGGTACCTGGATTTGGGATGATTATAGGCATAGGTGTTGATTAATGGATTTGTTTTTGTTAGATGGGTGTTTTGTTTCTTAGTTTCTATTTCCTCTCTGGTCTTCTGGCTTAAATGGCCAATGGCTCTGGTGACTAGCAACTCTTCAGGTCCAGTAAGGTATCCCCTCTGGGGTTTTTGGGACCTGGGATTCCATAGTTCCAACCTGGCCTCTATTAAAGCCAAAGGCTTCTTTCAAAGTTGTAGACCAGGGTATGGAGCTCAGGGGAGGAGTGCAGTCCAGGGTCCTTAGATCTGGTCTGATCTCTGGTAAAGCAGACATCTGGAGTCCCTATATCCGGCCTGGCCTCTGGTAAAGTGGAAGTCTTCTTCCAAAGTTGTAGGCCAGGATATAGAGCCTGGAGTGCAGTCTGGGGTTTAGTTGGCAGTGGGCAGCATCTTTCCTGGGCTCCCTAGGTCCAGCCTGGCCTTTCTTATGGCTGCTAAGATTGTGGGCCTTATTGTGGAGCCCAGAAGAGGGGGTGCAGTCTGGGGTTGTTTAGCAGATTTTAAGGAGTATTGGTAGTCAGTTAGTTGTGTCTTACCTGGGTTTTCTAGATCCTGCATAGCCTCTGGTAAAGTTGAGGTATTTTTAAATTTTGTTGTTGTTGTTGTTGTTTTCGGTCTGAGCATTTGTTTTAATTTTTTTCCTTACCTATAGGTCTTCTGATTATATAGTGTGGTTTCTGATTTTGTGTTTTTATGGGATTTCTATGTGTATGAATGTGTGTGTCTTTGTGTTTGTATGTGTTTCTTGTGCTTTTCCTAGGCTCTTTTTTTTTCTCCTCACTTCTATGTTTTGTCTTATTCAGGTTTGCTTTTATTTTATTTTTAATCATGGCTCTGTCCTTTGATCTTCAGGCAAGCTTTATTTCTTAGATTACAAATATTTCACCATACATGGTCAGAAGAGAACTCTCACCCTATAATTTCCATATGTTGTTCTTGTATCTTTGTATTTTAAATTAATTTTTTCCAAGTTATCTAATTATTGTACAGCACATTTAAATATTTAGAGTAACTTCATCAAGAGAACAACCATTTGAATTATTGCTTCTTCTATATATTTCCAATCTTTGGATTTAGATGAGAGACATGTAGAGACCTGACATTCTGAATATAGAACCTTGTGTTGAGGATGAGGGAGAATTGACAGGCTGACCAACCCAGAACCAGGGCTATGAGTTGGCCCACTCCAACATCCACCCTATCTATGATCTACTGGAGCATGTGAAGGGGCTGGTTCTGTAAACCCAAAGTTGCAGGATCTCCATGACACAGTACAACAACAGGGTATCAAAGAGGAGCCCCAGTGAGAGCCCAGGATCTATAGTGTAGCAAAAAACAGCGGCCTCAAATCAGACCAAATGATTCATTGCAATGAACACTTGCAAGTAGTGATATATGGACTAACGGGTATACTGTGTGACTCACTGTGTCACACTATGGCTTCTATGACAAGATTTTTCTTTTCTTTTTTCTTTTTTTCCTAATTTCTCTTCCTTTAAATTTTATTTTGTTTTATCCTGCATGGGAGGGTGGAAGTTGCAAGGGTAGAGGGCAGATGGGAAGAGATGAGGAGATGAATGGGATTGAGATGCATGATGCACAATCCACAAAGAATCAATAAAAAAATTAAACTGGAAAAAACACTTCAAAAATTAATTTTGTGGGTATCGGTGTTTTGCTCATGTGTATGTCTATGTACAACTTGTGTGTCTGGTGCCCACTGAGACCAGGAGAGCATTGGATCTGCTGGAACTAGAGTTACAGATAGTTATGAACCACCATGTACATGCTGGACTTTGAATCCAGGTCCTCTGGAAGAGCAGTCAGTGCTCTTAACTGTTGAATCATCATATCCAGCTTCTGCATATTATTTTAAAATTCTTTAGTTATTTTTATTTGACGTTACAAACACAGATTTTACTGAATCGGGATTTATATTCCTTTGGGAGCAGACTAGATAGCCACCAGTTTTCTTATTATTTAAAATACATGTTTTAAGGTAAAATTTACATTTGTTTTTCCTGAGAAAATATGGTGATATTTTATTTGTACTGAAATGTGATTTTATTTGTATGTTAATAAATAAAGTTGCCTGGGGGTCAGAGCTAATAGCAAGCCACAGCAGAAGCTAGATGGTGGTGGTGCACGCCTTTAATCCCAGCTCTTGGGAGGCAGAGCTAGGTGGATCTCTGTGTGTTCAAGGATACAGCCAGCATGAAGACACATGCCTTTAATCTCAATACCAACCATAGAAGACCTGGAGGTCTGTACAGACAGGCAGTGACCAGGCGGTCATGTGGTTGGGTTTACAACCAATGAGAAGGCAGAATAGAAAGTCTATAAAAAAGACAAACAGACAGGAAGTAGCTCTCTTGCTGAGGAGGACAGCAGCGGCAGTGAAGGGTAAGGTTTTTAGCTCTTGCTCTGACCTCTTGGGCTTTCATCTCTGCATTGGCTCTGTGTTTCTTATTTAACAAGACGGTTACATCTACAGAACTAGGTGTTATGATATTCACACAGGGGACCCCGAGGGTGTGCCACATATGCAGGGAAGCATGCTGGGCAGATGGAGTGGTGGGTGGTGGGTGAGACATGCCATGCTGGTCTCATAGCCAAGGTGCTGCATTCACATGGAAATGAGTTTATTATAATAGAAAGAAGGATAAGAAAAGGAAGAGAGAGAAAGAAAAGAGGTGGAGAGTAGGGGCGAGGGTGCACACTTCATGGTGTGGAAGAAGGGAAGAAGGGAAGGGCAGAAGAGAGAGAGGAAGGGAGCAGCTTTTCCTTAAATTGAGGCGTTTACATCAGGATGCAGGGCGGCACAAACGGGCGGGTCAGAATAATAACACTAAGATTATCCAATCAACCAAGATGGGCACCAACAGCAGACCAATATTCTATTTTACCAAAATACAGTTTGGTGAGATCCATAAGTATATTGGGCCTTCTTACAGAGTGTGAATGACCCCAAATAGCTGAATCACCACAGATTCTCACTGTATCATGGAGGGTAACCTCATGGAAGCTGCATAAATGAGTAGCTTTCAATAAATCATTTTGCCTCTCTACATAATCTAGCATCTCTGAAGATCCAGGTGGGGGAAAAATAATAAATAAAATCCCAGGCAAGGACCTCTTGAAATTCTCTAGGGAGTGTCAGTGGCTCATTCACCATTACCATTACCTTAAGACAGGCTACCACTGTATTGTTATGCTCTAGTTGCCATGGCTACAGAGAAATTCCAAGAATTCCATCTTGTTGTGACCAGAAGAGGAAAAGGCACCATACAACCTGCAAAAGTATTGTTTCTGGTGGATTCTATCAAGAAAAAAAAAAAGATTTTTAAGTACAATTATCTATTTCTATTAGAAATGTTTTTATTTGTCAAAAATATGTTACCCTATTTCAAATTATTGTATAGATTTAAAGCAGTAAACTTTTAATAATTTTGAACTTTTAAAAAACAATTATGAAACAACTGTTGTTACTATAACTCTATTTTTAGTAGTACTATTGTTCCCTACATATTATTACTCACAACCTTGAGTTCGGCATAATGTATCCTCCATGATTTCATGCTTGCATTTGTGATAGTCAGTTTTTGTCAATCTGATAACTAAAGAAGGAAGGATATATTTTGATTATCAGCACTAGAGGTTTCATTATATGGGCTTCCAGCTCTGTTGGTTTGGGGCAGACTTTGTGAAATAAATATCGTTAAGAAGGTGAAGGAAAATGACTTTGTTCATGGTAGACAGGAGCCAAAGAGAAAGGTGAGTTATACACTTTAACAGCTCAGTCATAGTGACCTCTAACCTCTAACCAAGCCCCATTTCCCAATAATCCATTCAGAATGAACTGATCAATGCATTAATAATAATATGATGAACTTAGTGTTACCGTGTTTAATCCATTCTCACAATGCCACTATGTGTGGATCTACAAATCACAAATCTTTGTAGGAGACAGTTGATGCTCAAATTGATACCATTAGGACCATCTATCTAGCTAGGAACTGATTTTTTTTTCCTCGACTGATTTAAAAAAAAAAGAAGCAAGAAAAGCAATGTCTCAGCTAGGACTCAGTCAACATTTATTGAAAGCAGAAAACACACACACACACACACACACACACACACACACACACACACACACACACACACACACACACCTGGGTAAACAGAAGGATTGTTATCAGCTAAACAAGCCTAAAAGTGATCTCTTAATTCTTAAGGTTGTCCCTGTACTGCTGACATGACCTCTACATCTTATGGTTAAGTGGAAGAAGGTGTTAATCCCAAAGATGGGAAGAGATAGACCACTGACCCAAACCATCATGGCCAAATTAATTAAAGCAAGCTTTTTTAAAATTCAAGTATACAGGCTGCCTCCTCCCTAAGGTGGGATTCAAGAGATTAGCACTGGATATGAGGAAGACAAATCTTTTATAGTTCAGGGGTAGGGAGTTTCCAAATGGGGAATTTGGTGGTCTAAATAGGTGGGATAACAGGAATAGAACATGATAACAAGTTAGTTCTAATAACCTTCTGACACAAAGACATGATTGCAAGGTTGGCATAGCAACAGGTAGCCATAATGAGGTAGCCATAACAACCCTTTGAAACACTGTTAGGGTTGTTAGATGGTTATAAACAACTTTTTGAAACAAAGACATGATTGCCATTCCAGTAACAGGCAGTATAGAACCATTTTTACTTAAGGTTACAGGTGGGACATAGCCCAATCCTTGAGAAACAGAGGTTTAACCATCAACAGAAATCAACCTAGTTTGTCTTGACTATAAGATGACTTTTAAACCTACAATGGAGGCAGGTTTGTTCTTCAAATGTTTGTAATTGTAGATATGAGAGAGAAAGAGAGAGAGAGAGAGAGAGAGAGAGAGAGAGAGAGAGAGAGAGAGAGAGAGAGAAATAGGAAGAGATAGATGATAGATGATAGAAAGATAGAGAGACAGATAGACAGACAGACAGAAAGACAGACAGATAGATGAGTGTATAATGGGTATAGCAAGAGCAGAGCATAGTGAGAATAGCCAGGTTATAAGGATGAGTTGTGGTAATATTGTGTCCCCCAATATATGATGCACCCTAATAAACTTATCTGGGGTCAGAGACCAGAACAGTCAGTATATTAGACATAGGTTTAGGCAGTGGTAGCACATGCCTTTAATCCTAGCATTCAGGAGGCAGAGATCTGTCTGGATCTCTGTAAGTTCAAAGCCACACTAGAAACTGCCAGGCATGGTGACACACGCCTTTAATCCTAGGAAGTGATGGCAGGAAGCAGAAAGGTATATAAGGCATGAGGACCAGGAACTAGAACCTAGTTAAGCTTTTAGGCTTTTAGCAGCAGTTCAGCTGAGATCTATTCAAGTGAGGACACAGAGGCTTCCAGTTTGAGGAAACAAGATCAGCTGAGAAATTGGCAAGGTGAGGCTAGCTGTGGCTTGTTCAGCTTCTCTGATCTTTCAGCATTCACCCCAATACCTGGCTCTAGGTTTGTTTTTATTAATAAGACTTTTTAAGATTCGTGCTACAATGAGTAGCTGTGGGAATGGAAGACTGTGAGCTGGAGGGAGTTTAAGGTAGAGGAGGTGGCAAGAAGAGCTAGGATGCTAGTGTAGGCTTTGAAATGCATAATAGGTACTTGTGTTGCTAAGGGAGCCTGGATGTCAATGTGCATGCACTTTGATGTGCTGGTAGGTGCCATGAATAGCCAAGCCATATGTCCCTTCTGCCACAGGTAAGGAAACTGACTCCTTTTGGCAGATGGGAACTCGTTTCACAAGTTCCTGAGGATTGCTGGCTTTTATCAAACAGGCAGAAATCCTCCTTTAGTCCAGATTATGTACATTTTTGGATATATGGACTGCCTTTGGGAGTTTGGAGAATTGGACTTTCCTTTGGACCTGACAGTTCTTCTTTGCTGGGAACCACCTTTAATTTTCCAGGAACCTCCCTTAACCTTTCCCCAAAGGTCATCTATTTAGGTGAGGGTACCTAGTTCCTGGTCAATCATGACAGCCTGTATCAGCTCAGATCTCTACCCTGCTGACTGACATATAAATTTGCTACCTTTCCCACCATTTCCTTCCCTGATCCACACCCCCTGCTGAGATGCCTTCCCTGTTTGGTTCCTAACAAACCTCTCTTTCTACCCATGGAGCCATGTAGTTCTTAGTTTTTCTGTGTCATTGCCTATACAGAGTACCCAGATTGGGAGGAGAAATAGAATTAGTGTTCAAATCTACTCTGAGGGTTTTTAGGCTTGGAAATATGATGAGGTCTCCTTTACCCTTGGAATTGGCTAGTCTTGGCTGTTTCAGGGGACTGGATAACACAGACAGAGAAAGATAAACTGATTGCCCTCCAACCTTGGGAGATTTGAAAGTCCCATTGCACAGTCCCTTTGGTGTGATAGAGAGGGACAAGCAGGAAGTCAGCCACTGTAAATGTTTAAGTGAATAGTTCACTAATCTACTTAAGCCTCTTTCTCCTGTCTGCTGCCTGAAAATTTTGAGTGAGTATATATGGCTCTGCAATGCCATTAGTTATTCTAAGGAGCCTCATACTACTGTTACACACACACACACACACACACACACACACACACACACACACACACACGTAACACTTGAATAAAAGATAAAAATAGGAACATTTTAAAAGTTACATATTGAAATTTATGCTTTAATGTAAAAAAACTTTACATTTCATTTGATGAGAGTCATTGTAGTGCTGTGAAGAGAAATCATGCTTACTTCCCCAAAATTAAAAAAATAAAATAAAAGGGGAATGTAGTAGGACAGGCCCATAGGGTCAAGGAACTTGGCTCAGACCAGTAGTCAAGACATGCACATAATGTACTCCTTAAGAGCCAACCTGGAGTCTGCCTGAGGACCCAGCAACAGTCAATGTGATGTCAGAGTTCCTGATTGTGTCCAGCCAATGAGGGATGACTTCAAGAAGATGATAGAGGCCTTAAAGAGGAAGTGAAAAATTCCCTTAAAGAAATTAAGGAAAAGACAAATAAAAAATTGCAAGAAATCAATGAATCCCTTAAAGAAAACCAAGAAAAAGCAATTAAGGTGAAGGAAACAGTTCAAGAAAAATTGAAATAGAAAAAATGAAGAAGACACAAACCAAGGAAATGCTGAAAATAGAAAATCTGAGTAAACAAACAGGAACTACAAATGCAAGCATAACAAACAGAATATACGAGATGAAAGAGAGAATCTCTGTTGTGGGGGATACAGTAGAGGAAACAAATTTATCAGTGAAAAAAGTACTAAAGCCAAAAATGTCATAACACAAAACTTCCAGGAAATCTGAGACACCATGAAAAAGCCAAACCTAAGAATAATATGGAAAGAAGAAGGAGAACAATACCAACTCAAAGGCACAGAAAGTATATTCAACAAAATAATAGAAGAAAACTTTCCCAACCAAAGAAGGAAATTCCTTAAGACACAAGAAGCTTACAGAACACCAAATAGACTGGACCCAAAAAATAAGTCCCCTCACCACATAATAATCAAACCACTAAACAAACAGAATAAAGAAAAAGATATTAAGAGCTGCAAAGGAAACAGGCCAAGTAACATATAAAGGCAAACCCATCAGAATAACACCTGACTTTTCAATGGAGACTAAAAGCTAGGAGGTCCTGGACAGATGTTATGCAGACACTAAGAGACTATGGATGCCCAGACTGTTATAGCCAGCAAAACTCTCCATCAGCA
This sequence comes from Peromyscus californicus insignis, assembly GCF_007827085.1. Taxonomy (NCBI): domain Eukaryota; kingdom Metazoa; phylum Chordata; class Mammalia; order Rodentia; family Cricetidae; genus Peromyscus; species Peromyscus californicus. The sequence continues at coordinate 50,314,236 of NW_026294525.1, forward strand.
TAGATTGAGTAAACAAAATATTCCATGACAAAACCAGATTTAAACAATTCCTATCCACAAATCCAGCCCTACAGAAAGCACTAGAAGGAAAACTCCAACCCAAAGAAGTTAGATGCATCCATGAAACATAGGCAATAGATAATCCTACACCAACAAATCCCAAAGAAGGGAAACACACAACACTACCGCCAAAAAATAACAGTAATTAACAAACACTGGTCATTAATATCCATTAATATCAATGAACTCAATTCACCTATAAAAAGACACAGGCTAACAGAAAGAATGCAAAAACAGAATCCATCCTTCTGCCACATACAAGAACACACCCTCACTTCAAAGGTAGATACTACCTCAGAGTAAAGGGCAGAGAAACATCTTTCCAGTCAAATGGACTTAAGAAGCAAGCTGGTGTAGCTATCCTAATATCTAACAAAATAGACTTCAAACTAACATTAATCAAAAGAGATGGAGACGGACATTACATATTCATCACAGGAAAAATCTATCAAGATGAAGTCTGAATTCTGAACATTTATGCCCCAAATACAAGGCCACCAACGTATGTAAAAGAAACATTACTAAAGTTTAATGACACATCAAACCCTATACACTAGAAGTGGGAGACTTCAACACCCCACTCTCACCGATGGACAGGTCTGCCAGACAGAAACTTAACAGAGAAATAAAGGAACTAACGTGTTATGACTCAAATAGACTTAATAGACATCTGCAGAACATTCCACCCTAACACAAGAGAATATAACTTCTTCTCAGCACCCCATGGAACCTTCTCTAAAATTGACCACATACTCAGTCACAAAGAAAATCTCAACAGATACAAAAAATTGAAATAACCTCCTATATTTTATTGGATGACTATGCCTTAAAGTTAGAATTCAACAACAACACAAATTACAGAAAGCCTACAAACTCATGGAAACTGAACAATGCTCAACTGAATCACCAATGGGTCAAGGAAGAAATAAGAAAGAAATTAAAGATTTCCTAGAATTCAATGAAAATGAATGTACAACATACCCAAACTTATGGAACACTATGAAAGCAGACCTAAGAGAAAAGTTCATAGCACTAAATGCCTACATAAAGTAGTTGGAGAAATATTACACTAGCAACTTAACAGCACACCTGAAAGCTCTAGAAGAAAAAGAAGCAAAGTCACCCAGGAGGAGTAGATTCCAGGAAATAATCTAATTGAGGGCTGAAATCAATAAAATAGAAACAAAGAGAACAGTACAAGGAATCAATGAAACAAAGAGTTGGTTCTTTGAGAAAATTAACAAAATAGAAAAACCCTTATCCAAACTAACTAATAGGCAAATTAACAAAATCAGAAATGAAAAGGGAGACATAACAACTGACAATGAGGAAATCCAGAGAATCATCAGGTCATACTTCAAAAACCTGTACTCCACAAAACTGGAAAATCTAAAAGAAATGGATAATTTTCTGGGTAAGTACCATATACCCAAATTAAATCAAGACCAGATAAACAATTTAAATAGGCCTATAACTCCTATGGAAATAGAAGTAGTCATTAAAAGTCTCCCAACCAATAAAAGCCCATGGACAGATGGTTTTAGTGCAGAATTTTACCAGAATTTCAAACAAGAGCTATTACCAGTACTACTCAAATTGTTCCACACAATAGAAACAGAAGGAACATTGCTAAACGCTTTCTATGAGGCTACAGTTACCCTGATACCCAAGCCACACAAAGACAAAGCAAAGAAAGAGAATTACAGACCAATCTTCCTCATTAACATTGATGCTAAAATCTCAATAAAAGACTGGCAAACTGAATCCAAGAACACATAAAAAAATCATCCATCATGATCAAGTAGGCTTCATCCCAGAGATGTAGGGATGGTTCAACATATGAAAATCTGTCAATGTAATCCATTATATAAACAAACTGAAAAAAAAACACATGATCATCTCATTAGATGATGAAAAGTCTTTGACAAAATTCAACATCCCTTTATGATAAATGTCCTGGAAAGATCAGGAATGCAAGGAACATACCTAAACATAATAAAGACAATTTACAACAAGCCAACAGCCAACATCAAATGAAAGGGAGAGAAACTAAAAGTGATTCCACTAAAATCAGGAACAAGACAAATCTGTCTACTCTCCCCATATCTATTCAATATAGTACTTGAATTTCTAGCTAGAACAATAAGACAATGAAAGGAAATCAAGGGGATATAAATTGGAAAGGAAGAAGTCAAACTTTCACTATTTGCAGATGATATGGTAGTATACATAAGCGACCCCAAAAATTCTACTAGGGAATTCCTAGAACTGATAGACCTTCAGTAATGTGGCAGGATACAAGATTAAATAAAAAAAAAATCAGTAGCCCTCCTATACACAAATAATAAAGGGGCCAAGAAAGAAATCAGAGAAACATCACCCTTTATAATAGCCACAAATAATATAAAATACCTTGGGGTAACTCTAACTAAGCAAGTGAAAGACCTGTATGATAAGAACTTTAAGTCCTTGAAGAAAGAATTTGAAGATGATATCAGAAAATGGCAAGATCTCCCATGTACATGGATAAGTAGAACCAACATAATAAAAATGGCAATCTTACCAAAAGCAATCTACAGATTCAATGGAATCCCCATTAAAATCCCAACACAATTCTTTACTGACCTCGAAAGAACAATACTCAACTTCATATGGAAAAACAGAAAACCAAGGTCATCTGAAACACTCCTTTTTAATAAAGCTACTTCTGGAGGTATGACCATCCCTGACTTCAAGCTCTACTGTAGAGCTATAATAATAAAAACAGCTTGGTATTGGCATAAAAACTGACATGTGGATCAATGGAATTGAACTGAAGATCATGACATTAATCTGCACACGTATGAACACCTAATTTTTGACAAAGAGGCCAAAACTCTACAATGGAAAACAGAAAGCATCTTCAACAAATGGTGCTGGCATAACTGGATGTCAACATATAGAAGATTGTAAATAAATCCGTGTCTATCATTATGCACAAAATTCAAGTCCAAGTGGATCAAAGACCTCCACATAAATCCAGATACATTGAACCTGATAGAGGAGAAAGTAGGAAGTAGCCTAGAAAGCATTAGCACAGAAGACCACTTCCTATATATAACACCAGTAGCACAGACACTGAGAGCAGCAATTAATAAATGGGACCTTCTGAAAATGAAAATGAGAAGCTCTGTAAGGCAAAAGACACAGTAAATAAGTAAATAAGACAGCCTATAGAATGGGAAAAGATCTTCACCAACCTCACATCTGACAGAAGGCTGATCTCTACAATATATAAAGAATTCAAGAAACTAGACAGCAAAATACCAAACAATTCAATTAAAAAATGGGCTATAGAGCTAAACAGAGAATTCTCACCAGAAGAATACTGTAGAAAGACATTTAAGGAATTGCTCAACATCCTTAGTCATCAGGGAAATGCAAATCAAAACGACTCTGAGATACCATCTTAAACCTGTCAGCATGACTAAGATCATAAAAACTGATAACAGCTTATGCTGGAGAGGATGTGGAACAGGGGAATGCTCCTTCACTGTTGGTGGGAGTACAAACTTTACAGCCACTTTGGAAATCAGTATGGTGGTTTCTCAAAAAATTGGGAGTCTATCTACCTCAAGACTCAATGATATCATTCTTGGGCATATACCCAAGGAATGCTCAATCATACCACAAAAACATTTACTCAACTATGTTCATAACAGCATTGTTCACAATAGCCAGAACCTGGAAACAAGCTAGATGCCCCTCAATTGGAGAATGGATAAAGAAAATGTGGTACATATACACAATGGAGTATTACTCAGCTGTAAAAAAAAATGACATCATGAAATTTGCAGGCAAATGGATAGAACTAGAGAATATCTTTCTGAGTGAGGTAACCCAGACTCAGAAAGACAAACATGGTATGTACTCACTCATAAGTGGATATCAGATATAAAGCAAAGGAAAATCAGAATATAACCCATCGCCCCAAAGATAGGAAACAAGGATAACCCTAAGAGGGAAGTACAGATCACCTTGGGAAGGGGAAACAGAGGAGATTCTAATGAGTAAATTGAGGATGTGGGGGCAATAGAGGGTATTGGATAGGGGATGAGAACATGAGGGAATGGGATGGTCAAGCTGGAGGAGGGATGGAGTTGAAGATCAATGAAATAGATATCTTGATAGAGGGAGACATTAGAGGGTAAGGGAGAAACGTGGTGCTAGGGAAATTCCCAGGAATCCACAAGGAGGACCCCAGATTAGACTACTAGCAACAGTGGAGAGGGTGCCTGAATTGGCCTACCCTGGTAATTAGATTAGTGAGTACCCTAACTGTCATTATAGAGCCTTCATCCAGCAATGATGGAAGCAGATGCAGAGATCAACAACCAAGCACCAGGCTGAGCTCAGGGAGTCCAGTCGAAGAGAGGGAAGAGGGATTATATGAGCAAGGGGCATCAAAATCATGATGGGAAAATCTACAGAGACAACTGAACCAAGCTCAAAGGAACTCATGAACTTCAGACTGACAGCTGTGGAACCTGCATGGGACCAGACTAGACCCTCTGCATACAGGAGACAGTTGTGTAGCTGGGTCTGTTTGAGGGGCCCCTGGTTTTGTGATCAGGATCTATCCTTGGTGCATAAGACAGCTTTTTGGATCCCATTACCTATGGTGGGACACCTTGCTCATCCCTCATAAAGGGGGGAGGGACTTGGTCTTGCCTCAACTGAATGTACCAGGCTTAGCTATCCCCCCAAGGGAGAACTTACCCTGTTGGAGGAGGGGATGAGGGATGGAAGGGGGGACCTGGGGGGGGAGTGGGAGGAGGGATGAAAGGGGGATCTGTGGTTGATACGTAAAATGAATAAAAATAAAAATAAAAATAAAGCTTCTGAAGTCAGCAACATGTCAGGAGAGTCACTGCATGGAACCCTAAAAAGGCTAGTAATGTGAGAAATCCATGGGAGTCTGCTTATGGAGTATTAGGGAATTTATTAGGATATAAATTGAGGAAATACACTCAGGAATACAGAACTGAGTAGACAGCTGAAGTTGTCCTCTGTTCTGACTGGGAGTGAAACCACCTGGCAGTTCAATCATACCAGGAAGGGAGAAGGAACCTTCTGACCCCTCTCTCTTTCCTTTTAAGAGGTCATGTACAAGGGCAAAAAGCACCCCCTCCTTAGGGCCCATAAAGCCCAAAGTCATGGGCAGAGCAAATACAGGCCATTGTGTGACGCTCTCCAGGTCAAGCCTAGATGATATTGGAGATGCGAGAGCTGTGGGGTAGCTGCCAAGGGGAGCTGCAGAAATGGGACTAGCCCAAGAAGAGAGAAATGCAAAACTAGAAGGGCAGAGCCACCTAATCCTGTGACATCAGATATAGAGTTACAGTATTTGCCCTGCTGGATTTTGGTCTTGCTTTGCTTCATTATTTTCTTGTTTTTTAATGGTGTTGGGTATTCTGTGCCATTGCATGTTGAAGGTATGCAATTTGCTTTCGATTTTACAGTGGATTAAAATGAAGAGATAGCCTTGAGTCTCAGAAGAGACTTTGGACTTTTAAACATTCCCGAGGCCAAGAGACTATGAGGACATTAGAAAATGGACTAAATGCATTTTGCATTAATGATATAGCCACAGGCCTATGGAGGTCGGGGAGTGGAATGTGGTGGTTTGGATAAGAATGACTCCCATGGGCTCATGTATTTAATGTTTGATTCCTAGTTAGTGGAAGGTATTTTGGAAGGGTTAGGAGACATGGCTTTATTAGAAGAGTTGTATTTTAGGGGTAGGTTTTAAGGTTTTAAAAGCCCATGTCATTTCCAGTTAGCACTCTCTTGTCTGTGTGTCTGTCTGTCTCTGTCTTTTTCTCCTTATCTCTTGCTATACACCTTGGGTTTGTGGATCAGATGTAAGATCTCATCTACTGCCCCAGTGCCATGTCTGCTTTCCTGCCTGCTCTGCTGCTCTGTTCTCTGATGTGATAGTCATGGATTCTAACTCTCTGAGACGTTGGGTCCCATGTAAAACTACTATTATTTAAGTTGCTTTGGTCATGATATTTTGTCATGGTGGTTAACAAGTAAATAAGACACAAGTAGGATTTGGGTGGGATTTTCAACAGTTACATTTGAACTAGAAAAATCCTGGAAGGGGTTGAAGGGATGATACAAAGTGGAGGTGGTGAGAGAAACAGGAAGTATACCTGGAGAACCATGCAGAAAACACACACTTAAAGATTCTGTGGGGGAAACTCCTGGACAATGTAGCACCAGCCTTAGATAAAACACTGGATGGCCTATGTGGCTAACTATGGGTGGTGTGATGATAAGGGCTTTTGGAGTGGCCTATTTTGAGAAATTCATGCTGTCATTTAGGGATGTCTTCCTAGAGACAAAAAGAGGCCCTGCCCATTCAGCGTTGTGTTCTACTTATCACCCTTTGTCTGAAGACTGGGACATTGGTCAAGGGAATAGAAGTAGATAGGTCTTATGGATAAAGGCACAGAAGCTCTTGGAATTTAGTTTCAGTAATTTCAAGGGGTAGAATTAGAGGATTCTATTAGGTTGAACCAAATAGTGTTCATATCAAAAAAGATCATATCCGACCCTTTTCCTTCTGACATTCTTTATGCAAAATTCAAGTATACAAGATTAAAAGAATTATTTTGAGAACAGCACACACTTGATCTTAAAGCTACTAAAAAGAACATAATTTGTTTCACCTAGTGTTCTTTGATCCGATAAGCCTAGGCTGAGGGCTGCTATTATTTCTTTCTGGGAACTTTGAATACTGCAAACTCAAGTGTTACAATCATTGCTTATGCATATGGCAAGCTATGGATAGTGCATGGCATGCTTGTGTGGGAAATTCTAAAACAGAATGTGCAAGAGCTATCCAAACACATTTTATCTACTGTCACTATGAACCCAATAGTGAAATTGCTTCCTAAACAACAAAACACCATACATCAAAGCATATGATTGTTTTGAGATAAATATATGTTCTTTTATTCAGAAGTTCTGATGCTTTTATGAAAAAAGCCTCGAGGAGATCATTACTATGGACTTTTCTTCACATTTGCATAGATCACATTTTCTCATTATTTTCACTTGTGAAGATGGGATTGCTTGAGGAAGCAGTATAAAGACTGACAATGAAATGGTAACTGATTTGAATGTGCAATAATCTTTTCTGATTTTCCCATGGTGATAGTTATGATTCAGGTTAGAGATTTTTGGCCCACAAAAGAAGGCTTGTTTATCTCCCTCCTCTGTCAGTCTTCCACATTACTCAGTATTCTTCAAATAAATTGAATCTCTTTTATTCCTGTTTAAAGATAGCTTCTAGAAAACTATAATAATAATTAAATCACAACAGGCATCTTGAGTATAAAAGAAAAATAAAAAGAAACAGTAGTGCAGCTCTGGGCTGTGCTGTTTTTTTCAGTGGACTTGGGCATAACATAGATAAGTCACTCCTTTTTCCCTGAAATATTAGTAAGTGATTTAAAATAATTCTGCAACATTTATGGGAAACTGCTGGCATTTTCAGCTTATGTAATTTCTTTTTAAATGTGCATGGAATATAACGCCTTTGTTCCTCAGGCTGCAAGCATCCAACCAAAACTAATAACTGTAAGCTACTCAGTGCCACACCCGACAGGTTGTGATTTGCTGCATAAATTAGTGTTTGATTAAAGTTACTGCAATGAGAAAATATGTATGTGTAGATACACACACACACACACACACACACACACACACACACACACAATGGAAGGTATGAAAAGAATTTCATAGAAAATCATATGTGCAAACATATACATATATATGTATTTCCATGCAGATAAAACTGTTCCATGTAAAACTAAAAGTGGCTTGTAAAATTATTTTATATTTTTTGCCTTATCCCCAAATGCAGCAAGAGACTTTATAGAATTCAAAAGAACTTTTTTTGGACTCTTACAAGAGAGTCTGAAAGGAGCTGTGAGGGCTGTTAATCTGAACTTTGAGCGTGCAGCTGTGCTCTGTACTAACCTTCTCTATCATTTTTCTTATCAGACTTGTATTATTGCAGAACACAGGATAGATTTTTAAAATCTTTCTTTTGTTCTATGAACCATGCAGGTAGCTGACTCTTGATCTCAAAATATGTGTCATTTTCTGTGATGAGTAAGTACTGAGTTTTTTCCTAAGATATAATTGGAGATTTAGCACCATCTTGAACAAAAGACTTTCTCAATATAGCTGTTACTCTTATCTTCTATGGAGAGAGAGGTTAAAACAAGAGGTAAGTAACAGTTTTGCCTCTATTGAATTTTGTTTTTGATTGGTGCTGTAAGGTTCAAAATTTTGTCTTAGTTCTTCATAGTATTGTGACTATGTGTATTTCAGCACCCCTGACTTATTCTTTACTTCAAGAAGAACCTGATGACGTAGATTATGTGAATCATGTCTTCCATGGGCTTCCTAGTAAGACATTTGCTAACCAGATGAGGACAAGTTTTTCCCTTTTTAGTTATTAGGTCATTTTAAATTGATGCCCACAAAGAACTCAGATAGTTTACTTTTGGTTCACATTCCCTGAAAAGCACAAGAGCAGGTAGATATAATTAAGGGACATCATGGTTATTGTACGGACATTTGTTCAGTCTGGAAATGTTTTGAAAGTCTTAAAGGATGTATTCACTTGTCTTCAACAGAGATAGGTGGCTGAGTTGTTCCTTTTTGAATGGTATTACAGACCTCCTAGTAGGTCAACCATTTTTCAATAAGATTATGAAAATTCATTTGTTAGGAGCCAACTTCCGAGAACTCATAAAATTATTTACCTTTCACTCTGTTTTCTAGTTTCTGAGTGAGATGATTTAAGAGCACCCACCAGAGAATAAAATTATCTATTCTTGTATATGAAATTCAAAGGTTGAAAAATTTCTTTGGGTAATTTTGAAATTATAATATAATTACAACATTTCCCTCTTTTCATTCTTCCCTCCAAACCTTCCCACATACCCTTCCTTGCTCTACTTCACAACCATGATCTCTTTTTTTTTTTCATTAATTTTGTTGCAGGCATATATGTATGTACATATATACTCCTAAATATAACCTGCTTAGTCTATATAATGTTACTTGCATGTATGTTTACAGGGCTGATCATTTGGTATTAGATAACTAGTTGTCTGTAGTTATTTATGTAGTGTTAAGACCCAACATGCTGTAATTTTTCTAGGGATATTCTAAGTTCCCCTTGTGGGAATTTATAGTTTTTTTTCAGCAATTACATTAAGTGTCTGTATGTGAAACTCTTGAGTATTGAGTATTTCTTCTTTAAAAGGGATATATTTAGAGAAGTTGGTGGCTCTGTGCATTTCTAGGCACCACTTTTACCAGTCTATGTTTTCTTTATTCCTAGTTTTTAATTATTTTTATTCCTTGTGTCCATGTGCTTAGCCTGTCATTTTTTTCTCTCTTCTATGACCTGAGGTACTAGCTTGTGTAGATGCTGAAGAGTCTAACATGTTGTTTCTAATGAGTGGTTTTTACTGTTGATATACTTCACTTAGAAATTAAAAGAAAAGAGCATTTCCAATGAATAGAAAAAAAGCCATCAATCGTTCTGGTCAATTTTGGAACATTCCACATTAAGTAGTGTATATGTATGAATATCATAGAACACCTGTTGTTTTATTTAAAATCTCTAATGCTCTGAAGGGACACCATGACCACAGCAACTCTTATAAAGGAAAAATTTAATTGAGACTGGCTTATAGTTTCACAGGTTTAGTCCATTATCATCACGGCAAGACATGGCAGCATGCAGGCAATCATGGTGCTGGAGAAGGAGCTGAGAATCCTACATCTTGATCTACAGGCAACAGGAAGTTAACTGTGTCACAGGGCATAGCCTAAGGATAGGAGACCTCAAAGTCCACCCCCATAGTGACATATTTCCTCCAACAAGACCACACATACTCCAACAGGACCACACCTCCTAATAGTGCCACTACCTATGAGCTTATGGGGACCAGTTACATTCAAGCCACCACACTTGTGCTATATCTTTTGGGGTGGTTCCTCTAATAATTCTCATAATTTTCCAATTTTGTTGGGAGATTCAGGCCTTTCCTGAGATTACACAATGAGTCAGTAGCAGAAAAAGAATATATCCCTAAGTTTTCTGCCAGTCCACAATTATGAAATTTGTAAGTTCCCTTATACTGAGAGTTGATAATCTAGAAGGTTCTCATGTCTGGTACTCAGATTCTTATCAATGGTCATATAATGATGTGCTAAGTTTGATAGGTTAAGTCTCAAGCCTGTTTCTGAGTCTGCTAACTGGAAATAAATACAATATTCTTCTGTGCATTACAAAACAAGACATTTTATGCATCATTCTTACCATCTGTCTATATTGGTTCTATCCACTTGGATAAGCATGAAAAGACTAATCAAATGAGTGCATTACAGTATCAGTTCTTTAGGTACATTGCATTAATTCCTTTGACTAACTCTGAAATTAGTAGTCAAACAAACCAGGAAGACATCTCAAATCAAGAGATGAACAAGGGAATCCGTGTTTGATATGTAGAATTAAATTATATTGTAAAATTAAATTAAATTAAATTAAAAAAAGAAAAAAAGAGATATTTTCTCCAATAGAGAATTAAATAATAAACTATTAGACATAATTATCAATTTACCGGTCATATTATATATTACTGCTGTCTAATGATTTATTATATTCTTATTAACAATACATCACAATTTTAGATTTTTTTTCTGGGTTGAAGTCAAGGTGTAGATTTGGGATGCAATTTTATCTGAGACTTGGGGTCTCTCTTCCACTAACTCAAGTTGTTGGCAGAATTCAGTTAATGAGGTGATATGAGTGAGGCCTTGACTTCTATAGCTGTCTTTCTCCAGGTATAGTTCACAACATACTGTGCTTCTCCTGTGGTGTTCTTTACTTCAGATCTCTGTGACTTCTGCCTATACTATCTGGATCTCATTCTTTAAAATTTGTTCTCTCTCTCTCTCTCTCTCTCTCTCTCTCTCTGTGTGTGTGTGTGTGTGTGTGTGTGTGTGTGTGTGTGTGTGTGTGTGCATGCATGTGTGTATTGAGGTCAAGGACCAATGTTAGTATCTTCCTCTATTGATTCCCTCTTTACCTTTTGAGATATGGTCTCTCATTGAAGGTCATGGATTGTCTAGATTAGATGGCTAGCAAGCTCTCAGGATCTTCTTGTTTTTGTCTCCCATTTCTGGGACTACAGGTGCACACCACCACACTTAACTTTTCACACGGGCAATAGGGTCCTAAACTCAGGTCCTCCTGCTTGCACAGCAAGCACTTTACCCATGGGACTGTCTTTCTGCTCTGTTTCTTCATGAAGGACTTGCCTGGTTAGGTCATGTCCACTTTGGACAGTCTCTTTTTTAGTTGACTTTATTATTTAGAGACTTTGATTATACTTGGAAAATTCTTTCACATGTGCCATATAACATAATCTAGTTATAGATTCTGCCTATATACCAAGGGGAGAGGTGATACTCACCTTGTCTATAAAGGGGTGGGTGGGACTAGAGGTCATTAGAAAGTTCTTTCTTCCACAATGGGAACATGAAAAAAAACATGTACATTTAAAATGGCAATAATAAATATAGTATCCACAAGAAAATGCTTTCTTGGCCTAATTTGGATTTCTTTTCTCTTTGAATATGCTTTTAAATAATTTCATATATGTCTACAACAGTTTTTGGTCATATCCATGCCTCAGTTCCTCCCTCTAGTTCCTCTACCCTCAAACATATCTCATAAACAAATTTCTAAATGGTCTTATTAAATAAATAACACAGAGCCAAATATAGGGATGAAAGCCTTAGAGATCAGGGAAATAGGAAAAGCCACCAGCCAACCTTACCTCACCAACTCTGCAGCTTCCAAATGTGAGCTACTTCCTGTCTTACCCACACCTTTATATGCCTTGCTCTTCTGCCCTCTATTGGCTCTTAGCCCAGCTATCTCACTTCCTTGTCACTGTCTGTCTGTACAGACCTCCAGGTCTCTATGGTTGGTACTGGGTTTAAAAGCTTGTGTCACCATGTTTGGCTCTGTTCCCTAGTGTGACCTTAAACACACAGAGATCCTGCCTGCTAAGTGATCAGATTAAGGTTGTGTACTGCCTGACTTTGTTCATGTAAAATGGCTGGCCTTTCCCTCCTAATCTCCAGGCAAGCTTTATTTATCAAAGCACAAATAAAATATCACCACATTTTTTTGAGTCTACTCAGAAAAGAAAGAAGAGAGAATATGGACATGATAAGATAAAAAGGTCGATTCTTGAATCTACTTTTAAAAAGGAGCTGCCCGTTTTAAATAGGATAAGTAACGGTTATATATATATATATCTCGTGTAATAAAGACACAGTCCTAATTTGGAAATGGTCAAAATTCAAAACAAGCCTCATCCCTGTTTGAGAAGCTATTGTCAGTTCATGGCTGCTGGGAGAAGGAGAGTACAAATTCTTCAGTGATGTGGCCCCTGATAGGCTCTAAGGACGGCCTACTTCCAGGATCAAGAGCAGCACTAGTTGAACTCAATGGGTTAAAATAAAAGAGTCATGAAGTTACAAGGGAGGCATGATGCAGAAATTCTGGGAGTAATTGGAAGACAATAGGGGGTAGATATGATCAAAATATACTGGATACAAATATGGAATTCTCAATAAAAATAAATAAAAACAAAGCAAGCTCTATAACCAAGCTGAGTGGGAGCTGGATTTCTGTATTACACTAACTTGTCCATGCTAACCCTTGTTTTTGGGTAATATCTATGTTTTCAACTCTACTTAAAATATAGAAGAATTTATTCTTGTTGTTCAAAGATTACCTCAAGATAACTCCTAAATTATGTTAGCAATGCAGTAATCTGATATAGAAAGATAGGGTAAAGAACACACATCGAAAATATATTTTCATCCTTCTATCCATATCCCAGACATGTGTTAGTGACTTTGTGAGAACTAATACTGGTTTACATTAGTATCTATATATGATGGTGCATTTTCCTTTAAAAGTAGAAAGGATTCTTGTTCAAATATTTTGTTCCCTCTTGTCAAGTCATTGATAATTCTGTGCTATACAATTGATGTATGGTTTTCTTTGTGAGTGGAACTGAAAATGAGCCCCTGTTTAAGCAATTTGCTACTAGAATTTGGTATCTAGGCTATTAACTGACAGTTTTCATTTTCAATAATTTGTTTATTAACAAATGCCAACCTCAAATCTACACTTTCAAAATCAAAGAGTATTTGCCTATTATGAATACTTAATGAAAACATGAAAATATATAAAAAATAAATACCCATGAGACTTAAATTCATTTCTACATGATCTGTATAAAACTTGGAGTCTGTATTTCTGATAAACCTTGTTTAAGAATAACTGTGTGTCAGCCCAGCATCTAAAAGCTTTGTTGAGGCACATGTCTTACGGAATGGAAATAGGTCATCCCATGATGGGGATGAGGCTGTGTAGGGTCAGTTTAAGAAAGAAAGCAGAGTCAGCATTTCTTCTCTTCATTTAGCCGACATCATGTGGATTTGGCTGTGCCAGCCAGGGGGTGAGCAGATGCCTCAGCATCTCTCTCTCTCCGAACACTCTGATCATATTAGTGCATCATCTGTCTATCACTCATTGTCTCCCAGCATGGCTTTCTACCTGATTCATCAGCAAAACTTCAGCAAGATGCTAGCAATATTGCTTCTTTTCTAACAAACAGTGAGCTTATTATGTTTGGGGAAAGGATCCAACACCTCATCACAACTGAACATGAAGATCATCCATATTCAATTTATGTAGTCTAATATTTAATATTTTTGTAAACAAAGAAAAAACAAAACAAAACACATGTACCCACAAAACAAAACAGGAGTCTTTAATGAGGGGTCAAGGAAAACCAGGGTTACTCTGAGATCATTATTAGTAATAGCTTTTCTTTTCAGGATCATTTCTTTCTCATCTACAGTATCTATCTTTTAGCTTTCTTTTTAATACACTTACATTCTGTGGCTCTTGAAGGAGATGCTGATCACCTCCTTGTAAAGAAAAAGTTTCAAAGTTCGGTTATTTAAAATGCTTATTTCTATTTTTAGTCTCTATGATACTTTCAACATACTTAGAATATCACATATTTAATGATATTTCTCATAAAATTTTAGTTAAATTTCAATTTATTGCTGTTATCATTCCTTTTTCTATAGTTAGATCTTCCCAAATCTGGAGATCAGGTTTTAATATACTCGGCTTCATAAAATGGAAATTACTTGTATTTTACTATAAGATATAGAGTAGGATACTGCCAAATAGCTTCCAAAATGTTAATAACTTAGATGCTTGCTGACAGCAAATGAAAGTATCTGCTCTATGTCTTACTTATGTTTTACATCCTTGTCATTTTCCTAAACAACAAACAAACCATTGTTTGAAAAGTTTAAAACTTGAGATGTAACACAGCATATTCTCACAATGATGAGGTACAACTAAAGCACAGAAGGGTGTTGGACCTACCAAGAGATGAGCTTACATTAGGGAAGGAAAGTGATCTTACCCTGAGAGAATTAGAAAACCACTTGAAGTGTCTTGCAGAATGGAGTCATGTATTTGGATGTCTGTCTAAGCATTATTTTGGAATTGTGGCACTGGATACTGACATACTGGAAACAAAGAGCTGTTGGGAAATTACCTGTATTCCGGATGAGCGATAATGAGGACTTGAACTACAGCAGGATTCTAGGATAAATGAAAAGGCATAAGTTTTATGGGACTAACATAGAGTACACTTAGCATCTTTGGGTGTCTGTTTATGGTTTTGTCTAGTGTCTGAGAAGACGGTGAATTTGTAAACCTAGAGGAAATGCAGGAGAAGATCAAGACGGGGTGGGGGGAAGGAAATAAGCTCAGTATCTGACAAGTATAGTTTGAGTGAGCTTCTGAAGTCAAGAAGGCATTGGGGTTTGGAACTCAGCAGAAAATTTGCCTGCTAGGCTTAGGGCATTTGCACATCTGGACAGTAGTAAATGTTCTTAGGTCAATGGGACACAATATTTACTGAGGAGCAAATAAGACTGAGATTGATCCCTGAAGAACATATATTTGAGGAGCAGGTAGAGAAAGAGAGAAAAAAAAATCAACGGTTAGACTAAATGCTTAGAAATTTGCTTACTTAAACTATGTCAATAGAAATTTTATTTAAAAATTGTTATTGCAAATTGCTGAGAGCAATAGACCAGTAGTGAAAAACCATAGAATCTAAAATGCTTGCTTTGAAGGGGATATTGCTCAAATCTGCAATGTCCATGAAAAAAAATACAATTGGTGCTAACTCTTGGTTGAGTGGCCTTCCACTGGAACAATGTTTACTTACCAAGGCCCACACCCATGAAGAAAACTGATTCTTACTCTCCCTACAGCCGTCAATGTAAATAGCTTTACAGACAGGGATGGAACTTCAAGTCCCACTCTCTTCTCTATGCTGGAATTGTGTCTGGCTTGAGCTTAAACAGACCTTATACATACTGTCTCAACTTCTGTGAATTCATATGTACAACTGCCCTACTGTGTCTGGAGGACAGTTTCTTCATCCTAATACATTGCCTCTCACTATTATCCTCTACCCTCTTATTCTTCCCCAATGATCCATAAGCCTTGGGAGGAGGGGGTATGATACAGATGTCCCTTAAAGAATTGAGAATTTCTCCAGTCTTTTATTCTGTCCATGTTCAACAGTTGTGAGTCTCTATGATAATCACCATCTATTGTAAAAAGAAGTTTCTCTGATGAAGGTTGACAGATGCACTAATATATGGGTATGTCAATAAGTCATTTAATATTCTGTCCATTTAACAGAATAGTAGTGGTTTATGACCTGTCTGGCCACTGATTTTAGCCCTGATAGTGGTCCAGGTATGGGCTTGATCTTGTGGAGTAGACCTTAAATATAATCAGAAAGTTGTTATTGAGTTCCATGACATTCATGTGACTTGTGGTGGTTTGAATAAACTCATAGGCTCACATATATTTCAATGCTTGGTCATCAGGGAGTGGCACTAAGGAATAGGAGGCATGGCCTTGTTGGAGTAGGTGTGGTCTTTTTGGAGGAAGTGTGTCACTGGGGGGGTGGGCTTTGAGGTTTCAAGAGCCCAAACCAGGCCCAGTTGCTTGTTCTTCCTGTTAGCTGCAGATCTGGATGTAGAACTTTCAGTGACTTCTCCAGCTCCATGTCTGCCTGCATGCTGCTATGTTCCCAGCCATGATAACAATGGACTAAATCTCCAAAACCGTAAGCAAGCTCCAATTAAATGCTTTCCTTTATAAGAGTTGCTGTGGTCATGGTCTCTTCACAGCAATAGAACACTGACTAAGGTACCATAATTACACTATTAGGCATGTCTCACCAGGCCACCAATTACTATAGCTTATAGGATTCACAGCTGGATAAGACTGATGATCATTTTTCTTCTCCACTGGTGTGGATAGCACTTTCTAGCACTGTGAAAGCTGGCTAGTAGGGATCAAGCTTTTGCCTCAGTACCAGCTTGATTTCTCCACATTTTATGACTCAAGTATGTAGTATCTTCAGCAATAAGGTCTTACCATAGAGTTCAGGGGTTATGGGAGGTTGTATGACACTTTTTCTGGGGAGATGTGAACAGATGTCAATTCATCTCAGATAGGCCAAATTACAGATTCCATCAAAGTGAAACTTGGTGAACCAAAGAGTTTTATTGATGTTACTTATAGGAATATGGGTAAGGATTTAGTTATAGGACAAAAATAAATCAAAGGCAGCTGCATCACCAAACCTACCTAAGCATGGGCAACAGCTCACAGAAGCTGGAAACCTGGAGTTTACTGTACCACCCACAGGCAACTCAGTAGGTTAGAGGGTGTCCTTCCCAAGAAACCTGTCTCTACTTCCAGGCAGCTCAGCTTGTCTGAGAATGCCTCACAGCAATTATTACTGCTTATACATGTGTGCGGAAAGAAGGACCTTGTGAATCTGGTCAGTTTCAGGGATTTCTTGAAGCTGTTTTGAACTGTTTGCTTCCTAGGCTTAAGGAGTATCCCTGAAGGATGGACTGTTTAACCTTCCCTTAGAACATCCTGTTTTTTGTTTTGTTTTGTTTTTTATCTCCCTTTTAACATTCTGTGTCTCAATAAGCTTCCTTCCAAGAAGGATAGTTTTATCTAGGAGGAAATCCTACACAGTAGGATGGTAACTAAGAGAAATGGAAATAGCCTGTAATATTTGGAGGCATCTATGGGACTTCACTGACCAACAGCTCAAAAAAAGAGGTAGCCCATTTTGGAACCAGGATTGTCATTTATTAACCTGTGGGAGCTGGTAGGAACATTGTCATCCCTTTATAAAGTAACTTCATTTAAATTATTTTATATGTATATGTATATATTTTCAGAAGCTTCTACAGTAGTTGGTTTACATATTATTTTGTTAAAAGGTCTTTATCAAGAAGGTTGTACTTTTGTATTTAGGAACGTGTGTGTGTGTGTGTGTGTGTGTGTGTGTGTGTGTGTGTGTGTGTAATATAAATCCAAGGCTGACCATTTATTATTGTACAACCCATTGGTGTGTCCTGCAGTGGGGAAAACTATATCACTATAACTCCTACTCTTACCATTCCTGATTCTTGTGTATGGTTGAGAACCCCTGGGATTTCACCCGCCCCTGCACCACATAAGCATATCTATTGATGTCGCTCTTGCTCAGCTCAGTCTTGATGATGAGGATTTGTGATATACCTTCTGTCATTCTTTGGAGATACAATCTCATGGCAAACTCCCTGATGCTCTGGTTTATAATTCTTCCCCCACTTTTGCCTCAGGTGCAGGAGTTGTGTTGTAGATGTATCACTTGGAGTGGGATCCATTACCATGAATTTTGAGATCCACAACGTTCCATTTGTTTGATTGTGGCTTTCTGTAGTAGTCTCTAGTTGTTTAAAAGGGAAGTAGAAAAGTAAAATTACTAATAAAAATTGGTAGTTGGCACTACAGCAAATTATATTTGTGTGTGTGTGTGTGGGGTGTGTGTGTGTGTGGGTGTGTGTGTGTGTGTGTGTGTGTGTGTCCAAATGGCATGGATTCTCTCCAATTCTAGACATTTTTTATTAGCTATTTACTACTAAACTCCTAAATGATTATGATCAAACATAATACACTTGTCACAGCTTGAGTTACAAGTAACAGTTCATGAATAGGTAACTGAGTGATGGAAAAATAAAACAGGTAGGAAGTGTTATTAATCCTTGAGTGTTTGCCCAAGTTAGGGCAGTATCCCTTGCTGTAGGCTCTCTCAGGACCCTGACATAGAGCAATACCAGCATCTATTGGCTGCTGTAGATCATCTATCTCACAGGAATGGTGGGGTAAATAATGAGAAGTATGCATGTAAGTAAGCAAGAACTCTAAGGACAGGACAGAAACAAAGACAAATTTTAAACTATTGACAAGTTAGTCAAGAACAAAGTGTCTCAGGAAAAAAATTGAAGTGTCTGAGTGAAGCCACAGGTTCTCACCGATGATGAAACTGGTTTCTATTTAATGGAAAGGAACACTGAGATAGTTTCTTCTTCATGGTTCCCACAGTGCTGCAGCCAAGGGGCATGCTTGTTTGTTTTTCTGTGTAAGCTTCTCAAGGGCAGAGACTGTGTTTTGTGTCTTTAATGCTCAGCAGATTGATTGGTACTCAATAAATGGTAGAGAAATAAATCCCTGAAAGCACAGAAAGTGAAGTCCATTCTGAAGATATTATACTGCAACTAGGCTTACTATCTTGCTTCCTTTTTCTTTTCTTAGTCAGATATTAATACTTTGGAAATTTGAGTGATAAGTGCACATAGCTCTTCAAATAATTACAGCAAGCAACCCTTCTTTCAAAAATTCTTCATTTCTCATTATAAAACAAATTGAGTATTTGGGCCAGTTATAGCAAAACTATAAATTGAGTAACAATTTGCAGCAATAAGTTTTTGGTTATTACATCAGATTCAGTAACTAATTAGTATAGTGGTAGAATTATTATGCCTACTAGAATTTAATGTGCATTAATGAGAAAAATACCAAGAAGGTCTAATAGAGACCACAGTAATTATTGAGGAAAAATCTATGAGAAAACATCTATTTCTGATTCATCTGTTAAATTATTTTGATTTTCTCAGCCTTTTAGTTATTATATTATGTGAGATTAAAAGTCACAAAACCTCAAATATAATTTTAGACCATGAGTCATTAAACCCTAGGACAATATAGAAATTTAATGCTATTAAATCATAATCTTACCAAGAAATTTGTTGGGTACATCAATTATTTCAAAGAATCTTGAGATATATCGCAAAAGCCTTTGTTATTTATTTATTTGTTTTTGTTGTTTTTAAATGCTATTGTAGTAGATTGGTTTGAAAATTGGACTTATTTTCCCATTCTTCCATGTAGCCACAGCTTTGCAGTTTTATTTTTCCACAAAAGGTTGTTTCTCTACCGCTTGAGTCTGTACTGTTCTTAGAGATACTTTAGTCAGTTTCTGGTGTGGTGTTGCTGTCTCTGAGCCTGGGCCTCAGGAAGACATGTATTTCTGCTTTTACTTTTGGGACTCTGCTTCCACAGATTAACCTACTGGAGTGAGTTAGATTAGTTATCCCAGGTAAGGTTGCCTTAGACCAGGCTGTTCCTACTTGACCTGCCAGCAGACACATGGCCCAGCTTCATGGAGCCCAGCTGAGACAGCAAAACTATTCAGTCAACCAGAGACTAAATGTTTCTTGTATCCTATTAAGCTACTAAGATTTTTGGGTTATCTGTTAAGGAAATGTGACGTTCCCTTTTATTTATATGAAGACATTTCATTCATTTGTTTTTTACTTTTATTAATTCTTTGTGGATTTTACATTATGCATTCTGATCCCACTTATCTCCCTGTCCCTTTGCATCCTCCCTCTTCCCAAACAAAACCAATTTTAAAAGAAAAACAAAAACCAAACAAACCAAAGAAACAAACCAAAAACAAAAACAACAAAAAGAAGAATCTTGTCATGGAAGCTGTAGTGTGGCCTGCTGAGACACACAGTTTACCCTTTAGTCTGTTCATCTTTACTTGCAAGGGTTCATTACTACAAGGCTTGAGGCCTCTGGTTTCTGCTACACCATTGATAATGGGCTCTCACTGGGGGCTCCTATTGGATATCCTGTTGTCCTGTGTCATGGATATCCTGCTATTTTGGTTCTATAGGTTCATCCCCTTCACATGCTCCTCAGTCACAGCCCTGGTCTGGACAATACCATGATGTCAGTTGACAGCCCTGGCCCCCCAAATCAGCTTGGCATTGGAAGCAGCACAGCCCTCAGACACCAACATGGTCACAGACTGTTGGCCAGACCCCAGGCATCTAAGTGGGCATGGGCAGAAACATGAGCCAGACACATCAACACAGACCCCGGCTGGGGCAGGACCACATTCATTCAGTGACTTAAAAACACTTTGTCAGTCAATCAAAACTAGGTGTCTATAAGTTGAGACCATAGGGCCCATTTGTGACTATTAAAAATGTGATTTCTGACCTATGTTCCATTAGTTGAATATTTAGCTTTAATGGCTTTGAAGCCGACTGCAGGGGAGTGGAGGTGTGCATGTCTTTCCCCTCTGTTGGTACCCATAGATTCATTCTGGTACCTTTCCTTCTTATTACATGCCCAGAGGCTACAGGACATTATCTAGGCTCCTGGAAAGCAAGTAAGACATCCCCATTACAGAAGAGCTGTCTACAGGATAGCATCTGGAAAGAACTGTGGCTGTGTTGCACTTAAGGTACTTCCCTTTAGTGCAGAAGAGTACTCTGAGGCATTGATTAGGTCTAAACTTTCAGAGCTTTATCTCCAGCTGTCAGAGCCCACCCTGAAATGAGTCTTCTGATCAATCTCTAAGAATAAACTCTTCATGATTTTTACACATACAAAGTTTCCAGTTTGCTGCAGGATATATTTTACCCTGACTATTAGCAGAGTAAAGAAACAAAAGTGACATTAGCATGTCATTTGGGATACAGTTCAGAGGTTCAGGCAGATTGAATACCCAGTTTATTTAAAATGAATTTAGTGATAACATTTTGCAGTATCTGTCTGCATTTGAGACTCTCTATCCCTCTCACACATGTACACACACACACACACACACACCTCTGGCAATAAGAGAGGGTGTGGAAAGAATGAACACAAAGATGATCTTTAACTTATGATAGGTCACATCCTAATGAATTCACTATGAGATGACTATGTCATCAGTAGCAATACACTTAATACACCTCACCTGCATAACATCATAGCTTAACAACACAGTGCCACTGAGTATTAGTTGCTTACTCTCATGATCACATGGCCAACTAATAACTGAAGCAGCCTAACACTGCCTGGAATTAAGGGAGCAAAAATGCTGCACATTGGCCGGGCGGTGGTGGTGCACGCCTTTAATCCCAGTACTCGGGAGGCAGAGCCAGGCGGATCTCTGTGAGTTCAAGGCCAGCCTGGACTACCAAGTGAGTTCTAGGAAAGGCGCAAAGCTACACAGAGAAACCCTGTCTCGAAAAAAAAAAAAAAAATGCTGCACATTGCTAGTTGGGAAAAAGATCATCATTCAGAAGTACAATTTCTACTGAATTTATAGCTCCTTTGTACCACTGTACATTCAAAAATAAATTGAAGTACTATAAGAATGGCATGTAAATGAAATATCTAAGAATAACTTTTAAAGATTTGAAGTAAAAAAAAGAAGAAACACTGGAAGGAAATTCAATCTTGCAATTACACTATTAGAAATTGCAGAATTAACCAAAGAGCAGGATAGCGGTGGTAGCCCTAACACTCACTGGTTTAAGAAAAAAACAGAGAAGGTTTATTTCTAAGTGCTTCCATTGCTTCCATAACTGCTTATAACTGCAGGGAAAGGATCTTGCTAGCACAGAGTGAAAGAGCCATTTGCATTTGCCAAATACATCTTAAATGATTGACATGGGGACAGTTTATCATAGGATTCATATATTATTTCTCCAAATTATATCATCCCCAATGGTAGAAACATTCTTATTTTTCAGATCACTAGTGAAGGTTTATAATAAATGTTAGCTACAAATACCAGTATTTTGCATATGTTCCTAAAGTTTCATATTTATTCACCTCTTCCATGAAAGTACATTTTCTGAATCTCCTGGCTGGTTGTCCATTTATTCATTCAGTAATCCACTCAAATACTGCTTATTGGGCACTTTAGACATTGCATTGGGCACTGAGAGGCAGTATTAATGAAGGGAGTCATGTTCAATAGAATTTACATTTTAATGGGGGGAATCAAATTTTTTAAAAATCATTAACGTGCAGACATAATTTCAACAATATCAATTATGCACCAGATAAGAATAAGGAGAATAAAGGAATGGGGGTGAATTGGCTTGTCCATAGTGAAATAAGGTCTTTGTGAACAGAAAACACTTTTAAAGGCAAAAATGAATAGGAATAAGTCACCTTGAGGACAGTTTTTACTGATGAAAGAGTAGTTTGGTTTTGACCAGTTCTCCTGCTGAGAACCATTATAGCTGGCATGAGAACAAAAATATTTACTACCGGTGAAGAATCAAGACAGTGAGAATATATAAGGAAACAGCTAAAAATGAGTTCCATATTGACACCAGCTTTTCCCTTGAGGTACCTATTGAGTCAAAAATGGCTCCTGAGAAAACAAGCTAAAAGCTTGTTTAAAGAGTCAGATGCTAACTGAAGGAAAAGGAGAATCCTAATATTTACCTGAAAGTTTAGTTGGGTGCCCAGAGCAGGAATCTCTAAGACTGACAATATACTAGTAAAAACTAAAAACAAAACAAAACAAAACAAAAGAACCCTCCAGATGATGGATGCTCAGTCGAGTTTGTTCAGTGACTGAATAAATTATAGTTATCTTTCTCCAGCCTAGTTCCTTGCCAAAAGCAGTTGTAAATCCTCTCTGGTGAGAAGAACGCAACTGAGAGCTGTGTAAGTATTTGGCACTAGCCTAAAATATCTACATGTGTATAAAGATAATTGAATAATGGCCAATAAAACAAAACTCCCTGGAAAGCAGAACATCTTTCACTGAAGAATCAAATTTATAAAATTATCAAAATTGGAAAGTAAAATAAACGATTAATGTATCATATGACTTAGCATAAAAATAAGGATGTTGGTAGAGAAGAAGTTTTAAAAAGATGATAAGTATTGTATGATACTAAAAATAACTGAAATCAAAAACTGATTGAAGTTTATTAGCAGATTTATTACAGCTGGAAAGAGAATTGGTAAATTGGAAGGTAGGTCAGGAGACAATATTCAGACTGAAGCACAGGGAAATTGTGGAACAGAAAATGGGGAAGGACATACTGTAAGGGTTTAGCAATCAGAGGGTCAATGAATGCATCAAAAATCACACCATACAACGGACCTCATGCAAGAGATTTATGCGGGGTGGGGGGGTGGGGGACAGGGTGGGGGGACAGGACTTGAAATGCTGCCTCTGAGCAGAAATAAGAGAGGGAGAGAGGGGGAGCATGAAAGCATGGGCTTTATGGGGGGAGTATGGGAAAAATACGTGACAGTGGTGACATGGAAATGCATGTTTGGTCTTTAATAAGTTAGGTGGGGGATGGGGAAGCACCTGCTTCTGGAATGTGGGCGGTTCTAACATTCCTCCCCTTTATTTATTATAAAAGGTAAGAAAATAGGAAGAGTTGACTGGTGAGGTAGGAGTGAGGGTGCTCTCTATGCTCTTTAGGCTGCTTCCTGTTGTCTGGGGGCTTCAACATCTTTGGGGAGCTAAGAAAGCTGGAATGCTGGCCAAAGCTGGGAAGAGCAGGCTGTTTTACTTGCTGTCCAGACTTTGCAAGACCTTCTGGGGCTAAGGAAGTGCATACTGCATTGGAGCGGTTTGCAGACTTTAGTTGATTGGAAATCTGCTGGAATATGGGACAAAAATTAATGTTAAGATATTTAGGGGAAATTTTTTTTAATTGTATATCTGAGATTGTTAGACCCTTGGTCTTGGTAGTTGTAGTCCCAAGACCAGGAATGGGGGGGGATCCTACCCTCAGGAATAAGCAGAATAGGCAAGTGGTATAACAGGCTGTTGATTGACAGTACCTATCTAGAGTCCATTTGACCTCTGAGAGGTGGTGGATTTAAGTTAATTCCCTGAAGCTTACAAGAATTTTTTTTTAAGTTTACAAAAAGAGATAAGTTTTTGATACGTTAGGATTACTACTGTTGTGATCTGTACTAAAATCCTCATTGTAGAAAGAGAAGTAACTTAATGCCTTTGAGTCATAGCAGAAGCTTAGGGACCCAAAATAATTTTGGATTAAAACCATTAACCCTCTTTCCTATATAATAGGAATAGTGCAAGAAAAAGAAACCCAGCTCAAAGGCCTAGAAAGTATTCTCAGCAAAATCATAGAAGAAAATTTTCCTAACCTATAAAAGGAGAAGCATATAAAGGTACAAGAATGATACAGAACACCCAACAGATTGGATAAGAAAAGAAAGTCTCCTCGGCATATAATAATCAAACATTAGACATACAGAAGAAAAAAGGCTATTAAAAGGTGCAAGGAAAAAAAGACCAAGTAACAAAAAAATGCAGACCTATCAGAATTCTCAGTGGAGACTCTAAAAACCAGAAGGGCTTGGGCAGATGTGCTGCAGACTCTGAAAGACCACAGACGCAAGCCCAGATCACTACACCCAGTAAAATGTTCAATCACTGTAAATGGAGAAAATATGATTTTCCATGATAAAGTCAAATTTAAACAATATTTAATTCACAAATCCAGGAATACAAAAGGTACTAGAAGGAAAACTCCAACCCAAAGAGGTTAACTACACTCATAAATGTGGTGATATATTGTGTACCCTAATAAAATTTGCCTGAAGGTCAGAGGACAGAACAAGCCACTAGACTAAACATAGGAGCCAGTTGGTGGTGGCACACGCCTTTAATCCTAGCACTTAGGAGGCAAAGATCTGTCTGGATCTCTGTGAGTTCAAACCCACCCTGGATTACATGAGATTGATTCAGTCTAGGAGAGAAAGAGAGCCAGGCAGTGGTTCCACATAGCTTTAATCCCAGTACTTGGGAATCACACACCTTTAATCCAAGTACTTGGGAATCAAATGTCTTTAATCCCAGCACTAGGAAGGAGGTAATATGGCTGGGCAGAGAAAGGTACATAAGGCATGAAGAGACAGGAACTAAGTGCTTTTGGTCTGGACCCCTTTCAGCTGAGGACTCAGAGACATTCAGTGAGAGAATTTGTGGAATTGGTGAGGTGAGTCATGGCAGTGACTTGTTCCTTTGTCTCTCTGATCTTTCAGCATTTATCTCAATATCAGGCTCTGGATTTTTATAAAAGACCAATTTTAGAACTCGAGCAACACATAAAAACACAGGAAATAAAATAATCTCATACCAGCAAAACCAAAAGAAGGGAAACACACACACACACACACACACACACACACACACACACACACACACACGGCACCACCATCAATAGCAACAAAAACAAAACAAAACAAAAAAACAACAGGAATTAGCAATTATTGGTCATTGATAGCTCTCATTATCAATAGACTCAAATCTCTAATAGAAAGACACATACTAATAGAATGGATAAGAAAACAGAATCCGCCAGGCGGTGGTGGCGCACGCCTTTAATCCCAGTACTCGGGAGGCAGAGCCAGGCGGATCTCTGTGAGTTCGAGGCCAGCCTGGGCTACCAAGTGAGTTCCAGGAAAGGCACAAAGCTACACAGAGAAACCCTGTCTCGAAAAACCAAAAAAAAAAAAAAAAAAAAAAAAAAAAAAAAAAAAAAAAAGAAAAGAAAAAGAAAACAGAATCCATCCTTCTGCTTCATACAAAAAACACATCTCAACATCAAAGGTGGCCATTAGCTCAGAGTAAAGGGTTGGAAAAAGATCTTCCAAGCAAATGGACCTAAGAAACAAGCTGGTGTAGCCATTCTGATATCTAACAAAATAGACTTCAAACCAAAATTAAACAAAAGACACGGGGAAGGACACTTCATCAAAGGAAAGATCAGCCAAGATGATCTTTCAATTCTTAATATCCGTGTCCCAAACAAAAGACCACTAACATTTGTAAAAGAAACACTACTATAGCTTAAATCACATATTGACCCTCACACACACATAGTGGGAGACTTTAATACCCCACACTCACAATGGACAGGTCATCCAGACAAAAACTAAACACAGATATGCCAGAGCTAACTGATGTTATAAACCAAGTGAACCTAAAAGACATTTATAAAAAGATATTTATAGAACATTCTACCCAAACACAAAAGAATATACCTTCTTCTCAGTACCTCACAGAACTTCCTCCAAAACTGATCATATAAGACACAAAGCAGTTCTCAATAGATACAAGAAAATTGAAATAACCCCTACATACTATCAGACCACCATGGATTAAGGCCAGATATCAACAACAACAGAAAACTTACAAACCCACCCCTCTCTACTTAAGGAAAAATGGGTCAAGACAGAAATAAATAAAGAAATTAAAGACTTCCTGGAATTCAATGAAAATGAATACACAGCACACCCCAAATTACAGGACACAGTGAAGGTGGTTCCAAGAGGCTATTTCATAGCACTAAGTGCCTACATGAGACAAATAAACAAAACAACAACAAGAACAACAACAAAACAACCTGGAGAAATCTCATACAATTTAACAGCACACCTGAATGCTCTAGAATAAAAAGAAGAAATCATGCCCCAAAGAAGTACATGGCAAGAAATAATCAAACTCAGGGCTGAAATCAATGAAATAGAAACAAAGAGAACAATAGAAATAATCAATGGAATAAAGAATTGGTTAATTGGGAAAATCAACAAGAGAAAAAAACCTTATCCAAATTAATTAAAAGGCAGAGAGAGGGCCGGGTGGTGGTGGCGCACGCCTTTAATCCCAGCACTCGGGAGGCAGAGCCAGGCGGATCTCTGTGAGTTCGAGGCCAGCCTGGGCTTCCAAGTGAGTCCCAGGAAAGGCGCAAAGCTACACAGAGAAACCCTGTCTCGAAAAACCAAAAAAAAAAAAAAAAAAAAAAAAAAAAAAAAAAGGCAGAGAGAGATTATCTAAATGAACAAACTCAGAAACAAAAAGTGGTACATAACAACAGACACAGGAAATACAGAGAATCATAAGGACAAACTTAGAAAACCTTTACTACATTCAATTGAAAACTTTAAAATAAGTGGATAATTTTCTAGGTAGATATCTCTTTCCAAAGTAAAATGACTATCAGATATGCTATTTAAACAACTATAGGCCCTAATGAAACAGAAGCAGTCACTAAAAGTCTCCAAACCAAAAAAAGTTTAGGGCCATCAGGGAAATGCAAATTAAGACTACTTTGTAATTCCATTTTACACCTGGCAGAATGGCTAAGAATAATAACACAAGTGATATCTCATACTGGCAAAAATATGAAACAAGAGGAACACTTCTCCATTGTTGGTGGGAATGTAAACTTGTATAGACACTATGAATATCAATACAGCAGTTCCTCAGAAAATTGAGAATTGATCTACTTCAAGACTCAGCTATACCACTCAGGTATATACCCCGAAGACACTCCATCCTACCACAAGGACACTTGCTCAGCTGTGTTCATTGTGGCTTTATTCATAATAGCCAGAAACTGGAAACAACCTAGATGTCCTCCAACTGAAGAATGGATAAAGAAAATGTGGTACATTTACACAATGGAGTACTACTCAGTTATTAAAAAATGACATCATGAAATTTGCAGACAAATGGATAGAACTAGAAAAACATCATCTTGAATGAGATAACCCAGACCAGGAAAGGAAAACATGATATGCTTTCCTTATAAATGAATATTAGCTGTTAAATAAATGATAATCAAGCTACAATCCTCAGACCCAGCAGAGGTAGGTAAAGGGGAGGGGAGGGCAATAGGGAGAAAGCATGGATCTCCCAGGGAAAGAGAAATAAAATACATTCTGAGGGTGGACTGGGGGCAGGTGAGGATGGGAGCAGGAACAATTAGGTTGAAGTGGGTGGAGGGAGAGAATGCAAAGGGGAACAGTGGAATTGGGGGATATTTGGAGGGTGGTGCAGAAATATGGTACAATAGAAACGTCCTGGAATCTGTGAGGGTGACCCTAGTGAGGACTCTTAGTAAAGGAGGATACAGAGTCTGAGTTGGTCATTATTTGCAGCCAGGCAAGGCTTCCAGTGGTGGGGTTGGGTTACATTAGGTTGAATTGTTGGCTGATGAGGTCCCATGGGGATCCCTGACAAACCAGGCTGATGATAGGACAGGGGGTCACTCTCTGAAAACTGATGGTAAAGTTATCCTCAACAAAGGTTGAGGATAACTTCCACACAGCTCAGTGAAAGGAGAGAAATTGAGCTTATGGGGGCTTGGAGGCTTTACTCCTAACGGTCTGCTCTCTTTGGTACTAGAAGGTACTCTGCACGCTTTAGAAAGAGAGACCTGGGCACTGACCCAAGCACAACTCCTCCACCTACAATCTGTCCTGCCTAAAAGATGTGCTGGGACAATGGTAGTGCAGAACTTGTGGAGTGACCAATGATTGGTTTAATTTGAGATCCACACTATGAGAGGGAGCTCATGCCCTATACTTCCTGGATGGTCAGGAGCTAGAGACTAGATAGCTCAGAGATAGCCCTAGGGTAGAACTGAACATGACTAGAAAAAAAAATCAATGAAATGATTCTTAAAGACATTCTGCTATACTCATGTTTCAGTGCCTTATCCAGTCATCATGAAAGAGGCTTTCTCCAGTGGTAGATGGGTGTGGGTACAGAGAGTTACAGACAAACATTATGCAGATAGAGTGTCTAAATTAGTGGTCTCCATTGGGTCCCTTCCCTCAAAGATGAGGGAATCCCACAGAAGAGGAGGAGAAAAGATTGTAGGAGTCAGAGAGGATGGAGCACATCAGGCAAACATGGTCCACTGAATCAACTAAGCAGGGCTCATATGGGCTCACAGGAACTGAAACAGCAAGCACAGGGTCTGCATGGTCTGTGTATATGTTATGGCTGTTAGCTTGGTGTTCTTGTGGGACTCTTAACAGTGGGAGCAGGTGTGTCTCTGGCTCTTTTGCCTGCCCTTGGAACTCTTTTCCTCTTGGGTTCCTTTGTCCAGTCTTGATATGAGACCTTTTACCTTGTCTTATTGTACCTTGTTTTTTCCTGTTTGACTTTTGTCTCTAGGAGGCCTGCTCTGTTCTGAAGAGGAAACAGAGAGGGAGTGGATCTGGGGGGTGAGGGTGGGTGGGGGGAGCTTAGAGGGGTGGCAGGAAGGAAACTGTTATTGAGATATATTGTATGAGAGAAGAGTCTATTTTCAATAATAAAAAAAGCAAAAAAGAAAGTGAATGTAGACGTCATGCTGGGTGAATATCCTAGTTCTTCACCTACTAACACTGCATAACTTCATTTATCACATGTTTTTCAGTCGTTGCTGGAACGCCAGGGGATGAGATGCTATTGTGCATGATGTCATGTGGTAGAATTAAAGGTAATTTGATCTGAACACAATTCATGAGAGATTGATGACAACTTGATATTAGAAACATCTGCCACTTCTAAAAATGGATAATCAAGATTAAATAAAAAAGATACCCAACTCAAAGTTAGATTAAGTGTCTGTGGAGTGCTCAGCTATAAAGGGGATCTCTATAACACATATTCTCTTCCCAAGGTTCAGGGAACATTATGAAAGAGGGTGTGGAAAGGTTGTGGGAAGACTTGGGGAAGACCAGGGGGAATGGTATCTTTTTGCGTGACAGAACTGCTGTGCTCATAAACTCACAACAGCTATGGTTGCCTTCACAAGATCTTCACAAAATCAAGCCAGTCACCATTATAGCCCGGAGTGGAAAGGGATTCATGAGCTCTCAACTCCTAGCTGAGAAGTTATTGACAGTTGTGTTGTGGGATATTTGTACACTATGTGAAAATGTGTTGCTGTGATTGGTGTAATAAAATGCTGAATGGCCAATAGTTAGGCAGGAGATATATGTGGGATTTCAGGGCACAGAAAGAACTCTGGGAAGAAGAAGGTGGAGTTGCTAGCCAGACATGGAGGAAGTAGCATGACCAGTACAGAGAGATGAGGTAATGAGCCACGTGACAAAATGTAAATTAAAATAAATGCGTTAATTTAAGCTACAAGAGCTAGTGAGACAAGCCTAAGCTAAGGCTGAGCTTTCATAATTTATTATAAGTCTCTGTCATTTGGGAGCTGGCAGTACAGAGACACTCAGTATACAGTTGATGGCTTGTAGGGGATGGAAAATCAGTTTTCTTTGTGGTTGTCACCCTTGGTAGATTGACCGTGCTTTGTGGATGTCCCCACATGGTTACCCATATGAACAGCACTATTTAGACTTACTGAGCTACATAAAAATGTACACAAAACTGGGAGCATAATGTTGGGTGGATGAATTTGATCGAAGTACATTGTATACATGTATGAAATTCTCAAAGAATGAATAAAATATCATAGTAATAATACCTAAAGTATGTACAAGAGACAGCTTCTCTTCCCTGCTCTGTCCATTTTCAACTCATTCATACTATTCACACAGGATAAGACTATACTGCATTCAACATAAATTTCTATCACTAGGGGGCAAGTCAATACATTTGGAGCAAAAAGTTTTACTTCCATAAAACTGAACTCTGCAGCCTTTAATTGGATTATTAAATCCATAGAAAAAGGCCTTTAGCATCTTTCAAAGATCAGTGACACAAATTTTGCAATTGTTCTGCTTAAGCGCTTCGCCTTAATGACTTTACTAATAAATTATGGTTTCTGGCAGGAGATAAATTCCTTAAACATTTCTCCATTCTAAATAAATGCAGAATTACTGGGGTGCCCTGATGCCATTATTTGATTTATAAGCTGAACAAAGTATGGTAAGTGGGAGAATATTTGATGTTTAGAACATGGCAACAATCTGGATGTCTGGAGACTTCCTGGTTTGGAACAGAGCCCATCATGCTTTTCATCTGTCTAGAATCTCTGCCCTTATACACAAAGAGAACCTTACTTAGACTGCAGACCCCAGTACACACTTGCCCAGCTACCAAGAACAGATTTTACTTCTTGATTTCCATTATTCTCCTGCAGCCAGAGTCACAGTCCCTGATGCATGTTGGTCAAGTGCAGAAAGCAGAAAGGATGTGTTGCTTGAAGTCCAGCATGCTCAATCACAAAGTATCTTCACCTATTCCAGGCACTTTGCTATGTAATATATTTCATTAGACACAAAATGATTTGTAAAACTGCAGTGAGCATTTAGGAAGAACGCACATGAATTATTTGACAGGACAACATGTCAGGACACTTTGGAAACGATTCATTACAGGCAAAAGCAGTCAGAGTAAGCACTGTAACTGAAATCCATTCTTTGGATAAGTTGACAAAAAAAATTATACTGCATTATCCCACAGCAGTAAAGCATATGTTATTTGATTTCCTGTCACAATTAGGGGAACTGATAGGTTTAAAATTGTTCAACTTACATTCAATACAAGTAGTTCAAACTAATGAATAAGTATATATTGACAGCAAGTATTATTTGGTGTCATATTTCAGCTATGAGAGATGCTTTGAGCTTCAAGTTAAAAATAAAACGACAAATAGATAGGCTATTTATAGGCATCAGACTCTTGGGAAACAATGTTCTATATATTGATTCACATTATCTTATGAAGATTAAAGTCAGGACTAAATGATAGAAGATCTAGGAGGAACTGTTGATATTTTTATAAGAATTTAGAGGGATCAACAAACTGATGACAGATGCTGACTCTAATTTGCGAACACACATCTCTAGTCTGTTTGGAACAGATATGAACTTTTGTTTATACTACTGCATTTATAAATTTTTGCCCTAATCTAGCATTATTATTTAAATTATTTTGACAAACTCCAAATAATATCAAAACTACTTATATTCAATTTTAATCTATAAGTAAATTCAGATGCTTTACAAAGAAAGTGTAAAAAACAGCTCACAAATTTATGAAAATTTGGACAGAAAAGAAGAGAGAAAAAGCAAA
The DNA here is from genome assembly GCF_007827085.1 of Peromyscus californicus insignis. NCBI lineage: Eukaryota > Metazoa > Chordata > Mammalia > Rodentia > Cricetidae > Peromyscus > Peromyscus californicus. Next base: position 50,346,539 of record NW_026294525.1, read on the forward strand.
AAGTAATGGAATGGGAGCACAAAGGGTGCAGGTCTAAGGGTGAACATAGATGTTCAGAAGGACAGAAGGAAGGGCAGACAGGGACCAAAGTAGATCACTGCTTAATGTTCTTATTGTTTAATTGAATGCCTATTATTCAATTTAACATATCTGATGCATGTTTAATGCAGTATATTATAGTTGAATCTAACTATAACATCATATTACAGCATAGTATATTGAAGTGAAAGGTATGTTGCTATTTACTTTAGGAGTCTGGTTATTTTTATTGTCTGTAGTTTTATATCAGAATACAAGTTATATTTATGTGATTATTCTGTTATCTTGGAAATGTTCTCAGGATTGAATTTGCCTGCTTTAGTAAAAAATGACTTCTGTACAAGTCACATCAGTGGAATCATATGAGACATCTGTCTTCCCACATCACAGATGTATTTCACAGATAGTGATTTGCATTTTCTGTCTTTATGGTACAGTGACATCATGTTATGCTTTTGACTGCACTTTGTTTTAGTGATGCAACACTTGTAGTAATATGGTCTAGATCAGGAACAATATATGCAGGCTTGACAAAACTTGAAGACAGGGTAGGAGAAGGTCATAGCAGGGCAGCTCTGAGGTTGAGAGTCTGCATAGCTGCAATTGTGATAATGTAATTTTAAAAGAAGAGACACAGCCAAAGGAAGGGCTTTTAGGGAGAAGAGAAATTCACTTGAGGTTGAGGTGTAATTATTACTTTATAATGGGTTGCTATGGCTTTGAATTCCGTGGGCTTGCCAGTCCCAGATCATTAAAAATCACTTTAAAAAAAGCTCCATTGCATCACTCAATAGTCATGTTCCAATAATAAATCAAAGTGCTTTGAAGAAAGTACCAGAAAATATTAAAGTTATTGAGCAAAGTTACAGAACTCTGCAAAGCTGTGTCTGTACATCCCTAAACAACTCTTTTTTACCTGTTTGCTCCATGAATAGTGAATTTTCAGAAGTTTATACAGATTCTACATAGGGATAATGTCACAGATTTGGGGAAATAAGTGAGTTGTTTGCTCATGTGGTCACGTGCATATTATAGTTACTTACAACAAGAGTTTACATGTGGGTAAAGCTCCTATATTTCCAAAGCACTTCAAAAAGCTTTAGTCACATTTTAATCTATAAACAATTCTACAGACTAAAGAAGTATTGACATATTGAAGTTTGCCACTCACGTCATCTTCAGAGTATAATTTGAACAAAAATTGGCCTTTAAGTAGAACTTCCACCTAATTTTGGTGATATGCTGTTTCCAAGGGTGAAGCTAGAACTTGTGCCTTTCCCCCATGACATTTTTTTTCTCACATGTAATGACTTTTGTATTCTTTTGTTTGCAAGGATGAAGCGGAAGGAGGCTCCCTTTTCTCATCATTTTACTTAGGGTTCTAAATTGAGATATATTGTTTCCTTTGTGAATTTAGTAGTCAATATTTCATGACTGCATCTAGTCTTTCATTCTCTACTGTTGATTGTGGGCTTTTCTCTGTATTCCTTTTTATGTCTTTCTTACACTAACTGATTGTATGTTTTCTTTTGGATTTATGGGTATTCAGGGGAGTGCTGTCTATCCCTACTCTGCCATCTTTCTTCTCTCATAAAATCAGTGTTTTAATCATTCTATTTATTTGGTTCTTATCAAAGATTTCCTGTGTATTGAATATCAAAAATAAGCTGATTTTAATTCTTTCAGTATCACAACTCAATCCTAAGGAGATTAAAAAAAAATGTGGGCAGAGTTTTAATCAAAAGGGTATTTGTACATGTGGTATTTATAATAAATTATGATACATGAATGTATTGATGACATAATATCAAAAAGACAGGAATCAAATTGAATAATTAGCAGAGAAGTGTAAACAGTGGTTTGTTTGGGTGCCATTTTACAATGTTTTCTTAAGTTCTTTATATCTTTTTCAACTTAAAATTAAGAAACCACTTACCTCACCTAAAATCTTTAAAAATATGTCACTTATAAATCAAATTTACTGATTTTTTTAAGACAATTATAGCCTAAGAGCAAAATATTTGACAATCACTTTTTAGAATTATTATTTGAATAAAAGTAAATGATACATTGCAATTAAATTCTGTCAGAATGAATACTTTTTCAATTTTATATTTGAACTATGTCTATACATTAATAGTCACAATCTTCAATGTTTATTGCAATTATCTACTTTTGAAATTATATTGCCTCTGTTATCTCAACTTTTTAAGGTGTAGTGGTGCATACCTTTTGAACAAGCACTTGGGAGGCAGAGGCAGGTAGGTCTTTGTGAGTTAGGAGGTCAGAGTGGACTACATAGTGAGTTCCAGGCTACATCAGACACTGTCTTAAGAAAAAAAAGAAGACAAAAGAAAGAATGAAATTTTTTTTTTTGTCACAAAGGAATAGATCTCATTTATTAGGTCCCTAGAAAACATCTAACTATATAAAACTTACAGGGAAAAATGGCCATATTTGAAAACAGCTAACAGGATCAAAGTAGAACACAGGATGGTAATAAGCAGAGTCACAGAACACACTAAAGTGGTGTGTATAGTCAGTCCCACAGGAACTTGCAGGGTCAAATTCTTAAGTATTGATTTATACTGCATGCTGTTCCACTGGCAGATCTCCTCACTTCTCAAAGCACAGGGAGCTGCCACTTTTGACTGAGCCCAGCATTTCAAAACAGGGAACTCTTGGTCACAGTACATCAGTAACTCTGGGTTGTTGACCACAATCAGGGTGTCTCCATCTTTCTTATGTGGCCGATGATAGCGATGGTGCACAGGCAAAAAGGCCTGGAAGCAATCGATGCACTGTGCATCTTGTCGTGCATAGATGAGGACTTCGGATTCTTTGGACAAATAGTTGGGGGCTTCTATATTAAAACTTTCTGATACCATCACTGCTTCTGTTACGTTTCTCTCTCGTAATGAAGCCAACTCATACGGATCCACAAAAAATCCTGTTGGGATGTAATGTCTAATTAAGAGCCGGCAAGTCTGTAAGTCCTCAATGCTTTCTCCAAATTTCACTTTGATTACAAGGTCTCTGTGGAAACCATCTTTCAAAAATTCTTGCCTCAAAATTATTTCAGAACAAGTGGCCCTTATACCAGAGCTGAAGGGGGCATCGCTGAGGTCCGCGGCGAGCCTGCCGACCAGCCCAGCCGCCCAGAAGAGCAGCCAGGCCAGGGCGCCGGCAGCCAGGACGCCGGAGCGCCGACGCCCGGGAGGGGCACGCGTTACGAAAGAATGAAATTTATATTGCAAAATTTTGAGGTGTTTTTTAAAAAGATTTTTCTGTAAGAATTATTTTGTATGTGTGTGTGATGAGACAGATTCTAATTTATGAGAAAAATATTTCAACTCTAAAATTAACAATATCAATCATTCTTGTGATTTTTATTAACATATTTGTTTCCATATACTTGACAGGTTTGGGTATCACACTTTTTTTTTTTTTTTTTTTTTTTTTTTTGGTTTTTCGAGACAGGGTTTCTCTGTGTAGCTTTGCGCCTTTCCTGGAACTCGCTTTGGAGACCAGGCTGGCCTCGAACTCACAGAGATCCGCCTGGCTCTGCCTCCCGAGTGCTGGGATTAAAGGCGTGCGCCACCACCGCCCGGCCGGGTATCACACTTTTTGAGGTGCAGAGAGGAGATAATGTCTTTAAATTTTTCTCTATTTTCATATGGCTTGGAAGTTCCCTTTTAATGTAATTAAACTTAACTTGAGATGACACAGACAGCAGGAGTAATGTCTATAGTACAGGGTGAGTATGACCTCTGTTCGCTTTAGTTTCTGGGGTCACAACTTTCCTGAAAACCTAGGCACGTATTTGAGGCAAAGCCCTTACTTCTCAGTCTTATTGACTGAGATGAGGTTGTGGTGGAGTGAACTCATTCTTTAAAAGAATGTGTCTTTCAAACTAATGGCCTCTCTCATTTCCTGTAGGTTGTGTTGTGAAGGAGGGTGGACTATCCCACGAAATCTGGTACTTAATCTTCATTTGTTAAAGTCATGGATGTTGTGCTCCTGTGGTTTAGATAATATAAAGTTAAATTTCTGCTAGATTCAATTTCTACAAATGCTCTATTTTTAAATCACAAATAAGTTCTTATGACTTAACTAGTAAGCATGATGAATAAGAAAAATAATTCAGTGTGAAATAGTATTTTTTGTATTATTTATATAGTATATTTACTTCCAATTTTCTATAGTAATTACTGGAATATTATGGGATGATCATACTATAATTTGAAATGTTCATAAAACTCATCAGGTGGAAGTATATGTGTTTTAATTAGATTCATTTTATTCAAGAAATTTCCTTTAAACACATATAAAATTAATTCATACTTTAAACAAGACTAAATTTTGTTCATTAATAAATGTAAGTGATAGCTAAATGTGTATCTGACTACAGACCACAATTATTTTTCTTCACAGTGGCCTCATTGATTTGCATGATTATTCCCAAAGGTGGTTATAGAAATCCCAAAAGTTTTGACTTTTAAAGCTACTATGAGCACTTTTTCTATTTAATTATGGGTGTATTTTTGGCTAAATTTTTTTTGTTACAACATTACTGAGGTGATGATTATTATAAAACAATTACTTACAGAAATTACTTAGATTAAATCTTAGGTCTGAAACCAAGAACCATTCACCTATTGTCTAATAAGTGAATATTATTCATTTCTCAGAACCAGGAGAATGTGATGCTTGATGGGCTTTCAAAAACAGTATTCAGAGGCTCTGAGGAGAGAAATACAGGATCTTCTCCAAAGACATATTCTCTCTAATAACTAACATGGTGTGTGGAGGGCAAAGCAAACAGAAAGAGTATAGAAGAACAAGTTTGAGGGTAGTATTCTGCCTTCTGACAAGAAGCACCGCTAAGGGTCATAGCAGGAAAACAAGGGAAAAAGGAATCGTTAGTAAGTTCAGAGAGCTGTGGAGGAAATACAGGGCTATCAGCCTGCACCTGGCAGGGAGGTGAGGGAGGAGTGAGTCTGTATCTATTCTCCTTTCCTTTCTTCTCTCCATTAGAATCCAGAAGTTAAAGTCAGCCTCTTGGACACAGAGCCAAGCAGGGAAGAACAGAAAGCATAACTAGAGGGGAAATGGAGGAAATTTATATGACACTTGCTATTTGAGTTCAACAGTATAAAACAGGAGACAGGACAAAGATGTAAAAGGACTCTCCAGTGTTTCCAAGAAGCTCAAATCTGAACATGATTCAATGAACTCATTGGAAATTCAAATAACCTATCAGTAAGGTCACAAGCAGTAAACAAAGTGTATTTTACATACCCGATATTGAGAATGTGATTCATGAGCGAGTCTAGGTTTTCATGAATGGTTATGGATTTAGTTTTGGAATGACTCATACAATACCCTCAGGTTCAGTGGGGAAAGGGTTACAGAAATTGAGGGAGATATCATAGGTGTGTGCTTCACACTACCCTCCTGTGCCAGGCCCAGTCAGCTTTGCTGCAATGTCTTTGTCCGTGTGTGCTCTTGTACATAAAACTTATTCTGCTTTGACTCATGCACAGGCAGTGACAACCAGAAGGTGGACCTGGAAAAATATAATAACAAAAAGGGTAATCTGACATTATAGAAACAAGTCATGCTATGATTCAGAGAGCTCGAGTAATAGAATTACTTCTTAAATGTTTCTTAATTACGGAATATGCATTTTTATATGAATTTTAATTTTTTAACTTCAAATTAAATGTTGTGTAAGAATCATTAATTTATAATGATAAATGAATCTTTTATTTAACATTTATGTTCTCAGTATGAATAAAAAGTAATAATTTGATAACTAAAACCTTCATAAAATGAACAATTAGCCAAGAACACTTAAAGCAAGATCCAGGAGAGAATAATAATAATCAGTGTTTGCCCAAATAGGTTGATTTATCTGAATAAAAACATTATGGGCTGATGAGGCTTAGTGATAGAGTACTTGCATAGCATGCATGAAGCCCTGGGTTTGATCCTCAGTACAGTATACACTGGGCATAGTGGGGCACGCCTCTAACCCCAGCATTCAGGAAGTAGAAGCAGGAAGATCAGGGTTCAAGGCCAACCTGGGCTACATGAGGCACTGTCTCAACAAACAAAACTAAACTAAACAAACTAATAAAATAATTATGTGCATCAGTAAGATGCTCTAACAAATAGCATGTATATATATATATATATATATATATATATATATAAAATACTTTTAAAGAATCTTTACTCTTTTGCTATAGCACTTACCAATACAAAAAAATCTTAATGTAGTTTTGAAAAGTATCACAAATATAATTGTGTGTGTTTAGAGTTAGAGATTTTTTTCTTTTTGTGTTCTACATAAGCTAATACCACTATAACTCACCCCTAAAAGGTTTTTACAGGTTTTCTTAACTTTCTCTTGATCTATCTACCTACTGATCTGCCTATCATCTATCTATCTTCTTGCTTGCCTACCTCCATAATCAGCACACACAAATTATGAATAATTATGGTGTGACATATGATGTTATGCTGTGTATATTTGTTACATAATGCTCAAATACAACTAAACATACCTATTTCTTCAAACATGTCTTTGTAGTGATTTTTTTAAATTTTTTGAAATATCCAGTTCATTATTGCTGTCTATACTCATGTTAATGTGTAACAGAAAACCAAAATTACTGTTTCTGTCACATGCTGTCTGTACCCCCACTGCCCTACACTCCCACCTTATTTTTGTTCCTAAATGCAACTCAGTAGCTACTGAATGATTTTCTTCAGTAGCTCCTCACTTCACTTAGCCTTTAATAACCTCTATTATACTTTCAACTTCTATGTGGTAGATCTTTTCAGTTTCCACATATGAATGTGAGATTGCAATATATATACTTCATGCCTCATTTTACATAATTGTCCTTTGGTCCCATACATTATCATAATGGATGGGATTTCATTCTTTATAATGGTGGGATAGTATTCTGTTATATTTATGTAGATTATTTTTGGCACTTTAGTTTATTCTACTTGGCTATCATGACTAACTGCAATAAATTTGAGGCATGTAGACTTATTTTGAACATACTGAATTAATTTCATTTTATATACCTATTAGTGAAATTATTAGATTATATGGCAGTTCTATTTTTGATTTCTTGAAGAATCTCCATAATATTTTGGCGTCCAACATGGTGGCAAGAGTTTCTGAGAAAAAGATTCTAAAACGGAGCTAAAAACAGTTCCTAATTGTCTCTCTCAAATGAGCGGCAGCTGCCGGTTTGAGCTACTGGTGGGTTCCTAGCATGCGTGTGCGCTCGACCTGAAGTATGGCGGGAATGAGGCCTCTGCAAGTGGCACATTAAGCTGCATGGTGGATTTAGACTTTGCTAGTACAAAACAAAAAAAAAGAGGTTTCTGGGCTACACGCTGCTTGGATAAAAGCATAGACCCACGATAGCTCCCAGAGCTGGTGGTAAACATAGCCATGTAGGGAAGCTGAGGTGGGAGGAGCCAGCAGCCACAGCTGCTGCAGCTTAAAGTAATAGATTCACAATAAGACAGATTCAGATGTAATAGTTTAAAATGTGTGTAAAATATACGTAGGCTTGAAAGAGACAAAAAAAGGTGATATATACAGTTATATAAACAAATACATAGTTTTAAAAAATAAAGTTTTTAAAGAGACAGTAAAATTAATATAAAAAATAAGCCACGTAAAGATGAATATTACACAGAGAATCTGGATTGTGTTGTCTTTGGGATTCTTAACTGCAGAGAGATATTTGATTATAAAGGAAGCTGAGTTAAATCAATATGTATATTTTAAAGATACCTTGACTTCAAAATTTGGATATAAGGATATGTTGCTTTGGAAAAGAGTCTCTTTTGTTTCCACAGAAAGCCAGAGGCTATGGATTTGTTCCAGATTAAGATACATCAGGTTTGACCAGCCAAGACCCCCTGAAAGGTCTCTGATGACACCATGGCCCAGATGACCCAATATCCGGAATGGTTTCAAGGAAACTGGTTCAGACAATACAGCCTCACGGACTACTCCATGATCCTAAAATTTTCTTTGTGTCCCCCTAAGATACAGCGCCCCCCTCCAGCAGGAAGTAGTAAGAGAAGCTACGCCCAAATTACCAAATTATATGTAATTTTACTTTGTTAAGGTTAAAACCTTCCTTTTTGAAAAAAAAAAAAAGAAAGAAAAGGGGAAGTGCTGTGGGATGTTCTGTATGGCAAATGTGTTGCTCTGATTGGTCAATAAATAAAACACTGATTGGCCATTGGCTAGGCAGGAAGTATAGGCGGGACAAGGAGGAGAATAAAGCTGGGAAGTGGAAGGCTGAGTCAGAGAGACACTGCTAGCCGCCATGATGAGAAACAGCATGTGAAGATGCCGGTAAGCCACGAGCCATGTGGCAAGGTATAGATTAATGGAAATGGATTAATTTAAGTTGTAAGAACAGATAGCAAGAAGCCTGCCACGGCCATACAGTTTGTAACCAATATAAGTCTCTGTGTTTACTTGGTCGGGTCTGAGCGGCTGTGGGACTGGCAGGTGAGAGAGATTTGTCCTGACTGTGGGCCAGGTAGGAAAACTCTAGCTACAATATTTTCTATAATATCTGCATTAATTTATATTCTAATCAGAACTATGTAAGTATTCCCCTTTATTCATATCCTTGCCAACACTAGCCTTTCTTTTTATAACAACCATTCTTTTTAAATATATGTATATATAATTACATCATTTTCTTCCACCCTCTTCTTCCAATTTTTCCCACATCCCCTCACATCTTAAATTCTTGAGCTCCTATTCTTTAATTATTATCATTACACATATATGTGAATAAATATATAAACATAATCTGCTGAATCCATTCAGTGTTGCTTGTATGCACATGAACTCATGTCTGGCCACTGTTGCCAGCAGGGACAAGAAAAACACCACAAGAAAGGTTTTGGGAACAGTAAAATGATTCAATGTAAGGAACACTACCACTTTGTCAACAGGAATGACACCATGGAAGATGCATTTGTATAGCAGACTGCTGGAAAGAGCAACCCAAGGAAGCACACTGCAGTGGAGATGGAGAGACTGTGGAGTTCGACATTGCTGAAGGAGAAAAGGCTGTAGAGACTGCAATGTTGCAGGCCCCTGTGGAGTTCCACTTCAAGACAGTAAATACACAGCAGACCAAAACCATTGTGGATGCTATGCACATCATGGGGCCTCTGATCAATTACCAGCAAAATTACCAGTTTCCCCACAAGTTAGTTTCCTTTGGATATGTGGTTTACTTCTGGATCTTTACTGTGTTTTATTTTGCATTTTTTATTTTCATTGAATTCAGCTTTGAGCATTGGCTTTTCCTCACTTTTTAAATTTTAGTCATAAATAGTAAAATTACACTAAATATTTTACAATCTCTTTTCTCTGAGGTGATTCCTGGTAACGTAGTCATTGGTATTATCTGACTATATGTGTATGAGATGAGGTTTCTAAATCTTATCAATAGAATCACCTTCTACTGTCCTCTGATTTGGAGAATTCAAGCCCTCATTTCTTGCTGTCTAATGTATGTAATTTGAGAGTATTACAATTTTTATGATGTGCCTTGGTTACTGTTCTAGCACTATGAAGAGACACCATGACTAAGGCAGCTTTTCGAAGAAAACATTTAATTGGGAGCTTGTTTATAGTTTCAGACTTAGTTCATTAAGAGGTCATGTTCAACAGCAAGAAGGACAGCCTCCTTTGGGCCATAGAGCCCAAGGTCATGGGTGGAGCAAATACCACCACATTTCCCCTTTTTTATCTAAATAAGAAGGTTCCAAACCTAATGTAAACTGTATTCAATAAGAATGATTATCAAGCTCCCATCTTGCTCCGGACTTCCCTTTTGGAAAACTGGTTCCCTGCTAGCCCCACCGGGAAGGATCCCCTTCTCCAAGACCCCTGGCATTCCCTGCAGTCTCCACGCCCTGCCCCCACGCCCATCCCCCTGAGCCCCAAGCCTCTTCCTGAGACTTAGAGGCCGGCCCCCAGCTCCCATCTTGCTCCGGACTTCCCTTTTGGAAAACTGGTGAGTACCCTTCCTTGCCCCAGACCCCATCCCTGGGCACCGGCCACTCCAGGGAAGACCTGCCCAACTTGGCCCCAGGTTCTGGCCACCGGGCAGGTTCCCTGCTAGCCCCACCGGGAAGGATCCCCTTCTCCAAGACCCCTGGCAGACCCTGCAGTCTCCACGCCCTGCCCCCACTCCCATCCCCCTGAGCCCCAAGCCTCTTCCTGAGACTTAGAGGCTGGCCCCCAGCTCCCATCTTGCTCCGGACTTCCCTTTTGGAAAACTGGTGAGTGCCCTTCCTTGCCCCGGACCCCATCCCTGGGCACCAGCCACTCCAGGGAAGACCTGCCCAACTTGGCCCCAGGTTCTGGCCACCCGGCAGGTTCCCTGCTAGCCCCACCTGAAGGATCCCCTTCTCCAAGACCCCTGGCAGGCCCTGCAGTCTCCACGCCCTGCCCCCACGCCCATCCGCCTGAGCCCCAAGCCTCTTCCTGAGACTTAGAGGCCGGCCCCCAGCTCCCATCTTGCTCCGGACTTCCCTTTTGGAAAACTGGTGAGTACCCTTCCTTGCCCCAGACCCCATCCCTGGGCACCAGCCACTCCAGGGAAGACCTGCCCAACTTGGCCCCAGGTTCTGGCCACCAGGCAGGTTCCCTGCTAGCCCCACCGGGAAGGATCCCCTTCTCCAAGACCCCTGGCAGACCCTGCAGTCTGCACGCCCTGCCCCCACTCCCATCCCCCTGAGCCCCAAGCCTCTTCCTGAGACTTAGAGGCTGGCCCCCAGCTCCCATCTTGCTCCGGACTTCCCTTTTGGAAAACTGGTGAGTGCCCTTCCTTGCCCAGACCCCATCCCTGGGCACCAGCCACTCCAGGGAAGACCTGCCCAACTTGACCCCAGGTTCTGGCCACCGGGCAGGTTCCCTGCTAGCCCCACCGGGAAGGATCCCCTTCTCCAAGACCCCTGGCATTCCCTGCAGTCTCCACGCCCTGCCCCCACGCCCATCCCCCTGAGCCCCAAGCCTCTTCCTGAGACTTAGAGGCCGGCCCCCAGCTCCCATCTTGCTCCGGACTTCCCTCTTGGAAAACTGGTGAGTACCCTTCCTTGCCCCAGACCCCATCCCTGGGCACCAGCCACTCCAGGGAAGACCTGCCCAACTTGGCCCCAGGTTCTGGCCACCGGGCAGGTTCCCTGCTAGCCCCACCGGGAAGGATCCCCTTCTCCAAGACCCCTGGCAGACCCTGCAGTCTCCACGCCCTGCCCCCACTCCCATCCCCCTGAGCCCCAAGCCTCTTCCTGAGACTTAGAGGCTGGCCCCCAGCTCCCATCTTGCTCCGGACTTCCCTTTTGGAAAACTGGTGAGTGCCCTTCCTTGCCCCGGACCCCATCCCTGGGCACCAGCCACTCCAGGGAAGACCTGCCCAACTTGGCCCCAGGTTCTGGCCACCCGGCAGGTTCCCTGCTAGCCCCACCTGAAGGATCCCCTTCTCCAAGACCCCTGGCAGGCCCTGCAGTCTCCACGCCCTGCCCCCACGCCCATCCGCCTGAGCCCCAAGCCTCTTCCTGAGACTTAGAGGCCGGCCCCCAGCTCCCATCTTGCTCCGGACTTCCCTTTTGGAAAACTGGTGAGTACCCTTCCTTGCCCCAGACCCCATCCCTGGGCACCAGCCACTCCAGGGAAGACCTGCCCAACTTGGCCCCAGGTTCTGGCCACCAGGCAGGTTCCCTGCTAGCCCCACCGGGAAGGATCCCCTTCTCCAAGACCCCTGGCAGACCCTGCAGTCTGCACGCCCTGCCCCCACTCCCATCCCCCTGAGCCCCAAGCCTCTTCCTGAGACTTAGAGGCTGGCCCCCAGCTCCCATCTTGCTCCGGACTTCCCTTTTGGAAAACTGGTGAGTGCCCTTCCTTGCCCAGACCCCATCCCTGGGCACCAGCCACTCCAGGGAAGACCTGCCCAACTTGACCCCAGGTTCTGGCCACCCGGCAGGTTCCCTGCTAGCCCCACCGGGAAGGATCCCCTTCTCCAAGACCCCTGGCATTCCCTGCAGTCTCCACGCCCTGCCCCCACGCCCATCCCCCTGAGCCCCAAGCCTCTTCCTGAGACTTAGAGGCCGGCCCCCAGCTCCCATCTTGCTCCGGACTTCCCTCTTGGAAAACTGGTGAGTACCCTTCCTTGCCCCAGACCCCATCCCTGGGCACCAGCCACTCCAGGGAAGACCTGCCCAACTTGGCCCCAGGTTCTGGCCACCGGGCAGGTTCCCTGCTAGCCCCACCGGGAAGGATCCCCTTCTCCAAGACCCCTGGCAGACCCTGCAGTCTCCACGCCCTGCCCCCACTCCCATCCCCCTGAGCCCCAAGCCTCTTCCTGAGACTTAGAGGCTGGCCCCCAGCTCCCATCTTGCTCCAGACTTCCCTTTTGGAAAACTGGTGAGTGCCCTTCCTTGCCCCGGACCCCATCCCTGGGCACCAGCCACTCCAGGGAAGACCTGCCCAACTTGGCCCCAGGTTCTGGCCACCCGGCAGGTTCCCTGCTAGCCCCACCGGAAGGATCCCCTTCTCCAAGACCCCTGGCAGGCCCTGCAGACTCCACGCCCTGCCCCTACGCCCATCCGCCTGAGCCCCAAGCCTCTTCCTGAGACTTAGAGGCCGGCCCCCAGCTCCCATCTTGCTCCGGACTTCCCTTTTGGAAAACTGGTGAGTACCCTTCCTTGCCCCAGACCCCATCCCTGGGCACCGGCCACTCCAGGGAAGACCTGCCCAACTTGGCCCCAGGTTCTGGCCACCGGGCAGGTTCCCTGCTAGCCCCACCGGGAAGGATCCCCTTCTCCAAGACCCCTGGCAGACCCTGCAGTCTCCACGCCCTGCCCCCACTCCCATCCCCCTGAGCCCCAAGCCTCTTCCTGAGACTTAGAGGCTGGCCCCCAGCTCCCATCTTGCTCCGGACTTCCCTTTTGGAAAACTGGTGAGTGCCCTTCCTTGCCCCGGACCCCATCCCTGGGCACCAGCCACTCCAGGGAAGACCTGCCCAACTTGGCCCCAGGTTCTGGCCACCCGGCAGGTTCCCTGCTAGCCCCACCGGAAGGATCCCCTTCTCCAAGACCCCTGGCAGGCCCTGCAGACTCCACGCCCTGCCCCTACGCCCATCCGCCTGAGCCCCAAGCCTCTTCCTGAGACTTAGAGGCCGGCCCCCAGCTCCCATCTTGCTCCGGACTTCCCTTTTGGAAAACTGGTGAGTACCCTTCCTTGCCCCAGACCCCATCCCTGGGCACCAGCCACTCCAGGGAAGACCTGCCCAACTTGGCCCCAGGTTCTGGCCACCGGGCAGGTTCCCTGCTAGCCCCACCGGGAAGGATCCCCTTCTCCAAGACCCCTGGCAGACCCTGCAGTCTCCACGCCCTGCCCCCACTCCCCATCCCCCTGAGCCCCAAGCCTCTTCCTGAGACTTAGAGGCTGGCCCCCAGCTCCCATCTTGCTCCGGACTTCCCTTTTGGAAAACTGGTGAGTGCCCTTCCTTGCCCCAGACCCCATCCCTGGGCACCAGCCACTCCAGGGAAGACCTGCCCAACTTGACCCCAGGTTCTGGCCACCCGGCAGGTTCCCTGCTAGCCCCACCGGGAAGGATCCCCTTCTCCAAGACCCCTGGCATTCCCTGCAGTCTCCACGCCCTGCCCCCACGCCCATCCCCCTGAGCCCCAAGCCTCTTCCTGAGACTTAGAGGCCGGCCCCCAGCTCCCATCTTGCTCCGGACTTCCCTTTTGGAAAACTGGTGAGTACCCTTCCTTGCCCCAGACCCCATCCCTGGGCACCGGCCACTCCAGGGAAGACCTGCCCAACTTGGCCCCAGGTTCTGGCCACCGGGCAGGTTCCCTGCTAGCCCCATCGGGAAGGATCCCCTTCTCCAAGACCCCTGGCATTCCCTGCAGTCTCCACGCCCTGCCCCCACGCCCATCCCCCTGAGCCCCAAGTCTCTTCCTGAGACTTAGAGGCCGGCCCCCAGCTCCCATCTTGCTCCGGACTTCCCTTTTGGAAAACTGGTGAGTACCCTTCCTTGCCCCAGACCCCATCCCTGGGCACCAGCCACTCCAGGGAAGACCTGCCCAACTTGGCCCCAGGTTCTGGCCACCCGGCAGGTTCCCTGCTAGCCCCACCGGGAAGGATACCCTTCTCCAAGACCCCTGGCATTCCCTGCAGTCTCCACGCCCTGCCCCCACGCCCATCCCCCTGAGCCCCAAGCCTCTTCCTGAGACTTAGAGGCCGGCCCCCAGCTCCCATCTTGCTCCGGACTTCCCTTTTGGAAAACTGGTGAGTACCCTTCCTTGCCCCAGACCCCATCCCTGGGCACCAGCCACTCCAGGGAAGACCTGCCCAACTTGGCCCCAGGTTCTGGTCACCGGGCAGGTTCCCTGCTAGCCCCACCGGGAAGGATCCCCTTCTCCAAGACCCCTGGCAGACCCTGCAGTCTCCACGCCCTGCCCCCACTCCCATCCCCCTGAGCCCCAAGCCTCTTCCTGAGACTTAGAGGCTGGCCCCCAGCTCCCATCTTGCTCCGGACTTCCCTTTTGGAAAACTGGTGAGTACCCTTCCTTGCCCCAGACCCCATCCCTGGGCACCAGCCACTCCAGGGAAGACCTGCCCAACTTGGCCCCAGGTTCTGGCCACCCGGCAGGTTCCCTGCTAGCCCCACCGGGAAGGATCCCCTTCTCCAAGACCCCTGGCAGGCCCTGCAGTCTCCACGCCCTGCCCCCACGCCCATCCGCCTGAGCCCCAAGCCTCTTCCTGAGACTTAGAGGCCGGCCCCCAGCTCCCATCTTGCTCCGGACTTCCCTTTTGAAAAACTGGTGAGTACCCTTCCTTGCCCCAGACCCCATCCCTGGGCACCAGCCACTCCAGGGAAGACCTACCCAACTTGGCCCCAGGTTCTGGCCACCGGGCAGGTTCCCTGCTAGCCCCACCGGGAAGGATCCCCTTCTCCAAGACCCCTGGCAGGCCCTGCAGTCTCCACGCCCTGCCCCCACGCCCATCCGCCTGAGCCCCAAGCCTCTTCCTGAGACTTAGAGGCCGGCCCCCAGCTCCCATCTTGCTCCGGACTTCCCTTTTGGAACACTGGTCTGGCTGAACCAAGTGTGCGGATAAGGCCAGTAAGGAAGCACAACGAGATGGGCAGACGTCAAGGCAGAAACATATACAACAAAATGAATAGCAATACAGCATCACCAGGCCCTAGCCCTCCTCCAACACCTAGACCTGAACATCAGAAATTGGAAGAAGCAGAAGAAAACAGCCTTATGAATGACATCATGAAGAAGCTAGAGGCTTGTGTAGAGGAAAAGACAAAAAAATGTGAAGAACGCTGTAAACAACTAGAGGAAAGGGCAAACAAATTAGAAGAAATCAATAAAGTCCTGGAAGAAAACAATAAAATACTGAGAGAAAATCAAGAAAAATCAATGAAACAAATGAAGGAAACAGTCCAAGACCTGAAAAGGGAAATAGAAAAAATGAAGAAGACACAAACAGAGGGAATGCTGGAAATAGAAAATCTGAGAAAACGATTGGGAACTTCAGATGCAAGTATAATCAACAGAATGCAAGAGATGGAAGAGAGGATCTCTAGCGTTGAAGATACAGTAGAAGAAATACATTCATCAGTCAAAGAAAACACTAAAGCCAACAAAGTCATGAACCAAAATGTCCAAGAAATTTGGGACACCATGAAAAGACCAAACCTAAGAATAATAGGGGTCAAAGAAGGAGAAGAATACCAACTCAAGGGCACAGAAAATATATTCAACAAGATCATAGAAGAAAACTTTCCCAACTTAAAGAAGGAAATGCCTATGAAGATACAAGAAGCTTATAGAACACCAAACAGACTAGACCCCCAAAAAAAGTCCCCTCGCCACATAATAGTTAAACAACTAAACGTACAGAATAAAGAAAGAATATTAAGAGCAGCAAAGGAAAAAGGCCAAGTGACATATAAAGGCAAACCCATCAGAATAACACCCGATTTCTCAATGGAGACTTTGAAAGCCAGAAGAACCTGGACAGATGTAATGCAGACACTAAGAGACCATGGATGTCAGCCTAGACTAATATACCCAGCAAAACTTTCAATCACCATAGATGGAGTGAACAAGACATTCCATGACAAAGCCAGATTTAAACAATACTTATCCACAAACCCAGCCCTACAGAAAGCACTAGAAGGAAAATTCCAACCTAAGGAAGTCAGATACACCCTCGAAAACACAGGCAACAGATAAAGCCACAGCAGTAAACCCCAACGTATAGAAGTACCCACACATCACCACCAAAAAATAACAGGAATGAACAATCACTGGTCATTAATTTCCCTCAATATCAATGGACTTAATTCACCTATAAAAAGACATAGGCTTACAGAATGGATACGAAAGCAGGACCCATCTTTCTGCTGCATACAAGAAACACATCTCAAATTCGAAGATAGACACTACCTAAAAATAAAAGGCTGGGAAAAGACTTTCCAATCAAACGGTCTTAAGAAACAAGCGGGTGTAGCCATCCTGATATCCAGCAAAATAGACTTCAAACTAAAATCAATCAAAAGAGATCAAGAAGGGCATTACATACTCATCACAGGAAAGATCCACCAAGATGAAGTCTCAATTCTGAATATTTATGCCCCAAACACAAGGGCACCCACATATGTAAAAGAAACATTACTAAAGCTTAAATCACATATAAAACCCCACACATTAATAGTGGGAGACCTCAACACCCCACTTTCACCACTGGACAGATCTCCCAAATTGAAACTTAACAGAGAAATAAAGGACTTAACTGATGTCATGACTCAAATGGACTTAATCGATATCTACAGAACATTCCATCCTAACAAAAAAGAATATACCTTCTTCTCAGCACCCCATGGAACCTTCTCTAAAATTGACCACATACTTGGCCACAAAACAAATCTAAACAGATACAAAAGAATTGGAATAACCTCCTGTGTTCTATCAGACCACCATGGTCTAAAGTTGGATTTCAACAACAACAAAAACTACAGAAAACCTGCAATCTCATGGAAACTGAATAATACCCAACTGAATCACCAATGGGTTAAGGAAGAAATAAAGAAAGAAATTAAAGACTTCCTAGAGACCAATGAAAATGAAGACACCACATATCCAAATTTATGGGACACTATGAAAGCAATACTAAGAGGGAAATTCATAGCACTAAATGCCCACATAAATAAGTTGGAAAAATCTCACACTAGAGACTTAACAGCATACCTGAAAGCTCTAGAACAAGAAGAAGCACAGTCTCCCAGGAAAAATAGACGCCAGGAAATTATCAAAGTGAGAGCTGAAATCAATAAAATAGAAACAAAGAGAACAATACAAAAAATTAATGAAACAAAGAGTTGGTTCTTTGAGAAAATCAACAAGATAGACAAGCCCTTATCCAAACTAACCAAAAGACAGAGAGAGAGCATCCAAATCAACAAAATCAGAAATGAAAAGGGGGACATAACAACAGACATTGAGGAAATCCAGAGAATCATCAGGTCATACTTCAAAAACCTCTATTCGACAAAACTGGAAAACCTAAAAGAAATGGATAACTTTCTGGATAGGTACCACATACCTAAGTTAAATCAAGACCAGATAAACTATTTAAATAGTCCAATAACCCCTAACGAAATAGAAACAGTCATTAAAAGTCTCCCAACCAAAAAAAGCCCAGGACCAGATGGTTTCAGCGCAGAATTCTACCAGATCTTCAAAGAAGAGTTAATACCAATACTCTCTAAATTGTTCCACACAATAGAAACAGAAGGAACATTACCAAACTCCTTCTACGAGGCTACAATTACCCTAATTCCTAAACCAAACAAGGATACAACAAAGAAAGAGAACTACAGACCGATCTCCCTCATGAACATTGATGCAAAAATACTCAATAAAATACTGGCAAACAGACTCCAAGAACACATCAAAACAATTATCCACCATGATCAAGTAGGATTCATTCCAGGGATGCAAGGGTGGTTCAACATACGAAAGTCCGTCAATATAATACACCATATAAACAAACTCAAAGAAAAAAACCATATGATCATCTCACTGGATGCAGAAAAGGCATTTGACAAAATCCAACAGCCCTTCATGATAAAGGTATTAGAGCGATCAGGAATACAGGGAACATACCTAAACATAATAAAGGCAATTTACAGCAAGCCAACAGCCAACATCAAATTAAATGGAGAGAAACTCAAAGCAATTCCACTAAAATCAGGAACGAGGCAAGGCTGTCCACTCTCCCCATACTTATTCAATATAGTACTTGAAGTTCTAGCCAGAGCAATAAGACAACATAAGGAGATTAAGGGGATACAAATTGGAAAGGAAGAAGTCAAGCTTTCCCTATTTGCAGATGACATGATAGTATACTTGAGCGACCCCAAAGATTCCACCAAGGAACTGATACAGCTTATAAACACCTTCAGCAACATAGCAGGATACAAGATCAACTCAAAAAAATCAGTAGCCCTCCTATATACAATGGACAAAGAAGTGGAGAAGGAAATCAGAGATACATCACCCTTTACTATAGCCACAAATGACATAAAATACCTTGGGGTAACACTAACCAAGCAAGTGAAGGACCTATATGACAAGAACTTTAAGTCCCTGAAAAAAGAAATTGAAGAAGATGTCAGAAAATGGAAAGATCTCCCATGCTCATGGATAGGCAGGACTAACATAGTAAAAATGGCAATCTTACCAAAAACAATCCACAGATTCAATGCAATCCCCATCAAAATACCAACACAATTCTTCACAGACCTGGAAAGAATAATACTCAAATTCATATGGAAAAACAAAAAACCCAGGATAGCCAAAGGAATCCTGTACAATAACACAACTTCTGGAGGCATCACGATCCCTGACTTCAAGCTCTACTATAGAGCTACAGTAATAAAAACAGCTTGGTACTGGCATAGAAACCGACATGTGGACCAATGGAATCAAATTGAAGACCCTGACATTAATCCGCACACCTATGAACATATAATTTTTGACAAAGAAGCCAAAAGTGCACAATGGAAAAAAGAAAGCATCTTCAACAAATGGTGCTGGCAAAACTGGATATCAACATGTAGAAGGCTGCAAATAGATCCATATCTATCACCGTGCACAAAACTTAAGTCCAATTGGATCAAGGACCTCAACATAAATCCAGCTACTCTGAACCTGCTAGAAGAGAAAGTAGGAAGTAGTCTTGAACGCATTGGCATTGGAGACTACTTCCTAAATAGAACACCAGTAGCACAGACTCTGAGAGAAACAATCAATCAATGGGACCTTTTGAAACTGAGAAGCTTTTGTAGAGCAAAGGATACGGTCAACAAGGCAAAGCGACAGCCTACAGAATGGGAAAAGATCTTCACCAACCCCACATCTGACAGAGGACTGATATCCAGAATATATAAGGAACTCAAGAAATTAGACATCAAAATGCCCAACAGTCCAATTAAGAAATGGGCTATAGAACTAAACAGAGAATTCTCAACAGAGGAAACTCAAATGGCCGAAAGACATTTAAGGAATTGCTCATCATCCCTAATCATCAGGGAAATGCAAATCAAAACAACTCTGAGATACCACCTTACGCCTGTCAGAATGGCTAAGATCAAAAACACTGAAGACACCTTATGCTGGAGAGGATGTGGAGCTAGGGGAACTCTCCTCCACTGCTGGTGGGAATGCAAGCTTGTACAACCACTTTGGAAATCAATATGGCGCTTTCTTAGAAAATTGGGAATCAATCTCCCCCAAGATCCAGCTATACCACTCTTGGGCATATACCCAAGAAATGCTCAACCACACCATAAGAGCACTTGTTCAGCTATGTTCATATCAGCATTGTTTGTAATAGCCAGAACATGGAAACAACCCAGATGCCCTTCAACTGAAGAATGGATAAACAAAATGTGGTACAAATACACAATGGAATACTACTCAGCAGAAAAAAACAATGGCATCATGAGGTTTGCAGACAAATGGATGGATCTAGAAAAAATCATCCTGAGTGAGGTAACCCAGACTCAGAAAGACAAACATGGTATGTACTCACTCATAGCAGGATACTAGACATGAAACAAGGATGAATTGTCTGCTACTCACATCACCAGGGAGGCTACCCGGAAAACAGGACCCCAAGAAAGACACAGGGATCGCCCAATGACAGAGAAATGGAATGAGATCTACATGAACAGCCTGGACATGAGTGGGGGTAATGAAAGGCGAGGGTCGAGGGAAAGAGAGCTTGGGTGAGCGGGAGATCCCAGCTGGATCAACAACAGAGAGGGAGAACAAGGAATAGGAGACCATGGTAAATGAAGACCACATGAGAACAGGAAGAAGCAAAGTGCTAGAGAGGCCCACAGAAATCCACAAAGATACCCACACAACAGACTGCCGGCAATGGTCGAGAGACAGCCCGAACTGACCTACTCTGGTGATGGGATGGCCAAACACCCTAATTGTTGTGCTAGAAACCTCATCCAACTACTGAGGGATCTGGATGCAGAGATCCATGACTAGGCCCTGGGTGGATCTCTGGGAGTCCAATCAACGAGAATGAGGAGGGTTTATATGAGCGAGAATTGTTGAGACCAAGGTTGGATAAAGCACAGGGACAAATAGCCAAATGAATGGAAACACATGAACTATGAACCAATGGCTGAGGGGTCCACACTGGATCAGGCCCTCCGAATGGGTGAGACAGTTGATTGGCTTGATCTGTTTGGGAGGCATCCAGGCAGTGGGACCAGATCTTGTGCTCATTGCATGAGTTGGCTGTTTGAAACCTGGGGCCTATGCAGGATTGTTTGGCTCGGCCTGGGAGGAGGGGACTAGACCTACCTGGACTGAGTCTACCAGGTTGACCTCAGTCTGTGGGGAAGGCTTTGCCCTGGAGGAGATGGGAATGGGGGGGGGGGGGCGTTGGGGGGAAGATGAGGGGGACGGGAGGGGGGGAGAACAAGGGAATCCGTGACCGATATGTAGAACTGAATTGTATTGCAAAATAAATTAAAATAAATTAAAAAAAAAAAAAAAAAGATATCAAGTATTGTCCAGGAAAAACAAAGGGTAATAACATAAACAAAAATGGAACTATGACCAACAAGAACATCAAACAAGAAACACATGCTAAATGTCCAGATGATAGGTAAATGACAAATTACCGAGATTACTCCAATAGCTGTCCTATCCTGAAGATTCCAACTTTAGTATCTAAAATGTTCGTAGCTAAGATATGAGAGGATTATAACTGTAACTATCTAGTCTTCAACCTCATCAAAGACCTGAGAAGGAAAATAATATTACCTGAGTAAACAGGCAGTGCAAGCGAGCAACTTCTAAAAATTGCAGGAACTGACAGAGACATCTGGCAGCCTGAACAGTCACCTAATGTTTCTCAGTACCATTGGGGCATCCATTTTTGGCTACAGGCTTAGAATATCTGACAGACAATTTTCAGAAGCAGGAATTTTGAAAGACTGTCTTACCCTGTCTTGGCAAGTTTCAGCAGTCACTTTTCCTTGTGCCCTGCTTGTCCAGAAAGGACTATGTGCATACTGTCAGCAGTAGAGGCAAGGGCAGTTCTTTGCCCAGCATGCCATTTTGTGCCAAGAAGAAGACAAACTTCTAAACGGAGTGTCTTAGAAGCCCAACATTCTTTCAGGAGTAGATCAGTGCTGCCAGGAGCAATTGTGTCTCATGTCAACAGAATTTTAAGTTATGAAAACATTTAAATGCCATATTCTCTAGGTCTATGAAGTGTTTGAAGACTGCCTATCCATCTGACATAAGTTTCTATAAATCTGGAAAACCTAACTAACACAACTATAGATATGACACTCATCGGTGACTATTAATCTGTATGTCTTATCTACCTAAATAACCTAAGGATTCATACTAATAGAGTAAGCAATCTGTAACCTATATACAGTATAAGGACAATGACCTCAAAATTGTGACAGTACACAAAGTATGTTAAACTGAGGTAGAAATGTGCAATGTGATAACAATATTCTTAATATGTATCAATATACAAAATATCCTAAACAGAGGTCGAACATACATATAATATGGCAAACATAATTTTACATTTGTATCAATATACAAAATATTTCAAATATGAGTAGGAACATGTGTATGACAGTTATTGTTTTGAATTTGCATCAATATACAAATTATCTTAAATAGGAGTAGAAAATACTTTACATTTGTATCAATATATAAGAATCCATATCAGTGCAAATTATCTAAGGCTGATAGTTTGCTAAATTAGTTTACTAGTAGATACAATAATCTACCTTAACTATACCTATCCATTTCCCTTTTTTCTTTTCCAAAAAACAATCCTGAGTCTAAGTTTTATTGTTCCCCCCTCAACCCTATAACAAATTATCCATAACCCTGAGAAAAATGAAAATTTTTGGGAGAGGGGGAATCGTTTTCTTAAAATTGCTTCCTGCTGTCTATGGGGTGATGATATCTGTGTGGGATCCTGTAAGAAAGCCAAATAGTTAAGTCCCAATAGGACTAGTTATAATGTTTGTAGCCAGTCTCAGAGTAATGGGTAAGGTTATTTGAGGTTCTGGCTAGAAGTATAATCTGATGGACCATCTCATCTTGGCACTGTCCTGAAGAGTTTGCAGTCCAAAGCTGATCACTGAGTAGTGTTTTTTGGTTTAATGGCATCATTGTGGATTGGGTAGAGTCATTGTTATGGGGCCCCATCTTCCTTCTGGAGACTTCAGAGATTGCTATTGGAAAGATTTATTTTTCACTGTGGAAAACTTTAACATTATTAATATCAAAATAGAAAGTTTGTATTTTAAGATTACGTGACATGCAAGGAAGGATTCCTATAAATTATATAAGCGTGGAAAGAAGTAGAATAGAATCTTGACAACAATGATCCCTAGATTATTGGATTTCTTCTGCCCCACGTTAGTTGACTCTTCTGATATGAGATAGGATCTCTTAATTTTTCTTTTAGCAATATGCTTGGGTTTAGAGAAGGAGGGACCCACATTCCAACTCCAAAGCCAGCTTGATTTATAATTGAATTGGGACCACAGCTTTTCTAGAGTTAAAGAGATATAGATGTTAGGCAGTGAGATATTACCTTGTGCAGTATATTGGTACCATTAGGTTCTTTCTTTCTACTGTGGATGTCTGGGTGTCCAAAGTGTTTTTATTTCTTGAAGATGGGTATTCCTATTATCCTATAAAGACAAAAAACAGAATCCTGCCCTGATCCTTATTTGTTGAATTTTCCTTACAACTTGTAGAATTGTCACATTGGTGGATGAGCTATCACTTCTCCTCATCAAGGGGTTTCCCTTGTTTGAATTGAATTTTTATTAATTTTTGTCAGGGACAAAGACAAAATCTCTAGTTAGTGGAAAAATACAGACCCCCGATAAGACAGGGAACTAGAACATCTTATGGTCAGGTTGCCTAGGGACAGGACATTGAGTCAGAGCCCTTGGCCTTTTTACCCTGTTAACATCCTGCATAAACATCCTACACAAACATCCTGCAGCTACATTAGCTTGCCCCACCCTATGCAGATAACAGCTTCCTGCTCCCCCCACCCTGCAGGAACTATATAAACCCTCCTGGAGAAAATTAAGGTTGCACCTTGATCAGAATCTTGTCTTGGTGTATTCCTTTGTGTCTCCTGTCCCTATCCTCATGTCCCCACCACTGGGGTTACAAGGATACTACACCACACTTTGTGTCTTTATGTGGGTGGTGGGGATCAAACCTAGGTCCTTGAGTTTATGTAAAAAGAATTTTAATGAATAAAGTATCCTATTAGCCTCATAAACATTATAATTTCTTTTTTAGGCAAGGCCTTTTTTATTATTTTATAATTTAATTTAATTTTACATATCAGCCATGGATTCCCCTGTCCTCCCCCTCCCACTCCCCCCCCACCCCTGCCTTTCCCATCTCCTTCAGGGCAAAGACTCCCCTGGGGATTCAGCTCAACCTGGTAAATTCAGTTCAGGCAGGTCCAGTCCCCTCCTCCCAGGCTGAGCCAAGTGTCCCTGTATAAGCCCCAGGTTCCAAACAGCCAGCTCATGCACTAAGGACAGGTCCCAGTCCCACTGCCTGGGTGCTACCCAAACAGTTCAAGCTAATCAACTGTCTCACTTATCCAGAGGGACTGATCCAGTTGGGGGCTCCTCAGCTATTGGCTCATAGTTCATGTGTTTCCATTAGTTTGGCTATTTGTCTCTGTGCTTTTTCCAATCTTGGTCTCAATGATTGTTGCTCATATAAACCCTCCTCTTTCTCGCCAATTGGACTCCTGGAGCTCTACCTGGGGCCTGGCTATGGATCTTTGCATCTGCTTCCCTCAGTCATTGGATGAGATTTCTAGCATGACATTTAGGGTGTTTGGCCATCCTATCACCCGAGTAGGTCAATTCGGGCTTTCTCTCAACCATTACCAGCAGTCTATTGTGGAGGTATCTTTGTGGATTTCTGGGGACCTCTCTAGCACTTTGCTTCTTCCTATTCTCATGTGGTCTTCATTTATCATGGTCTCTTATTCCTTGTTCTCCCTCTCTGTTCTTGATCCAACTGGGATCTCCTTCTCCCCTAAGCCCTCTTTCCCTCGAACCTTGCCCTTTATTACCTCCACTCATGTCCAAGTTGTTCATGTAGATCTCATCCATTTCTCTGTTATTGGGCGATCCCTGTGTCTTTCTTAGGGTCCTGTTTTCTAGGTAGCCTACCTGGAGTTGTGAGTATCAGTCTAGTCCTCTTTGTTTTACATCTAGTATCCTCCTATGAGTGAGTACATATCATGTTTGTCTTTCTGAGTCTGGGCTACCTCACTCAGGATGATTTTTTTCTAGATCCATCCATTTTCCTGAAAACCTCATGATGTCATGTTTTTCTCTGCTGAGTAGTATTCCATTGTGTATATGTACCACATTTTATTTATCCATTCTTCAGTTGAAAGGCATCTAGGTTGTTGAAAGCCAGGTTCTGGCTATAACAAACAATGCTGATATGAACATAGCTGAGCAAGTGCCCTTGTGGTATGATTGAGCATTCCTTGGGTACATGCCCAAGAGTGGTATAGCTGGGTCTTGGGGGAGATTGATTCCCAATTTTCTAAGAAAGTGCCATATTGATTTCCAAAGTGGCTGTATAAGCTTGCATTCCCACCAGCAGTGGAGGAGAGTTCCCCTAGCTCCACATCCTCTCCAGCATAAGCTATCTTCAGTATTTTTGATCTTAGTCATTCTGACAGGTGTAAGGTGGTATCTCAGAGTCATTTTGATTTGCATTTCCCTGATGATTAGGGATGTTGAGCAATTCCTTAAATGTCTTTCATCCATTTGAACTTCCTCTGTTGAGAATTCTCTGTTTAGTTCTATAGCCCATTTCTTAATTGGACTGTTGGGCATTTTGATGTCTAATTTCTTGAGTTCTTTATATATTCTGGATATCAGCCCTCTGTCAGATGTGGAGTTGGTGAAGACCTTTTCCCATTCTGTAGGCTGTTGCTTTGTCTTGTTGACCATGTCCAATGCTGTATTGCTTTTTATTTTGTTGTATGTACTTCTGCCTTGACGTCTGCCCATCTCCTGGTGGATTCGTTCTTGGTCTTATCAGTGCTCTTGGTCCAGACAGAGCTGACAGATTCAGGAAGCCTCTGTCTCATCCAGATGGAAGCTCTGGGACAGATGGGAGATGGAGGCTGGTCTCTAAGTCTCAGGAAGTGCCTGGGGTCTCAGGCAGATGGGTGTGGGGGGAGGGCATGGAGATTGCAGGGTCTGCCTGGGTTCTTGGAAAAGGGGAACCTTCCTACAGGGCCTGCCCAATGACCAGAAACTGGGACCAAGTTGGCCAGGTCTTCCCCGGAATGGCTGGTGCCCAGGGATGGGACCTAGGGGCAGGTCTTTCTGAGTATGACCCCAGGCACTCACCTCTTGTCCAGATGGGAGCTCCGGGGTGGGATGGGAGGTGGGGGCTGGTCTCTAAGTCTCAGGAAGTGGCTGGGGTCTCAGGCAGATGGGTGTGGTGGCAGGGTGTGGAAATTGCAGGGTCTGCCGGGGTCTTGCAAAAGGGAAACCTTCCCAGTGGGGGTGGGGGGGTCCTCAAACATTATAATTTTAAATGTGAAACTTCAGGCTATCTACAAACCTGCAAGCTTAGTTCCAGTGTCAGGGCCTGAGAACCTTTTGCTGGTAAGTCACTGTCTCTATTTGTTATCTACCATCTCTTCTCAATGCCTCCTCAAGTAGTGATCTCTACACCCACAGTAATAATAGCTCCAGATGGGTGACCTTCAAGTTCATTTTTTTTATTTTGACTGAGAAAACACTCTTTCTTTTTCCCATCCTTCCCTCTGCCTGCTGCCATCTGTACCCACAAGCTTAGCTCCAGATCCATGGTTTGGGAGCCATCTTCCTCTAGTCCAATTAAACAGCTCACCCACCAGCTTTATCTTTTCTATCTCAGGTCACATATCTCTTGCATTAGCCCAATCTATCACATTAGAAATTTAACCAAAGGAAGAAGTTCACATGCCTAGGTCAAACAGTAAAAACAAAACAAAACAAAACAAAAAACCATGAATGGTCAAGACAGTGTATCTCCCATCAAACCTACAAGTTCTCTAATGAGAACTACCTAGATGAACTCCAGGACACAGAATGTAAAAGAACAATCATAAACTTTATCAACAAATTCAAGGAATTTAAAGAAGACATGAGTAAACACTTGATAGATTGAATTCCTAGAGAATTATAATAAATGGTTGAGTGATGTCCAAAAAAATACAAATGCACAGTTGAATGAAATAATGAAGAGAATTCAGGATTTGAAAAGCAAATTCAATAACATTTTGGTTTTCAATAACATTGAATTCAGAAACATTGAGGAGAATACAAGCTGAAACTAAGATGAAATTGAAAAACACAATATCCTGATTAGAATGTCTTACAGACAGAATACTAGGACACAGAGATAAAGTAAAGGATCTAGATAAAATAAACAAAGAATATGAAAAAAAATAAAGAGCACAGGAAAGGAACATGCAGGAGATGGGACATATCATGAAAAGACCAAACCTTCTAATTATAGGTATGGATGAGAGAGAAGAATTCAGTTCAATGGCACAGGCCAGATATATGCTGAATAATTTTATGTCAACCTGACACAAACTAAAGTCATCTAAGAGAAGAAACCCACAAATTAGAAAATGCATTTGTAAGACTGAGTTGTAAGCAAGTCTGCAGGGCATTTTCTTAGTGATAGATGTGGGAAAGTCCAGGCCATTGTGAGTGGTGCCATCTCTTAGTCATGGGTTCTCTAAGAAATCAGGCTGATGAAGCCATGAGAAGCCAGTAAGCAACACTCTTTCATGACCTCTGTATCAGTTCCTGTCCTGTTAAGTTCCTGTCCTGACTTCCTTCAGTGATGAACAGTGATCTGGAAGTTTAGCCGAATAAACGCTTTCTTCTCAAAGTTGCTTTGGTCATTATGTTTCATCACAGTGATAATAACCCTAACTAGGACAAAATCTTTAACCAGATCAGAGAAGAAATCAAACTAAGGAAAGACACACCCAAACAGATAGAAGAAACAAAGAGAACACTGAATAAACAAGACTAGAAAAGAAACACCCCATGGCATATCATACTTAAAACACTAAGTATACATAACAAAGAAAGTGTAGAGAAAACCTCAAAAGAAAAAATGCAAGTCACATATAAAGAAAAACCCATTAGAATACCAGCTTATTATCAATGGGAACTTTAAAAGTCAGAAGAGCTTGGAGCAACACACTTGAAGTTCTAGAAGACCATGACTGCCAACCTATAATACTGTACAAAGCCAAAACTATCTGCCATAGTTGAAGGAGAAATAAAAACTTTCCATGATGCACATGGCCCAAAAATATCAGTATCGAATGATGACAACAACAATAAACAACCACTAAACAGAATACTGCAAGCAATAACTGAAGAGAGGAATAAGCACAACCAAGTGAATCTAGAAAGAAAATAAACAAAGCTATAATTAAAAGAAGTACAAAGCATGACAAAGAACACACATATTTCAATGGTAATTCTAAATATATATTAAATATAACTTTCCAATCAAAAAATACTGGCTACCTGAATGGATTAAATAACAAGATCCATCTATCTGTTGTCTATAAGAAACGCATCCTAGTTTTAAGGAGAGGTACCACCTTAAACTGAAAGGATAGAAAATGTGTTCCAAGCAAATGTGATCAAGAAGCAAGCAGACATTGTCATCCTATAGACTTCAAAGTAAAAATAATCAGTGGGGTCAAGGAAGGGCACTTACTTCTAAACAAGAGACCAATTAATCAGGAAAATATCACTATATTAACATATATACCAAATTCTTATGCATCCAATTTTCTAAAAAACATAACAATAGACTTAAAGACACAGATGAACACAAACCCCATAATTATAGGTGATTCAACTTTCTCAAATAGATAGGTCATCTGAACAAAAAGTAAACAGAGAAAACTCAGAAGTAAATGACATGTTATCAAAAGGACCTAATAAAAGCTACAGAATATTTCACCTAAACACCAAAGAATATATATTTTACTTTGCAGTACACAGAAGCTTCTCTACAATAGGCCACATACTGGGTCACAAAGTAAATCTTAACAAATACAGAAAAATGGAATAATTCCATGCATCCTATCTGACTATTATGTAGTAAACTTAAAGTCAACAGTAAACAAAGCTCCAGTAAGTATGTACACTTATGGAGATTAAGCAACTCATTGCTGAATAATGAATGGGTTAAAGAAAAAAATCAAGAAAGAAATGAAATATTGCTAGAAACTAAATGAAAATTAAAACAACACAACCTCACAAAAGTTCTGTGACACCTTAAAGTAGTTCTAAGAGGGAAGTACCTACATTGAAAGTCCAGGAAAAGTGCAAACAAAAGACTTAGTGATACAAAACAGTAATTGAGAAAAACAAGAACAAACCAAACCCAAACTGCATAGAAGGCAAAATATAATAAAAATCAAAGGAGAAATTAATGAAATAGAAACAAAGAAAGCAATACAAAGAGGTCTGGTTCTTTGAGATGATAAAATCAACAGACCATTGGCTTAACTACCAAAAGAAAGAAAGAATTGACTGAAATTAACAGAATTTAAAATGAGCAGGGAAACATTACTACAGACAGAAAAGAAATACAGAATAATATAAAGGAAAATACTCTAAAAACTATACTCCATTAAGTTGGAAAATCTAATGAAACTTTATGAATTTCTTGATTCATCCAAAGTACCAAAGCTAAACCAGGAAGAGACCAACAATGTAAGTAGACCTACAACACAGGAAGAGATTGAAAGAGTAATAAAAAGCCTCTGACTAAAAAAATAGTCCAGGCCAGATGTATCCATAGAAGAATTCTACCACACTTTTAAAGAAGAACTACAACCAATCCATCTTAAACAATTAAAGAAAAGAATAAGAAAAAAAGAAAAGAAACAGAAGGATCCCTCCTATACTCATTCTGTGAAGCCACTACTATTCAAATACCCAAACCAGGAAAAGACACAACAAAAAAGCAAAATTATAGATCAATATCTCGGATAAACACAGATACAAAATCCCTCAGTAAACTTAATACAGGTAGATATCAAGATGTTCATACACCATGATCAAGTTGGTGTTATTCCAGAAGTTCAGGGTGAGTTACACATAATTAATAATCATATAAATGGATTTAAAGAGAAAAATCACATGATCATCTCAATAGATAAAGAAAAACCTTTTACAAAATTCATTATGCTTTGATGATAAAAGTTCTAGAGAGAGTGGGACTGAAGGGAACCTACTTCAACATAGTGACGGGTATATATAACAAACCCACAGCCTATATTATCCTAAATTGAGAAAAACTGGAAGCAATCCTAATAAAATCAGGAATGATCTTTGGATCACGTCTCAGTTAGGGTTTCTATTGCTATGAAGAGTCACCAGAACCATGGCAACTCCTAAATGGAAAACTGACATTGAGGCTGGCTTACAGTTCAGGGGTTTAGTCCATTATTGTCACGGTAGGAAGCATGGTAGCATGCACATAGACATGGTGTTGAAGTAGTAGCTGAGCGTTCTGTATTTTGATCTGAAGGCAACAAGAATAGAGATCAACACTGGGCCTGGCTTGAACTTTTAAAGATCTCAAAGTCCACCCCTGGTGACACACTTCCTCCAACAAGGCCACACCTACTCCAATAATGCCACACCTCCTAATAATATTATAGAATAATAATACTCAAACCTCCACAAGTGAAATGTTCTGCTAGGACAATTTGACTTACAATGTCAGCTAGCTCCATCATTTCTCTATTTAGAGTTTTGTCTGGATGACCTGTCTATTAGTGAGAGTGGGTTTTTGAAGTCTCCCACTACCAGTGTGTGAAGGTCAGTATGTGATTTAATCTGTAGTAGTGTCAAGTTGTTGATTCTGCCTTCACATGTCATCTGCTGGAGCCTACCTCTGAGCACCACAGGTCCTGGTCAAGGGAGATGAATTAGCAGACAGATGTGAAACAGAAGCATCTCCCAACTAAAGATAGGATCCAGATAGAGTATTATCATGTCCTATGAATCCTTCATCTAATTTCAGATCTGAGAGCTGAACTGCTTTCCTTGTAAAAGACAGGGACGAGGTTAGAGTATTCCTCATTGTCAAAGAGAGGAGACTGCAATCGTGAGCAGTCTCTGTGTTTTCTTGATAGGAGTTTCCAGGGAGAGATATCTTTATTCACATTGCCTTTTACTACACATGCTTACTCTTTATTTACCTGAGCACCCAAATGCTGTTGTTAATGGTGGAGGAACTTTACTGTCACCTGTATGTCATGATGAGTTAGATTGAAGTTGCATGTTGCTACATAAAAAGTGCAACTTTTAAAAGGGCAAGTGTAACATAAGAAAAAGGTTTTAAAATGTGTGCTTTGGTGTATAGCTATGAAATACAGAAATTAGAAAGTGGCACCCTGCAATCATAATAATTATTCCTAGACAATAGAATTGTTAGCAATTTGGAATTGTTTCTACTTTTTAACGTTACATTTTTGTAATACAGATTACTTTATATTCGTAAGTGAAAAGATTTTGAAAAAACATATATATATATATATATATATATATAGTAAATAAAATGCTTTTGTGTAAATTGCTACATGTAATAAATACATACATATTTCTTCTTATCTTGTCAGATGATAGAAGGTTTTAGGGAAACCATTTTACAGATGTAAAAATTGATCCTTTGAAGAAGTCCACATACAAGTACACACAGATAACATGTAGTTAATATATGTCCTAGAAGGTGGGTCTTACTAGTATATATCTGGTGATTTTTGGAATATGTCTTTTATGTTCTCAAATAGCAGTGACTGTTTTCACACATGTGAATCTTACTCAGTATGTTTCTTATACACTACATGTTTCTTCTCTATCCTTAAGCAATTAAAACAAAAATGGCCTTTGGTCACAGCAGTCAGTAGAAATTATTCAGTTGGAAGCATTCATTAAATTCAACTGACTCCATTATTCAAGTAAATTACTCAGATATAAACCGAAGGAAAATATAAGGTTAAGTTTTTCCAAGATCATAAGATATGTTTCATGCCTCACCTATCTACTATACTTTGGCTGGTACCCTTAGCCTATTTTAACAACAATGTTAAAGAATCTAAGATTTTTCATTTAAAAATTTTCTCTACAAATTTTATAATTCCTTAATATTTTATGTGCTTACATTATAATTTCACACTAAAATGATGTTTCATTTTAAAACAACCATGTATATACATGAGAAATTTGGTTAATCGACTTGGTTCATTTTCCTTTGAGGATTGTGTATGAAGAAATGTTTCTCAATGAGAGCCAAAGTATTTTGCCTGAAGCAATATAAAATATTAAGATTCCCAGAAATACTTTAAAGGCATAATTTATAATATACTCAATGGTCAACTTATTGAGAGTTCAGGGGCTGCTGATCATGTAATAGCACATTGAGCACAGAAGAACTAGATTTTTCTCTCCTCTGAATACAATTGGGCATGAACAATTTTCTGTGGTCATAAATTTGAAAATATCAGTTTTTAGAGAATATTATTATCACCTTCAGGAAAGATCACCTATGAGTTCTCTGTGCTTCTTGAGGTTTGGGGGTACACTAATTAGTCTGAAATAGTAGCAGAGAGTGAGCAGAGTTTACAAGGAAACTAAATATTGAAATATGAAAATGAGTGTAAATGTTGGTGAGGGAATTTATAGGAGAGGAACCAATGTGAACCAAAGACAAATATAGAATTGAACTTCAAGATCATTGATCACCAAAGATATTGGTATAGCAAGAGAAGGCAATCCAATTTGGGAATTAAGAGGAGATCAGTAGAATAGGATCCAGATATGGGATATCTTGAACACCAAACGGAACAGTTGAGATTGAGAATGTGGTCAAATGTTAAAGAGTATTCAAGCAAATAAGCATTGTGAGAGCCTGTGCCATCTACACCACACAATTAGTCCATCAGTAGACTCAGCTACTTTTTGGTAACATGATTCAGGTTAGGTTAATATTAAAAAATTAAGAAGGGGTGCATAAGAGTTTTTAAATTCAATACAATTTGCTTACTGATCAGACATTGAATGTAGGTTTCTTTTCATGATCTGCTTTGAATCTCTTAATTTTAAAAATGAGTAATGTGTAAAAGAGAAACAATTTAGATACAGAAGTTATAGAATTTTGTTAATTGCATGTTGCATAGATTAGGACACTGAATCCTTGAGGAAGTCAATGGATCCTTTTGGGGGTTATTCAGTGATGTAATTTTGAGACCTTGTATTTGATATCAGGCAGTTTGAATTTCACTGTAGCCTGGTTCCACAGTGCTTTAATGATTACAGACAAGACTTTAAATGTCTGAAATGCTATTTTATAAAAATGCATTAAATGTAGCACATCGTTTGCCTACATGCAAGCTCATCGAAGATTGTGAGTACTGGATGATTTGTCAACTGCAAGTATCACACAACAGGAACTGATGTGAGTCATAGGCAAGCAGAACTAGAACTACTCAAACCGTTTTACTCACTTTTCCTTTGGCTCATTTAACATGCAATTTGATGCTTGTCACGTTCTTCTAGAGGCAGAAGTCTTAGAAACACAATCCCTTTAGATTTAGTCTTTCCAGGACTCAATTACAATTGTTGAACATATTTGTGAGGTATGTTTAGGTACATATGTGTGCCTGAGGCAGAAGTTCAGGGTTCTTTTTAGTTTATCCTTGCAAATTTTGCCTATTCTTTAGATTATTGGGAGAGTTTATATTTTTTTAAATCAAAATAGAAACCTTGAGATTATTCCAGTTTACCTAGAAATTTCCCTTTCTCTTATCATGTATATGATAAGAGAATAATGAATGTATACTAAATAGAAGTGAGTCAAGAGTTAGAAAGTAATAAGGTTTAGAAAAAGGGGTGTATTCTCATTGTGAACTAAAGGTACATTCATGTATTGTTCAGGTTCATTTCTTTGCTATGACAAATACCCTTGAAAAAAACAACTTAAGGAAGAAAGGATTTGTTCGATTTGTGGGTCCAGTTTACAGTGTATTATTGGTCAAAGGGCACAGATTTTGAATTAGCTAAGAAAGATAGGTCCGAGAGAACTTTTGTGAAGTACAGGTTAGGAAACCAGGGAATAATGCTCAAAGGAGTCTAAAAAGGAGAAAAACATTAGAAAGGAAGAGAAAAACCCCACAATATTCTAGAAGTCAAGTCAAAAAAGAGATGATGGTTCAACATAAAATCTATAAACCTAATTATGTTAACATACTTATTTAAATGTAATTAATGCAACACTGACACAAGGAAAGTAGTATCATCATACTAACAATTATAATGCCGATGAGCAATGGAATCCTCAAAGAAGCCAGGAAGAAGGATGAAGTACCTGCTGGTACCAATGTAAGCATCCTTTACTATGAATTACTGTGAGCTGAACAGAAATATTTCTTTATTGTAAAAATGAAATAACACAAAGTATATATGAACATATATATTAGAATAGGATATAGAAGAAGATACTTACCTTTATTTTAAAATAATATTATTTATTTCAAAATCTTTCAAAAATCAACTCTGAAGTCCTTACAATAAATAAAAGAATTAAATGACTACAAAATAAGCATATAAGTTAATTTGTTTGCTATATAAAAACAATAACCAATCCCTCCAAAGAGAGTGATGGTTACATTTTTTTTTTCAATAAAGCTAAAAAGGTTGAGGCCTTGTGGGTTTGTCTCCATTCTCATCTAGGCATGTCCATTGATGTTGTCCTTGTTCATCTCGCGTTTTGGCAGCCATATTGGTGAGTATTTATGGGTGTAGCTTCTGATATTTGTAGGAGACACAATCTCACAGCAAACTCTCTGATTCCCTGGTTCCTACAGTCTTTCTGCTCTCTCTTCTGCAGTGTTCCCTGAGCTTTAGGTGTGGGGTTTTTTTGCAGATGTATTCATTGGGATTGGGCTCCACAACTCTGTATTTTGATTGGTTTTATTTAATTAAGAGATTAATTATCTTTGCTGCAAAGAGAAGTTTCTTTGATGAGAGGTGAAGACTGTAGTTACCTGTGGGTTTAAAGACAAATATTTAGAAAGCAGCTAGGGATTATGCTTGTTGAGTAAAGTGGCAGCTGAAGGTTCTATAACATATATCTAAAAACAACTAATTAAAAAAGAGGCTATGATTTTGAAAGAGAGCCAGGAACAGTGTATGGAAGGGTTTGGAGAATGGAAATGGAAGGGAGAAATGATATAATTATATTATAATTTTGAAAAATAAAAGAAATAACTAAAAAACACAAAAGGTAAAATATCTAGATGTAACAGTTAATATGATGAAAATGTAGCTTTATGTTGCAAAGCAAGTATCTTAGTCCAACAGCATCTAACACTACAACTTCTGCAGGAGACACTGAGCATAATGGTCCTCATTGTTCTTTTCCTCTACATCTTTCTAAAATCCATAGCTATAGTCACCTACTTACTCAGCAGTACCAAAGGTGAGTCATATGTTAGTTCTGTCTTTAAGTTATGAAAACTCTTCATACTATTTTCTACATGACTGCACTGAATTACATTTTCACCAACACTGCACATTTTCCCCTTCTTTTACATCCTCTCCAACACTTGTTTATTATATCTTTTGCTAATAACCATTCTAATAGATTAAGATGATTTCCTCTTTTTCTTTCTTTCTTTTTTTTAAACCAACTATAATTGATTTTTAAACTGAAACATATCAAGTTTTGTGTCATTTGTATAGAAAAGCACGAACCTCAATGAGTACAATATAGGATAAAATATCAGTGATTTAGAAATACTTTAGAAAACCACTCAATTTATAGACTATTTCTTAATTATGTAAATATTGCGCTTCCTCCATTAAATAAAATTTATTTGATATATTAAAGAATTAATGATGAATTTAAATATTTTAAAAGTTTACATTTTGTAGGTTGTCTCTTCATTCTGTTGGCTGTTTTCTTTACTGTGTAGAACATTTTGCTTTGATACAATCCCATGTCTGTTTTTGATTCTCTTGCCTATGGTTTTCAGCTGATATCTACAAAGATGCTACATAGACTAATATGGAGCTCTCTTCTTATGTTTCCTACTAAAATATTTTTAATGTTTTATAGTTTCAGGTCTTATGATTTAAATCCATTTTCAGTTGACCTTTGTGTGTGCTGGAAGATGAAGTTCTACATGATGAACTTTATGTATGACACATGGGATTGTATCAAACAAAGTATGCTTACTAGGGCAATTTTTTAAATACATGGGGTAGCCAGAAGTTTTTTTGAGTCCTGCCAGGACCCTGCTGTCAGGACAAATTTCTCTCACCCATGGTCCCACAGCCTCTCAGACCCAAGTAAACGTACAAAGGCTTATATTACTTATAACTGCTCAGCCATTAGCTCAGGCTTATTCCTGACTAGCTCTTACTCTTAAATTAACCCATAATTCTTATCTCTATTTAGCCACATGGCTTGTTACCTTTCCTCAGTTCTGCCTTCACATCTTGCTTCCTCTGTGTCTGGCTGGTGACTCCTCCTCTGCCCTTCCTCTTCCCAGCATTCTCCTCATCTGCTCACCCCACCTATACTTCCTGCCTGGCTATTGGCCAATCAGTATTTTATTAAACCAATGTATAAGAGCATTATTCCACAGTATTTCCCCTTTTCTGTCTAATCAAAATGAAAGATTTTAACTTAAACATAGTAAAATTATATATAATAGAACAGTTATCAAGCAAGAATTACAGTTACAATATCTAGTCTATTTGCATTTGGTAAAATTAAGGAAAATATTCTATTATCTATCCTATATTTGTAAGTATAAAGTTTCATATCTAATTCATCTTTTATCATAACCAAGGAAAATTATAACTATAGCTATTTAGTCTTCAACTACACCAGAGACCCCAGAAGGATATAATGTTACCTAAGTAAATAGGAAGTACATTGTAAGCAACTTCCAAAAATCTAGAACGACAGAGACAGCTGGCTGCCTGGACAATCACCCAAAGTTCCTCTGTAATGTTGGGGCATCCATCCTCAGCCTATAGGCCTAGAGTTTTTAAGTTACTTTCCGATGTGTCCTACAGAATATCTGGTACTCTCCTCTGTGAATCAGGAACCCGAAGGACAATCTTGTCTTGCAAAGTTCAGTGGTCACCTTCCTATGGGCCCTGCATGTCCAGTCGATACAGCGTTTTGTCTAGCAGTACAGGCAAGAACAGTTTCTTGCCCAAATGTCCAGTTCTGCCAAGAAGATCTACTCCATATGGAGTGTCTTTGATGCCCATCATCTTCCTTGAAGTAATTGGTGCTGCCAGAAGATGTGTCTCATTGTTCAGAAAAGTCGTTGGGTGCCAGATGTAAGATGAATTGCTAAAAGGTCTTATTAACAAAAAAAACCCCAGAGCCATTGGGGTTAAAACGGAGGATTTTAGGAACAGGATAAGCCACAGGCAACCTCACCTCACCAACTCCTCTGCTTCCAAAAAGACCAACTTTCTGTGTACCCACACCTACATGCCTTTCTGTTCTGCCATCTCACTTGCTCTCTGCCCAGCTACATTACTTCCTGTCTGTCTGTACAGGCCTCCAGACCTCTATAGTTAGTGCTGGGATTAAAGGTGTGTGTGACCATGCCTGGCTCTGTTCCCCAGTGTGGCCTTGAATTCACAGAGATCTGGATGAATCCTTGCCTCCCTAATGCTAGGATTAAAGGAGTGTGCTACTGCTGCCTGACCTCTACATTTAATATAGTGGCTGGCTTGTAGCATGAATCTTAAAAGGTCTTACTAATAAAAACAAACCCAGAGCCAAGTATTTTGGTGAATTCTGAAAGACCAGAGAAACAGAACAAGCTACAGCCAACCTCACTTCACCAACATCTCAGCCATCTTGTTTCCTCTGACTGGAAGCCTCTGAGTTCTCATCTGAAAGGATCTCAGTTGAACTGCTGCTAAAAGCCTAAAAGCTTAAAAGGTATAAAAGACCGTAGTTCCTGGTCCTCATGCCTTATATACCTTTCTGCTTCCTGCCATCACTTCCTGGGATTAAAGAAGTGTGTCTTTCCCAAGCAAGACATGAGATCTCAAGTCCTGGGACTAAAGCTGTGTGCTACCATGCTTGGCTCTGTTTACAGTGGGACCTTGAACTCACAGAGATCCACATGGATCTCTGCCTCCAGAATGCTAGGATTTCAGGTGTGTGCCTAACCTCTGTCTAACATAGTGGCCATTCTGTTCTCTGATCCTCAGATAAGCTTTATTGGGGTACACAAAGAAAATATCACCACAATATGGTATTGGGAATTGTCTTAGTAAGCACACAGAACAACAAGTTTCATCATGATTTTTCATAAATGTATATTCCTCTTTGCTGTTCCTTTCTACTCTTAAAGCAGTCCCCTTTCTTACATGTAAGAGAAAATATATTTTGTCTTTCTTAATCTCTGCTATTCTCTCTTGCTCTACTTTCCTCTGTGTCCATTCCTCTTCTTTCAGTCTCCTTTCTACTTCAGTGTCTTACACACACACACACATAAGCTACTGGAGTCATTTTCAGAAAATCCTTCCACTAAGTGTTTTTCAGGCTTTACATCCCGACCCTTGATACATTTTGAGTTGATTTTCATACAGGATAAAAATAAGGATCTAGTTTCTTTCTTCTAAAATGGAGATAAACCATTTATTTAAAAGAATTATTTTTTCACTGTTGTGTATATTTGGTACCCATGACAAAAGTTAGAATGCACAGCCATATGGTTTTGTTTCTGGGTCCTTTCTTTTATTATGATGCTCTACATGTCTGGTTTTGTGCTGGTACCATGCTGTTTTTGTTCTTATGGCTCTGTACTATAAGTTGAGACCAGGTTCTGTGTTTTTATCATTAGATTTGACTTGGCTACCCCCAGTCTTTTTGCTTCCATGAATTTTAGGATTGATTTTTTCTAGTCCTTGATATGAATTGTGTTACTTCTATAGACTGGGTTTAGAAATGTAGAAAATTTCACTATATTAATTTTTCCAGTGCATGAATAAGGGCTGTCTTTCCATCTTTTAGACTTCTGCATTTTTTTCTTTAATGTTTTAAACTTTTCATTGTATAGGTCTTTCACCTTTTTGGTTAGGTTTGTTATGAGGTTCATTATTTTTTGAAGCTATTGTGAGAGGTAATCCCCCTTCACCTGATTTCTTACTCGTCAAATATGTTATTAGTATATAGAAAAGTTGCTGACTGTTGTGGGTTTATTTTGCCTTCTGCTACTCTGCTCTGTTCATCAGATTTTTATGATGGTGTGTTCAGGATCATGGCATCTGTACACAGGAATAATCTGAATTCTTTCCTTTCTATTTGGATCCTTTTTATTTCTTCCCTTTGCCTCATTGCTGTGGCTCAGACTTCAAGTAGCATATTAAATAAGTGTAAATAGTGGACATTCTTGTGTTACTCCTGTTTTTAGAAGTAATTCTTTAAACTTTATCCTCATTTAATACAATGGTGCCCATGGATTACTTGCATACAGCCTTTATTTTACTGCAGTATGTTCCTTCTCTTTCCAGTTTCATCAGAGCCTTTATCATGTTAGAATTTTAATGTTGTCAAAGGCTTTTTCTCTGCCTATTGAAATGATCATGTGACTTCTTTCTTAAATATATGTTGTGTTACACTTATTGTATAAGTTAAACCATCCCTACATTTTTAGAATAAAGCTGTTTTAGTTATGGTGTAGTCAGAAGATTTCTCCAGTCCTGCCCAGCCCCGCTGTCCCACCAGGTCCCGCGGTCCCACAGCTGCTTATAAAATAATTACTCAGAGGCTTATATTAATTATCAATTGCATGGCCTATGGTTTAAGCTTCTTGCTAGCTAGCTCTTATAACTTAACCCATTTTTATTTATCTATAAGTTGCCACATGGCTTCATGGCTTACCGGTACTTTCATATCTTGCATCTCTTGGCGGTGCTCACAGTGTCCCCCTGCCTCTCTTTTCCTCTTCCTCTCTCTCCAGTTGGAATGTACTGCCTAACCTTATTCTGCCTCACCATTGGCCAAACAGCTTTATTTATCAACCAATCAGAATAACACATATTCACAGCATACAGAAAGGTATCTCACAGTGCTTTTACCTACCTAATTGAACTATATTTATGTATACCTAAAAAAACAACTAGTATGATTATAAATTTGATTATCATAGATGATTAACTATTAATATGTATTTCTTAATTATACATTACAATTTCAAATGAGCTGCAAAACATACCTTAAACAAGAGTAAAAATATACATACAGTATAACAAAATCAACTTTAAATTTGTATCAATAAACCAAAATATCCATAGCAATGTAAGACATTTTAAGCAAGTTGTTGCTCTTTAAAAGTAGATTCATTAATAATCTACCCTTTCATCCTATCATGTCTACATCATTATTGTGTAGGATTTTTCTTCTAAAAATAAATTTTATTGTAAAAACTTGCAAACAAAAAAATAACACACCAAAATTAACTGGAATCTTAAAAGTTCTTATTAATAAAAACAAACCTGGAGCTGGGTATTGGAGTGAATGCTAGAAGATCAGAGAAGCAGAACAAGCCACAGCTTCCTCACCTTGCCAGTTCCTCAGCTGATCCTGTTTACTCAGACTGGAAGCCTCTGTGTCCTCATCCAAATGAATCTAAGCTGAACTGTGCTGCTCAAAGCCTAAAAGCTTAACCAGGCTAGTTCCTGGTCCTCATGCCTTATATACCTTCCTGGGATTAAAGGCGTGTGTGCCACTATTTTCTGGCCTCTATATCCAGTGGCTGTTCTGTTCTCTGACCCCAGATAAGTTTATTAGGGTGCACAATATTTTGGGGAACACAATGCCACCACATTTTCCCTTTTTTGTCTAAAATTTAAAAAAGCTTATAACTAATACAAGAGAAACTATCCAATAAGTATATACAATATATACAGTCAAGAATTACATTAACAATGTCTAGTCTGTTAACATTTGTCAGATTCAGATGAAAAACTCCATTAATATATAACAATGTCCAGGCCAGTAACATTTGATAAACTCAGACAAAAAATTTTCATTACTTATCCTATGTAAAACAGGTAGTTCTTTTTTTAAAAGTAGATTCAATAATCTCCTTTTTTATCTTATCATATCCATATTCTCTCTTTTTTCTTTTCATAACAGATTCAGTAATCTATGTTTTGTCATTTTTATATCTTCCTCTTTTTCTTTTTAGAGTAGATTCAATGATCTACTCAGTTATCCTATTATTTCTTTATCTTTTTTCTCAGAGTAGATTCAATGTTCTACCTCGTATCTATATTCTCCTTTTACTTTTTTTTAAAACAAAAACTCTGAATCTAATCTTCTTGTTCAGCTTTTTTCCTGACCACTAATAATTAACAACTTGTAACCAACCATCATAAACAATGACAATATCCATAACTTATTAAACAACCAAAAACTACCACCCTGCCTTTTGGGAATGTGGGCATTGTTTTTTTTTAATTACTTCCTGCTTTCTGGGGGAGAAGACATCTTTAGGGGATCCTGAAAAGAAAATTTTTGGGTTAATTGTCAAGTCCTAAGAGAGTTAGCTTATCATTTTCCAGTCTCTGCATAATAGGAAAGTGCAGGGCTTGTCTCAAGTCCTTGTTCGAGTAGTCTATGAATCTGGATCATCTCAGCTAGCCATCTTGAAATTGTCCTGAACAGTTTGTAGTCTAAAGTTGATCTTTCTGTAGTGCTAATCAGCTTAATGGCTTTACCATAGTCCTTGTGGAATCATGGTTGTGGGGTCCCATCATCCTTTTGAAGATTTCAAAGTTGCTGTTAGGCGTGGTCATGGTTCCCTGCAGAATTTGTTTTTGTGCCTTCTCTGTGGTTTGCAGCAATCACTGTCTGATAAATGTCTGTCTCTCAGAACCATGAACATTCTTCCCTAAAAGAGAAAATTTTCACAGTAATTTCTCCCCACCATTTGTCTTGCCAAATTTTTCCAAACTGATCTTTGCTGATGCTTTCTTGTAACATGATGGTCCTGGCAAGTCTTCTCTGAACAAGCAGCAGTAAACCCTTCATCCCAGGCAGCAGCATCACCGCAATCACCAACACAAAGAGAAGCAGCCAGCAACTCAAAGCAGCAGCCGCTGCCTCCATGGTCCCACCACCACCGTTTGTGGCTCAGCCGAAGCTTCTCCTTAGCAAGCCTCCTAGGCTGGCCTCAAACTCGGGATCCTCCTGCCTCTGCCTCCTTCAGTAAATACTACCGGCATGTGCCATCACAACCGGCAAAGTGTAGCTTGGGTCTGAGCAGGGGAAAGGCCACAGGCAAGTAGCTTTTACAAGAATTCGTACTATGAATTGGGCACCAGATGTAACAGAAATCTAAAAAGTTCTTATTAATAAAAACAAACCTGGAGCTGGGTATTGGAGTGAATGCTGGGAGATCAGAGAAGCAGAACAAGCCACAGCTTCCTCAAACCAGATCCAAAGTGAACTTCTGTGCAGTCAGAATAGCTATTTGGAATGAAAGCTATGTAGCTTCGCATTGGATTTTACACTTTTATGGTCAAAAATTTTTTGTTTGTTTCTTTCTCCTTTTTTCATTCTTCTCATATATTACTTCTCTACTGCAGTTTGTCCTCCCACCTCTCCTACCAACCCCTCCTTCCCCTCCCTTCTGGGCTAGATCCTCTCCTCCCTTTCCCTTCAAAAAAGAGCAGGCATCCTAGGGATATCAACCAAACATGATTAGGCACATGCCCTCATATCAAGGCTGGTGATGGAACCCAGTAGGAGGAAATAGGTCCCAAAGGCAGTTAAAAGACTCAGAAATAGCTCCACTCCCATTGTTAGGAGTCCCACAAGAACACCGAGCTACACAACCCTAACATAATATGTAGAAGACCTAGACCTGATTGTTGGTTCAGTGCCTGTGAACGCATATATATATATATATTTGAATATTAGACCTCATTGGATGTGCAGTTGGTGAAAATCTTTTCCCATTCTATAGGCTGCTGTTTTGTCCTATTGACAGTGTCCTTTGCCTTACAGAATCTTTTCAGTTCCATGAGGTTCCGTTTATTAATTGTTCATGTTAGGGCCTGTGCTGTGGGTGTTCTTTTCAGGAAGTTGTCTCCTGTGTCAACGAGTTCAAGGCTATTCCCCACTCTCTCTTCTATCAGGTACAGTGTATCTGGTTTTATGTTGAGGTCTTTGATTCACTTGGACTTGAGTTTTTGCAGAGTGATAAATATGGATCTATTTGCATTCTTCTGCATGCAGACATCCAGTTAGAACCAACCTTACATCTCTGGGGTGAAGCCTACTTCATCATGGTGGATGATCCTTTTGATGTATTCTTGGATTCAGTTTGCAAGTATTTTATTGAATATTTTTGCATTTATTGTGATAAAAGAAATTGGTCTGTGATTTTCTTTCTTTGTTGAATCTTTGTGTGGTTTGATAATGAAAGAAATCCAGGGATGTCTGGGAAGAAGACTTATTTATTAAGGGATGAAATGGGGATCACACACTCAATACAAAATAAAGCAATGCCCATTACCTCTTCATCTCCCAGAGAAAGATGAGAAAAATTCCAGACCAGTTCACCAAACCATGCATCAGGAAGCCTTCCATGTCCAAGAGAGCTCACAACCCCCTCCTTCTTCCCTTTTAAGTAGTCACATAGGCAGGCAAAAAGCACTGCCTCTTTGAGGTCAAATAGCCCAAGGTCATAGTCCAGAGCAAATACCCACTACACTTCCCCTTCTTATCTAAATAAGAAAGAAAACATCCATCTACAGTTTGGGTATTTGGGTGACTGTGGCCTCATAGAATGAATTTTGCTATTTTTCTTCTGTTTCTATTTTGTGGAATAATTTGAAGAGGACTGGCATTAGTTCTTTTTTGAAAGTCTGATAGAATTCTGCCATAAAATGATATGGCCCTGAGTTTTGTTTTTTGGTTGGGAGACTTTTAGTGACTGCCTCTATTTCCTTAGAGGTTATAGGTCTATTTAAATCATTTATCTTAACTTTGGTAAGTGGTGTCTGTTGAGAAAAGTATCCATTTCTTTTAGATTTTCCAATTCTGTAGAACACAGGTTTTTAAGGTATCAGCTAATGATAGGATATGTCCATCTTTTCATTTCTGATTATGTTAATTTGGATATTCTCTGTGGTGATATTTTAATTGTGATGAAATGTGATTTTATTTGTATGTTAATAAATAAAGTTTTCCTGGAGATCAGAGGTCAAAGCAAGCCATAAACAGGAGTCAGGTGGTGGTAGCCCATGCACTTAATCCAATCACATGGCAGGCAGAGTTTCTGTGTGGTCAAGGACACAGCCAAGTGTGGTGACAGGAGCCTTTAATACCAGAACCAACCATAGAGACCTGGAGGTCTGTATAGACAAGCAGTGATGAGGAAGTCATGTGGCTGGGCTTAGAGCCAATGAGAAGGAAGAACAGGAAAGCAATAAAAGCACAGTTTAGACAGAAAAAAGCTCTCTCTGGGCAAGCTACAGCGAGGTGGTAAGTTAAGGCTAGTCGTGGTTCTTCACTATTTGGTCTGATCTCTTTGGCTGTCCCCCCTGTATTTGGCTCTGTGTTTCTGATTTGATAAGACTGTTTAGAAATTCGTCTACAGTTCTCTCTGCCTTTTAGTTAGTTTGGGTAAGGGTTTGTTTATCTTGTTGATTTTCCAGAAGAACCAATTCTTTGTTTCATTGATTATTTATATTTTACTCCTTGTTTCTGTTGTATTCATTTCAGCCCCTGGTTTGATTATTTCCTGCTATCTACTTCTTCCAGAGCTATCAGGTGTTCTGTTAAGTTTCTGGTGTGAGATTGCTCCTATGTTTTTATGTAAGCATCTACTGTTATGAAATTTCCTCTTGGCACCACTTTC
This sequence comes from Peromyscus californicus insignis, assembly GCF_007827085.1. NCBI lineage: Eukaryota > Metazoa > Chordata > Mammalia > Rodentia > Cricetidae > Peromyscus > Peromyscus californicus. The sequence goes on from NW_026294525.1 coordinate 50,391,276, forward strand.
GCTGTCTCCCTCAAGGTTGGGCACATTGTGCATTCATTTTCATTGAATTTAGGAAGGCTTCAATTCCTCTGTTTCTTCCTTGATCCAGCAGTCATTCAGTAGAGAGTTGCTCCATTTCCATGAGTGTGTAGGAGTTCTATAGTTTTTGTTTGTTGTATGTTGTTATTGTTGAAGTGTGGTGGTCTGATGGGATGCAGGAGTTATTTCCATTTTCTTGTATCTGTGGAGACTTGTTTTGTGACTGAGTATTGTGGGGGCCCACAGAGGCACCCTAGTAAGGCCTTTCTCAAGGTCAGAAAGTCTGAGCTTCCTTTGCCCAGCGGGGCTGCATAATGGGATGATTTGGCCAAGAGCATGGTTACCAGGTGTTTTGAAAGGTCTACACTGATTGGTACTTTATGCCTCGACCTTGGAAGGGGGGAATCTTTTGCCCTTCCCCTTGCTGATGGATAAAAGGCCCATTATGAATAAAGTTGGGCCAACCAGGTATTGACCCGGGGCCCTCCCAAAGCTATCCTGTGTCTCTGTCTTATCATTTCTGTCTACATTTCTATCTAATATTTCCTCATTCCTCACTCCTGGCCCTAAGAACCCTTTGACAGGTCAGAGCTGGTCTATGACAGAGTATGTGGTCAATTTTGGAGAAAGTTCTGTGAGGTGCTTGAGAAGTAGGTATGTTCTTTTGAATTTAAGTAAAATGTTCTATAAATATATTTTAGGTCCATTTGATTCATAACACCTGTTAGCTTACCTCAATTTTTCATTTCCAGAATTTCCTCAGTTTGTGTTTTTTTTAATTGATTCTTTTTCCATTTTTCTGGTCTTGAACAGTTTTAATCTGTCAATTGGGGGAAAAACTTTATTCAGCACATTAGACTCTAAGACAGTGGCTTTCAACCTTTCTAATGCTGTGACCCTTTAATACAGTTTGGCATATTTTGGGTAATCCCCAACCATAAAATTATTTCTCTTGCTACTTCATAACTGTAATTTGCTACTGTTATGAAACAAAACATATCTGTGTTTTCCAGTGGTCTAGATGACACCTCTGAAAGGGTTGTTCAACCCAAAGTGGTCATGACCCATAGTTTGAGAACCATTGCTATAGGAATGTATTTCATCTCAAAACCATTACAAACTCTGAATTTAAATGTATACAGCATTTATTCACTTATAAAACTAAATCCCTATAAATATAGTATGTTCAGAATATTTTTTCCTCTTATTGGAAATAGATTATTTTCTCATACAATATATCCTGTTTACAGTTTCCCTTACCTCTACTCCTCCCAGTTGCCCTCACCTCCTCTCCCATCTGGATCTACTCCCTTTCTTTCTCTCATTAGAAAAGAATAGGCTTCTAAGAGATAACAACAAAAATATAATATAATAAAACAAAAACCACCACATTGAAGTTAGACAAGTCAAGCCAGCAGAAAAATAAAAGAGAAGACACAAAAATCAGGGACCCACTCATTCACTCAGAAGTACTAAACTGAAAGCTATAATATATGTGTAGAGGACCTGGTGCAGACCCCTGTAGGCCCTGTGCTTGCTGCTTCAGTCTCTGTGAGTTTATAGGAGCTCGCTCAGTTGATTTAGAGGACCCTGTTTTTCTGGTGTTCTCTGAATGCTCATATTTCCCCCACTCCTTCTGCAACCTCTTCCAGAGGATTCAGTTGAGCTCTGAGGGGAGGGATGTGATGGGAGACATCTCATTTAGAGCAGTGTGTTCCAAGGCCTCCTTTTCATAATATCTGGCTGTGGGTTTCTGTGTTTGTTCTCATCTGTAGTAAGAGAAAGCCTCTCTGATCATGGCTGAATGAGCAAACTGTTGTCTTGGCAGCACCCTGGGTTGAGCTGACATCTGTGGTCTCTTAGAGTCAGCAGTACATCTATTCAGACTCTTCTGGCTTTTCTGTGAAATCAGGTGTAATTCTAACAGCTCTGCCTTTGTATTGTTACCTGGTCTTTCCCCTTGTTGTTTTTAATATTTTTTCTTTGTTTTGTACATTTAGTGTTTTGGTTATTCTGTGTTGAGTGGACTTTCTGGTTCAATCTGTCTGCTGTTCTGTATGCTTCTTGTTCCTTTATAGGTGTCTCCTTTAGGTTAGGAAAATTTTCATCTATGATTTTGTTGAAAATATTTTCTGTATCTTTGACCTGGGTTTCTTCTCTTTGCTCTATTCCTGTCATTCTTAGATTTGGCCTTTTCATAATGTCCCAGATTTTCTAGATGTTTCTGTCAGTTTTTTAGATCAACATTTTCTTTGATGGATATACCCATTTTTTTCTATTGTGTCTTCAATGTCTGAGAGGCTCTCTCCCATCTATTGTAGTCTGTTAGTAAAGCTTGCTACTGTAGTTCCTGTTTGAATTCCTAAAGTTTTCATTTTCAGAATTCTCTCAGTTTGGGTTTTCTTCATTGATTCTGCTTCCATTTGCAGGTCTTGAGTGGTTTTATTCATTTTCTTGCACTGTTTCTTTCTTTAAGGGATATATTTATTTCCTCTTAAGTACCTCTATCACACTTATAAAGCCTGTTTTAATATCTTTTTTCTTGTGCTCCAACTATGTTGCAATACTCAGGACCTGCTGTGGTAGAGTTGCCAGACTCTAGTGTAGATACATTTTCCTGGCTCTTACTGATTTTGTTTTTATGTGAGATTGGGATGATTACATCTGTAGGTGCTGATATCTGTTTTTTTCTTTGTTCAGTGGGTGTTTTGTTCCTTGGTTTCTACTTTCTCTCTGGATTTTAGAAAAGTGTGACAGCTGTATGTAGTCTGGTTGGAAATTTTCTGTAGACTTAATAGATGTGGCCACTGAAGTTCAAGGTAATATGTGTTTCTGGGTATTGGGAGTAGACATGTAGAAATGGGGATAGGCTAGGGGTTTGAAGTGTTTCACAAGAGGGAGAAGAGCAGAGTGTGTAACCAGGATCTGCTTGGTTAGTATCCTTGGAGTAGGGAGACAGTGAAGAGAGATCACCACAGAGTCTGCTATAGCACTGTGGATGAGACTGGGATACTGGATCTGGAGCGATGGAAGGAGAGGAAAGATCTGTAGCCTGCCTACCTGATTCCCTCACAGGAGTGTCAGAATACTTCTTGATGTACTTCATCTATATTTGCTTTACTTGTAGCTTTCTTAATTAGAGTTGATGAAACTTCTTCCTTCCAGTTGGAAAACCAAAAGCTATCCTTGGGAAACTATCCACAGCCTCTATTGTATAGCCTCTGGATCTGGATTCAAACCCCAGCTAGTCCTCACCACTGCTACACTATTATGCTGCTTAGAAAGATCTAATCTGCTTAGTTTCCTGAAATACACCAGTCTCCTTTCCTCCCTTATCTCACCTTTCCCACTGTAACCTGTTACCTATCAACACAGTAGCCAGTGCAATTTATTTAAAAATGTGGGCTGCATATTTGTTGCTCTGCTCATACCCTTGATGTGTTTCCATTTTACTCAGAGTAAAACTAAAGTCTTTGTAAACATCAGAAAAGATCTGGCCATGTGACCTCTTTAAGTCATTTGTTATTCTCACTGCAACTTACTCTACCCGCCATCCTTTTTGCTGTTCTTTGAACATTCTAGGCACAATCAGTCCTTGATGCCTTATTTCTTGCTGTATCCTTTCCTCAGAGTGGTAGTCCTCAAAGTATATGCAAGGATCACTCTGTTTTATTTTTGCTTTGTGAAACTGCTAGTAACTCAATGCAAGTCTATTTTTTACCTTTTGTTTAAAATTGCTGTCTGTCCATTGATCTCATTCATGATTCCTCACTCTACTCTAGTCTTCCTTGTCCTCTATCACTCAACAGTTTCTAGCTTAAACTGTAATTATTTTATACATCAATATTGCTTTAGTTCTGTGGCATAAAGTATTAATATTTATCATTATTAATTATTGATTGTTAGCTGATATATCCCAACTACTGAGAGTTATCAGTAATATTGTAGGTGGTAGCAGTTGTTTAATGAGTGGATGGATGTATAGAGTATCATTTAATGACTTCCGGACCTTCTTTCTTTTATTCATTTCAGGATCAGATTTACTGTTTTCTTAGGAGTAAAAAAGTCATTGTATAAAGTGACAAGCTTCATAATGACATTTTAATTCCAGTATACCATGTGCTTTGAATATTCTTAAGTTCACTAGTCTTTTGTACCACTACTCCATTCCTGATAGTTCCTTTCTTCTTCCAAATAGTCCTGCTTATATCATCATCATCATCATCATCGTCATCGTCATTGTCATCATCACACATATCTGAGTCATGCTTATTTTGCTTAACACAATGGTTCGCAGTTCCAATGGTTTTTGTGACAATGTCATAATGTTATGGATGAAACTCCATGTCTATATGTACATGGTGTTTTTTTATCCATTCATCTATTGATTGACTCCTAGGCTGTTGTGTAACTTGGTATTGTGAATTTTGCTATAATAAATGTGCACATGCTAGTATCTCTGATTTAGAATTTTTGAAATTAGTGAGATGATCATTTTAGTATTTTTGATGATGTTAGTTATATATGTCTTAATATGATTCCTCTCTATCATCCTGAAGTAGCATAGGGATGATCTGTAAGGATTTTTCCTGTAGAAGTGAGCTTAGTCTTTCTTCCATGAACAATTCACCCAGTTATTTCACTTTTTTTCTACAAGATTCTTTTCATCAACAATTCTTATTTTAATGTTAGCTTACTATTTGCTTATAGCTTTAAAAGGCTCATTAGAAACTAATGTTGTATCTCATTATTCCATATGTTATATATTTAGCTTCTTGATGTCTAAAAATAAACTCATAGTTAAAGTATCCTGTAGTACACTGGGATTTCAACAAAAGGGTTTTTAAGTCCTGAGTCCACCTTACCATACATATTTCACTGTTTGATTAGTGTTTCTTCAACAGAAAGTTTTGCAAAAGCTAGTAAATGAGTTGGATGTATAAAATGTTTTATATAATGAACAAAAATTAAAAGTAAATGTTTGTGATATTCACTGATTATTAGTGTTAAGAAGGATTCTAGAAATCATATTGGCTAGTGGTCTAAGACTAACTCTGTGTGTGTGTGTGTGTGTGTGTGTGTGTGTGTGTACATATCTTTGTGTACCTAGGTCCTGTGCAAATGATTCACCCTAAAGAATACTTGTTTGTGGCTCTTAATATAAGAATGAAGGACATTTTAATTTGTTTTTAAGTCACGTCTGTTTTCCTTTTTCAATGAAAATTCACCAAAATGTGGCACAGATAAAAGGATAAGTGTGCTGTGCAGCATTTCAGCAGATGGCTGTCTTTGACACAATGTTTAGAAAAGCAACATGATGACATTATACATTAGCTAGATCATACAGACATTCCCCAAGGTGTTAAGGTAGCTTATGTTGAAGACTGGGAAAGTGGAGCTGAGAATTCTGACCCACTCTGGAGTTTCTCACTCAAGTTTCTGAAATAAGTATTCCTTAAAGTACTGTTTGGGATGTAAGCAAGGCCTTGGACATTTTTAGTTCTTATGTTGAGAGTGGGTACTACAGGCATCTGTGGTGTAGGCTAGGTAGTTAACGTTGCACTGGAAAGTACCCCAAATAAGCACATTATGTGGCCTCAAATGTGGTGCACTCAGTAGTGCTAAGGGCAAGAAAAAAATTTGAGCTAAGATAATTTATTTTGATTGAATTGATTATACATTTATATTACTTGCAATCACTTCAGTATGAGCATTATACTGGTGTAATGTAACATTTTTCAAAGTGCATGCTATTAAATGTGTCCTATCAGATATTCTGTGAGAAAAGAAACAAATGTGTGTAGGAATGATGACTAATATGTTGCCATCTTGTAGATACATGAAGAAAACTAGCACCTTAAAGGCTTTGATGGGTCCTGTGAGGAGAACCTGCTTGGTTTTGCCACTACTTTACCTGTATTCTACTGTATTTGACATAGTCCCCATGAATGGTGATGATGCTTCAAGTCTACCGAGTGTGGAATACATTTGACACAGTCCCTGTGGATGATGATGGTTCAAGACACAGTTATTTCCTAAAAGTCCTTTAATTGTTTGTCCTACTGGAATATGAGTTCTATCAGAAGTAACCTCAGCATTTTCACTCAAACTCCCTGTTCCAATGTATCCTTTCTCCCTCATTTCTGAGGGCCAATAGGAAATTTTATTTTAAAAATATCTTTTTAAAAATATTTTATCATTTAGTGTCAGAGGATAACTCTCTGTGTTAGTTCTCTCCTGCCCCCTTGCAAGACTCAGGGACTGAACCCTGGTCATTAGACTAGTGGGCAAGTAGCACTTGCCTGCCCAACTTTTATTTTTTATAGCCATATAATTAAGAGATTATCACTTTAGAAAATATGTAAAATGCATATAAGCAAAGCAAAATATCCCTCATAACTCTGCCACTGTTAGTTTATTATATTTTCAGATTGATTTCAGTGAGTATATTTTAAAATTCAATGTAATTGTGACAGTTTCACATATTTTCTTTTAATTAGAACATATAACTTTGATATTATTGTATGATTATAACAATAATGGGAAATGAATAGTCAGGCATCACTAGGACATAGAATGTATTTGATATATTGGCTCATGGTATTCAATCCCTGGGGATGTATCGCTTACATTACAGAGGTCCCGATTAAAGGACATTATATTTATTTTGCTAGTTTTAAGGGAACTCTTATGAATGATGCCCTACATATACATTTGTACACACTAATATTTCCCAGAAGTGATATATGAATCAGTTGGGAAGGACACTTAATCAGAGATATACTACTGATGCTGATGGATGTAGCTTTAAGGCTTTGGTACTGAAAACTGGCCTTCCTTCCCCAAGGTAATGGACATGAGTGACACTAAGTCTCCTATTTATGTGTGTGTGTCTGTGTGTGTGCACATGTGCATGTGTTTGTCAGGTTCCCTAGATCTAGAGATACAGGCAGTTGTGAGATGCCCAGTGGTGCTGGGAATTGAACCCAGGTCCTCTACAAGAGCAGCAAGCACTCTTAACCACTGAGCCATCTCTTCAGACTCTAGGTGTTTTATCCTTATATTACTCCTATTTATCTGTTCCCTTTTATTTTTCCTGTAATATTTTTAGGCCCAATGCTGCTGGCTCCTTGGTTTTCTGTTTATCATATTGCTGTATTTGCCTCCAATCCTCATTTTCTGTCCTCATGAGCTCAACTCAAATTCTGGATTTTTTAAAAAAATCTTGTTTTAATTAGCAATTGTTTTGAATTTTACACTTCACAGTTTGATATGGCCTATGTTGCATTTAACTGTATCATATATTCATGTCTTTAAAATGTTTCATTGTAATTATTTGTGTGTGTGTGTGTGTGTGTGTGTGTGTGTGTGTGTGTGTGTGTGTATGAATGTGTATTGGAGCCTGTATGCCATGCACATATTTGGATACCAGATGACAATTTGTGGGAGTTGTATTCCCTATATGCATTCTGGGAATTGAACTCAGGTCCTCAAGTTTGGTGGAAAATGTCTTCACGTGCTGAGCCATCTTGCCAGCCCTTGTGTATGCATGATTCCTTTGGTCTTTCTAATTTATAAATAGCACTGACATCTACATCAGAACATTTGGTAGGTCTAGTTGCTGTCCTGGGCTCCCAGGGCTATTAGGATAAAGCAGACTTGGACTTTGTTATGGAGCTGTACATGGTGCAGTGAAAACAGAGAAGCTAACACGAGAAACAGAGTGAGAGTGAACAGGACTCTAGGTGTAAAGACTGGGAACCAGGAAAGCTTCCTGGAGGACAGGTCCTCTGCAAGAAGATGAGTAGGGCCTCTGAGTAGGAGAACACAGGAAATTATGGCTGCTGCCAGCATCTGTGCCTGTGTTACACATCAGAGAACACATATATTTGGGTATAGGCACCCTGTTAGGGAGAAAATATGAACTCCACAAATGTGAAATAGCAAGAAACAAGCCTGAATAGAGACAAAGCCTGAAGATGTGAGTGAATGATTTAAACTTTGTCCTGGTAAGGGGAGGGATATGGAAGTAGACTGATTGATGCAAAGCATGCTGGGAAGTTATTATTACAATTCCTTTGCATATCCACAACATCAAGGATGGGTTATCCCCAAGCCTTGTGTGCATGTATTTCAAGATTTTAAACATTATTTTGTATCTGATTTTTTAAAAGGATTATTAGATCTGTGATTTATTTTTTCTGGGCTTTACTATCCTTGTTAATATGACAATTATCGCTACAAGTATACTTCTAGTACTGGACTTAAAGCTATAGGCAGGGAGCATGAAATACATTACTTAGCAAGCCTTATCTAAAGTGATGAGGAATGCTTTGTTATGTTTTCTGCTCCTGTGTGATCTGGACATGTTTATGCTGGTTTTGTGTCCTGTTGCTTCTACATAAAGCTTTTCCAGAAAGGTTTTGATATGGGTTTATTCATTTGCATTTTGCTGGGAGACTTACTTCATTCTATACAGATTAATGAATAGTGTCAGTAGGTGGAAAACACCTTTCTTGGAATTATATTTTTTTGGGGGGGTCAGGAAATAAAGATAATTTTTATTCTACAGAGAAAAGGAGAGATTTTGTTTGTGTTATGACATTAATTTTTAGAAATTTAATTATAGATTTTAATATAAAATTTTGGACTCTGAAAATGTAGCCATCTTGACAACAGATAGTGTTGAGTTCTTGTTCTTTGCCTGAGGATTTTTACTCACTTTCAGCCTCCATCATTTAATAGTTGAACAAGTCACCTTTAGTTGCTACTCTGTTCATATTTGAACCAGACAAAAAGACTTGGGTGTTTTTTAGAGAGAACGTTTTCTTTTTTTTCTGCCTGAAGTTGAGATGCTAAGAGTAACCTTTCACACTTTGTGGATTTACCTAATTATAGAATAATATACAACACAGACAAAGAGTATTCAGTGATTGGAATTACTAAGCAGAAAAAATAAAAACTGTTTGAAATTTAAACTGATATAATTTCAAGTAAACTCTCCAGAATTTCTGAAAAACCTTCATCAGACACAGACTCCCCATGAGGATTGCCAATGCTTATCTCTGGATGGAGACATTAAAGTCAAGTGATTATTTTTCAGAGTCTGGGGAAATATATATAGGAACCTGGTATGGATAATGGCATTATTTCTTTTGTTGTTATTACTTGACTTTATTATCATAAACTCACAAATAAATCTTCATACAACTAGATTATGGTAACCACTATAACATTTGCCAAACCAAACTCTATGCATCACAGTGGATGAAGCCATGGAGCTTTGCACTTTCACTATCAAGTCCGTTATTATAGACATGATCACAAAAAAAAAAAGAACTATGACAGATTTGAAACTAGAAAGACTTAGTTTTATGTCCTTCTTCAGGGCTCAGATGTCCTTTGCCTGCATTCTATCCTTCCTCATCATGCCTCTCTTAGTCTCCTTTCTACATGCTGTACTAGCTGTAGGGAAAAGGGGCTGGCTAAAGAAACCCACCCTGACCCTGGAGCCCAGAACCAGGGAAAGAAACACAGCCTGGATCTGGGACCTGAACCAGTGAAAGAAACACTTTATCCCCAAACCCAGAACCAAAGAAACATGCCCTGACTCTGGAACCAGTACCAGAGAAACACACTTTGTCCCTAGAATCAGAGCCAGTGAAAGAAATATGCCCTGGCCTTAGAATTAGAGTAAAAAAGCTAAGAAAGACCAGTGTCCCTGGAGAAACTCCGCCCCCAAGAGATCCTATATAAACCACCCTGCCTGTTCAGTTGTTGGTTGGTCTTTCCCACCCTAGTAGAGGCAGTCACTCTCCTGGACTCCTCCTTCCTAAATAAATCTCTCAAAAGAGTTTTGGGTGTGAAGATCTCCATTTGCCGGTGCTGAGAAGAACCTTGCTAAGACATTTCTCAGTGGACTGAGCAGAAAAAAAATTGCAGAGACTTTCCCTTAGGGGGCTGAGCAAGGCAGAACTGAACAGAAGAACCCTGCTGAGACATCCCTTAGGGGGCTGAGCAAGGGGGAACTGAACAGAAGAACTTAGAAAATCTTCCAGGACTTTCCTTAGCACAGTATCTAGACCCACTCCCTATATCTGTTAGGAGGATGCAACCATACACAGGGTGCATTGCCTGAGGTAACCAGGTGAGTTTCAAAGCATTGTCTTTGGGGCTCACTCTCTGGACTTTTTAAGGAATCTGATGTCCTAATAAATCCCAAATGATTGATCCTTCATTGTTTTTGGAAGGGGGATTCTGAAGGGCCACTCATTTGTCATGTAAACATTTCGAGAGTCACTCATATCATCTTAAGGTCAAGTAGAGTTGCATACTGTAGGGATAACGCCCGCGCTATCACCACCTGTTCAGCATGTCCGAGCGAGGGGCTGTGGATTAAAAAATAAGGGACAAGAGACAGCGAGACATTCGCCACGGCTGAATGCCGAGTGCCAGTCGAATGCCGTTTATTGAAAGAGGGAGGAAACCTTAAATATAGACTTACAGCACAATGGCGGATCCCTGGAGGGCAGAAGTTTGCTACCCAATGTTCTACATTCTTGCATCTAAGCTGTTTACACCAAATGCAGGATACAGGAACAAAGAACCTCCGGCAGAATGTTAGGTGAGAAGGAAACCGGCAGGGAATCTGAATAGGGAGGACATCTGGTCAAGGTCGGCAAGCAAGGCGGCAGCCACTCACAGTGGGGGGCCAGGGCCCACAGGTCCCCCCTTTTTACTAAAAAAAAATGAGCTTCTGACTTAGGTTGCGTGGGACGTCAGCAGGTCACCTTACCCGTCATAGAGACACCTGCCCAGGCCACACAAATGCTCTGTCTTAGGTTGATGACCGCCCCCCAAGCATTACCTGTCTCTGAATACTCATTATCATACAGACTCAACCACTGTGAGCTGTAGAGTGACTGCTGCCAAAGATCTCAAAGTGGCGCTGGGCTTGCAATCTGTGTGACACAGAAAAGACCAACAGAAGTCCTAACCCACCCATAGCCAGGAGGCTAAAGGCAACTGAGCCATTCCCTTCCTTAACAAGCCTTACTGCAAATTGGAGTCCTTATAAGGTGGTATCCCATAAGCAAATGGAACTTGAGTTTTAAATAATTTTTACAACTTTCAAAGCCAATTTAAATGTATAAATGTAGAATTAAATTTATCGTGCCCAATAAAATAAAAGATTAACTAACTGTGGTAGCTACTTTTGCTGCCAGGGTCTCCATTGTGCTAGCTGTAGAACCCAATTATGAAGTAGCCATCCCACAAGCAATAGCAGCAGTGGCCACCACTGCTATAACAGCAACAATGGCAACAGCGATGTCAGATTCTCTTCTGGAGCATGTGAGCATCATCTGTGTCTAACTGCCATGGTCCACTGGCATGGACGCAGCTCCAGGAACACGAACCACCAAGGCCCATTTTTCTTGATCCCAGCACTACTTTGGCTGGCAGGTCTGCAAAAGAACAACTAAGAACCATAAAGAAAACAAAAACAAAAACAGCAAACAAGGAGCAGAACTAATGGTCTCATTAATGGCTACATTCAGGCTCACAAATTTTAAGGTATCTTCAAAAAGGCTAGATGAATTTCAGGAGGCCAATAAAAGTTGCACAGAGCTATTCCTGAAAAGTAGGTACTACACCAGCTTTAAGAGGGTTGCAAAATGTGAAAAGACTTAGCTGGCATGTTACTGTTAACAAATGAAGGTCATTGACTTTCAGAGTTATCCTTAATCTCCAAGGTGTGACACATTCTCAACATTTTTGAAAAAAGTTACCATATATTACCTTCTGAAGAATCCAACCACATGGCTATAGTTCCTAGGCTTACGTTAATGCTTGCCAAGGCTGGCCGTATTGGGCTCTCAATCCCCATTGGCATCAGAAGGGGAGAGTTTTTTACAAAGGCCCAATAGGTCTCTGCCATGTCGGGATTCAGCAGCAGCCACAGGGCGCACACAGCGCTCAGGGACCCAAAGAGGAACTTCATTGTCCTGCGGAAAGACACAAACAGATCCCCGGGCCCACACCAACACCGGATCGGGTCCCCTCCAAGTGCCAGTAGAAAGATCCTTCCATCGTACCAGAGGATGATTTGCAACAGGAGCCCTCCAGTGCTTATCTGAGGCGGATACTCCAGCAGAATCCACCGAAAAAAATTTAAAATATATAAAACAAGGGAAAGAATAGAATGTGGAGAGGAGAGATGAGCCCCTAGCTCCCCCCTTTTTACTTTAGAAATATATGTTTTTAAGGTACGATGGCAGCGTTCTACTATAGCCTGTCCTTGAGGATTATAAGGAATACCAGTCTTATTAACAATAGAAAAGTCTTGGCAGAATTTTGAAAATCCCGTACTGCTGTAGGCGGGACCATTATCAGTCTTTATGCATTTTGGCACGCCCATGTAAGCAAAAGCATGAAGGCAATGATTCTTAACATCCTTAACCTTTTCCCCTGAATGAGCAGAAGCAAAAATTAGAGAAGAATATGTATCAATAGACACATGGACATATTGTAGTTTTCCAAAGGAAGGCACGTGTGTGACGTCCATCTGCCACACATGATTAGGTAAAAGTCCTCGGGGATTAACTCCCAAATGAGGAACAGGTAAAAATTCAACACAAATAGGACATGATTTAACTCTCTGGATGGCTTGTTCCCGGGTTATGCCTGTATGATGATGAAGAGATCCAGCATTAAGATGATAACATTGATGCAACTGAGTAGCCTTATCAAAGGCAGAACAAACTAATGTGACAGCCATAAGAGTAATGGCATCAGCCCTCTGATTACCTTCACTTAGAGGTCCAGGCAATTGGGTGTGAGCTCTAATATGGCCCACATAAAGGTTATGTGAGCGGGACCATATTAGTCCTTGCACTTGCAATAAATATTCATGAATGGGAGAAATGGACGGTATGTAGGCTGCTGTCTCTAAAGGCATAATGGCATGTGCCACATATTGACTATCAGTATAAATATTTACACTCTCATCAGAAAACATCTGTAAAGCAAGCAACAGCGCCTGTACCTCTGCCATCTGGGCAGAAGTGCCCTGGACTTTCATTCTCTTTACTATGTTACCAGAAACCACCACAGCAAAACCACGTGAAGTGCCATCAGTAAATACTGCATGGACCTGAGGAACAGGAGTCATCTGTACTATCTTGGGAAATATAACAGGATGCAATTAAAAAAAATGACACACATCATTGGAGGGGTAGTGAGTATCAAACTGACTCTGCATGGAGCATGTCAATATGGTCCAATCATTATCATTAGCTTGCAACCATGCTATTTGAGACTGGGTGTATGGGGTCACCACAATATCTGGCTCCTTACCAAAAGTTTGAACACTGATCTTGATTCCCTTAAATAGAACCTGTGGATAAGGAGTGATGGTTTTCGCTGGAGAAGCTGGGGAATGTACCCATAGAATAGGACCTGTTTGCCAAAACACTCCAGTAGGTGAATGAGAAAAACTAAAATATTCATGACCTAAATAATGATAGGGAAAAGATACCTGTACCTTTTCTGGGGCAATCTGTAAATTAGCCAGGCTAAGAACTTCTTGTAAATTAGAAAAGGCATCAAAAACAAGTTTTCTATCTTTAGCAGCCATTAATATATCATCCATGTAGTGAATTATATAAACATCTGGAAAAGCTTTTCGAACTGGAGCTAGGGCCAAAGACACATAAATTTGACATATAGTAGGACTATTGGCCATTCCTTGAGGCAATACCACCCACTGATATCTCTGATAAGGTTCTCTAAGATTTTCTGAAGGAACACTAAAAGCAAAGCGAGGACTGTCCTCGGAATGCAAAGGAATGGTGAAGAAACAATCCCTCAAGTCAACCACAATTAAATGCCAATGTTTAGGAATTGCCACAGGGGCAGGCAAGCCAGGCTGTGTTGCTCCCATGAGAAGCATGGTTTTATTTACAGCTCTAAGATCCTGTAATAGCCTCCATTTTCCTGACTTCTTTTTAATAACAAATATAGGTGAGTTCCAAGGTGAAGTGGAAGGAATGATATGTCCAGCATCTAACTGTTCCTTAACTAATGTGTTCGCAGCCTTCAATTTTTCTTTAGTGAGGGGCCACTGCTCCACCCATACAGGGTCATCACTTTTCCAAGTGATTTTTATTGGTTGTATAATCGAAGGCTGCTGCGCAGTGACCCCTATGGAAAAGACCCTAATCCTCTTGTATCCCCAGGACCTCTAGTGACAATTTTTGTCTGCCACAGGGAGTGGGTCTCCTTGTAACATTTTTCCTAAGCCTCTGCCTGGGCAGTAGCCCTGACTTTTTAGTATCTGTTGTACAGGCTGTGTAGTAAGCACTGCTCCCATACCGTCTAACACATCTCGTCCCCACAAGTTCACTGGAATGTCAGGTAGCACAAAGGGTTGAAAAGTTCCTGCATGACCTTCCTCATCCTTCCAATTTAAGAGTAGCCTGCTCTGCAATGGCGTCTGAGCTGTGCCGATACCTTGTAGGTTAGAGATGGAATTCTTAAGGGACCAATTGGGATCTCAGGATTCTTGTGAAATTATAGATATATCCAGCACCAGAATCCAATTATCTTTCAATCTCAATCCCATATAATTTTGTTTTTAATTTAGGCTGTTTATTATTGATAACTGTTTGTCAAAACATCTTTTCTCCTGTACTTTCAAAACCTCCAGTTCTACATATAGGTGCCATTTTGCCTTTAAAATATGAAAGCAATAATAATTGAGCAATTTTATCACCAGCTTCTGTTTCCATGGTCCTTTTTACATATGCCAATTATAAAAGCATTAAATACAATCTCTATAGCATTTGAAGAGGTAACTTTAGGTAATATTCTTCTAGAGTATTTTTATAAAATCTTAAAAAGAGGATCCTTTTTTATAGATTTCAAGTAACACATTAGTGCAAATATCCAATTATTAACAATGTGGACCAAACAATTTACCTGTATCTTATTTACTGGAAAAATAATTTTGTAACCTCTTTATCAATAAGAGATTATTTTTATGGGTTTATCTTAGCAACAACATTATTTAATAAGCTAACAACCCAATCCATTTTAGGTGTTATATTTCTATAGAATTAAACCAAGAATTTCTAGAAAGCAACTTAAAGAGCAGAACCAAATTTTCAGTAATGATCAACAGACAAGAGCACACCTAATATATAGTTCAAAATTATGAATCTTGTTCCTTTAGTTTATCTACCGTGAGAATCAAACATTCATCCAAACATTTATTAAGACAATCAAAAGAACAAAACATCCTTTATTCAAACAGCATTGACTTCGCATTCAATGTCCTGACTGAAACCATTTTTCATCAGAAGTTAGGCCCGTTTAAACTTTTAGGTGCTAGTCCCTTTCCTGGGCCTCTGCTCGATTGCCTGCCCACAAGTCTGTTCCCCTCATCAGCCTCCTGCCTGCGTGTACCTGCCCACCTGCTGCTCTGGACTATCTCACACACGCCTTCGCCGCCATGCTGGACACGTGCACTCACTTTTAAACTTTCTTTTACTTCCCATGAAAGGACTACCTAATAATGAGTTATTCCCATAAGGGAAAAAACAAAAACATTAACCACGAAGGGATCCTAAATATTGAATTATTCCCACTCCGAGGGAAAAATAAAAAAAACATTTGAACCAAAATAAGCAAACAGACAGCCAAACTTCTAACCTCTGGGCTCGCTTGCTATTCAGCCAGCAGCAATGAGGCCTACCTGCCGACTCTTTGTAATTCAGATGCTGCACTGCAGAAAGAGCTCAGAGCTTCAGCCATCCTGAAAATTCTACAATTGGAAAAAGTCTTTTCTTCCTCCATTACCACTGGGAAGAGGCTTTTTTCTTTCCTTTATCCTTCCTCTACAGGGCCCCAATCTTTAGGCCTAGTTTCAAAAATTTTTCCCCTTTTTACCAGGAAAATCCTTTTTTCTTGATTAAAATTTTTTCTCCCTTTTCTAATGGGAAATTTCCTTTTTCTTCCCTCTTCTCTATTGGGAAGATTTCCTTTTTTATTTAAAATCTTCAGCTGTCTTGCCCTTTCTTAACTTTGGTGCCTTCCTGCTTCAGCAGTTCAATTAACTGACTGTGAACTACCTGCACCCATTTCAATTCACCCTTATCTTTTCTTTTTTCTTTAAATTGCTGGCCAGCCTTACCTTTCGGGTGTCCATCAGCTTGTCCCTTCTTTCTCGGATCTCGGTAGGAACCTCCATTTGTAGGGATAACGCCTGCGCTATCACCAGCTGTTCAGCATGTCCGAGCGAGGGGCTGTGGATTAAAAAATAAGGGACAAGAGACAGCGAGACATTCGCCACGGCTGAATGCCGAGTGCCAGTCGAATGCCGTTTATTGAAAGAGGGAGGAAACCTTAAATACAGACTTACAGCACAATGGCGGATCCCTGGAGGGCAGAAGTTTGCTACCCAATGTTCTACATTCTTGCATCTAAGCTGTTTACACCAAATGTAAATGTACAGGAACAAAGAACCTCTGGTAGAATGTTGGGTGAGAAGGAAACCGGCAGGGAATCTGAATAGGGAGGACATCTGGTCAAGGTCGGCAAGCAAGGCGGCAGCCACTCACAGTGGGGGGCCAGGGCCCACAGCATACTGCTAAATACTAGTGATTGCTGATATACTAGTGATTGCTGAATACTAGTGATGATTGCTGATATAGTAGTGATTGCTATCTGACAGAAGTGTCAAAAAGGAAGAAAACTTAGGATGACCCATTGGAATTTAAATAGTAGAGATTCGTGTTTCCCTAAGGAACTAAGGTTTAATTTGCAGAATCAGATTTCCTGTTTATAAATAGGAACATTAACTTATCATTAAATTTTAGTAGAAGATAATTCCATTAAAATCCACCTATCTTGAAATTTGTAACATTATTTTATTTTCTTTGCCACGCCCAAGGATTCATGCAGAAAAACATTTCTTTTTTTCTGAATATTTTGGAAGATTGTATATGGAGAAAAATGAGTCATTTAATATTTCAGTTACATTAATCATCACCAGCAGAGCCTAACCCGGCGACTCTGACAGTAACAGTCTTCAGTGACGATCTATGTCTTGGTTGAGATGTTCAAATCTATCTCTCATGCCTGTTAATGATCCTTGCATGACTAATCTGCAGTGACATTTAAGGAGCTCTCATCTAAAGCCGCTCATATTCATTTAGAAAATACTCATCTGTGGCATATTCACCAGCAAGAACTGCAGCCGAGAAATCCTTAACCCTTTTCCCTAGGAGTTTACAGAGTGCTGTAGGATTTGTGATTTGTAACCATAATGTCCAAAGTAATATGAAATAGAGCAGAATACAAAATTTAAAATACAGTTAAAGACATTTTTAAACATTGTTAGTTTTTCGGCTGCGTTGTGTTCTTACCCTGCAAGGAAATGCCACGAAACACGACAGAATCCGCTAACAAGAGTTTTATTAAAGGTAAAGGGACAGAGAGTGAACAGGCCTGCGGGGAAACACGTGTGTGGAGAAGAAGGAGGAACCGGGAACATGGAGCCAGATTTTAAAGGCTGGGCGTGAACAGATCAGCGTCACTACTACACGCAAGCGCGTAGATCACATGGCCACGTTGCGCGCCTACGTGGCTAGTGGAACATCATGGATCTTGGTCACTCGAGAAGCCCTGACCCGGAAATGGCTATCCTGACCTGGACCTGGCTAGGCGGAAGTGTCCGCCAGGCATGTGCAAACACACCTAACCATGGGGGCTTCTTGTAAACCTTTCAGACATGCTCTCTGTAAATTGAAAGGGAATGTTTTAGGAGTTTTATTAAGGGTACATCCCAGAGAAAGAAGTGGAGTAAAAGCAGGACAAGGCTCTTTGGCAAAAGCAGAAGCTGACTGGGCTGTTGTGTGGTGCAGGTTGACTGGGTGTGATGCAGAAATGACTGAAGCTCTATAGAGCTCCTGTGAGTTAGGATGGTGGCCACTCACCTCAGCAGGAGAAACTTCCAGTTATTTTATGACTGTGCATTTGGAAAGATGTGGGTGAAATTGTCCATTTCATCTCACTGGTTTCATTGATGATGATAGTCTCCCTGAGTATTTCCAAGACATTTTCTCCATGTGGACACACTGCATGTATAGATAGTATGTTCACCTGCTTGATTCTAACTCTCCATCCTGAACTTGAGGATTGAGAGATAGGGAAGTGTCAAAAAGTGTTGTTTTCATCTCCTGGTGAAAATGTCTTCAGAATCTCTGTCAGATATGAACAGGCTACCACATCTTTCTTTTTAATCAATCAATCAATGCAGTGTCCTTCTATCTGTATACTTCTTTTTAAAATTTGTGGAGAGCCACAAGAATATGTTATAAGGAGTCCAGCTGTGTATTAAAGCTATACCTTGACCAGGCCAAGGGTCAGTCAAGTGGGACGCCATCTAGCATGGACTATTTGGTGTTACACAGCTTAATATTCAGCTGTGCCTTGTTATGAATTTCTTGTGCTCACAATTCCCATAGAATGTGTGTGTGTGTGTGTGTGTGTGTGTGTGTGTGAACTTTCTGCTCAGGCCAGTACTTGGATAAGAGCGCATAGGCAGAGCCAAGCAGGAGGCTGATGCATAGCTTTGTTTCTTGTGCAAATGAAGCTCAGGCCATCCCCTTGCCTTGAGGCCTAGTGGCTCTCTGGAGCAATTGACTGAGAACAAAAGAGGTTTTTACATACCAAGGTGGAAGGTAGGGTGGAGCACATTCCTGGGGAGGCAGAGAACCATGTGGCCTGGGGAAGAAGAGACAGGCATTTTCTGTAGAGGCAGACAGAACAGCATGACCAGGGAGAAGGGAAGAACACAGAGGTTTCTTAGATGGTAAGGCAGAGCTCTTCCAGAGTTCATCGGAGCCAGGAGTAGAGAGCAAGTAAAGATGGAGGGTAAAGAAACAGAGGGTGAAGATGAGGCTGGAAGCATAAGAGCTAAGTTGTTAGCAGGACTATGAGGGGGCAGTAAATGAGGGGACAAAGGGAACTGAGTGTCAGGATGTCATCCCAGAGAAACAAAGTAGGATGACAAAGAGCTTGGTGTATCTAGATTTATTCCTGCCCTCGCCTGTCGGAGCTGTAGCTGTATAGAAAGAATTTTGTTTTAGAAGAATAAAGTGAATGGGCTAAAGAGCTCCACGTATCTCGATTCATGCTTGCACCACTGGTAGTGTCTCTTCTGAGTCCCCTGGGATAGTATAATATTAAGGCTGAACCTACAATATTGTACAAAAAAAATTATTTATTTTTTGTTATTTGTTTATTTTTGAAACAGAGTTTCCCTGTGTAATAGACCAGGCTGGTCTTGAATTCACAGAGATCCTCTTGTCTTTGCCTCATGAGTGCTGGAATTAAAGGTGTGCACACCACATCCTGTGAAACCTTCCCTTCTTGAAATTGTATTTCTACTGAATGTGCACCTCAACTGTATTATTATATTTCTATATCATCTGCATGTGTACTTAATTTAAAAAAAATTCCCCTGCTTTGCACTATGACTGGGGCAGCTGATGAAGTCAGTAAGCATTTTTTTTTTTTTTTTTTTTTTACGAATTCATATATTTCTCTCTCATCATAATTTCCATTCCCTGCCATTGGCCTCCAGCTGAGTTTGGATTGAACTCAAACAACTTCATGAAACCATGACCTGACCAAACCAAATCCTGGACCAGAAACTCATTTCCCCATCCAGGTTTCTGGTAGCCAGCTGTATTCCATTTATAATATCACAGGAAATTTATATACCAGCTAACCTAAGATAGTATCTTCTAGTGACAACATCAGGCCTTGTAAAAATTTGATTCTACAGACACATATTCAAGACCAACTGACGTTAAGAAAATGTCCAGAAATGTGGAGACACTTCATTCTTTACAATCCCTTTCGGCATGTTCATATACAAGTGCTTTAAAATTATGGGCCTTCAATACCTAGTTTTTGTTTTCTTTTAAAATCCTTTCTATTAATCATTAAATCTCTGCAAAAGTATACAAAATAGTGTTCTGTATTTAATAGAATCATTTTTCAGATGTCAAAACAATAAGTAACAATATAGAGTGCAGTTAGGAGATATTTGTCCTTGGATGTGCTGATTGGTAATTGCAGGCAAGTAATCTAGAGTCAGAGAGCTTGGGAGTCAGAGCACATAGTGGAGATAAGCTGAGTTTCTAATGGTCTCTATACATGATGCGCTATTGGCTGGAACAAAAATGAAGGCAGATGCAGATGAATGAAAGCAAGAGGGAGCGAGCACATGTGCCGGATGAGAAAGCAGCATATTTAGTTGAAATCTTGAGTAAAGTTTCAGCACTGAGATGACATAAGATCAGATCTGAAAAGTAACTTAAAATGCAATTGCTAAATCTAGGAAGTTGGTGACATGAATACAGAGAGAGAGAAAGAGAGAGAGAGAGAGAGAGAGAGAGAGAGAGAGAGAGAGAGAGAGAGAGAGATGCAGCTGGGGGTAGGGTGAGGAGGAAGTAAAATCAGTTCCAGATATGAGCACTTATGAATTCAATACTTGTTGATTTAACGCTGGGGATGTGGCAGAGCCACAGGTTGAGTAATCAGTATTGCATTCCAAGACTTGGAGACTGAGAAGCAGCTTTCTCTGGAGCAGTTTCCCCTTATTCACACCCTGGGATCCCCTGCCTAGCTCTATAAAGGAAGGTTGCCTAGGTCCCACATCCAGAGTGTTAAATTTAGTTGTTTAGTGTGTGGCTAGGGTGCTGGGTTTCAAAAGGAATCCAGTTAATTGTGATGTACAGCCAAAATTGAAAATTACTACTTTAGAATTATAGAAGGTATTTTAAGAAAATCTGAAGATACAGTTAGAATTCTTTAGCTTGTCTAGGTCTAGGCTATACTTAAATAAGGATATGAGATTTATAGGGAAGGAAATAGAAAGTTAGGATTAGAAACTGTTATATTTAGGTCAACAATGCATATAGAGATATATACATGTACATACATATTATATATATAATATACATATATATAATATACATATATATTAAGAAGGAATAATAATAAACCGATCAAGGGAGGAAGAAAATGGAGCTAAGGCACACATCAACTCTCAGGTAAGCTTTCACTTATTTACCCATTTAAATAGCTGTTCCCTGAACAGAGCACCTACTGACACTGACCCCTGACAGAGCTTCTTGTTCTAGGTGCAGCAGTAAAAATTTAACTCATAGTTGCTCATCTCATGGAACACAAATTTTAAATTGTCATCAGTTGGGGGGGCAGGTTGAGAGAAAGTAAGAGAGGAAAGAGTGGGAAGGGCTCATTTTAAAAGTAAAAGACACACCAAACTTCTAGAACAAACAAGTTGTGACATGAACTTTTACAGAGTTGTGTGCCCTCTTAAAAATTGAAATAAACATGTTTGGGTTGAATAAGTCTGAACTAAGCACATTCATTACCTTTTGAGACAGGAAGTAATCCTTAGGTTCCCAAGTATCTTGATAGGAAGCAGGCCCAGTTCCAAAGGCATAGGGTATTTTCTCCAATGAGTATTTTAGACATGGCTAGGTTGATGAAGGATAGAAAAGAAGGGCCTTCTCTAAGAGCAAAACCAAGGTCCGGGACAACAATGGGGGAAAACGCCTTTTGAGAGAAGAATCAGAGCCCAGTCAAAGAACAGTTTCCACCCCCATGTGTGATCTATCTTCTAATCTCTATCCCTACCTGTGATTTATCTTCTTTTTGTGTGTGTAGGAGGGTGTATGTGGGGTGGGGGGGAGGGGTGTGTATGTGTGTTGGATATTTTCCTTTTAACTTTCTTTTTATTTATTCTTTGTGTCTTTCACATCATGCATCTCTATCCCCTTCATTTCTTGTCCTTGTGTATCCACCCTCTGCCTGTGCAGCCTCCCTTCCCTAAAATTTAAGAAAGAAAAAAAGAGAAAAGAAAAGAAAAAGGGAAAAGATCTTGGCATGAAAGCTTCAGTGTGACATAGTCACACAGTAAACCCTTTTGTCCAACTATCTTTACTTGCAAGTGTTCATTGCTCAGAGTCATTGGTCTGGTTGGATGCCTCTGGTTTCTGCTGCACTATCGATGCTGAGCCCTCACTGGGACTCCTCTTGGTAATCTTGCTGTTGCCCAGCTTTGGGTCTTCAGGTTCTGTCCCTTCACAGGCTCCAGCAGATCATAGATGGGGAGGATGTTGGGGGTGGGCCAACCCATAACCCTGGTTCTGAGCCTGGGTAGTCGCAGGGTTGGTCAGCACACCAGCTCTCCCTTGTCCTCACCACTAGGATGAGCCAACCTGCAGGGGGTGGGGCCAGTTCTTCTGCTTTCATGTCCTCAGCTTTGGATCTCTGACACCTACACCTTCAGGGCCAGCTCTACTGTGTGGCCCAGGCATGGTGTACAGGCCACTTTCCCAAGTGCTGCAGCAGATGAGGGGCAGGACTAGCTCTCTAGCTTTTATAACTTCAGGTGAGTAATGGGGACAGATCTCCCATACTCACAACTTCGGGTCTGGCTTACCCACACCTCTGCTAACAGGATTGGCTCTATTGTGTTGTTCCGGCGATATACAGGGCCTGCTCTCCTGAGTGTTGCTACTTGTGGCAGGCAGGGGCAGCTCTCCTACCCTTCTGAACTTCTAATCTCCACCCTCACCCATGGTCTATCTTCTAATTGCTGTGGGACACTGACTACTTTTATTTTTCTCTCTATTTTCACTAGAATGGCTGTGTTTATCACTGTTATCTTGATCCTCTTTTGCTATTTTATTTAGGGTGTACACAAAAGCTTATTACAGTTTTTAATTCTATAGTATCCATACTAAAGGAAGCCACACTCAGGGGGAGAGCCAGTTACATGTTATTAGGAGATCCTGGACACGAGCTTGAAAACTTGCCAGATGCCATGTTCTATTGTCCTCATAGAGTGACAGATTCTGGGGCTGTTGCACAAAACCAGAGGGATGATGATGGCTATGAATAAGGAAATAGAAGTAAAAGTTGAGAAAATCTCTAATTCAAGATATATTTTGAGGGAAAAAATAGGAATTGCTGAATATTGGATGAGCTAGAGAAGGAAAGGAAGAATCAGAAATGATTTTGAGGTTGCTCTGTGGTGCTGTGTCTTGAGATTGGGAATGAGGAGAAAGACAAAAGGTTTAACTTTGGACACACTAATACTGAGATATATGTAAGACAGCTAAAAGTTGTGAATAAGTAGCTTGATTTATGCGTTTGTATGTTAAGTTATGATTGGTGTAAGAAATCTACATTTCTGGTAGACAATCAAAAATATTTTCAGTCAAGATACATACACTTTCATAAGTGTAGAAAAGAAGCTAGGCCAGGGCTGAGCACTAAAACTATAAGCATTTTATGGATCTAGTGTCGGAGAGTAGGAGCCTGCAAAGGAAGGTAACAAGGGGTGAGTGAGAGGTAGAAGCACATCTCGGAGTGGAAGTCCTGAGTTCTGCCCTCAGTAAAGAATGGAGTGGTTAGCCCTCATTCTTCAGGTTAGGGCTAGAAATGTACATACCAGGACAACAGGGCCAAAGACCAGACAGAAGTGGGCTGAGGAAGAAGAGGGGTGAGAAAATAGAAGACTTTTTTCTTTTCTTTCTTTCTTTCTTTCTTTCTTTCTTTCTTTTTTTTCTTTTTTTTAAGAATTTGGCTACGCATGTGTGAGCAAAAACTTTGGGGGTTGATTATTTTTTTTTAGTTCCAATATGTCACAATGAGTTTGTACAAAACAGGACTGGTACAAGGAAGGGAAAACTGGCTGAGCAAAGGGTGAAGAAATTGACTAAAGTCCTTAAGATGAAAGGGGATGATGGGAAATGAGCAAAAGGAAGAATTGAACTTTGGGAGGAGAGAGGAAGAGGGGAAATTAATTCAGATAAGCAAAGCTTTGTGAGTTTAGGACAGAGTACAGAGCAGATCATTGATTTTCTTATTGTCTGGGTAATGAGGTGAGACCTTTTTAACTTGTGAGGAGAAAGTATGTGTAAAATAGTTCATGGTGACTTACAAAGTAATAACAGCATATAATTACAGTCAGTAGTGAGACCTGTTCATGGCTCATTGTTACAAATTTCACATGAAATCAGTCAGGTTGGTTGAGTGACTTTCTGCTTATATGTAGGTGTTGACAGGCTATCTTATCCCCAGGACTAGTGAAAAAGAGTCAAGGAAGGCAGTGTATTAATAAAGCAGTGAAAATGGTGGGCTTTGAGTATGGGCTGCATAGGGCGTCTGTGAGCAAAAGCAGGAATTATAGAGGGTGAAGCCAACAAGTTAGAAATGGAAAAATTCACTATGGCTAGAGGGACAGGATAAGGGAGGGGCATTTGAGACCAAAATGGAAGAATGAGGACCATGAGAGTGGGTGGCTGAGGTGGAGAGAGGGTCCTTGGAGATGTTGAAGCTTGGAGTTGCTGTAGGCCATCTGAAGGCTGTTGTAATGAAATGTTGAAGATGATAAGGGTTCTGAGGGGAATTGTGATCCTCTAGATAAAATGTTCCACAGATGACGTTAAATGAACAAGTGTTTGAAAGATGATTTCAGCCAATATGGGGCTACAGTTACATGTCTGGTTGGTAGAGGAAAAAACTCTCTTTAAGAGGTCTGCAATGTGTAGCATCCTTAGCAGTGTGTGTTTTCCTGCTGCAGGCAGGCAGGCAGGCGGGCATGCCGGGGAAACATACAAACAAAAGATTTTTTCCTCAAAGGATTTTAGGACAGGTGACATCCAGATACCCTTTAAAACTTTCCAAGCAGAGGGAAAGGGGAGTTTGCTGATTCAAGAGAGAGGTTCCAAAAGGCAGGGGTGGGTGGGGTTCATGGAACCTGGAAAGGAGGCTTAGGCACCTTGTAGGTGGTACAGTTCATAATAATTTATATTTGGGAGGACATCTAAAGGCAAAGGCCTCTGTGTGGACTCAGGAGTCACTGCTGCAACGGCCCCTGGTCTGACACTTGTGTTCATCATCAGTTTTCTAACCCTAAGGTGCTCATCTCTGCAGCTCTTCTTTTGTTTTGGGAGGATCTGGAGTTTATCCATATTAGCATTTCATACCCACACTAGATGTCACTGTTGCTTGACTCCTGATTTCAGTCCCGAGCTTAGTCAATGGGATTGCTCAGTGTGGCAGTCATCACCCTGGGGCCACCCTTTGCCTTACCCAAACAAAGAAGCACACATAAGGTTTAATGAGACTCTGGTGCTTAGAAACCCACTGAAGTGTTAAATAGCTTAGGGTTAAGCAGATCTTCTTATGTATATATTCTACAAAGCTGATAATTTAGTTTTGGGGGGAGGGAATTAAAAGGCTGAGCATGAACTCAAACTGGAATTCTTTAGGGAAAATATCTGCTTCCTTCTGTGAAAATATGGCATTGTACTCTTAAATTCAAACTTGGCTAAGAAGGGGTCTCCTTACCCTTTGTTTTGGGGAGTGGGAAGGCTGGTGTTAACTTACATTTAGTTACCCCCATCACCTTGATGTCTGGCAAGCGATTTTCCTGGTCTAAGTGTGAATGCAATTTCTATTTGGTTTTTCTAGGGGCACAGCCTTGAAAACTCTTTTAGTCCAAAAAAGACTCTGCCCACAAAAGAGAGTTCTAGTAGTTATTTGGGCAACTGGTAATGGGGCAAATGTTGAAGCCCCTTTTACTATTAGAACCAGAGGTCATTGGTGGACAGGAAGCTACTTTTTCTTTCTTCCTGGCAAAAACATATTCATCCAAAAAGTATTTTTGGAGAAAGGGAGTTGGGGGTATGGAGCGAGGATAATTTCTATTTAAATTTGAAAAGATCCATTCACTTAGCCAATCAGTACAAATATTTATTGCACAGCCACCATATCTCAGGTGCAGCTTGTGCTGCGGACACCATGGTTAAACAAAGGCAAACTGGTTCTTCTGGAAGAATTTCTGCTGTGAGATAGAGGATACTGAAATAAATAGGGAGACTGAAACTGGAGTTTGGCAGAAACTAAAACAGAAGGATAGGATAGTGAGTTCAGTGTACGTGGCTGGTAGGAGATAACAGAGTTGATGGGAAGACAAGGACCATTTGCACACAAAGAACTGACCCACAGGTGCTACTCTTCAGAGGGTTGTTCGAAGAAGGGAACAAAGACTGGACAGGCCAGCACACATGGGAGAGGACAGAAGGCTTGAAGTGAGGAGAGATGAGGGTTTTAATCTGCAAATGGAGGAATCTTATAGGTTACAAGTTCAGGGCTTAGATTTTTCTTTTTTCTAAGTGCAGAGGTGAATGACTGGGAGTTTTTAAGGAATGGTAAAGTGATTTGATTTGTCTTTTAAACAGATTGTCCAGAATGTTCCCTGAAAGCAAGCAGGGGCCAGAATGGAGAGCAAAGCCTTCCGTTAGAGAGAAGGAGAAGCGAGCTGAGGGATGGTAGTGATGAGTCAGACAAGATCACTGGGGGAAAGGTCTGAGATCATTTTTTCCACAGTTTGATTTTTTTTATCAATCACTTATTATAGAGGGGAAAAGGAAATGGGTAGTCTAAGAGGAAAGATGGGAACCAGATCTTGAAAGGGCAGAAAAGAATCTAAGAGCATTTCCCCAATAGCTGCCTTCACAGTATCAACCATAGGGCATTTTTCACTCTGCAGCAAACCTACTGCTGTTCGGAGAACAAAGGTGAGGAGGTGAGGGTTCCTTTCCTCTCATCAGACATGACGAAGGATAGAGAGCAGCAATGTCAGTAGCACAGCATATGGACTCTCCTGGGGGCTGAGGCGCAGGGACCTCATAGTTACCTTTAGAGAAATCCTCATGGGACCAGGAGAGAGATGCGCTGACCTTCCCAACAAAAATCCCAGTAAGCCTTATGTGAAGCCTAAGTGAAGAGGGTGGGGGAGGCTGTGGGTGTGCAAAGGCGCAGCACACACCACTGAGTGGGGCTGAGTGGCAGCTGGGCCTGTCATTCCTGCACCTTACCCTGACTTCAGCTCATCCTCACATTACCCCTGAGACCCAAAAGCCAGTCACACACACACACACACCATAAGGCCAAGGCAGGATGGTTAAAAGTCACTTGCTACTCAGCAGCCATTCTGAACTGGAACCCAGAGCCATGGACTGAGGAATCATGCTTTAGTGCTTCTCAAAGTCTCTGAGTAGATATATATGTTTTTCCCACTTACAAGGAGTTGGAAATTTTTATCTTACTGCTTATGCTTTATGAGGAAATTTTGTCTTTAACAGTAAAAAAAGTCTTATTATTTTTATTTTTATTATTATTATTTTATTTTACTATTATTAGAGTAGTTAATCTCTGTTTACAAAATATTTCTTGTACTTATTATATGGTATAGCCCGACCAGAATAAAGATCTTTAATGTTTTCTTCTATCCTGATCTGTTTCTAAAACTGTATTTCTAACTGGTAAATTCTTAAAAAGCATGAGGGTTTCTGCTATACAAGTAAACACACGGAAGATGAGTATATTCCTGTCAAGTACTATTTTAAGTCATTAAACAAATCATGGGGCAGTGCTGGGAGCCCCTTACAGCAAAGAAACGCTCCCGGTGTCAGTCAGGGCTTTGTGGCAAGTGTCAGAGGCTGATTCTCGTTAACTTCTGCAAAGAGGGATCTGCTGGCATTGAGTCAGAAAGCTCTCCGGTTTGTTGAGAGACTGAGGGATACAAAGACTGACAGGAATGCAGGCAGTGAGGACCACAGTCAAGGTCACAACAAAGGAAAAACCTGGGAAGGACCTTCGGCCACCGTGCCACACTAGCACTGTGCAGATGCTTCTTGGAACACATTCCAAACTGCCCTTATTTCTTTCCGTCACTTGTGTAAAATTCCAACTGCCTGGCAGGGTCATCAGATTGTCCAAGCCTTAGTCACCTGGCCCACCGGTGGATGACAGCTAGAGGTTGCTCTGACCCCCTTAGATGTTCACAGAAATAGCCTTGCCTTTCCCCACACAGGGAGTTTCAGATATTGCACAGTGAAGAAGCTGCAAACATGTAAACTGTGAGAGTAGAATATTTTAGACATAAAATATTCATATGAAAAATCTAAGGCAACATGGTTATTGAAAGAAACTACATCAATGATCTCAGAATAGCTTGAGGGCAGGGGAGGGGTCACTTCCTCTCTATTTGCATACAGATGATCTTGCCAGCCATTTGGCTTTGTGTTGAGAATTCCAATATGACATTCTGCAGTTATTGGAACAAAGACTGGTTAGCATCTTCCTTCCATTTATTTCATTTATCTCTGATAGGCTTTGTGGGAATAGTTGTCTGTAATCCAAGCCATCAGAAAGCCTTTTACACATTCCTTCTGGCTATGTCTGATTTTCACTGTGTTTGGAGTAATCAGCTTTTTTTTTTTTAAATGGAGCTCATTCAAATCAGCTCCTTCCACCCCCCCCAAAGGAATGCTGTGTTTTTGAATTTTATTGTTCTACTCAGAGATTAAGCATTTGTGTTACCATATTCTGAAAAGTACACTGCCAATCTATTATATCATACTAAAACTGATGTGACAAAGTTTTAATTCATGCAGTAATTACAGTGTTTACCCCCTAGCTTTCAAAGCAGAGATCAGAGGGCATTTAAGGGACTGTTTGAAATCTTTAATATAGCATGCTTACTTTTATTATGCAGGAATTTTGTGTTCCTATGATAGGATAGTCAAATTAGATCCATTAGAAATGAAAATAAATTCATTATTAAGAATACAACCAAAATAAAATTAACAGTGCTAAATGTTGTGGAGATTGAAACTGTCAGAACAAAGCATCAAAGAACTTGGGTAGAACTATATATATGTATTTATATATATATATATAAATATATATATATAAATATATATGTGTGTGTGTATTATTTTAATTTTTTTTCATTTTATATACCAACCACAGTTCCCCCTCCCTCCCCTCCTCTTGCTCCCCCCACCCCTTCATCTACTCCTCAGAGAGGGTAAGGCCTGGGGGTGGCGGGGAGTCAACAAGATCTGGCATATCCAGTTGAGGCAGGCCCAAGTCCATCCCCCCTGCATCAAGACTGAGCAATGTATCGCACCACAGGGAATGGGCTCCAAACATTTTTTAATCTACTTAAAGCAACCAATCATTAATCTTGTTTTAGCAGGGACTACTCAGTGTCATCTTGCTACCATGAGACTTGACTCAAATTATTTATGCCTCTCCCAATCACTTGCAAAAATCTACAAAAATTATGACTCTAGAAAATAAAACATTCATGTTATTCAAGGTCCCTTAGTCCTCCTTCCCTCAACACTCACCTGACAATTCCAGATTCATTTCTGGAGTGAGTAAGCATGGTGCCAAAGAATCTGAAGAGCCAGGCTTCAGTCAGACCTCTGAAAAAAGAGCAAATAGTGTAAAATTAGGAAAAATATAGGATTAATACATAGAAAGTAGTAAGTAGAAAATTTAATACAAGAAAATTCTTTTCTGTGAACATTTTTGGGAAAATGTTCCTATTTGAAAGATAATAAGTGTTGTGTATTTTATGTTCTTAGCATGTGCTAGCTACTTATTATTTCTTAGTAACACTAGCTCC
The DNA here is from genome assembly GCF_007827085.1 of Peromyscus californicus insignis. Taxonomy (NCBI): domain Eukaryota; kingdom Metazoa; phylum Chordata; class Mammalia; order Rodentia; family Cricetidae; genus Peromyscus; species Peromyscus californicus. The sequence goes on from NW_026294525.1 coordinate 50,420,890, forward strand.
CTGTTCTGACTGATTCTTATATGCTGAGTCAGGAGCAAATCAATCTTTCTTTTTTCTCTGCCACCACCCTGCCACCACCTCCAGGTGTGTGTGGTATAGTGTGTAATATATGTGTGCTTGGTATATGAATGTGAATGCACAGGTATACATACCTCCTGAGTACACACATGTGGACTCAAGGGTGGGATGTCTCCCTTCCAATCTCTTTGCCTTGTTCTCCAGAGACAAGATCTCTCAGTGAACCAGAAACTCACTGCTTCTGCTGGGCTGGCCGGCTAGTGAGCTCTCAGAACCCTGTTTCCGGCACACAGTGCTCAGGTATACGCACACAGAACCATGTCTGGCTTTTTGCATGGTCCTAGGATGTGAGACTCAGGGCCTCACCCTTGCACACCAAGCACTCTAATGCACAGAGTCATCTCTCCAGTCCACCACATGTTTTCCATACTTTATTCATTATGATCATCGAATAATGCCATAAGGTAAGTGCTATGAGCTCCATTTCACAGTTAAAAAGCTGAGGTCTAGAAACAAGGAGACACTTGTACCTGACCTTGGCCTCTGTGTCTATATTGACACCTTGTGTTATACTGAAGCCCTCACCCAGACCATTTTAATGTCCTTGTAGTAAAATCACATTATTGCTTACTATGTGTTATTTGAGAGCAGAGGTCTTATTCTGACTTTGGATATGTCATGTTTACCTAGGACCATGAGGGTCTGGAAGACCATCAAAATGATAAAGTTCTGATTTCTCCAGCCTTACAATGAGCCTCTCACAGAGATCATTAGATTCCTTTACCGGAAGTTCAGGTATCCATGACAGCGACTTTGAAGTTATGTCCTTCTAGTTACCTGAGTACAGTGGCAATTGGGGTGGAATCATGACTAAGGACAAAGACCTGTTGAGGTCATGTGATTAAGGACAAAGGCCTGTTGAGGTCATTCATGATCAAGTTCCTCTTAGGATAAGAGTTTTCCACTGGGATTTGCACAGCTTTTTAAAGTGCTGAATAAGAACACTAGATTCTAACAGTAATACATATCTGATCATATTCCTGGCACTGAAGACATGTTGGTTGGATGGAGTAGAAAACTGATGTGTAGCTGGTAGACTTGTCTTTTTTTCACTTTTGACCTGGAAGCTATAGCTTTTTCACTTGAGTTTGGATTTGATGCTCTGTATCACTACAGGAATGAATCACTTAATTATTTTAACTTAAATTCAATCTTAAGTGTTTAAAATTAATCAGGAAAATACATGCTCTCACAACACAGCCTTCTTAATCTGTTTGTTTAAAATAATGGAAGCCAGGTGGTGGTGACATACACCTTTAATCCCAGTACTCAGGAGGCAGAGGCAGGTGGATCTCTGTTTAAGGTCAGCCTGGTCTACAGAGTGAGTTTTAGGACAGCCAGGACTGTTTCACAGAGAAACCCTGTCTCGAAAAACAAAAAAACAAAACAAAAAAAATCCAAAAAATAAAAAATTGGAAAATTCAGAAAGACTTTAATTCTTATATCAAAGTATTCTTAGTAAAAAGTATAATTTTATAAGCTTGTTATATGTCTGATCTCACAAAGTTTGAGAAGCACACACATGATAAATAAATTATATTTGGTACATATTATATATATTTCAGAGTTAAGGAATATAGGCTGAAATAGCTACAGGAACCCCTTTATTGTATTCTGTCCTCACATACATGCTTGTATTGTTTGAAGAGATTGCATTACATCATATTACATTATTAAATTAAATGTTTGATGTTTTGAGGAGATGAGATAATCTAGACAAGAAGAGGTATGTGAAAAGCTCAGCATTTAGAGGGTATCTGTGTTCACAATTGAAGGTGAACGACAAAACCAACTTTTATTTTTTTCAAATACTTTTCTGGCATGAAGCATCTGCATTACACATTCGTAGCATTACTTGAAGTTTTATTTGGAATTGAGGTAAAGCCTGCCTAAGGACAATTTCTTACTTATATTAGTATTGTTGGACACGTTTCTTTATTTTAACAATAGATTGAATATTGTTTCTTCTTGCCTTGAATAACTATTTGAGTTGATATTTCAATGAAGGGATGCATACATACATAGGGCGTCATGTCATTTTTTATAGGACCATATTGGTGTCAACTGATATCCACATAATTGGTGTATATATAATATTTTCTGAGATAGAGTCTTACTTTGTATCCCAGGTTGACCTGAAATATTTTGTAGCTCAGTCTTGCTTAGAACCCATGGCAATCCTCCTGCCTCAGTTTCTCAAGTAATCAATAGTATTTACTGACATGTTATGTTTATGCTTGGATGTAGTGACAGAAGCAGTGTTGTAATAATCATTTAGTAACTACTCATGACACAAAACCAAACAGTTAGTTCCATTTTGTGAATTGTTAGTGTCAGCTCATGGTGTTAGGATAAAGAAGTGAGATTTCTGTCCAACCTGATGATCTAGAAAGTTTTCCTGGACACCTGAGCCACTTCAGTCATGAAACATCAAAATGGAAGCTTTTCTTATCAGTGAAGAAGGTTATTACACTTCCCTGCTCTTTAATATAATCTCTTCTTTATAAACGAGGGGTTGACATTTTATTTCATTTGTCCATTCCTTTTTCACGTTATCAGTAAACATATTACTTGGCACAGCTGGATTACTTATTAACTAATGGTAAGTACTCATCACGTTCAGTTTTCAGAACCAACTTGTATCTGTGTCAGAGAATAAAGCAACTGACAGAGAGAAGAGAATATTTTTCTTGTTTTTTTTTTGAGAATATTTTTCTAAATCTAAACTTAGAAATTTTTGTCAAAGGAGGGCAGAGAGATGGGGGATGTTGAAAGGACATTGGCTAAAATGTACCTGGTATTTCTTCCCATTATCACTCCTTCCCCAACCCCGAAGTTCACTGTAGGGTTTTTGGTACATTTCTCAATGTCTCAGCTTTGTCCTAATGCATTATTTTCTGTACTATTCTTATCTCATCTGAGGGAATTTAAAGCCCTAAATCCATCTAAGTCTGAAAGTTGCTGAGGCTTGCTTGTTAAATGGCCCAATTCTAACAAGCAGAGTGAACCTAGGTACCCTTGTACATGTTTCTCTTCTTCTTACCCCATTATGTTCATATATAACTGAAGTCTATAGTCAACAGCCAATGTATTTAAAACGCATCTCCTTCACAAACCTTTTTAAATATCTATCATTTTATTAAAAAAAGAACAATTTTTTTATTGGTTGCTTTATTGTTTTTTAAATTCCTTGCCAGTAATCAATTTATCTATCTATCTATCTTATCTATCTATCTATCTATCTATCTATCTATCTATCTATCTATCTATCTATCTATCTATCTATCTATCTATCTATCTTATCTATCTGTCTATCTATCTATCTATCTATCTATCTATCTATCTATCTATCTATCTATCTATCTATCTATCTATTTGTTCTTAGTCCCTTGAGACTGTTCAGAATCCCTCTCCCAATTCTTCCTAGAGCTATCCTCACTTTCCTACTCACCCAATTTTTATCTTATTTCTTTTCCCATGAAGACACATTTGTGCTACCCAAACATTCTCGGATGTGTGTTTTCTCACTGGGGCATGACTGGTCAGCTTGCCAGGTGCTGCACATAGAGAAAACTCTCCTAGTGTCTAACAATTGCCAAGAGAATTGGAATGCAGTGGACTTTCTTCCCATATGCCCTCTCCAGGCTTGAGTTTTGTCTGGGTTGGGCTTGTACAGGTATTATACATGCTGTCACAAGCACTGTGAGTTCATGTATGTAGTTGTCTTGCTGTGTCCAGAAAACACCATTTTTTCTTGTATTTATCTACTATTTCTAGCTCTAACGTTCTTTCAGACATACTTGCATAGTGATTCTTAAGTCTTGGGAGGAGGGGTTGTAGTATATATGTTCCATTTAGGGCTGAGCATTCTACAGTGTCTTATTCTCTGTCTATTGGCCAGTTTTTCTACCAGTTCTATTCTGAAAGCATTTAAAATCATTGTATGGTGAGTCTGTGTGGAGGTGTTATGTGTGTGCTATGATATGTGGTATGTGATGTGTTTGTGTTTGGTGTGTGTCTGTGTAGAGGTGTTATATTTGACATGTGGTGTGTGTGTCTGTCTGCATGTAGTATGTAGTGTGAGTCTGTATGGAGGTGTTGTATGTGTGGTGTGATATGTGGTATGCAATGTAAATGTGGGGTGTGTGTGTGTGTGTGTGTGTGTATTGTGTATTGTGTGTTTAAGTGCTAGAGGTTGAATCTAGTACCTCAAACAATCTAAACACATACTCTATCAGTGAGATACACTCTCAACTCAGAAGCACTTTGAAGTATTGCAACCCATGGGAAGCCTATATTATGGTTACACGTTCATAATGGTATTTCCCCTTCCCAAAGTCATAGCAATTCTCTTTCTAGGCCTATTCTGAGGCAGTCCTTTCTCAAGCGGTGGGTGTGTGAGTAAGATTACTTCAATCTCACTCACATCTTTCTAAATAAAATGTAGTCCTTTGGGATACTATAGCTTTGTGAGTGAAGGTCTTTGTATATTGTAAAAGACAGGAGACTCCATAGGACCATTTATTTACCTGATTCTACAGTCATGGAAATAGAAGTCAAGATGGATCAGTGTTCAGCTAAGTTGATTTTAAGGATACTAGCAACCTTGGCATTCATTCATTATTACTTCTTCTCTTGTCAATTCATAGATTAATTTAAAGCTTTAAAAATATTTGATCCAGCATTTTCTTCCTTTATTTTTCAGAATATTTATTTAGCTCACCAGATTGGTGGAAAATGAGTTGGCAATAATGACTACTAAAGAATCTTGGCACAAGCTCTTCAGGACACTGAATCACAAAGTAGTAGGATATGCAAAGAGTGGAAACCAAAGTTGTAATGGAGATAACCACGGTCCAGGACTACTAGTCTATGTATAGATGACCCCAGTCCCTTCCTTTCCCTTGTGCACATAAGTCCTTATCACTAAGATGGGAACAACAGTATTTAGATCCTAATTTTTAATAGGAACTCAAAGCCGATACTGCACCACAGAGCCCATTTGACCTAAATTTTACTGTTCAAGGTTCATATATAAGCAGTGTTTTTTTTTTTTTTAATGATTTGTCAGTTTTACTGATTACATGGCTGCTGCAATATTCTTCCTCCATTATACTCCCCTGTTATATTCCAAAGCTTATAATACTGTGTGTGCTCACTGTCAGTCTTGGGCCTCCTTGAGTTAAATTGGCCTTTGTGAGCATTGTCCTTTCTCTGACAAGAGATGCCATTTCCAGGTATGTAGATTCAGCATAGCTGAATGGAACAGGCAGCCCAGCAGGAGCAGCAGCAAACCATAAAATCCATGATTTTAAAGTGTCAGGATCAGTATTTCATGGATCCTCCTGTTAACTCTAGAATCAGATCGACTGGGAACATACTTTTGAGCCAAATGTTGACAGGTGCAGCTACTGCCATAGTGCCACTGTTCTTTCTCTAATGTGCCCATCTGCTCCCAGGATCCCTCTGCTTCTCTCTGATATAGTCCCTCTTCTGCTTTCATTGCCTCAAACACTCCACTTTGTCATTTAAGACAAAGTCCACACAGACAAGTCGATGCAGACAGGAGCAGAGCTATTATATGCCATTAGAGTGCCAAAGGCAGCCTCTCCGAATAATCCCATCCTGCAAATTGGTTGTTCTGTCTGTGTTGCTCTAATTACCCAATAGTCTCTGCATGTATTAGGATTTTTTTTCTGTCTGCACATAAGCAAATAAGAGAGGTAATTAAAGTATTGGTAATGGATAAAAAAATGTTTGAGTGAATTTATTCATACAAATGTTTTCATGAACAACTAAATACTGACATTATTTTTCTGTTATGGTGGTTAATAAAATGTATTTCCTACTCTCAATAGCTTATAAAATAATATTTGTTAGCAAAATATTTACTATTGAAATTTGGCATGAGCTATTTTGCTGAAATTTTAGTAAGAACCATAAGGAAAAGGACATTACTTTGCAGGTTATATTGTGAGCATGAGCTTGACCAGATAGAGCTTCTGTGCTTCACAAAAGCAGGGGGTGAACTGGAGCTGGTCCAGTGTCTGGGATTTGCTAACCCTTGCTTTAGGATAATGGCATCAAGATTTATTTATTCTTCTCACTTCTTAGAAGGAATAGAATAGGAGAGCTTCTGAAGTTTGAATGTTTCCACATCTTCTTACTTCACAAGAGTTTGTGCAGTTGTTCTTTTCTGTGCCATGCAGGTTTCTAGGAGGAACAAGTTGGATGGGAAGTTGGGTTAGCTAGGGGTTTCCAAAGTTGATGACATCCATGTTGCTGTGCTTGTAGCAGCCCCCTCGTTTCTGGAGTGAGAGACTCGCAGGGTTGGCACTTTCCTACCTCCTTGAGAACATGTCTGCTTAGTCTAATCCCACCCTAGTTCATGAGAATGACCATTGAAAGGGTCAAATGTGTTTCTTGTCCCGTTATCCTTTTTAGTCGTTTCATTCAGTTTTTGATTTCTCAAACTTTTCCACATATTGTGGGAAATCCACATTCAGGAAGAAATCATAATATATTGTTAATGAATGATAAGGCTAAGTTATCATAGTTATCATTTCCAAGGCATTGAACTTTGAGCACAAAGCATTATATAATAAAAACAGAAAAAAGAAAAAAATGTACTACCATTTTTAATTTAAGATTTTTGAGTATTTCAGACATGAGTACTATATTTATATTGCTTCTGTCTCTCTCCCTCCCAATTCCATCTCCTCCCATGACCCTACCACTCCTTCTGAAATTCATGACCTCTTTTTCTTTGTTGTTGTTGTTGTGTGTATGTATACATACAATCTACTGAGTCTAGCTCATATGCACATGCTTAGAGTTTGTATGACCTGTCAGAGAGCTCATCACTATAGAAAATTGATTTTAATCTTTCAATAGCCATTGATTGCTTAAAGCTCTTCATTTAGGGGTGGAGCCTTACAGAATTTCCCCGCTCGATGTTAGTGTGCTGGCTGTCAGTGTCGTTAGTAAACATGGATTTTTCAGGTGACCATAGTATTGATACTTGACATGTATGACTTCCTGATCATGTACAGAAGGCAGTAGTTTGCACAGGTATCCTGGTCCTTTGGTCCTTACAATCTTTCCATCCCTTCTACTGCTATTTCTCCTCTGCCTTGGGTATATGAGTATATCTATAATTAGTCAAAATGCCGAGAATAAGTGACCATGGGGTGCTCAGCCCCAAATGGTACATCTGCAACATTCTATATCTTGCCGATGGTTCAGTCATTCATGACTGATGTGGGAGAGAATATTGCCAAGGTTCCCATAAACAGATCATTATATATATTTTTTTATTTTTCCATGAGCCTGAACTTAGGCCAATGCTCCTGAATTTAAAACATACCTACACAGGTCCACCTGGTGCCTTGTGGCCTGGGCCAGCTGAAGACACCCAGAGCCATGCCTGGTGCCTTGAGGGTGTCACTACAGAGAGGAAGTAGATGGTGAAGAAAGGAGAGAGAAAGAGAAGTGAAATCGTTCACCTGCTGTGGAGAGAAGCAGAACTGAAGAAACAAAGGTGGTAAGGAACAGGTTGGTGTGGGTGGCCTGCTTTGCCGGCGGGGGTTACAGTGACGCCCTGGCCAGGCTGCTGCTGAGGGCCATGTCTGGATCTGTGGTCCTACCACAGCTAGGTCATATCTGTGACCCATGTTACCACCAAAAGCTACACAGAGGCCTAGTACCTGGGCTGCCACCTGTGGCCATGTTGGTGTCCAAGGGCTATGCTACTACCATACTGATCTGAGTGGCCTACACTGTCACCTGGGGCCCCTGGGCTGCTGCTGAGGGCCATGTTGGGGTCCGTGGACCTACTGCAGCCAGGGTCTGTGTTGATGTCTGTGGTCCCTGTTACCACTGGGGGCCTTGTGAACCATGTGTGTTGAAGTCATCAAGGGCTGTGCTGAACCGGTCCTGCCCTTTACTGACCCTTGGAGAGTTAGCCCCAGCCCACACTGGAGAGTCAGCTGGGTGGCATGGGCAGCAGGGAACTGGCCACGTATTTGGGAGGGAGAACTAGCCCCACCTCTCACCATGGGCCTGGAAAAGCTGGCCTTTTTGGCCTGGGTGCAGTAGAGCTGGTTCCACCCCTAATCTGAGTGGGTGGTCTTGGGGAGGCCCGGACTGACCAACTCAGGTACCACAGAGGCCCACATCCAGGCCTTCGAGTTGGCCCACCCCAGCATCTACCCCACTTATGACCTGCTGGAGTATGTGAAGGGACTGGTCTCACGGAACCATAGCCATAAGATCTCTATGACTCAGGGCAACAGAAGGCTATCCAAGAGGAGTTTTGATGAGGGTCCAGTATTGATGGTTTACTAGAAGCCAGAGGCCTTGAACCAGACCAACAACTCATTACAACGAACATTTGCAAGTAAAGCTGTTTGGATAAAAGGGTGTATTGTGTGACACACTGTAGCTCCCAACGCCATTGGGAATATGTGATGGAGGGGCAGGAAGACAGGAAGAGCGAAGTGTTTTTGTTTGTTTGCTTCTTAATTTATATTTTTAAAATTTATTTTACTTTTTATTTTCTTTGGCAGGGAGAGGCTACAAGGATGAAAAGCAGATATGGAGGGACTGGGAAATGAGTGGGATTGGGGTGTATGATGTGAAATTCACAAAGAATCAATAAAAAGTTATTTTTTTAAAAGAAAAACAACATAACCTAGCTAGCAGTTAAAGTGTCCCTACCTTTCTGCAGTCTTTTAAAGCAGGAAGGTAGGGCCTAAATCCTGATTACAAAACATTTAAGTGAGCTATAGACTGACTGAGTTCTATAATTTGAGTTACATTTTATTATTTTTAAACACTTTATACCATGATGCAAAGTTAAGAATCCCTAATTCTAATGTCAAATTTCGGTCTCTTTTGGGTTAGCAATATACAGAGAGATGCTCTCACACTGTCTTGGTAGCAGCAATGACTATATCTCCCAGTCAACTGGGCCATCATGGTAAACAACTGAGACTGAACACAGAAATTTGTTTTGTGCTTTCTGCATCCCATCTTGTTTCATAGTCTGCCCATGATATTTTAAAAACTACAGTTATTTTCCTAATATGTGACTTTGCACAAGGACGGGGTGGGGTCACATTTCAAAGCTGTGTCATAGTTCAGAACACTACCAGCATTTACAGTATTTAGGGGTATTTTGGTAGAATGTTGGTTTTAATGACCAACTCTGACACTTGTTATCTTGGACAAATTCTAAACATGTCCTAATTTCCTCAACCAAAATAGTTGATAATAAGAGTTGGAAGGACATTGTATATCCTATGAATTAAGAAAGTTTCTTTTTCAGCAATGAGCATTTATTATCAAACCCTGAAATATATCACCTACTGTATTACTTAATATAAGCATAGAACTGATATCATATATACATTATTCTTACATTCTTTAATGAGTCATCATATAAAATAAATCTTTTCCCTATGAACTTTGTTAAATTATTATATGTAGACATTACTATCATGAAAAAGAACAGCATTTCCCATGATACCATCTCTAAGTCCATCTGATGGTTTGAGTGTACTTTATTCTCCCAAACTAAATAAGTTCATTCTCTTCTGAAATGAGTTTATGCTCCCCGAGAATTATAACAAAAAAAGGTGTAATTCTTTTTTTGGGGGGGGTGTTAAATTCCCTTTTCTCTCCATCCTACCACTTATGAAGACCAATACGACAATGAAGATTTGGAGTTGGAGAGAGCCCTATGAATATGCCACTGCTGCCACAGCTATCTGATTCTGAGTTTCAGTCTTCACACTGTAAAATAGGGATAATAACACAATGTAATGGGGGGGTGTGTTAGTATCTAATAGGATGTTTATAACTTGCTTAGCTCACAGGCAGGCTTAATAATTGCCATCTCTTACAATAATTTAAAGATACATTTGCAGCATTATATGGATTCATTTTCTAATCTGAGTCTAGAAAATGAAACTTATCACATGTTGGTGTGTAAGAATACTTCCGTTGCCAAGGTTATCCTAGGTCTCTGGGCTGTTGCCAAGGCTATCTCAGGTCTCCGGGCCATCCAGTCTCTGGGTTCTAGCGCTCCAGGTAGTATCACGTGTGGGCTTCCTCTTGTAAGGTGGGTCTCAGGCTAGACCTGTCAATGATTGGCCACTCCCACACTTTCTGTGCCACCTTTACCCCTAGGCTATCACTGTAATTAATCAAACGTTCAGATAGCTGTAATTACTTCGCATTTCTGTTTCAAGATTGCCTCAGGACATATGCAAGAACAAATACCTTACTGTCCGGTGGGAAAGTGGAAATAGACTTTGGAGTACTTGAGTACAGCTAGCTTACCCATGACTGCTGCTGAAATCCTGAAAGTGGTTCCAGAAAGCATAAAAGAGAGAAGGAAAGACGAGGGAATAGTTACATAAAATAATCATGAGAAGATAGATTAACTTTAGAAACATTAATACTTTTCAACCCCTATGGTTTTTCAAGTGAATATATTACTATTTTTAGAAATTAAAGAAAAACTATACAAAGCAAAGTAAACATTTAAACACAAATTGAACAAAACTCTATTTCTTTCCTTACCCCAAAGGCATGGCCTGATTATGTCTAGTCTGTTTGAAAGTGACATTAACTCCTTGTAGCTTTCAGGTTAGTGTTTAGTAAAAGATCTTCTCACTTCAATTAATACAATAATATCTCAGTAGGCTAATTATATGATATTTTGGGAAACTTTGAGATTTTTAGGGTTACTGTAGATAGAGCAAGGCTGCAAGACGCAATACTTAGCTCACCAGCTCTTTTCAGAAGTATCAGCACCTTTTAGATACAAAATGAACAAGGAAGGCTCTGAAGGGAAATGAGGTCAAGCAGGCAGCCAAGGGCTGGTGGGAGGGGCCAGATATCCAGGGGAACAGATTGAATAGTGAACATACTAAGAACATTATTACATCACACATTGAAGACTGGGTTTATTTTATTAAATGTCATGCTTTCATTCTCTCTCTCCCCACCATAGTATACATGGAGATCCTAGGGCAACTTGTAGGAATTGGTTTTCTCCTTTTAGCATATAAGTTCCAGGGACTGAACTCGGGTTTGGCATCGAATGCCTTTAGCAGTTTCACTGGCCTCCAGAATTGAGTTTAACAGAAAAGGTAGACTGATAACTAGTCAAAATTTGGAGATTCAAGTGACTTTTGAGTGCTCAGATATAAAGGAGACACCTATACCAACCACCCTTTGTAAGACTCAAGAAACATCATGGAAAAGACAATGTAAAGATTATAAGAATTGGGGAATAAATAGGAGTCCTATAAAATGCTGTCTTCTGGATAAAACATGGCTGATACAAGCACTGGGCTGAACTCCTGGATTCCAGTTGAAGAGAGGGAGGAGGGATTATATAAGCAAGGTGGGGTTAAGATAAAGATGGGGAAATCTACAGAGACAACTGAACCAAGCTCATAGGAACTCACAAACTTTAGATTGACAGCTGTGGAACCTGCATGGAACCGAACTAGGTCCTCTGAATGTGACTTGATCTGTTTGTGAGGCCCCTGACAGTGGGACCAGTATTTATCCCAGGCACATGTACTGCCGTTTTGGAGCCCATTCCTTGTGGAGGGATAACTTGCTCACCCCTGATGCAGAGGGGAGGAGGGCCTTGGTCCTGCCTCAACTTGGTATGCCAGACTTTGGTGACTCCCCAAGTGAGGCCTTACCCTCTCTGAGTAGTGAATAGGGGTGGGATGGGGGAAAGAAGGGGAGGAAGTGGGAGAAGGGGAGGGAGGGAGAACTGTGGTTGGTATGTAAAATGAAAAAATTTAAAGGTTAAAAAAAATGACTGATATACTTAATAGCATGCAGCAGCTTTGGCTACCTGCACAAAATAATAAGGCGTGGAAGTAGGAAGAGGACTAATTGGGAAGGAAAGAAGATGCTCTAGGACAGGGTGGGAGACAAGTGAGGGTAATGTGGTGAAAATGCTTACAGTACATTGCATACAGGTATAAAATTGTCAAACATTTAAACTATTCATCAAAATTGTTAATTAAAGCAAAACAGTAGGAAATGGCAAGAGCAGTCAAGAGTGCCAGGTGGAAAGAAGGGTTGGCTTGCACAGTCAGACAGAAAGACCACGGTAGCCTTTACGGGTAAGGCAAAGACTTGAAAAAGGTTCAAGAAAGAACTATGCAAATATTCAGAGCACACGGAACCAGACAGAGATAGCAGTGAATGCAAAAGCCTTAAAGGAGGGTGCACTCTGCAAGTTCAGATACCAGAAGGGAGATTAGTGTGCCTCATGTAGAGTGACTTGAATAAGTAAGAGGCATGGGAAAGGGTCAGCAGCCTAACTGGGATTTGTAGTATGCAGGGCTTATGGGCTTTTAGAAAGGCTTTTATTCAGTGTGAAACTGAGAGGAGTTGCAAGGTTTTGAAGAAAGTGACATTGCCTAACTAAGGTTTTTACAAGATCCATCTAGCTATTCTTGGCAATATTCTATGTGGAAGGAGATAGAAGAGTAAGAAGAGTGTCATTCCATGAACTAGCTAGAAGGTTGTGCGGTAATGCTGGCAAAAGATGCTGGTGACTCAGACTAATCCCTAACAGTGGAAAGGATGCTGCCATTATCTGAGGTATTTTGTTATAAATGTTTTGAATGTACATCCATCCTACAAGAAATCCTAGGACTTTTGGCGTGTTACTCCCACTTTCGTGTTTTCTGTCTCTGAGTCCAGCTTTTTAATAATCAGCTGAGCAAACACTTCTAATTCTTTCCAGCTGCTCAAGGCAGCACATGAAATCATTTGATGATGCACTTGACCTTCCAAGCATACTGAATGGAGGCAGAGGGTGGTGGGGCTTGAACATGGATATTCTCTTATAAGATGATTCACCATGCAAGGAATGAGTATAAGTGAGGAAAAAAACTTACTATAGAAAATGCCTTTGCCAGTTGACAGAGCTATAGGTACAGGATAGGGCTCAGGGCACTTTGCCTCCTTTGAAGTATTTTATTTACTTATTCCAGTGTCTAGATATTCTTTCTTTATTAATAATATTTGGGTAAAAGGAATTGATGAAACTATAAAAGTCAATGGATGTATTTAAACAAATTTCTTGCCTGGACCCTTCATTTGGGATTTTGCCACATGATTACTGCGGCATGATCAGTTGGGTCATTATTCTCAGGGAAAAGCTTCTGGCTATTTGTCCCTTAAGTAAACATTAAGGTATGCATGCATGCCACTGACTTGTTTAATGCCCCTAGAAGCAGCATCACCCACAGGTCCTGACTCGGTGGTCACAGTGTGGCCTTCTGTACCTTACTTTTCATACTTCAGCACAATACTTCGGTTCAGTTTTCATTTGTTGGAATTTCTAGTCACAGTTATCAAGACTAAATTATTATGAAAATGGGTCCATTGGATGATAGGTTACAGAATTACTAGAAGCACTAAGTAAGCCTAGAAATGACAACAAGGGAAGTCAGTCTCAGTAGGAAACAGACTAGGCCATGGATTAGGCCATTAGCCTGTCAGAATTCCTCTGGAGACCTCTCAGTGCACCTTCACTGAAGCTGACAGAGCTCTGGTCTGGGCCTCCACTCTAGACTCCAGTTCCTAATGGGAGTACTCAGCTGGCCGATCTCTAACTGTGTGACTTGATTTGTCTCTCTGAGTTCAAGGAAGAAGCTCCTGGACCCTTCCACTGTGTGATCAGAGGTACTGTCTTCACTTGCAAGCATACTATGGGAGATTTTTTCCCATGCAGAAGATATCACTTGTTAAATAGCTATACATAGTAATACAATTAGAAACCTTTGAGAGGACAAATGCAGTAGAGTGCATAATCCTTAGCACATACTTTGCATTTGTCCTAATGGTCTCACTCTATGTTTTATTCTAGGACACCTTTTTATTTAAAATATTAGTACTGACTTAGAAATTTCTTTTTTAAAAAAGATTTTTAAATATTTAAATTTAATGTACCTGCATGTATCTGTGTGAAGCAGGTGCAGAGTATAGAAGAGGGCACTGGATACTCTGGGACTGGAGTTACATGAGGTTGTGAACTGCTATGGTTGGGAGCTGGGAACTAAATCAAGATCTTTTGCAAATATAGCAAGTGTTGTATACTGCTGAGCCATCTCTGTTGCCAGAATCTGGAAATTCTGACAGATTGAATATGTGTCTCTTTCAAATTTATATGTTGAAAGTTCAGCTACCTCATAAAAGCTGTGTGGTACAATGGCTCAGACTAAGTACTCTGGAGTCAGACTATTGGTGTCAACAACATAATATGATCAACTAGTCTGGATTGTTAAGAAGATTCACGGCTTTGTTATGTGTGTAACAGTGTCCATGGCACGGTATGGACAGTGCTGAAGAAAAGCCATTGTGTTCGCAGGGGTCAGAGGAAAACTTTGGGGGTCAGTTTTTTTCACTCTACCATTTGAGTTGGCTCTTGCTGGCTCTTATTTTCTTCTTAAATGGGACTTTGATGCTGGAGAGACGGCTCAGTAGTTAAGAACACTGCTCTTGCCGAGGACCCAGGTTTGGGTTCTATCACCCACATGGTAGATCACAACTGTCTGTAACTCTAGTTCCTGATGATCTGATGTCTTCTTCTGACGTCTTTGGGAATCAGAAGGCATGCACATGGTACACATACATACATGTAGACAAAATACTAATACTCATAACAATTATTAAGTAGACCTTTGTGCATTTCAGACAAGTGTTAACCACTGTCAACCTCATCATTTCTTCCTAATTCGATGTTTTAAATAGTCTGTTCCCCCCCCCCACACACACCTTCACATAGGATACCTTGAAAAATTTCAAACATGCATTAAAATATTATGAATTTTGTAATGGAAGCCCTTATTTCTAGTGTAGATTTCTAGAATTAACATTGTCACATCCCTAATATGTACATCATATATTTTGTTATAGTAGAGGAGTAAAGAACATGGGCCTTTCAGGCACCTTTTCTGGCTTGTGACTGTATTACAGAGTTGATTATAAAACTCCTCCCTAATTTCTTATTTTTAAAACTGAATAACAATATTGACTTAAAAGTCTTGGGAAAGTTAAATGAGATGACCAGGGGTATGACAGACATTTGATAAATGTTACTTTTCTCCTCACATTTTTTATTGTTACAATGTTTTAAATAATTGTGTTGTGGATAAGTGGTCTTCCTTGAGTATTTTGCTTTTAAAAACCATAAAAGAAATTGATACACTGTATTAAAATGCTCCTGCCAGAAACTAGACATATGTTGACATGGGGGGGGGGGGGGTGACATTTTGGGGCAATACCAGATTCTGTTTGGGCTTTTTCTCTGCAGTTTCAAGTTAGTTGCTTTTAGTTGCTGATGTTCCATGTTACACATGTTAGGCTAACACTGACCCTGAACTTATAAAGATAAAAAGCCACCATGTCCATCAAGGCCCTCTCACATTAATGCTAGTTATTTTTCCGAGTCTTCACCTAGGCCCTAGCAGGGCTGAGGAGGCAAAACTCTGCTGGGTTCTGTGTGGGAATCCTGAAAGTGTGGATCCTAGAAGCTTCTTGCTTTCATCTATGTCCACATGAAACTTACAATCAAACATGAAACTTACAATCAAACAAGGAAAAATGAAATGGGTAAAAATACTTTCAAATCAGTGTCTTATAAAATAGTAGTATCTCGCCGGGCGGTGGTGGCACACGCCTTTAATCCCAGCACTCGGGAGGCAGAGCCAGGCGGATCTCTGTGAGTTCGAGGCCAGCCTGGACTACCAAGTGAGTTCCAGGAAAGGCGCAAAGCTACACAGAGAAACCCTGTCTCGAAAAACCAAAAAAAAAAAAAAAAAATAAATAAATAAAAATAAAATAGTAGTATCTAGAATATAAAAAGAACTGTTGAAGGTAATAGGAAAACAACCAAACAGTTTATTTTAAACATGCTAATGTATATGAATCCGTATTTCACCGAAAGAGATATTAATGACAAATAAGATGAAATAATTAAATTTATTTTTATTAATGTAATGCAAATCTATAATTAGATGTCACTATATGGTCACTAAATTGGTTAAAATGCAAACAAGAAATGTGGTAATACTAAATGTTCTCAAAAGTAGAACAGTTGAGACTTTTTTCTGTTTGGGTGCTACATATTGAACCAGGGCACACAACATGCTGTGAGCTACATCTTTATCCTTGCAGTTTGAACTCCTGAACACTGCTGGTTAGAGATTCAAAATGCCACAATCACTGTGAAAAACACTAGGACATTGCTCATGAGGTGGAATGGAGGCTTACCATATTCCCAGCATTCCAACTTTTAGACAGTTCAAGAGAAAGCATCAGAAAGCATATAATAATAGCTATAATAGCTTTGTTTGTAATAGTCCAAATTGGAATAACTCAAATGTTCTTCAGCTGGAGGATGGATGTACAAACTTCAGTATATCCATAAAATGGAACACTACTCAGGCATACAGGGAGATGCATGCAGTGATGTGCATAAATCTAAGACAAAGATTATGCTGAGTGAAAGAAGCTAGTTTGAAATAGCTATGTATTAGATGATTGGTTTATATGGTGCTCTTAAAACACAACACAACAGGGCAGATCAAATCAGTGTTGTCAGGTAACCAGAGGAGAGGGAGGAATCTAACAGAGGCATGAGCAGATTTCCTGGTGATAGAGCATAGATTTGTTTTTGATGAAGGTTATACAGTTGTATACACTTTAAGGATTGATAACACTGATAATAGAATTTTACCTTTAAAATGTAAACCATACTGTGTATGTACATTGTATCTCAACAAACAAGACTGAAAAAAATCAATAGTCTATAGTTTAAGAAATTTCTATAAAATTAGAAGTGATGGCATAGAATAGAATACACATCTCATCCCTTCCTGGCCTTTCGTCTAAGATCAAGCATATCTTGTTCTTATCAATTTAATATTGATAATAATTTAATAATCAATAACACATACATCCTATCTTCTCACTTTTTTTTGAGATAGTTTCTTTGCATCTCCCTGGCTGTCCTGGAATTCCTTCTGTAGACCAGGCTGGCCTCAAACTCACAGATATCCTTCTGCCTCTGCCTCCCAAATACTGAGATTAAAGGTAAGCCACCACTGACTGGCTTCACTTTTTAATTTACTAAGTGCTGTCTTGTGGAAAAAAATATTTGGAACATGCAATCCATGAGATTCAGTTTTCTCCTACCTGTAATGCTAGGAACATTTATATTTAGGAGACAACATTTATTAAGGGACTATTAATATAGAGCATGTAAAGTTCTTGTTTGTTGAGGCTTCTGGTCAATATCATGTAGTGGGTATTCTTTGCTATGTTATGCTGTATTTCAGGATTATAATTACAGCCCCACAGGATTCTCAGGTTTAACTAAGAAAGTGGATATATTGTATTCCAGGTCCTTATCTTCTATGGTAATGCTATACCTTCTGTCATGGTAAGATTCAGTAGTTATATATTAAAGTAACTTTGATGTTTATTTTTGCATGATTTTGGAGTATTTCAGGACTTTACAAAGCTGTATCTCTTAATACTATTCCAATATAATAATTAATTTGGTCTTGAATGGTTTTGTCACTGAACAATTTGTCATTGACAGGTTTTGATATAAAGTGAGACTAATCATTCTCAGGTGACTAGCTTAGTTCTCATAAGTGACAAGGGAAGTATGCGAAGTTGTACATCACCAACCTATCTTGTGCATACAATTCCATCCTATTAGTTCCCAGTATTGCAAAGTGATTGATTTAAATAACCAAAGTGTATCAACTCACTTCTGAAGCTTTAAGCCCACAATAAAGGTATCAGTTGGTAGTGTTTCCTGAAAGGTACCAGGAAAAGATATGATCCAGTTTTACTAGTCCCCATGCTTGCAACAGCAGAACTAGACCCTTCACTAGTATTCTTTGTATGGCTATCAACATTGAAATATTCCTTTGTCAAGGCTCTCAGTCATGCCGGATGAAGAGCCTTTCCAACTCCAGTAGACCCCCTGTTAAATAGTTATGTCTATATAAGCTCTATATCCAAATAAGATCACACTTTAAGTACAGAGTTTCGAACCTAGACATATGAATTCTATGGTACTGAGTTCAATCAGTAACTCCTCTGTTCTCACATATGAAATGATTTATAACGACAGAGGTAGGGATCTCAGGCAAAGCCAGAGACCGTGAGTGCAGAGCACTGTGAAGTCAAAAACACCATCAGCACACCATCACCCTGACATTGTATTTATAGGAGGACTTTGCATTTATTTTGCAATCATAGCTACCACAAATAAGACATTTTGATTTCTTCCACCAATGACAGTAAGTTTCTATTTTTGTTTCATTTTGAATTAAGTTGTTCTTTTGGGAATTACATATAAAGACCAGATATTTCTGGTGAAAGATCAGTAGCCAATCTCAGCTTTCAACATATCCTTTGTTCCAATAGAATGATGAAAATAATGGATTTATACCTTTAGAAATGAGTTCTCTCCTGTAAGAATTTGGAATCTCCAAATGCTTGCTGTGTCTATGCACTTATTATCATTAGCTCTGGCCATTCACTCTTCTCCTTTCTTGTTTTCACAGCATGTTGTAGGATTGGTCCTTTGAGGCAAGTGTTTGATGAAAATACACAGGAACGGGGATTTAGGGAAGCTCAAACACTAGATAGAAATGTCAGTCGAGTCCCTGCTCCCTTCTCAGCTGGCACGTTCTCTGGCGTGTGGCAAATCATTTCACTGATTTATTTTTTTCTGCAGTATTTATACTTATATATGGTAGACCCTATTTTGCCTTTCTATTTATTCTCACACAGAGTATTTAGAAATGGCATTGTCTAGTTTTTCTCTTCTGATAATTAGTTTAAAAATAATCTCCACTTCATGTCTTGTGGTTATCTCTGCACATATTTCCTTTCATTTTATTTCAGACATTTTGAACTCAGCAGGAGGAACTAAATACTGTTTTTGGTGTCATTGTAGCACCACGGACAGTGGTGATTACTCTCCAGGCTAGATAAAAACTCAAGGTTCCAGTCGGCTATTCTCAGTAGCTAGTCACAAATAGAATCATACGCTGTTTCAGGTCTGGCCTCAGGCAGCTAGGGTCACTGAAGGTCATTCAGCTGAAGGAGAAGCCTCTCTGGGGTCTCACTGTGCCTGGCATTCAATTAAGTTTTTCAGGATGTGTAGATGTGTACCTTGCAGAGGCAGGCTTTGTACCCTTCTCTGTGAAGCAGAACACGAACACATAACTGAAAGCTGGTGCATGTTGAGGAATCTGGCATATCTAAAGAAAGAACACATTGGTCTTCTAGACCAAAGGATAAGAACCAGATAATTGATTGGACAAGGCACTGAATCCATAGTTCTATGAGCATTTGTGGGGGGGGGGGGGGCGGAAAGCAGCTAACCATTTCTTGATGAATTCAAATTCTTCCATTCATAAACACTTAGTAGAAATCCAATGTGAGTATCTTTGTTTTCACTAGAGTTGGTATATGAATATATACTGAGTTTTTTTTCCCCAAGAATGTTTTGATAAAGACTTCCTATAGTCACAGAGAATAGCTTATACTCTCACTTTCAGGAAGACATTACTGAAGTGATCAAAAGAGGCAAGTGGAACACTGGACAAGGTTTCAGATCATGTTCTTAGGAAAACAATGGCTCAGTGGAGATTTTTCAGGATGATAAAAAAGAAAAATTTTCTCACCTAAAAATTGAGATTTTGGCTCCTCATTCTCCTGTTTAGTGTCTGTATACATTGCCTCCTTGATGCATTATTATTTGCTGAATTATTATAATTACTTGGTGGATTCTGTAAAGGTATGAGGATACCTCAATATATAAAGACAGCATTTTAGTGTTCATATATGAATGACATAATTTTGTATTTGTCTTCCTGTATCTGTGACCCCTGTCGCAAGATCTGATCATTTACTTGTTACTCTTACAGACTTATTTTTGACTGGACTCAGACTCAGAAGAAGCAGCTCTCAGCAGTGATGCCCACATCTCTCAACAGTCTGCTCCTGGTGTTTGTCTTTGTTTCCTTCATTCTCGTGACCCAAAGTTTAGCATATTCTATAGCCTCTTCCTCATTCTTCATAGTGTGTTTCCTTTATTATTCAGAGCAATATGTCAGCATTTGTGTTTCAGGACACATGGAGTGGCAAGATAATGAATCCTTGGGTGCTTTGGTTCTGAGCTTCTCACCTTCTTATGTAGCTAGAGATTTCCTGCCTGGCCCACAGTCAGGACAAATCTCTGTCACCCGCCAGTCCCGCAGCCTCTCAGACCCAACCAAGTAAACACAGAGACTTATATTGCTTACAAACTGTATGGCCATAGCAGACTTCTTGCTAACTGTTCTTACAGCTTAAATTAATCCATTTCCATTAATCTATACCTTGCCACGTGGCTCGTGGCTTACCGGCATCTTCACATGCTGTTTCTCATCATGGCGGCTGGCAGTGTCTCTCTGACTCAGCCTTCCACTTCCCAGCTTTATTCTCCTCCTTGTCCCGCCTATACTTCCTGACTGGCCACTGACCAATCAGTGATTTATTTATTGACCAATCAGCAACATATTTGACATACAGACCATCCCACAGCATTCTTATCTAAGGGCTTTCTGACAACATACTGGCAGACATCATCTTCTTTAGACAGATGGAAAAGTTTTCAGATTTTGCTACTTCTTTTGGGTCTCAACCACCAAGGCATGACATCAGTCCAGGAGTCAATCTCTCTCTCTCTCTCTGTGTCTGTGTCTCTGTCTCTCTCTCCCTCCTCCTCTCAATAACCAAGTTGAGAACACTAAAATCGGCAGCCACAATATATGTGGTGCTTCCTCTTAGCAGTTTCCCTTGCCCTGGAACAAGAATGACTTCTATTAAACCATAATGCTTTTATGACACAGGAGTTACACCCTACTATAGCTCATGGGAAAACTTGTTTGTTTTTCCTATAACTAATTTGAACCACATAACCCTTCCACATTTCACCCAGAACATCAGCAGCTACTTCTGTGGCCATGCACTTCTCATAGAAAGTGCGAAGTTTGCATTCATCATCCACTTTAAATAATTTCTGACAGCTGGTGTGTGGAAACTACATACTCAGTTTCATCTTGATGTAGCTGACAGCCTAGGAGGTGCCAGGATAAAGTTTTATCTGACTCTTCACTTAATACAATCTCCAGTTCGATCTATATTGTCCTAAATAGCATGACTTGGTTATTTTTCAAGGCTAAATAGTATTCCATTTCATCTATGTACACATTTACTTATCCATTTGTCAGCTAATAGACTTTTGAGTTGTTTTAATTTCTTGTCTATTTTCAGTAGTGTTGCAATGAGTATGAGAATGTAGGTGCCAATTTGACAAAGTGATTTCATGTTCTTGGGAGGACTCTCCAAACTGTTTCTGTAGTAATTGTTGTAATTTACACTCTCAAGAACAGTGTGCCAGAGTTCCCTTTTTGACATCCCCGCAAGCTCTTCTCTTTTTCTTAATAGCCATTCTTGCTGAGGGAAGTTGATGGCTAACTGTGGTCTTGCTTTGTGTTTCCTAGTGACTAGTAATGTCACATATTTTCATGGCCATTTGGTGTTTCTTTTTGAGAAATGTCTTCAATCTATTTTCTTGTTACTTTATTGTATTTATTAATTGAGTTTGGGTTTTTTATGTATTCTCTATCAGATAATGTTTACCATCATTGCATGATGAGTAGTTTCTGTAAGCTTCTCATTCTTCTCATTCTCTGTAAGCTGTTTCTTTGTGTGGTCAGTCATTTACTCTGTGGAAGAGATGGCTTTTAGTTTGATTAATCTTCTTTGCCTATTTTCACTTGTCTTTTTAGGGCTTCTGGGTTTTTTTTTTTTGTTGTTAATAAAAACTTCTGTCTTTTCTAGTGTCCTGACTATTTTTCCGTTTTCTTTTAGTTCATGGTTTTAAACATTGTTAATACATTTTGATATTTTTTATAGCTGATAAGAAACAAGAATCTGATTTTGTGCTCTGTGTGAACCTACTTTCTGTACCATTTATTAAAAAAATTTTAAACTAGGAATACATACATCATACAGTATGTATTCTTAGCATCTTCATTAAAATCAGTTGATTGTAGAAATGTGGATGTGTTTCTGAGTGCTCTATTCTATTCCATTTGTCTATAATTTTTTGCCTATTTCATATTTTGTTAAAACTTTGTAATATACATATCTTTCCAAAAAGAATAAAGGAGGCATTCTGCTACTTAATGTATAGTAATATATAACTTTGGATAGTGTCAGCATTTAAATAATGTTGATTCTTCTAGTACATGAACACAGAACATCTTTGTGTTTGCACAAAAGTGGGTGTCTTTAATTTGATCCATTGGTGTTTTATCATTTTAACTGTACAGATCTGTTACCAACCATTAGTTCAATTTATTTCTAGGTGAATTATTTTAGTAGTAGCAAATGAGATTGCTTTCTTTATGTTGATTTTAGGTGATCTGTTATTTCTGAGTAACAATGCTGCTGAATTTTGTGTGTTGATTTTATATTCTGAAACTTTTATAACTTTATTAGTTCTAATAGTTTGTTGTTTCATTTTGATGGATAATTGAGTTTTCAATATATGAGATTATGATATCTGAAAATACTGAGAATTTGACTTAGTCTTTTCCAATAGATGCTCTTTATTTCTTTTTCTTGCTTGATTACGGCATTGGATTTGCAGTGCTATGTTGACTAAATACTAAAAGAAGACATCTTTACACTTCTTTATTTCCAAGGGAAGATGCTGAAACTATCTTTTCTCAACTAAATTGTAAGTTACCTGGAGTTGTTCTTAATGCTTCGGTGATATGTTATTTGTTGATTCTACATGCTTGGCATATTGGATATTCTTCCAATTCTTATTTAATGATGATTGAATGAATTGGTGAATTAAACAATAGACAGAATGTCTATTTAATCTCTATTATTCCGTGTTTTTGTTATATGAAATAAGTCATCAATTACTGGACTTTGGACAGTAAGACTAACATAAAAGAGAAAGGATAACTTTGTGAATTTTATCTGTGCATGTTACTGCTATTTAAAATAAAAGCTGGTAGTTATATTCATGCTCTGTCCTGGATTCTGGGAAGCAGTGACCTAGCACATAGCACATAAACCAGAAAATACTGTCTGCCATCTTGAGTCTTCAGTTGGCATTTTGGAATTTGACATTTTACTTAGTCTTTGTGACAAAACTCTTCTAACTTCCCATGTGACATGTAGAAGAGAACCTAGTTCATTACATTTTTGTGTTCTTGATCCTTTTGCTCCATGTGATATACAATAAATACATAGGTGAGGAAATTCCCTGTTTTTACTACACAATAATACAAATTTACAAACATTGACATAAAGGCTGGGCAAATGTGCAGCTGTTATGTGTTATACCACAATCTAAGGTCAAAAACCTTAGTGAACAAATTCACATAATGTGCATGATCATGTTTACATCATGGCATGATAGATGGACAGGACAGGTTTGAACTATTGAAGAAAGGATTAGAACAAAGCTGTTCTGGGAAAAGCAGTCTGTATTGTATAGCTCGATGTAATCACAGCCCAAGGTGTGTTTGAGAAGTAGTGGGAAATATGTTTAGAAGGATGTTGTGATCTTATTGCAGAGTGGCTGAATATCACATCAAATGTCTGTACTTCACTTAATTGAAAATGGGGAGCAATGGAGAAGTTTGAAAAAGTGTAAGTTTGGCATTATAGTTTAAAACCTTGGATAAAGATGTATGATACCAGATTGTGAAAGCTATATTGGGAAATTACTCCTGAACTAAAGTACCTGGATTAGTGGGAAGTAATGAGATCAGAAGGCAGTGAGAGGAATTATCAGGCTCCAGACAAACAACAGGCATACTCATTGGAAATTTAAGACTTTCAAAAAGAGCTATTTTCAAAGGTGTGGACAGGATATAAAACTGCAGGGGAAAGTTATGTGCTCCTTTCAGACTAGTTGGAGCTGTGACAATCACCACCCTTTTATATCTATTGGTTTGAGACAGAAACATCTCTAGTGGTTTGGATCCAGAAGGAGAGAATTGGGTAGAGAAGAAATTTAGAGTAGAGGGATGAGGTCTGTCTTAGTTAGGGTTTCAGTTGCTGTGAAGAGACACTATGACCACATTAATGGGATGGCTTACAGTTTCAGACATTTAGTCCATTATCATCGTGGTGGGACATGGTGATATGCAGGCAGTCATGGTGCTGGAGAGGTAGCTGATAGTTCTCCATATTGCATAGGCAGCAGGAAGTAGTCTGAGACACTGGCGATATCTTGAGCATATATTATACCATAAAGCCTTCTTCCACAGTGTCACACTGCCTCTAACAAGGCCATACCTACAAGGCCACATGTCCCACTAATGCCACTCCCTTTGGGGGCAATTTTCTTTCAAACCACCACATTCCACTTCTTGCCCCTCAAAGTTCGTAGCCACATCATAATGCAAAAATTCATTCAGTCCAACTTAAAGTCTCTTTAGTCTATAACAGTCTCAAACTTATTTTAAAGTCCAAAAGTTCAAAGTCTTTTCTGAGATTCATGCAATGTCTTAAGTATAATCTCCTGTAAAATAAAAATTAAAAAGCAGATGACATACTTCCAGTATATAATGGCACAGGATATACATTACCATTCCAAATCAAAGGAAAAGAAGCATAGTGAGGAAATACTGGACCAAAGCAAGACAGAAAACCAGCTGGGCAAATGCTAAATCTGCATCTCCATGTCTGGTGTCAAAGTGCTCTTCAGATCTCCAACTCCTTTCAGCTTTGTTGACTGCAACATACACCTTTCTCTTGTGCTGGTTTCAACCCTGTTAGCAGCTTTCCTCAGCAAGTATTCCATGGCTGTGGTATCTCCAACAACTTGAGGTCTCCAAGGCAATCCTGGCTTCAACTTCACAGCTTCACACAATGGCCTCTCTAGGCCTCCATGCAGGGACACTTGTGACACATGCCTGGCCTCAGTAGCTTTCCTTAGTCGAAGAAGAACATTCCATAACCCCTTTCTTCTATTCTTAACTCTAAAGCCAGAACCATATGGCCAAAGCTGCTAAGTTCTGCTGCTTGCTGGGCCTGGAATATGGCCCCTTTGTTAAATTATATCTTCACCAGCTTTCTACTTCCCACAGTTTCCTTCACTGCCTAAGCTTGGTTTTTCTGGAACTTACTCTGTAGACCAGGCTGGCCTCACACTCAGAGATCCACTAGCCTTTGCCTTCCAAGTGCTGGTATTAAAGGTATGCACTACCACACCTGGCTCTCAGTTTTTCTTTAATGTCTTTTCACAAGTTGGAAACTGAGCTGGTCGAATCTTGCCCTGAGGCCACCACTCTCTTTATTTCAATTCTTAATGTGTTTGTCTCCTTGTACACAGGATTTAGCTCTATTCCACTTCCTGGTGAGCCTTCTTTTCAATCTGTCCATTCTGTATTTTCTTTGTTCTGCTTGCTCCTTTTCATTATAAATCTTCATTAGAGTTATCACTAATGACCACATGACAGAGTCTGTATTAGGCTGTTTTGAGATTTCCTCTGCCAATGGAATTAATCCAAAACTCTTCACTTTAGTTTCAGGTAGACTCTGGATAAGGGCAAAAGGCAGCCACATTCTTCACCAAAATATCACAAGGATGATCTCAAGGTCACATATCAATATTCTTCTCCTCTGAAACCTCTTAAGCCAGGCCCCCACAGTTCAAACAACTCTTAGCACTACTGTCTTCCATGCTTCTATTAGTATTGTCCATTAAGCAATGCTTAAAGTGTTCCACTGTTTTCCTAATTCAAACTCCAAAGTTCATATTATTTCAGACAAAATCATGGTTAGGCCTATCATAGCAATACCTCAGTCTCTATTCCAACTTCTGTCTCATGGTTTCTATGGCTGTGAAGAGAAACCATGACCATGGCAACTCATATAAAGGAAAATATTTAATTGGGTGATTCACTTACAGTTCAGAGGTTTAGTCCAGTGTCATCATGGTGGGAAGCACGGCAGCATGCAGGCAGACATGGTGGTAGAGAAAGAGTCGAGAGTTCTTATATCTTAGCTCACAGGCAACAGGATACGGTCTGTCTTACTGGGTGTAACTTGAGTATAGCAGACCTCAAAGCCCACTCCCACAATGACACACTTCCTCCAATAAGGATATTGCTACTCAAACAAGGTCACACTTCCCATTATTGCCACTTGTTTTTGGGACCAATTTCTTTCAAGCCACCTCAGGATTCCATGGAAAATACCCTGAACTTTTTCTTTTCCCTCCTTTGAGTTTATTTCTAGGCCTAAGCACAACTGTAAGCCTGAGAGTAAGAGGTCTGTCAATGCCATTCACTTATGCCACCTCCCAGGGTACAGAGTGGGGCAGAGAGTTGAGCATTGTCTGGAGAGTGAAGGAGAGCTTTCCTGTGTGTTTGAAATCAATGCAGAGACGTCAGATGGGAAATCAAGCAGAGACCAGGAACACCCACACTGGGAGAATGGGGAGATGTTGGCATAAGACTGAGAACATGTGAGCTGCTAACACCATGAGAGTGCTGAAGTAATTGAGAAAGATGCTATCTGGAAGAGGGACTCAATTCTAGAGATGGTACTTTGAGAACATACTATATTTGGAAGCTAGGAAAACAAAGCCATAAGCAAGGAAAACAAGACATCAATAAATTCAGGAGGATGTGGTGTCATGAAAATCAGGGGAAACTGCTTTAGGAGTGAAGAAGCCAAAGGCAGAAAACATTTTTATTTGAACTTTAGGCTAGAAATTCTGTTAGTAGTACCCTATAAATGTGGTGTAAGCAGCTGATTCCTGTTATGGTTGTTTTGGATTGGTAGAAACATGAAAGAGAATGGAAATGACAGCAATTATAATGAAGGGGTGAGACCACTGTTCCTTTGAGATCATCTTCTTCCTGCCCCACCCCCTTCCTCTTCCTTCTCTTCTCTCTCTGGTATATTAAACATTTACCTGTATGGAGCATCTGTAGTTTCATTAAGATAGCACATTGCATGGTTATTGTCCTCATCCTTGAGGAAAGTTGAAGAGGTCTTGATCTAGTCCATGGCTTTGAATTTAATAGCAAGTATGCATCTTTTTCAAATCAGAACCACTAGACTGTAAGCACATTATTTTTATAGTAGGACTTGATACACAGTAATTTATTAGATGACTGAGGAAGAGATGGATGAAATGTGTTGTAGGCTATTGCATAAGAGTCAGTCAAACTGGTCTCCAGGGCAAGTCTTGACATCTAACATATGCAACTCCTTGACTGATAAACAAACTTGCTTAACTGCTGTAAGATTAATCATGAAATTAAAAATTTCCTTAAAGTTCACTGCAAAAGTTAAGTGAATTATGAATATTTCACAATTCAAATTTTGAGGTAAATTAAATATCTCCTGTATAGAGTTCTTAAAATAAAATATCATTTTGTCATCTTTACTGATTTTGGCCCAAGAAAATCTATGACATATTTCTAAATGTTTTACGATGTGTCATATTCACTGTTCAGTTTACAGTATATAAATCAGGATATTGCTGATTACTCATAATGTGATCATAGTTAGTTGTTGTCAAATTAGTGACATTGAAGAGTTTGGGTCAGATGATAAAGCAGAGTCCTGTTCGAATAGTGAATGATGGAGAACTGTAACCAGTGCTCTCTTTAAACAGAACAAGAAAATGCTCACTCTTCATTGTCATTGTCGGGGAATCTGGTGCATTCTTAAGTGGGTGGTGTCATTTATTTGACACCCTCACCAACACAAGTAACACTTAGCTTCATTCACAAACTTTTGTTCTACTGTTAAAAAAAATCATGGCTACTATGTAACATTTAGTCATAGTTTTATATGATTTTCAACACATTAGTGAGAATGAATATCTTGACTGTTTTTAAAAACTTACATTCAACTACACACAGATCATCTCATTTTCCCTTTCCTGTTTTCATTTAAAAAATAAAATGTATCTATTTATTTTTATAGACTTATTTCCGTTCTTGGTAGTCCTGCATCTTGATGCTTGCAGACCATTGGAATATATTGTACATAATTGACAGGGACTGACAATTACAAGGTAAAAAAAAATGGATGTACTTTATATTTCTCATGGCACAGTAAGAAAATTTGAGTGATTTGCTTAACATGGAAATAAATGTGAAGTTAACAGAGATATGGAGAGAATGCCATTGCTCTAAAATATTCTTATTAGTTAGACTGTGGTTAGTATACTATGTTCTGTCTGTCATTACTGAAAGAGAGAAATTTCTATTCCCAATCTTGTTCATATCAATATGTGTGTTAACCCTGATGTGATTATGATATTGAAAAGCCTGCAATTTTCTAAATTTATAAAGTTATGACTTTTGAAGACTCTTCATGTGAATACATATAAAGAATTTTGAAAAAAAAAACTGAGACAAGATCTCACTGCATTGCTCAGTCTAGTCTGCAACTCCTGGACTCACAGATCCTCTGGCTTTGCTCCCCTGGTACAGAGACTCCCAAAATGCACTTCCACACTTAGCTCTAACCTTATGTTTGTTCATTTACAAACATATTCCATTTCCCATTCCTTTCTGTTTCTCTATTGGACATCTACTTTCTTGAAAGTAGCTTCTTTAGAGTGAGAGTGAAGTGATTCCTGCAGATTGCTAAAAATGAAGAATTTGACATTGCATTTGAAATCTTTGTCTATGATGGGTTTGATAGAAACACCAGGAACTGAATGAAAGCAAAATTTTCAAGTCAGTAATAGTGATATATGACTGAAAGATAAAAGTTTTTGTAAAGTGTATTGTTTTTCACATGGTGGATGCTAAATTTTCATGACAAAGGAATATATTTATTTCTTAAAATATTAATGTACAATGTCTTAGAATTGATTAAATGATACTTATTTTATGATTTCAAAAGTTATCCACAAAGATGATTTTTGTAAAGAGCTAATTTATTTACTTAACAAAATTCATGTTTAGAAAGTTGGTGTTAAGATATTTTGTCTTTAGAATCATTGTAGTATCCAGTGAAGGCATGGCCACTGGGAGGTTATTTGAAATCCAGACAAAAGAGAAATCTAATCATAAGACAAATGTAAAAAATAATGTAAGTCACACATACTATAATTTATGGGTAAGTCATTATAATTTTCTGAAAATGTTCAGTTTATATACACAAATACATTGAGTTAAAATTGGATTAGTTAATTCATAATAGCCATTTCCTAGTTCTCTGAGCTGTTTACTTCATATGTTTGGGCAGGGGGGAATTAAATGCCCAGTTATTAGAGTAGACACTAGAAATCAATTCATAGCATTAACCCCCATTCCAATAATCTTCTAATCTTTATGGAAAAGAAGCAGTTTAGAATAGCCTTTAAAAGAAATTTGAATTTAAGTTTGAAAATGTTTAATCTTTTTTTATGTAGCCCAGACTGGCCTCAAACTCAAGATCCTTTTCCTGCTTTAACCCTCTGAGTGCTGGGATTACAGGTCAACACTGTTTGTATTTGATATGGGCATTAGCTTGAGAGGAGAGAAAAACCACAAATGTGTTATTAATTGTAGAATCTTATGTTTATGCCTGGGCTTCAACTTTACAGGTTGATGAAATAAGAGACTGAGTCATGTTTCTAAAATCCCATTTGACTTTATAATATTATTTTGGAATATAATTTAATTTGATGTTAGTGATATAGGACCTTTTGACGCTGTAAAAAACATCATCGTCGCCGGGCGGTGGTGGCGCACGCCTTTAATCCCAGCACTCGGGAGGCAGAGCCAGGCGGATCTCTGTGAGTTCGAGGCCAGCCTGGGCTACCAAGTGAGATCCAGGAAAGGTACAAAGCTACACAGAGAAACCCTGTCTCGAAAAACAAAAAAACAAAACAAAACAAAACAAAAATCATTGTCTCAGTCTGATTATGAATCAGAAACACAGCCTGCAGTGTCTCTACTAGACTAAAGAGACTTTCTTTCTGACCACATAAAGAAAGTCAGCAAACAAAGGTAGCTTGGGACTTTCAGCATCTAAGTACGTGAGTGTCATTTGGAGAAGCAAAAGTACATTTCCAAGTCAGATTCTTGTGTGAATTCCAGCTAAAACTAAAGCTTCCATGGATAAGACCAATTTTTCCCCTCTCCTTGTTGGCGCTAAACCACTCCTTGACAGTATTTCCTGATGTTTTTTTCCTTTACCAGATCAACTGGAAACCCAGTATCATGCAGTTTTGTGTTCTTCGAAGTGGGTATCTGCTGCCTGCCAGATGATAGGTGCTTAGTAGAGTGATGGTCACAGGAGCAGCTACGTGTTGGGATATGGCATAGAGGAGGTGTGGGAAACACTGTATTAAGCTCAACCACGAACTGATAGCCATTTGATGAGTCAGTCTGTGCTGGTAATTTGAAAAAGATATTAAGAACAGGAGCACTTTTTTCAGCTTTGAAGCTATTGGCCTTAGGAAAAGGTCAGCAGAGTATGCTCTCCTCACCTAAAGAAGTATTTGAAAAGGAAAGGAGAAAGCACACTAATTATATATGTGCAGTTAGGATGTTCTTTTGTAAGGTGGAAAAGTTAAAATTTGGTTCCTGTTAAATATTTCTGGTACTGAGTTTATTTTGTCATGTATTACCTCATTTCAAAATACCTCACTAAAAATCACACAATTTCACTTTAGAATAGGCTTTTGTATACATTATTTCATTTGTTATCATTTGATTCTCACAAATACCCAAAATAAAATTTTTATTTTAATTTTAGCAAAAATAATTTTGTAACTCAAATAGATATACACTTTCTTCAGTAATTCATGATTAATTACTAGGAAGTGGAGCCAGAATACAGAATTTTTTGACTTATATTGTGGTATGCTTTACATTAGATGTTTCCTGAGATGTAGAAATAAAATTACTTCTTCCCTAACAATTCTAAATTGCAAACAACGTATAACACATTCAGGTATGGTTTAATATTATATATGACTTGGAGATTTCCATCCTATCTAATTAGTGTTAATGGCATATCTGAATAAAAAACTAAAGGTAAAAAGCTAATTGAATACATTTCCTTAGAGTTCATCTAACAGAATTTTCAAGGAAAATCATAGCAATGGTCCACCTTCCTCTGCTGATTGGTTAATTTCCTCCTTCTTCTTAATCCTTTACATTTGTCAAGGAGAGGCATTTTCTCTCACTAGTTTGTCCCCTCTCTTCAAAAAGAGGAGGCAAGAGCTGGCAGATCTCTGAGTTCCAGAACAGCCAGAACTATATAGTTTGTCTCTCTAAAACAAACAAACAAAAAAGAGGAGGCAACAGCCTATATCGAGAGGCGGTTTGGCTGCACAGCATGAGCTGTTCAAGTCAGCTGCAAGTAGTTGTAGCTCAAGAGAGAGAGAGAGAGAGAGAGAGAGAGAGAGAGAGAGAGAGACAGTGACAGAGACAGACAGAGACAGACAGAGAGACAGAGACAGAGACAGATACAGATAGAGAGAGAAGAAAAAAAGAATAAGAAAAACAGAATTTCAGTTGCCAGCATGAACTCCCAAATGGAATTAGCAAGAAACAGATAAAATACTATAGACTATAATTATATTCTGTCAAAAGGATCTGCAGCAACAGAATTTTCATGAAGTTGCCTTCAAAGAAGAAGGAAATGGCTAAAAGCATAATTTTCTCTCATATTATTTTTGCCACTTTAGTGATTAGAAGAACTTAAGTGAGTGCACAAAGAAAATTACCTTCTGGGTCTGTGAAAAACAAAATCTATTCTCAAAGGAGAGGTGATGTACATGGATTTTTCTCTGTTTCTAATTATGAAATAATCCTTCTGGGGCATCTTGCTGAACTACTTCACATAGACAGAACAGTCAGCAGTTATTTACAAAGTCCTTCCAGTGTGTGTGATGCTGATGGGATGTTCTAATCTTGTCTTCAGGGGGTTTTCAGGCTAGTGGGGCATATACACAATAATCATCTATCATGGGATATAGGAAATGACAATCTTTATTGAGGAAGAGCAAGCAAGAAAGGATGGCAGATCAGAGAAATAGGAGAGGTGATTTCTATTTGGAGGAAAACAGAGTTTTGTAGAGGAATTAGCTTTTTGTTAGGCTTGAAAAATCATGCAGATTTCAATATGTGGAAATGGATCATACATATTCAGTGTGATAAAAGGAAAGTCAGTAAGAAAAAAAGATTGGAAAGGTCAGGTGGAGGCCAAGAGGAATTTTTATTTATTGTGTGGACAATGGGATACCACTAAGGTTCTTGAGCCATGAGTGAAATGATCAGAGCTCTGCTTCTGAGATATTAACCTGTAAAGATATACTAATGAGAGAAGACAGTGGGAACAGAGTTATAGTTACCTGACTATTGAAGCAGCCTAGAAACCTCGGTGCATGGCTGAGTTTGAAGAGGTAGTGTGAATGGAGATAAATGATGATTGAAACACAATGATTATATATTCAGCATGTACTGGAGATCATGCACACTGTAAGGCTTTGAATTAATATTGGTGAGTAAAATTCAAGTGGCCCTTTGCCTACTAAAGATTTATAATATATAGGAGGAGTTATTAGAACATTCTTATACTTACATAATTATAAACACAGAATGGATTAGATGGGTGAGTATGACATGAAAGATCTGACCCAGTTCTATGTGAGAAAAGAACATTTGATGGGAAATCAGGTTAGGAAAGAATTATATATAAAAGATAAGGCTGATGAACAACATTCTAGTCAGAGGAATGATCTTGAAGAAGTAGGGGAGGGTAAATAATGTGATCAAAATATATTGTATGTTTTCCCCAGGGAGGAGCACATCAATTGGTTATTTAATAACAAATGTCAGTATTAAAACATACAAGTAATACACAGACTGAGCAGGGTGTGTTTATGTATTTAGGAATATATATGTATATGCAGATATGCATGTAAAAACAATTACTGAAAAAAGGACACAGGTTTGAAAGACAGCAGTGAGATATATATATACATATGATATATGGGTGTATTTCATATATATATATATATATATATATATATATATATATATATAGCAGCAGGAGCATGCGGTGTCTTTACATAGTGTCTGCAGTCTGAGAAGTGTGGTGATATTGTGTTCCCCAAAATATTGTGCAACCTAATAAACTTATTTGGGGTCAGAGAACAGAACAGCCACTAGAGAGACATAGAGGCCAGAAAATGGTGGCACACATGCCTTTAATCCTAGCATTCTGGAGGCAGAGATCCATCCCGATCTCTGTGAATTTAAAGCCACATTGGAGACAACCAGGCATGGTGACTCATGCCTTTAATCCCAGGAAGTGATGGCAGAAGCAGAAAGGTATATAAGGCGTGAAGACCAGGCACTTAGAGCTGGTTAAGCTTTTAGGCTTTTGAGAAGGAGTTCAGCTGAGATCTATTCGGATGAGGACACAGAAGCTTCCAGTCTGAGGAAACAAGATCAGCTGAGAAATTGGCAAGGTGAGGTTGGCTGTGGCTTGTTCTGTTTTTCTGATCTTTCAGCTTTTACCTCAATATTTGGCTCTGGGTTTATTTTATTAATAAGACCATTTAGCAATTCATGTTACAGTGAGAACCTGGTGTTAGGTCAAGCAACAGAGGGAGACAGTGAAGCACAATGGAGAAAAGATATAGGACAAAACCTGAAATTCTAGGGCCACAAGAAGGAGAAAGATCTTTTAAAGTCATGTAGGTCAGATTAAGCCTATGTTAGTCTGACAGTAATGGCTTTAAAATAGGAGAGAGACTAGTGTGTGATTCAAACGATCACAGGCTGAATGGAGAATGATCTGGAGATCATTTGACCTGAGGAAGGCTAAGCAAGAGTCTGGTACAATAGCTGGGAGATGAGGTCACAATAGGTGGAAGTAATTTGCTTGTAGGAAATGACAGGGAAGAAAATTATGCAGAACACTGGTAACCTAGCTGAAATTAGAGACAAGAAATATTTTAGAGTTTATGTCGATTCATGAAGCCATTCAAAAGTAAGGTAGGAAATAATGAATTCCTCTTTTTTATTAATTTTTTATTTGTTTTACATACCAACCACAGTTTCCCCTTCCTCCTTCCCTCTCCCCACCTCCTTCCTACCCTCTCCCCACCATCCACTCCTCCTCTGTCTTCATTCAGAAAGGGGTAGGCCTCCAGAGAACTGTATTGTTCTCTGTTGTTCTGCCTAAGTGCTGAAATCAGGCTGGAGATGCATATCCAGGTCTGGAACTGGATACTGAGTGGATGATAGTATTGGCATGTTAAGAATTAGTACTGGCTAGGAGAGAATGTATCAGTACTTCTGGAAGTTAATTAACTAAGGGGCATCTCAGAAGCAAAGGAAAAAATGTTCAAAAGTGAGGAGCGAGTCACAGTGGTCTGTGTTAGTAATCAAGTACTGACCATATACTCAAGAGGTGCATAGGATGCATTCATCAGGGTTAGCTTTTGGGTGACACTGGTGGTCTCAGTATGAAGCGTGATTAGACCCCAGTGGAACAAAATGTTCAAGGAAAAGCTTGAATCTACAGGAATAAAAGCAGTGAGCAGAGAAAACCCTTAGGAGAGGTTGGAGTACAAAGGAAATGAGGTAGGGTGGTAGCTAGAAAAAGAAATGTAGTTGAGATTTTTAAAAATAGAATAACCTCCTTCAGAAAATCATTTGTGTCACTTTGTGATAAATGTTAAATGTACTATAATATCTAAACAGAAATAGAAAAGTGCAATTCCATGGAAGTTGAGAAGGCAAACAGTGCTCATGAGAGGTGAGTTGGTGATTGAATATGGAATTTTACTTAAAATGGCCTGCAAACTTACAATAAGAAAACATTGTTGGTCACATTAAGCTTCATTAGCTAATGGCAATAATGAGAACAATTCATATTAATCCATGACTTCTGAGATGCATGCAGTAGCTCATTTAGTTCTTGCTAAAGCACATGAAGTTGTTATTTCTATAAATTTTATTTCCCATAGAGAGTAAATAGCCAAGATTACAAAGGTAGCTAGTGGTAAAAGAATGTATGAAGTGAATGCTTTGATTTGTAGCCCACATTCATTCCTGATTCGGCTGTACTGCCAGATGGGCACCGTTCTTCAGTGAAGTCAGAGTTACTTTTGATGTGACCCTGTGAAAGGAACTGGACATATTTGGTCTAACACACAGAGCATGGGATAAGACCATGGAGGATGTCCATGTGCTTTTAGTAGACACCTCCGCCAGCTAATACAGGTACGTGCCTGACCAGACAAGAGTAGCTGGGGTACCTGCCCTCTGTCCTCTACAGGGAGCTTGTGCAGGTTCTGCTTTCACCTTCAACTTTAAAGCCTTTTCTCACTCATTTTGTAAATTTTCCATCTAGGTCTCTATAAATGTCCCATTCTATTAACGTTCTTAGAGTGTTTTACCGACTGATATGGTGAGGATGTTTCTTTCCTTCTCCCTCCATTCATTCCCTTTTCTCTCCCCCTCTCACTCCCTCTTGTCTCCTTTTCTCCTGCCTTATATCTATTTTCCTCCATCTTCCTTATATTAATGTAAATATTCAGTATATAATCATCATATAAAACCTGAGGAAATTAAAAGAGACAAAACAAAGAAAAATTCAAAGATACTTAGAACCACTCCTCTTTTTAAAATGATTTTATTATTATAATTTTACATCATGACCACAGTTTCCCCTCCCTTCTCTCCCCCAAGTCCCTACTACATATTTTCTGTACCCTCTATCCACTCCTCTTTCCTTTCTATTCAGAAAAGGCCTATCATGGATATTGATCAAACATGGCATATCAAGTTGAAGTAAGACTGGACACCTCCCCTCATATTAAGGCTGGACAAGGCAACCAACCCAGTAGGAGGAAAAGGTCCCAAAAGCTGGCAAAAGAGTCAGAGACAGGCCCAGCTCCCACTGTTAGGAGTCCCATAAAATGACTAAGCTACACAACTGTAACATATATGCAGAGGGCCTAGGTCAGTTCTATGCAGGCACCCTGGTTGTCAGTTCAGTCTCTGTGAGCACTTACGAGCTCAGGATAGTTGACTCTGTGGGCCTTCTTGTGCAGTCCTTGACACCACTGGCTCCTACAATCCTTCCTCTCCCCCCTCTGCAAGATTCCCCAAGCTCTGTCTAATGTTTGGCTGTGGGTCTCTTCATCTGTTTCCATTAGTTGTAGATGAAGCTTCTCTGATGACAATTGAATTAGGCACTGATCTGAGTATAGCAGAATATCATTAGGCATTATTACATTGACTTTTTTCTCCAATTGTGTTTGCATCTATCCTAGGTCTCTGGGCCATCCAGCCTCTGGGTCCTGGGACTCCAGGCACTATCACGGGTGGGCTAACTCTGGTGGTATGTGTCTCAAGCTAGACCAGTCTTAGGTTGGCCACTCCCACAATTCAGGTTTTCTTCTTGTTTGACAGTAATGGATGATGTTGCTCTAAAAGACATGATTTTTTTTTTTGTGCATAGGGAGGACTTTCCTTCTTTGAAAAAATTTTAAGAGGTTAAATTATTATGTAAAAAACAGCATTTTGTTTACTTAGAATTAATATGAACAATAGCAATACTCTGATTTAGAAAAACTAGCTTGTCTTGAAGGTACTGTTCTTAGATTAAGTGTGATTATCTGTAGAAAATGGTACATGCTTTTCACTTACTAGTACCCAATAGATGATGGTAATTATTATTTGAGATTTGTAAACTGTGATCAATCATTGAGCTGAGTTATAGGGGACATTAATCTTGCATGGGAATAATTTTCTATAAAACAACCATTTTATTACCCAATTTCCTTATAGAATCTGTTTCATTCTAGAATTCCCCCTTTGAAATCATAATGAGAAATACTTCTGTAGCTTTCAATTTGGCAAGCACTGAACTAAGAAATCTTTTTGTGTGCAGATGTCATTAGTCTTCACACACATGCACATGGTTATTACAGTCACTTTACAGATGAAAAATTGTCAAAGTTGTTGCATGAGACACCCAAGTTTGTACAGATTACATGTGGCTGGGCCTGGACTTCAAACAGACCTCACAAGACCAGTGTCCACCTATAGTTGCTCTGGACAGAAGAAAAATGAACTGAATGCAAGCCAACAGTGGACCAGTCTATTTCTTATTAAAGAAAAACCCCCTTTAAAAAATCTATCCTCAGACTTCCCTTTTGCAACACTGGTAAGTACCCTTCCTTGCCCCAGACCCCATCCCTGGGCACCAGCCACTCCAGGGAAGACCTGCCCAACTTGGCCCTAGGTTCTGGCCACTGGGCAGGTTCCCTGCTAGCCCCACCGGGAAGGATCCCCTTCTCCAAGACCCCTGGCAGACCCTGCAGTCTCCACGCCCTGCCCCCACGCCCATCCGCCTGAGCCCCAAGCCTCTTCCTGAGACTTAGAGGCAAGCCCCCAGCTCCCATCTTGCTCCAGACTTCCCTTTTGCAACACTGGTGAGTGCCCTTCCTTGCCCCGGACCCCATCCCTGGGCACCAGCCACTCCAGGGAAGACCTGCCCAACTTGGCCCCAGGTTCTGGCCACCGGGCAGGTTCCCTGCTAGCCCCACCGGGAAGGATCCCCTTCTCCAAGACCCCTGGCAGACCCTGCAGTCCCCACGCCCTGCCCCCACGCCCATCTGCCTGAGCCCCAAGCCTCTTCCTGAGACTTAGAGGCCAGCCCCCAGCTCCCATCTTGCTCCAGACTTCCCTTTTGGAACACTGGTCTGTCTGAACCAAGTGTGCGGATAAGGCCAAGAACGAACCGCAAGGAGATGGGCAGACGTCAAGGCAGAAACATATACAACAAAATGAATAGCAATACAGCATCACCAGGCCCTAGCCCTCCTCCAACACCTAGACCTGAACATCAGAAATTGGAAGAAGCAGAAGAAAACAGCCTTATGAATGACATCATGAAAAAGCTAGAGGCTTGTGTAGAGGAAAAGACAAAAAAATGTGAAGAACGCTGTAAACAACTAGAGGAAAGGGCAAACAAATTAGAAGAAATCAATAAAGTCCTGGAAGAAAACAATAAAGTACTGAGAGAAAATCAAGAAAAATCAATGAAACAAATGAAGGAAACAGTCCAAGACCTGAAAAGGGAAATAGAAAAAATGAAGAAGACACAAACAGAGGGAATGCTGGAAATAGAAAATCTGAGAAAACGATTGGGAACTTCAGATGCAAGTATAATCAACAGAATGCAAGAGATGGAAGAGAGGATCTCCAGCGTTGAAGATACAGTAGAAGAAATACATTCATCAGTCAAAGAAAACACTAAAGCCAACAAAGTCATGAACCAAAATGTCCAAGAAATTTGGGACACCATGAAAAGACCAAACCTAAGAATAATAGGGGTCGAAGAAGGAGAAGAATACCAACTCAAGGGCACAGAAAATATATTCAACAAGATCATAGAAGAAAACTTTCCCAACTTAAAGAAGGAAATGCCTATGAAGATACAAGAAGCTTATAGAACACCAAACAGACTAGACCCCCCAAAAAAGTCCCCTCGCCACATAATAGTTAAACAACGTACAGAATAAAGAAAGAATATTAAGAGCAGCAAAGGAAAAAGGCCAAGTGACATATAAAGGCAAACCCATCAGAATAACACCCGATTTCTCAATGGAGACTTTGAAAGCCAGAAGAACCTGGACAGATGTAATGCAGACACTAAGAGACCATGGATGTCAGCCTAGACTAATATACCCAGCAAAACTTTCAATCACCATAGATGGAGTGAACAAGACATTCCATGACAAAGCCAGATTTAAACAATACTTATCCACAAACCCAGCCCTACAGAAAGCACTAGAAGGAAAATTCCAACCTAAGGAAGTCAGATACACCCTCGAAAACACAGGCAACAGATAAAGCCACAGCAGTAAACCCCAACGTATAGAAGTACCCACATATCACCACCAAAAAATAACAGGAATGAACAATCACTGGTCATTAATTTCCCTCAATATCAATGGACTTAATTCACCGATAAAAAGACATAGGCTTACAGAATGGATACGAAAGCAGGACCCATCTTTCTGCTGCATACAAGAAACATATCTCAAATTCAAAGATAGACACTACCTAAAAATAAAAGGCTGGGAAAAGACTTTCCAATCAAATGGTCTTAAGAAACAAGCGGGTGTAGCCATCCTGATATCCAGAAAAATAGACTTCAAACTAAAATCAATCAAAAGAGATCAAGAAGGGCATTACATACTCATCACAGGAAAGATCCACCAAGATGAAGTCTCAATTCTGAATATTTATGCCCCAAACACAAGGGCACCCACATATGTAAAAGAAACATTACTAAAGCTTAAATCACATATAAAACCCCACACATTAATAGTGGGAGACCTCAACACCCCACTTTCACCACTGGACAGATCTCCCAAATTGAAACTTAACAGAGAAATAAAGGACTTAACTGATGTCATGACTCAAATGGACTTAATCGATATCTACAGAACATTCCATCCTAACAAAAAAGAATATACCTTCTTCTCAGCACCCCATGGAACCTTCTCTAAAATTGACCACATACTTGGCCACAAAACAAATCTAAACAGATACAAAACAATTGGAATAACCTCCTGTGTTCTATCAGACCACCATGGTCTAAAGTTGGATTTCAACAACAACAAAAACTACAGAAAACCTGCAATCTCATGGAAACTGAATAATACCCAACTGAATCACCAATGGGTTAAGGAAGAAATAAAGAAAGAAATTAAAGACTTCCTAGAGATCAATGAAAATGAAGACACCACATATCCAAATTTATGGGACACTATGAAAGCAGTACTAAGAGGGAAATTCATAGCACTAAATGCCCACATAAATAAGTTGGAGAAATCTCACACTAGAGACTTAACAGCATACCTGAAAGCTCTAGAACAAGAAGAAGCACAGTCTCCCAGGAAAAATAGACGCCAGGAAATTATCAAAGTGAGAGCTGAAATCAATAAAATAGAAACAAAGAGAACAATACAAAAAATTAATGAAACAAAGAGTTGGTTCTTTGAGAAAATCAACAAGATAGACAAGCCGTTATCCAAACTAACCAAAAGACAGAGAGAGAGCATCCAAATCAACAAAATCAGAAATGAAAAGGGGGACATAACAACAGACATTGAGGAAATCCAGAGAATCATCAGGTCATACTTCAAAAACCTCTATTCGACAAAACTGGAAAACCTAAAAGAAATGGATAACTTTCTGGATAGGTACCACATACCTAAGTTAAATCAAGACCAGATAAACTATTTAAATAGTCCAATAACCCCTAACGAAATAGAAACAGTCATTAAAAGTCTCCCAACCAAAAAAAGCCCAGGACCAGATGGTTTCAGCGCAGAATTCTACCAGATCTTCAAAGAAGAGTTAATACCAATACTCTCTAAATTGTTCCACACAATAGAAACAGAAGGAACATTACCAGACTCCTTCTACGAGGCTACAATTACCCTAATTCCTAAACCAAACAAGGATACAACAAAGAAAGAGAACTACAGACCAATCTCCCTCATGAACATTGATGCAAAAATACTCAATAAAATACTGGCAAACAGACTCCAAGAACACATCAAAACAATTATCCACCATGATCAAGTAGGATTCATTCCAGGGATGCAAGGGTGTTTCAACATACGAAAGTCCGTCAATGTAATACACCATATAAACAAACTCAAAGAAAAAAAACATACGATCATCTCACTGGATGCAGAAAAGGCATTTGACAAAATCCAACACCCCTTCATGATAAAGGTATTGGAGTGATCAGGAATACAGGGAACATACCTAAACATAATAAAGGCAATTTACAGCAAGCCAACAGCCAACATCAAATTAAATGGAGAGAAACTCGAAGCAATTCCACTAAAATCAGGAACGAGGCAAGGCTGTCCGCTCTCCCCATACTTATTCAATATAGTACTTGAAGTTCTAGCCAGAGCAATAAGACAACATAAGGAGATTAAGGGGATACAAATTGGAAAGGAAGAAGTCAAGCTTTCCCTATTTGCAGATGACATGATAGTATACTTGAGCGACCCCAAAGATTCCACCAAGGAACTGACACAGCTTATAAACACCTTCAGCAACATAGCAGGATACAAGATCAACTCAAAAAAATCAGTAGCCCTCCTATATACAATGGACAAAGAAGCAGAGAAGGAAATCAGAGATACATCACACTTTACTATAGCCACAAATGACATAAAATACCTTGGGGTAACACTAACCAAGCAAGTGAAGGACTTATATGACAAGAACTTTAAGTCCCTGAAAAAAGAAATTGAAGAAGATGTCAGAAAATGGAAAGATCTCCCATGCTCATGGATAGGCAGGACTAACATAGTAAAAATGGCAATCTTACCAAAAGCAATCTACAGATTCAATGCAATCCCCATCAAAATACCAACACAATTCTTCACAGACCTGGAAAGAATAATACTCAACTTCATATGGAAAAACAAAAAACCCAGGATAGCCAAAGGAATCCTGTACAATAACACAACTTCTGGAGGCATCACGATCCCTGACTTCAAGCTCTACTATAGAGCTACAGTAATAAAAACAGCTTGGTACTGGCATAAAAACCGACATGTGGACCAATGGAATCGAATTGAAGACCCTGACATTAATCCGCACACCTATGAACATATAATTTTTGACAAAGAAGCCAAAAGTGCACAATGGAAAAAAGAAAGCATCTTCAACAAATGGTGCTGGCAAAACTGGATATCAACATGTAGAAGGCTGCAAATAGATCCATATCTATCACCGTGCACAAAACTTAAGTCCAAGTGGATCAAGGACCTCAACATAAATCCAGCTACTCTGAACCTGCTAGAAGAGAAAGTAGGAAGTAGTCTTGAACGCATTGGCATAGGAGACTACTTCCTAAATAGAACACCAGTAGCACAGACTCTGAGAGAAACAATCAATCAATGGGACCTCTTGAAACTGAGAAGCTTTTGTAGAGCAAAGGATACGGTCAACAAGGCAAAGCGACAGCCTACAGAATGGGAAAAGATCTTCACCAACCCCACATCTGACAGAGGACTGATATCCAGAATATATAAGGAATTCAAGAAATTAGACATCAAAATGCCCAACAGTCCAATTAAGAAATGGGCTATAGAACTAAACAGAGAATTCTCAACAGAGGAAACTCAAATGGCCGAAAGACATTTAAGGAATTGCTCAACATCCCTAATCATCAGGGAAATGCAAATCAAAACAACTCTGAGATACCACTTTACGCCTGTCAGAATGGCTAAGATCAAAAACACTGAAGACACCTTATGCTGGAGAGGATGCGGAGCTAGGGGAACTCTCCTCCACTGCTGGTGGGAATGCAAACTTGTACAACCACTTTGGAAATCAATATGGCGCTTTCTTAGAAAATTGGGAATCAATCTCCCCCAAGATCCAGCTATACCACTCTTGGGCATATACCCAAGGAATGCTCAACCACACCATAAGAGCACTTGTTCAGCTATGTTCATATCAGCATTGTTTGTAATAGCCAGAACATGGAAACAACCCAGATGCCCTTCAACTGAAGAATGGATAAACAAAATGTGGTACAAATACACAATGGAATACTACTCAACAGAGAAAAACAATGGCATCATGAGGTTTGCAGACAAATGGATGGATCTAGAAAAAATCATCCTGAGTGAGGTAACCCAGACTCAGAAAGACAAACATGGTATGTACTCACTCATAGCAGGATACTAGACATGAAACAAGGATGACTTGTCTGCTACTCACATCACCAGGGAGGCTACCTGGAAAACAGGACCCCAAGAAAGACACAGGGATCGCCCAATGACAGAGAAATGGAATGAGATCTACATGAACAGCCTGGACATGAGTGGGGGTAATGAAAGGCGAGGGTTGAGGGAAAGAGAGCTTGGGGGAGTGGGAGATCCCAGCTGGATCAACAACAGAGAGGGAGAACAAGGAATAGGAGACCATGGTAAATGAAGACCACATGAGAATAGGAAGAAGCAAAGTGCTAGAGAGGCCCACAGAAATCCACAAAGATACTCACACAACAGACTGCTGGCAATGGTCGAGAGACAGCCCGAACTGACCTACTCTGGTGATGGGATGGCCAAACACCCTAATTGTTGTGCTAGAAACCTCATCCAACTACTGAGGGATCTGGATGCAGAGATCCATGACTAGGCCCTGGGTGGATCTCTGGGAGTCCAATTAGCGAGAATGAGGAGGGTTTATATGAGCAAGAATTGTTGAGACCAAGGTTGGATAAAGCACAGGGACAAATAGCCAAATGAATGGAAACACATGAACTATGAACCAATGGCTGAGGGGTCCCCACTGGATCAGGCCCTCAGAATAGGTGAGACAGTTGATTGGCTTGATCTGTTTGGGAGGCATCCAGGCAGTGGGACCAGATCTTGTGCTCATTGCATGAGTTGGCTGTTTGAAACCTGGGGCCTATGCAGGATTGTTTGGCTCGGCCTGGGAGGAGGGGACTAGACCTACCTGGACTGAGTCTACCAGGTTGACCTCAGTCTGTGGGGAAGGCTTTGCCCTGGAGGAGATGGGAATGGGGGAGGGGGTCTTGGGGGGAAGGTGAGGGGGACGGGAGCGGGGAGAACAAGGGAATCCGTGGCTGATATGTAGAACTGAATTGTATTGCAAAATAAATTAAAAAAAAATCTATCCTCATGTTCTTTTTTTCAGTTTGTATGCTATTTCTTTATTTAAGAAAATTTTCACTCATTCTACATATCAAACACAGATCCCCCTCCTATTGCTCCTCATGCTTCCTTTCCCCGCTCCCAGCTTTTCCTCCCCAAACCCACCCTCCATCCCTTCCTCCCAAAGGGTAAGGGTCCCATGGGGAGTCAACAAAGCCTGGTACATTTAGCTGAGGCAGGACCATGCTCCTCCCCACTGCATCAAGGGTAAGCAAGGCATCCCACTATAGGTAATGGTGGGCTCCAGAAAGCCCGCTCACACACCAGGGATAGATCCTGATCCCACTGCAAGGGGCCTCTCAAACAGACCAAGCTACACAACTGTCTCCTATATGCAGAGGGCCTAATTCAGTCCTGTGCAGGTTCTCCAGCTGTTGGTCTAAAATTTGTGAGCTCCTATGAGCTTGGTTCAGTTGTCTCTGTAGATTTCTCCAACATGATCTTGATGCACCTTGCTCATATAATCCCTGTTCCCTCTCTTTGACTGGTCTCCCGGAAACTCAGGCTTGTGTTTGGGGATATAACTCTGCACCTGCTTCCATCAGTAACTGGATGAAGGCTCTATGATGATAGTTAAGCTATTCACCAATCTGTTTATTGGGGTAGGCCAGTTCAGCACCCTCTCCACTGTTGCTAGTAGTCTAAGCTGGGGTCATCCTTGCTGATTGCTGGGAATTTCCCTAGCACCAGGTTTCTCCTGAACCCCATAATGTCTCCTTCTATCAAGATCTCTCTTCCACTGCTCTCACACTCCATCCCTCCCCAAGCTCGATGGTCCTGTTCCTTCTTAGTCTCAACCCCCTCCCCTCCTCTCTATTGCCCCCTGTACCCCCAGTTTACTCATGGATATCTCATCTATTTCCCCTTCCCAGGGTGACCCATGGATCCCTCTTAGGGTCC
Source organism: Peromyscus californicus insignis (assembly GCF_007827085.1). NCBI lineage: Eukaryota > Metazoa > Chordata > Mammalia > Rodentia > Cricetidae > Peromyscus > Peromyscus californicus. The sequence continues at coordinate 50,465,738 of NW_026294525.1, forward strand.
TCCTTGTTTTCTGGCTTCTCTAGAGCTGTGAGATGTAGTCTGCTTATCTTTTGCTTTCCATCTAGCATCAACTTATGAGTGAGTACATACCATGTTTGTCTTTCATTGTATGGGTTACCTCATTCAGGATGATATTTTCTAGTTCTATCCATTTTCCTGCAAATTTCATGATGTCATTATTTCTTACAGCTGAATAAAACTCTATTGTGTATATGTACCACATTTTCTTTATCCATTCTTTAGCTGAGGGGCATCTAGGTTGTTTGCAGGTTCTGGCTATTATGAATAATGCTGCTATGAACATAGTTGAGCAAGTATCCTAGTGGTATGATTGAGCATCCTTTGGGTACACGCCCAAAAGTGGTATCATTGGGTCTTGAGTAGATTGATTCCCAATTTTCTGAGAAACCACCATACTGATTTCTAAAGTGGCTGTACAAGTTTACACTCCCACCAACAGTGGAGGAGTGTTCCCCTTGCTCCACATCCTCTCCAACATGAGCTATCTTCAGTGTTTTTGATCTTAGCCATTCTGACAGGTGTAAGATGGTATCTCAGAGTCATTTTAATTTGCATTTTCCTCATGACTAAGGATATTGAGCAATTTCTTAAATATCTTTCAGCCATTTGAGATTCTACTGTTGAGGATTCTCTATTTAGATCTGTAGCCCATTTTTTAATTGGATTGTTTGGTATTTTGCTGTCTAGTTTCTTGAGTTCTTTATATATTTTGGAGATCAGCCCTCTGTCAGATGTGGGGTTGGTGAAGAACTTTTCCCATTCTGTAGGCTGTCATTTTATCTTATTTTACTGTGTCCTTTGACTTACACAAGCTTCTCAGTTTCACAAGGTCCCATTTATTAATTGTTCCCCTCAGTGTCTGTGCTACCATGTTATATTTAGGAAGTTGTCTCCAGTGCCAATGTGTTCTAAGCTACTTCCTACTTTTTCTTCTATCAGGTTCAGTGTAACTGGATTTATGTTGAGGTCTTTGATCCACTTGGACTTGAGTTTTGTGCATGGCAATAAATATGGATCTATTTGCAATCTTTTACATGTTGACATTCAATTCTTCCAGCACCATTTGTTGAAGATGTTTTAGTTTTTCCATTGTACAGTTTTGGCCTCTTTGTCAAAAATCAGGTGTTCATAGGTATGTGGATTAATGTCAGGGTATTCAATTAGATTCCATTGGTCCACATGCTGGTTTTAATGCCAGTACTGTATTTATTATTATAGCTCTATAATAGAGTTTAAGTCAAGGATCATGATGCCTCCAGAAATTGCTTTATTGTACAGGATTGTTTTAGCTATTTTGGATTTTTTTGTTTTTCCATATGAAGTTGAGTATTGTTCTTTTGAGGTCTATGAAGAATTGTGTTGGGATTTTGATGGGGATTGCATTGAGTCTGTAGATTTCCAATTTTGTGGAGTACAGGTTTTTGCAGTATGACTTGATGAATCTCTGGATTTCCTCAATGTCTGTTTTTATATCTCCCTTTTTGTTTCCAATTTTGTTAATTTGGATATTCTCTCTCTGCCTTTTGGCTAGTTTGAATTAAGGTTTGTGTATCTTGTTGATTTTATCAAAGAACCAACTCTTTGTTTCATTGATTATTTGTACTGCTCTCTTTGTTTCTGTTTTATTGATTTTGATCCTCAATTTAATCTACTCCTGTAGGATGAGTTTGCTTCTTTTTCTTCTAGAGCTTTCAGGTGTGCTGTTAAGTCACTAGTGTGAGATTTCTCCAACTTCTTTATGTGGGCAGTTTGTGCTATGAATTTTTCTCTTAGCACTGCTTTCATAGTGTCCCATTAATTTGGGTATGTTATATATTAACTTTCATTGAATTCTAGGAAATCTTTAATTTCTTTCTTGACCCAGTGGTCATTTAGTTGACATTATTCATTGTCCATGTGTTTGTAGGCTTTCTGTAATTTGTGTTGTTGTTTAATTCTAACTTTAAGCCAGGTTGATCTGATGAAATACAGGAGGTTATTCTAATTTTTTGTATCTGTTGAGATTAGCTTTATGGGTGAGAATGTTGTCAATTTTGGAGAAGGTTCCATGGCGTTCTGAGAAGAAGGTATATTCTTCAGTGTTTGGGTGGAATGTTCTGTAGATGTCTATTAAATCCATTTGAATCATAACATCCGGTACTTCCCTTATTTCTGTATCCTTTTGTTCTTATTTCATTACTTCTCTTAAAATCTATCTCACAAACCATTTATTTAAGGCTCCATCAGTTATGGATTATATTTCAATATTCATGTAAGCACATTTATTACATTTTACACATTAATGAATTGATAAGCAGGGAAAAGGGATGATATTATCTGAAGAACTCTAGGTGAACAGTCAACACATTACCTACTCAGACATCCAGCTTTTAACACCTCTCATCAACTTCCCTCCCATCCTTTCTTTTCTTCTCTTTATCTTTCTCCATTCTTCTTCTCCTTTCCCTCTTCTCTTCTTTGCTGACTTCTCTTTTATAGCTTACTTTAAATTAAAATATAATTGTAACAGTCCTCCCCTCTCTTCTCTCCTACCCTTCCCATGTTCCCTCCCTCTCAAAATTGTTATTGTTACATATATATGGAATGTGAAATGAATGATAAATGGCGCTGATTATGGCACTGGTTACCATGCAAAAAGGTCACGAGTCACAAGCCGGTGCTGCCTAGTAGCAGAGAACTTTATTAGGATTAAGAGGGGTGGGGGCAACATGAGAACCAGGCCTGGGGAGGAAAGCATGTGCAGAGAGAGGGAAGATGAGAGAGCAGAACAGAACAGAACAGAACACAGAGAGAGAGGGTAGGGTCTGAGTCATGGTTCCTTAAGGCACAGATGGGACTACAGAGCCATGCCACACATGCACAGATTTTGCGACCATGCTGTGTGTAGGTGATCACCAGCACACACTGATGATGTAAGACATAAGACCCTTTGCTTAACTCATGAACTGTGCATGTATGGTCATGCAACTGGAGTAAGGGCAGAATTTCTAACAGAATGTATATAATATCTAAACAAATATATAGATAATGCAATTTTCTGAGTCTATTAAATGCTGATTGTATGTATATATTTTTAGAGTTGACCACTTTGTATTAGATAACCAATTAGGAGTCTCATACCTGGGCAAGACTGATACACTCTCTCAGCAATTGTTAACTGATGAGCTCTTCATCAAGTACTGCAAGTACTTTGACATGCCATGTGGTAGTAGTTCAGTCTTGTTTAGGCAGACTCTTGAGATTTCATGGGTACAACTTTCCTGGTGTCTTAGTTAGGGTTTCTATTGCTGCAAAGAAATATCATGACCAAAAAGCAAGTTGGGGAGGAAAGGGTTTATTCAGCTTACACTTCCCCATAGTTGTTCTTCACTGAAGGAAGTCAGGACAGGAACTAAGACAATGCAGGAACCTGGATGCAGGAACTGGTGCAGAGGCCATGGAGGAGTGCTGCTTACTTGCTTGCTTCCCCTGGCTTGCTCAGCCTGCCAAGACCACTACCCCAGGGATGGAACCACCCACGGTGGGCTGGGCCTTCCCTCATTGATCACTAATTGAAAAAATACCTTACAGCTGGATCTCATGGAGGCGGTCCCTCAACTGAGGCTTCTCCTCCGTTAACTCTAGCTTGTGTCAAGTCGACGCAAAACCAGCCCTTACACCTGGTATGTTTCATTCTTCCCTGAGCTATTTATAGAATGTAATTTCTAGAAACTATCAATAAGAAAGTAATAAAAATGAATCAATCAGTGCTCTTAGAAATAAACAATGTGATATTTATATTCATCGCTTTGTGTTCCTTCAAGACTTTAGCACTCTGTGTCTTCAGTCCCTGGGAAGAGCATTGTCCTTGCTGATTTCAGTGAGGCATCATAGCAGTAGACAAAAACTGGTGGAGAAGAATAAGGCAGCTGCATGTATCCATAACCTTTGCACTGCCTGTGATCCTGCATATGTAGACTATGCTCAATAGAAGGATGGCCTATAACTAAAGGGACGTATTTACGAAAATATAGGATACACAACATTTCCACTTTTCTTCCAATGGTAAAGATGATTGATCTTAAAGCTTTTGCCACAGTTGTCACTTTGGGAGAAAAATATGTGTAGACAAGGCAATTGTTCATTTTTCTTGATTTTCTCCTTTTCTAAGTGGGTGGAGGAAGATTTTGTGGGTTTTAAAGGTATGCAAATACAATTTTCTTATTTACTGAATTTGTGTGCTTCAGCCCTAGTCGTGTCAGGAGACACCAAATCATCCAAAGTCACTTCGGGCACCTAGCATGTTCTCCTACCTGTCCCTCAGCAGAGGGGACAGGTGTAAGGATAGCATGTAAAAGTTAACAGCAAAGGCCTGCTAAAAACTATGTAGCTAGAGTTTTCCTGCCTGGCCCACATTCAGGACAAATCTCTCTCACCTGCCAGTCCCACAGCCCCTCAGACCCGACCAAGTAAACACAGAGACTTATATTGGTTGCAAACTGTATGGCTGTGGCAGGCTTCTTGCTAACTGTTCTTACAGCTTAAATTAATCCATTTCTATTAATCTATACCTTGCCACATGGCTCGTGGCTTACCGGCATCTTCACATGCTGTTTGTCATCATGGCGGCTGGCAGTGTCTCTCTGACTCAGCCTTCCACTTCCCAGCTTTATTCTCCTCCTTGTCCCACCTACACTTCCTGCCTAGCCAATGGCCAATCAGTGTTTTATTTATTGACTAATTAGCAACACATTTGCTATACAGAACATCCCACATCCCACAGCACTTCCCCCCCCCCTTTTTTTTTTCAAAAAGTAAGGTTTTAACCTTAACAAAGTAAAATTACATATAATTAGGGAATTTGGGCGTAGCTTCTCTTACTACTTCCTGCTGGAGGGGGGCGCTGTATCTTATGGGGATACAAAGAAAATTTTAGGATTATGGAATAGTCCATGAAGCTGTAACGTCTGAGCCAGTTGCCTTCAAACCATTCTGGATGTTGGATCATCTGGGCCATGGTGTCATCGGAGACCTTTCAGGGGGTCTTGGCTGGTCAAACCTGATGTATCTTAATCTGGAACAAATCCATAGCCTCTGGATTTCTGTGGAAACAAAAGCAGAGTCTCCTTTCCAAAGTAACATATCCTTATATTCAAATTTTGAAGTCAAGATACCTTTAAAATATACATTTTGGCGTAACTCAACAGCTTTTACAATGAAATGTTTTTCTGCAGTTAAAAGTCCCAAAGACAAGACAATGCAGATTCTCTGTGTAATATCCATTTTTACGTGGCTTATTTTTTATACTACCTTTACTGTCTCTTTAAAGACTTTATTTTTTAAAACTATGTATTTGTTTCTATAACTCTATATATCACCTTTTTTGTCTCTTTTAAGCCTACGTATATTTTACACATATTGTAAACTATTACATCTGAATCTGTCTTATTGTGAATCTATTGTGAATTGCTTTAAACTGCAGCAGCTGTGGCTGCTGGCTCTGCCCACCTCAGCTTCCCAGCATGGCGGTGGTTTACCATGAGCTCTGGGAGCTATCGTGGGTCTATGCTTTTATCCAAGCAGTGTGTAGTCCAGAAACCTCTTTTTTGTTTTGTACCAGCAAAGGCTAAATCCACCATGCAGCTTAATGTGCCACTTGCAGAGGTCTCATTCCTGACAAACTGCAGGTCGAGCGCGCACACCAGAAACCCACAAGGAGCTCAAACCAGCAGCTGCTGCTCATTTGAGAGACAATTAGGAACTGTTTTTAGCTCCGTTTTAGAATCTTTTTTCTCAGTTTTTAGGTGGAAACTCTTGCCACCACGTTGGACGCCATTTGTAGCTAGAGTTTTCCTGCCTGGCCCACATTCAGGACAAATCTCTCTCACCTGCCAGTCCCACAGCCCCTCAGACCCGACCAAGTAAACACAGAGACTTATATTGGTTGCAAACTGTATGGCTGTGGCAGGCTTCTTGCTAACTGTTCTTACAGCTTAAATTAATCCATTTCCATTAATCTATACCTTGCCACATGGCTCGTGGCTTACCGGCATCTTCACATGCTGTTTGTCATCATGGCGGCTGGCAGTGTCTCTCTGACTCAGCCTTCCACTTCCCAGCTTTATTCTCCTCCTTGTCCCACCTACACTTCCTGCCTAGCCAATGGCCAATCAGTGTTTTATTTATTGACTAATTAGCAACACATTTGCCATACAGAACATCCCACATCCCACAGCAAAACTACCTGCCAACTTACCAATTTACTCTGAATTTTTTTTGTTAGGCTTTTCTATAATGCAAGGGACCCTGTTTGGACCACTCATTACGGATTGTCTTTTCCTAGGCTAGCTTCGATGGTTCTGACCAACTCAGCCATCTGGCCCCAGGACATAGCTTTTCAGTGAAAAGAGGTGGTGATTATAGAGAGAGATACAAGTTATATTCGTGTTTCTGTTGTTTATGAGGGCACCATTTTCTACCCAGTATGTGCTTGGGAGGTGAGTTGAGATGGGTGCCTGTGGAAGAGAAATGTGATCCTTTCCATTATGATAGGTGGACCACAAGGATGCAGCACTCTGAATTTCAACTCCAGAGTGTGAATTCTCTCATTGTCAACAGCTGTATTCACTTCTGAGGTTATAAAAGGATAGATATCTCTGAAATGGTGAAGCTTGTTTTTTTTTCCTCACAAATTTTTTCCCACACAATATATTTTGATTATGTTTCCCTCTCTACCAACTCCTCCCAGATCTTCCCCACACAATTTTAATGTTCTTTGTCTTTCTTTTTTTTTTTTAAAGATTTATTTATTTATTATGTATACAGTATTCTGTCTGCACGTATCTCTGCAGGCCAGAAGAGGGCACCAGATCTCATTACAGATGGTTGTGAGCCACCATGTGGTTGCTGGGAATTGAACTCAGGACCTTTGGAAGAGCAAGCAGTGCTCTTAACCTCTGAGCCACCTCTCCAGTCCCATTCTTTGTCTTTCAAAAAGAAAAAAAAAAAAAACAAAAATCTCCATACAAATAAAACACAAAAAAATAACCCACAAAAACATAAAAAGGAAAATCAAAGCAAACAAAAAACAAAATAAGACAAAAATATTCAAAGAAAACAAAATGAAACAAACAAACATGGAGTTTGTTTTTTGTTAGCTATTTATTCCAGGGTATGAGAGCTGACCTTGAGTCTGGTCTATATACAAGAATCAACTGAAGCAAGCTGATTTTTCCCTTTGCCAGTGGGTAGCAATTTCAAATAGCTTCTTGATGAGGCATGGAACCTCATGCCTACGTCCCCCTCTCAGTACTCGGCTCCTGTCTGGCTTGAGCATGTGCAGGTCTTGGGTGCTGCTGCTAGTCTCTGTGAGTTCACGTGTGGACAGCCCTGCTGTGTCTGAACACTGCTCCCTTTAGTCGTCAATCATCTCTGCCACTTCTTGGGCGCGGACCCTGAGATCTGACACTTGCTTACAGCTTGCACTGGTTATCTACCAGCTTGGTTCCCAAGCAGCTCCTAACCTCTGATTATCTCCTCCACATCTTTTCATCCCCAAAGTTACAGTTATTCTTTTCCTAAGGGAGCTCTTCATTCCTAGTCATGTTATCAAAGTGGCACTTGGATTGATGATCAAGTGACATAAAGAAGGTGTCAGGGGAGCTGGTTGTGTGGGCCTTGGAAAATTGTGAGGAATTCAGAAATTTGAAGAAAACCAACAAAGCATTCATAAACAAACAAAAAACAAAAAATCTTACCATGTAAACAAAAAGAAACCATACAATAGTATAGGAGTGCAGATCTCCTAAATTCAGTTGGGCTCCTTGGGACTTCTCTGATGCCCACACAGAGCCTGGCCTCTTGGATATGTCCCAGACTGGACATGCGGAAATATGTTTGTAAATTCTTGCCAAGCACAGGCAGGAGAAGGGAGCCATCTGGATGGGAGGTACGTGCTGGTTAACTCTATCAGGAAGCAGGTGGCTGGGCAGTAGGGGGTTTCCAGGCTGAGAACTAAAGAAAAATGCACAGTGTGCTGGTGTGATGGACACTGGGCATCAGCACAAGAGACAGCAGTATACGAAGTGGGTGGAGGAATTTCATAAGGAGAAACTGCCCCCTTTGCTGTGTTTTCTCTTTAGGAAGTGTTTAACTTTGTTCTGCAAGCATTTATTCAGTGCCTACAATGTATAGGACACTATGATTTGGGGGAATAAAAAAATGTCCTACAAGTAAAGAAAAAGAATAATCCTTTAGAGAAGAAATGACTCTAATGGTTTCACTGCTTCATAGCTGCCTAAGTGTAAATTCATGACTCAAAGTGCACTAAAATCCAGGTTTGCTTCTTAAAAGAAGGGTGCTCACTGTATTTACAATATACATGACCTCTCTTGGCAGCTTACTTACCTTGTTGACATCAGAACTCAGAGCAAACACAAAAATCTTATAAATTTATTTAAAAATTTGATATGGCAATTTCTTTACTAAAAGATTATAAAGTGAAGAAGCCTCAATGTTTTGCCCAAGGTCACATGCTTCATTAGAGCTAAAATTTGAGAGGGTCAGTTTACATGTCTTTTCATGTAGAGGATACAGCATGGTACACATGGATTCTTGGACATGGGAAATAAAGCACACTTCACTGATTATGTGGATGATATCCTTTCCTGGAATACTGTCTGGGAAACTCAGAAAGGCTTAGCATATTCTCCTCTGACTGCAATGTTACCCTCTGCCACACACAATCCTCCTAATAAAGCCATCATTTGTTTAAAAAATATGTGTGGCCTTTAGTCAATAGTCATCTAACCAAGTTTTAGGATTATTTTATTTTTTTTGTTTCACATTCTGCTAAAATTAAATTTTTTGATTATTTTCTAAATCAGCTGTCTATTCACAACTAAGCTTTTCTGAAAGTATGTTTGGCTGCCTGGAACATTAAAGTTATCTCATGCTTAACTGTAAAAGTCTTGTGATAGTTTAACTCCACACAATATTCTCCCCAGAGTTGGATCATGCCTGAACCCAAGCCATTGACTTCCTTGACTGCCCCACATGATATCACTGAAGAGCATTGCTTTATAAGGTCTCAGAAATTGCCAGAATAGTCCTAGTTATGTTTCTAATAACTTTGTTTATATTTAAAATCCTCTAGTGCAATATACTTAAAAATTATTTTGTTATAATTTATATGTGGTGAATTGAAGATTAAATCAGCAGGAGAATTTGTATTTGAAAGACAGAATGCTAATACTGGAATGTCTATAAAATGTTATATATTTTCTTTTCTTTCCTTTCTCCCTCTGTCCTTTCCTCCCTTTCTCTTCCTCTCTCTCTCTCTCTCTCTCTCTCTCTCTCTCTCTCTCTCTCTCTCTTTCTCTCTCTCTCTCTCTTCTCTCTCTCTGTCTCTCTCTTTCATCTCTCTCTCTGTCTTTCTTCCTTTCTTTCTTTTCTATCTAGACAGTGTCGCAAGGTATAGTAAAGAGAGCTTTGAATTTGACATGATCTCCTGCTCTTTCAATCTCCAAAGTACATATATATTTTTTCTTAATTTAATAGAGTTTTGTCAAAAAAAAAAAAACCTGACCAAAAGCTAAAGAGATGCAATCAATGTTTCAGGACAGACTTAATTAATTATAGCTTAGAAGAAATCTGTTCCTGCTTTGTATTTTATTCATAACCTGATCTTACAAAGACACATTAGAAGAAACCACCCATTCTGGCAGCACACTGGATAACTGGGTGAGTTGACACTGTCTGATCGGCTATAAATACTAAGGCCTTGGTTAAAGTTGTTGCTGCAATCTGCTGCCCAACGCTTTCTGCTCTTTCTTGACGTGTAATAACTTTACTTTAGGTCTGCCAACCAGTGTTTATAACTCTGTAGTGATAGATAATTTCATACTTGAGCTAAGATTTTACATATAATTTTTTAACTATTCTTATGCTTCTCTACTAGCTGAGGTCTGAAGGTTGGCACTGTGCTGAGTGCTGATGTAGAGTCACAACCTTCACAACAACCTAGAAGGCAGCTACTTCTATTATTCCTATTTTACATATAAGAAATAGGTGCTCATAGAGATGAAGCTAATGACCAAAGCTGTTCAGCCAGTAAGTGAGAAGGTTTAACCTTGAATCTAGTTCATCAAACCCAGAGGCTGTGTTCTCCAAGGCTGTGCACTGATGCTGTAACACAGATTCAGATTGTTTGTGTCAGCAACATAACTGGTAAGTGTGCAGCCAGCAGGGTTCTTCCTGCTTGGTCTCATTGTCAGTGGGCTACAAAAAAAAAGATGTTAGTTAGTAAAACTCCAGTTATTAGAAAGAGAATTGAGTAACTTTCTGTAAGGAGATGAACAAGCCAATGATGGCAGAATCTGCTAGGGCCTTGTTGGTACAACTTTCGTCTGTGCCAGAGCCCTTCAATCAGATTCTAGTAATGGCTTACATGTATGTAGACCAAAGAGCTTCTCATCTCAAACAGTACGTCAGGGCTGAGAAGAGCCTAAAGTGTTCACCCTGAATTTTCCAAAAGAGAAATGCAGTGTGGTTTATTTTTCTTTCATTCTGACCTTTTGATAAATTTGATACTGCAAAATTTTATTTGAAATACTTAAATTTCATTTAAGTATTTTGTAGATGAATTTCTAAATAGTCTTATTAAATAAGGAACACAGAGCCAAATACAGAAGTATAGCCAAAGAGATCAGAGCAAATAGCCACGACTAGCCTTAACTTACCACCATGCAGTAGCTTCCACAGAGAAAGCTTCTTCCTGTCTAAACTGAGCTTTTATTGCCTTCCTGTTCTGCCTTCTCATTGGCTCTAAGCCCAGCCACATCACTTCCTCATCACTGCCTGTCTATATAGATCTCCAGGTCTTTATGGTTGGTACTGGGATTAAAGGCGTGTGTCACCACACTTGGTTGTGTCCTTGACCACACAGAGACTCTGATTGCCATGTGATTGGATTAAGGGTGTGGGCTACCACTGCCTGACTTCTGTTTATGGCTATTTGACCACTGATCTCCAGGCAAATTTTATTTATTAGCATACAATAAAATATCACATTTCAGCACAAATAATGGTTGGCGCCCAACGTGGGGCAAGAGTTTCCACCTAAAAACTAAAAAAAAAGATTCTAAAACGGAGCTAAAAACAGCTTCCTAATTGTCTCTCTCAAATGAGCGGCAGCTGCCAGTTTGAGCTACTGGTGGGTTTCTGGCGTGCGTGCTCGACCTGCGGTATGGCGGGAATGAGGCCTCTGCAAGTGGCACATTAAGCTGTGTGGTGGACTTAGCCTTTGCTAGTACAAAACAAAACAAAACAAAAAAAAAAGAGGTTTCTGGGCTACACGCTACTTGGATAAAAGCATAGACCCACGATAGCTCCCAGAGCTGGCGGAAAACTACAGTACCGCCGCCATGTTGGGAAGCTGAGGTGGGCGGAGCCAGCAGCCACAGCTGCTGCAGCTTAAAGCAATAGATTCACAAAAAGACAGATTCAGATGTAATAGTTTACAATGTGTGTAAAATATACGTAGGCTTGAAAGAGAAAAAAAAAGGTGATATATACAGTATAGAAACAAATACATGGTTTTAAAAAATAAAGTCTTTAAAGAGACAGTAAAATTAATATAAAAAATAAGCCACATAGAGATGACTATTACACAGAGAGTCTGGATTGTGTTGTCTTTGGGATTCTTAACTACAGAGAGATATTTGATTGTAAAGGAAGCTGAGTTAAACCAGTACGTATATTTTAAAGATACTTTGACTTCAAAATTTGGATGTAAGGATATGTTGCTTTGGAAAAGAGTCTCTTTTATTTCCACAGAAAGCAAGAGGCTATGGATTTGTTCCAGAGTAAGATACATCAGGTTTGACCAGCCAAGACCCCCTGAAAGGTCTCCGATGACACCATGGCCCAGATGATCCAACATCCAGAATGGTTTCAAGGCAACTGGCTCAGATGATACACCCTCATGGACTACTCCATAATCCTAAAATATTCTTTGTGTCCCCATAAGATACAGTGACCCCCTCCAGCAGGAAGTAGTAAGAGAAGCTACGCCCAAATTCCCAAATACACCAAGCTGACTTTAGAGATGTGTAAAGGTTAAAACTTTCCTTTTTAAGAAAAGAAAAGGGGAGGTGCTGTGGGATGGTCTGTATGTCAAATGTGTTGCTGATTGGTCAATGAATAAATCACTGATTGGCCCGTGGCCAGGCAGGAAGTGTAGGCGGGACAAGGAGGAGAATAGAGCTGGGAAGTGGAAGGCTGAGGGAGACACTGCCAGCCGCCATCAGGACAAGGAAGATGTAAAGTACCGGTAAGCCACAAGCCACGTGGCAAGGTATAGATTAATAGAAATGGATTAATTTAAGCTGTAAGAACAGTTAGCAAGAAGCCTGCCACGGCCATACAGTTTGTAACCAATATAAGTCTCTGTGTTTACTTGGTCGGGTCTGAGCGGTTGTGGGACTGGCGGGTGAGAGAGATTTGTCCTGACTGTGGGCCAGGCAGGAAATCTCTAGCTACAGTATTTTATACTTAAAAGAGTTGAAAACCACATTCCTGTGCCCAGCAATGAGGTGATACATGAGGAAAGTAAAGCTCAGTTGATAACTTGCCCAAAGCAGACGGCTGGCAGATCCTAAACTGGATCTCAGAAATCCACTTGCCTGCCTTTTAGTTATATATATATATATAACACATATATTCATATATATATATATGGTGGTGGTTTGAATGAAAATGGCTTCCATAGGCCCATAGGGAGTGGCACTGCTAGGAAGTGTGGCCTTATTGGAGGAAGTGTGTCACTGAGGGTGGGCATTGAGGTCTCAGATGCTCAAGCCACGCTCAGTGTATCACTTTATTCCTGCTGTCTGGTGATCTACATCTCAGCACCACATCTGCCTGCATGTTGCCATGCTTCCCGCCATGACAATAGTGAACTAAACCTCTGAAATGTAGGCCAGCCCCAAGTAAATGCTTTCCCTTGTAAGAGTTATCATGGTTGTGTGTCTCTTCACAGCAATAGAAACCATAACTAAGATAGAAGTTGGTACCAGGGCCTGGGGTACTGCTGTGATAGACTGGATCATGGTTTTGTTTGGAGGAATATGGAACACTTTGGGATCTTGTAAAAGAACACTTTAATTGGGCCTTGATGGGCCATACTAGTAGGATCAAGAAAACAGTAGTGGTGAAGGTTATTTGAACTGTGGGGGTCTAGCTCAAGAGGTTTCAGAGGAGAAGAATATTAATATGTGGCCTAGAGATCATTCTTGTGATATTTTGGTGAAGAATGTGGCTGCTTTCTGCCCTTATCTAAAAATTCTGCTGAGGCTAAATTGAAGAGTTATAGATTAACAACTTTGGCAGAGGATATTTCTAACAACCTAGTGTAGATGTAACCAACCTTCTTATTAAATAAGAAACACAGAACCAATGCAAAGAAGAAAGCCAAGAGGTCAGAGCTAAGAGCTAAAGCCTTACCCTTCCTCCTGAGGTGGTCCTATCTCTTCGAACCAGAGCTACCCCTGTGTTAAAGTCTTTATATAGAGTTTCTGTCCTGCCTTCTCATTGGTTGTAAACCCAACCACATGACCGCCTCATCACGGCCTGTCTGTATAGACCTCCAGGTTTTCCATGATTGGTATTGAGATTAAAGGCGTGTGTATCCAATACTGGCTATATCCCTGAATACACAGAGACTTACCTAGTTCTGCCTACCAAGTGCTGGGATTACAAGCATGCGCCACCACTGCCCTGCTTTCCTATGGCTTGCTAATAGCTCTGACCGCCGGGCAACTTTATTTATTAACATACAAATAACATTTTAATACAAATAAAATATCACCATATTTCCCCTTTTCTATTTTAATAAAAAGAAAAAAGGAAAAAGCTTATAACTAACATAAGAAAAACTATATATAAAAGTACAATAACTATATACAATATACACAAGTAATAAATACCTAAACAATGTCTAGTTCATTTGTATTTGACAAATTCAGAGAAAATAATTCCATTATCTGTCCTATTGTATCTAATTCACTTTCTATCCTAATTAATCTTCAACTATAACTAACTAATCTTCAACTTCCTCAGAGACCCAAGAAGGAAATAATATTAGCTAACAAAAATAAAAACAGGAAGTACATGCAAGCAACTTCCAAAAAATTGTGAGTTGACAGAAACAGCCAGCTGCCTGGACAATCACCTGAGGTTTCTCTGCAGTGCTGGGGCATCATCTTCAGCCTATGGGCTTAGCGCATTTGACAGACTCATTTGTGAAGTAGGATGTACACAAGGTCAACAGTTCAACCTCACATTAGGTGAGAGCAGTCCATGTACCAGAAACACCTGAATTCCACTAGTCATGTCATGATTCAGGATTTTAAATTCTGGAAATTGTTGATGTTTTTTGATTCAGCTGTCCATTCTTCTTGGCTATAAGTGTATGTGGCTTCATCTCAGCATCCCGTTCTTCTCCACATCCCTCTACTAAAGCCATTCTTCTATTGAGAGGTGTGAGCTTAGTTACTCTTCAAGAATAACTGTTTCAGCTGCTGTTCCATTGCACATCAGAAGCCATTGGCCCACTGCCTGCTAAGCTGCCTTCGAAGAAAAGGGCACTGTACCTTTCCCAGACTGTGAAGTCCACTTCAGGGATGGTGCCATATAGTCCTGGCCTAAGAAGATGCCTTTTGATAAAGCCATAACCACACTTGTTTTGGCAAGAATCGGTAGTCCTTTGTTTCGTGTCCTGTCTGTCCTGTTTGTCAGCAGTTGATTCGAGGATACTTTGTTGTCCAGTGGCTAACTTTTGCCACAATGAAAGTTGACTCCAATTGCAGTTTTTTCAATGCCCATATTTTCTCTGAAGTAGATTGATACTGCCAGGAGCCGACATGTCTCATAGTCATGACAAAAAGGAAAAATTTTCTAAGTTATTAAAACATTTTAAATGCCATATTCTGTAGATCTCTGAAGGGTTTGAAGATAACTTGTCTATCTAAAATATATCTGCTCAATCTTGAAAACATACCTAATATAACCACAAGTTCTATTATAATGTCTAAATACTAACTTTCATTTCTATATATCCTAATAGAAAGTTGTATTACATTGTTAAATGAACGGTACAATTACAAATATACATATAGCATTTTCTAACAATATCAATTTCAATATATATAATTTGTATATGATATAAAACGATCCAATCCAATGTAAAGTATTTACATTTTTCTTTTCTTTTCTTTCTTTTTTTTTTAAATAAAAACCTTAAATCTAATCTCCTTTGCTTAGCCCTTTTCCTAACCCTTGACAACAACTTGTAACCAATTCCCTTAATCAATGAAAATTACCCCAGACCCAAAACCCATTAAAAGACCAAAAAAACCACCCACCCCATACCATCTCTTTGGGAATGTGGGCGTCGTATTTTTGAAATTGCTTCCTGCTGGGTATGGGCGAAGGTATCTTTATCCTGAAAGAAAAATTTTAGGTTAATTGTCAAATTCTAGGAAAGGTAACTATATCCTTCATTATCCAGTCTGTGTATAATGCCAAAGTTCAGGGTTTATCTCTGATCCTTATTCAAGTAGTCTTTGAGACTGGATCATCTCAGCTAGCTCTATCAAAATTGCTCTGAGCACTTTGTAGTTCAAAGCTGATCTGTAGATGATGTTTGTCAACTTAGTGATGTTATTATTGTCCACGTGGAATTGTTGTTGTTGTGGGGCCCCATCTTCTTCCTGGAGACTTCAGTTGATGTTAGGCCTGGCCGTGAATTCCTGCAGAAAACTAAGAGACTCGAACACAAAGACTATATATGCGGCTTTTTAGAATTAGTTAGTACTCTATATGACCATTTATATCTTAACAAAGTTTAAAATGTATATATATATCTATATATATATATATTAATCTTGTAAATTTTGATATAAAATTCATACTTTAAGAAAAGTTTAAAGAATCAGAATAGAATCAAAGAGTTGAGATTAGTAATAGAATAGTCCCTTAATTTGGCTTTTCTCCTGTCCCATAGCAGAAGATGGCTCTTTTCTTCTGGCATGATACAGGGAGTTTGCATTTTCCTTTTAACAACATGCTTGAGTTTAAAGTAGGAGAGAGCCATTCTCCAACTCCAAAGTCAGCTTTAAATTTTAATTGAACTGGGACTATTAGAAGACCAATAGTGTTAAATCTTTAAAGAAAAGCAGAAACAAACATTTAGGAAGACATAAAATTTTTTAGATAACATACCCATACACTATTTACTCTGTTTCCTGGGATAGATGATTTGTCCCTTTTCTTCAGTTGTCTCATTTGTCCAGTGTTCTTCAGATTCCTTAACCTTCATTCTCCTAAAAGACAAAAACAAAAACCTTTCCCCAAGGTTTTTTTGGGGGATGTTCCTTTTTGGCAAGTTATTATCTGATTAAATGAAAAGGCATGTGTTACTGGTATAAGTTAGTTTAAATTGGATGTTCATGATAGTTGGTGAACTATCACCTCCTCTAATTAAGAGGTCTCTCTTGTTCAAATGGAACCTTTATCAATTTTGATGGTACCCATAGCTTATCTTCTCCTGTAGAAATAAAAGCAAAACCTCGTCCCCAATGTAACACATATCCTGGTTTCCATTCTGAGGTCAGCACATTCTTAAAGTACATAGGTTGATTTAATTCTGTAGTGTTTTTCTATTATCCAATGTCTCTCTGCAGCTGTTGTTCCTTTCTCATTGGCATTGAGAAAATTCAAAGTTAATAGAGAATTATGTAGTCTATTTCTGGAGGGTTTTGTTACTCCTTTCTGTTTATTTAGCATATCCTTTAGAGTTCTGTTTGATCTTTCTATAACTGCTTGACCTGTAGGATTATGTGGTATGCCTGTAATATGCTTTATATTGTAATAAGAAAAAAACTGTTTCATTTTAACAGAGACATATGATGGAGCATTATCAGTTTTGACTTGTGTGGGTATACCCATGATGGCCATAACTTCTAGCAAATGAGTGATTACAGAATCAGCTTTTTCAGAACTCAAAGCAGTTGCCCATTGAAATCCTGAATAAGTATCAATAGTGTGGTGTACATATTTCAGTTTTCCAAATTCTGCAAAGTGAAACACGTCCATCTGCCAGATTTCATTCCTTTGAGTACCTTTTGGGTTACATCCTGCTGGTAATGGTGTTTGATTATAGAAGGAACAAGTAGGACATTTCTTTACTATTTCTTTGGCTTGTTGCCAGGTTATGGAAAAATCCTTTTTTAAACCTTTACTATTTACATGATGTTTTTATGAAATTCTGAGGCCTCCAGCACATTTCCTATCAATAATTTATCAATCTCAACATTGCCTTGTGCTAGAGGGCCTGGCAGACCAGTATGGGATCGAATGTGTGTTATATATAAAGGATGACTCCTTTTCCTGATTGTATATTGTAATTGTATAAACAGTGAAGTTAATTCTGAAGCATCAGGGATAAATTCTGCAGTCTCAATATGTAATACTACTCTTTCAGCATACTGAGAGTCAGTTACTATGTTGAGAGGTTCTAAAAAATCCATTAATACCAACAGAATAGCATACAATTCTGATTTTTGAACTGAATTATAAGAACTTTGAACCACTTTACTTAAATTTTCTGATTTGTAACCTGCCTTTCCTTGTTTGTTGGTAACTGTATAAAATGTATGAACTCCAGATATGGGTTTTTCCCGTACAATTCGAGGCAAGATCCAATCAACTCTCTTTATAAGATCAATTCTATCGCTTTTGGATTATTTGCTGTTAATTTCTCCCAAATAGTTACTGCAAGCTTTTTTCCAAGGTTCACTTTCTGTCCATAATTTTTCAATGATCTCCTTAGTTAAAGGTATGACAATTTCTGCTTGGTCTATTCCTGCTAATTGACGAAGTCTCAATTTTCCTTTCCAAATCAAGTCAGAGATTTTTTTCCACATAAGTTTTTAATTTTTTATTTGGTTTATTTGGTAAAAATATCCTTTCCAATATAATATCTTTCCTCCACATTAATATTCCTGTTGGGGAATGCCTAGAAGGTAAAATAACCAAAATGCAATCCAGCTTTGGATCAATACTATCCACGTGCCCTTCACGTACTTTCTTTTCTACCAAGGCCAATTCTTTCTCAGCTTCAGGTGATAATCCTCTTGGACTATTTAAGTCCTTGTCACCTTCTAAGGTTTTGAACAAATTATTTAGTTCATCATTTTTTACCCCAACAATAGTTCTTAAATGAGAAATGTCTCCAAATAACCTTGAAAGTCATTAAGAATCTGTAGTCGATCTCTCCTAATTTGCACCTTTTGGGGTCTAATTTTTTGTAGCTCTATTTTATATCCTAAATAATTAATAGAATCTCCTCTTTGTATCTTTTCAGAAGCAATTTGTAATCCCCAGCAAGGCAAAATTTTCTTTACTTCTTCAAACATTCTTTCTAAAGTATCTGCATTTGGGTCAGCTAATAAAATATCATCCATATAATGATAAATTATAGATTTAGGAAATTTTTTACATACCACTTCTAGTGACTGTTGTACAAAATATTGGCACAAAGTTGGGCTATTCAACATTCCCTTTGGGAGAACCCTCCATTGAAATCTTTTAACTGGTTGAGAATTATTATAAGTAGGTACTGTGAAAGCAAATCTTTCTCTGTCTTTTTCTTGTAAGGGTATTGAAAAGAAACAGTCTTTTAAATCAATAACTATGAGAGGCCATCCTTTTCTTAACAGAGTAGGCAAAGGAATTCCAGATTGTAGAGAGCCCATTGGCTGAATTACTTTGTTAATTGCTCTAAGGTCTGTTACCATTCTCCATTTACCAGATTTCTTTTTAATAACAAATACAGGAGAATTCCAAGGGCTGGTTGATTCTTCAATATGATGAGCATTTGACTGTTCTTCTACCAGCTCTTCTAAAGCATGGAGTTTCTCTGTTGTTAAAGGCCATTGATGAACCCATACAGGCTTGTCTGTTGACCATTTTAAAGGTAGAGCTGTTGGTGTTTTTGGAAGATTATCAGTTGTTGTGTCCTCTTCTTGTATGACATGGATGGCTGGTGAGCACTCATTAGAATAATATCTTCTAATATTTCTCTCAGAAACATGTACTAGTTTATGATTTGTTTCTGAGATTGGAGGGATACTAATCTGAGTATTCCATTGTTGTAACAAGTCTCGACCCCACAGGTTCATGGCTATGTTGGCCATATATGGTTTTAATTTTCCTTTCTGTCCTTCTGGACCTATACATTCAAGCCATCTTGCACTTTGTTTCACTCGAGATAATGTCCCAATTTCTAACAGTTGAACATTTACCTCCTGAAGAGGCCAAGTTGGATGCCAAAATTCTGGTGCAATTATGGTAATGTCCGCACCTGTGTCTAAAAGACCAGACAACAAAACACCATTTATTTTTATTGTTAGTTTTGGTCTTTGTTCATTAATAGAAGTTTGCCAAAAAATTTTCTTTATGTTCTTTCCTGAATTACCTATTTTCTCTGTTTCATCATTTCGACCAACATGATTTATTCCAATAGGCATTTGGTTATTTAGTTGCTTTGAGTAGGGGTTTCCTCTACAACTGCAGGAAAGGTTTGAACTGGATTTGCTATTGGGGCCTGCATGAGGCCCCTCTGGGAGTTTCCCGAAGACTGAGGCAAAGGATTACCCTGTCTGTCCCTTATTGTACATTTGTTGGTCCAGTGTTTTCCCTTACCACACCTTCTGCACACTCCAGAAGGAAGGGACATTCTGTTGCCATTGTTCGTTGAAGAAACATTATTTCTAGGAATGACCTGTTTACAATCCCTTTTAAAATGTCCTTGCTTTCCACATCCAAAACATCTAACATTTCTCAAACCTTTTGAAATTGCTTTTCCTACCCACATATCATCATGGTCATAAGCCTCAATATTAACCGTGTCTATAATCCAATCTTCCAAAGGTGCAGATCTTGCCTTTAATGGCCTAATTATTCTTTTACATGTTGCATTTGCGTTCTCAAAGGCCAAAGATTCAATTATCTGACTAGCCTCTGAATTCGTGACCATTCTCTGTACTGCTGAAGTCAATCTTTAAGAAATCTGTGAAAGATTCTTTTGGGCCCTGTATAACCTTTGTAAATGACTCAATTTTTTTTCCTGGTTCTTCAACTCTGTCCCATGCATTCAAGGCTACTGTTTGACATAGAACTAGGGTTTGGACATCATATAAACATTGTGTTTGTACTGAAGCATATTGGCCTTCTCCAATAAGCTGATCCTGGCAGACTTGTATTCCGTTATCCCTCCATTGTTTTTCTATATTTTTAGCCTCATTATTGAACCACATTTTCCACTGGAGATTTTGTCTGGGTTCAAGAACAGCCTGTGCTAAATCCCGCCAGTCCTTTGGTAGAATCCTATTACAAGTTGACCAGGTGTTTAACATTTGCTTTACATATGGGGAGTGCATGCCATAAGATGCTATTGCCTCCTTAAATCTTTGTAAGTCTAACATTTTAATTGGAATCTAAGTATTTTGTTCATTCTCTTCATCAGGTAGCTGCTGTATGGCTACCGGATAAATTAAGGGTGATTTTGTGAAAACTGGCTTTCTTTCTGTAACCTTATGATCCAATTTTGAAAAAACTTCACTGTTAATTTCTTCTGTCTGAATTTGAATTTGTCTATAATTCATTTTTACAGATTTAACAAGTTTTTCTAAGACTGTTATCCTGGCACTTAAATTGACTACCTTTTTAAATAGTAAAATGAGGATAAGAAAAGTAATAAACTGAATAATTCGATCAATATTAATCTTCTCATATGGTTGTTCCATTGTCAGAGTGCCTAAAATTTCAAACAAAGCCCAATTTTCTTCCAATGTACACATAAAGCCCATTTTTTTTAATGTGGAAAAAAAATTCTCTTTTAAATAAATATGTTAATTGACTTACCAAGTCTGCATAGAACAGTAGAATCTGAGGGAATTTCAAAATAGCCACTTGGTGTTCTAGGTGTGAATCCAGAGAAAGAGAGAGAGAGAGAGAGAGAGAGAGAGAGAGAGAGAGAGAGAGAGAAAGAGAGAGAGAGAGAAAGTGTAGCCGCTTGAGCCAAGTCAAGCCTTGCTTTACAGGCAGGGGCCCTGTTCAGCAGGGCAGGCCTGAGTTGTTTGTAGCAGTTGCAAGTAGCTCCAGCTGTGAGTCAGTCAGACCTGGGCCCGAGCTAGGGAGCCGGGCAGCCCAGGCCAGAAACCGGACCTGCCGCCAAGCCAAGCCAAGCAGTTTTTAATGGATTCTTGTCCACGTTGGGCACCAAATGTAGATGTAACCAACCTTCTTATTAAATAAGAAACACAGAACCAATGCAAAGAAGAAAGCCAAGAGGTCAGAGCTAAGAGCTAAAAGCCCTTACCCTTCCTCCTGAGGTGGTCCTACCTCTCCAAACCAGAGCTACCCCTGTGTTAAAGTCTTTATATAGAGTTTCTGTCCTGCCTTCTCATTGGTTGTAAACCCAATCACATGACCGCCTCATCACGGCCTGTCTGTATAGACCTCCAGGTTTTCCATGATTGGTATTGAGATTAAAGGCATGTGTATCCAATACTGGCTATATCCCTGAATACACAGAGACTTACCTAGCTCTGCCTACCAAGTGCTGGGATTACAAGCATGCGCCACCACTGCCCTGCTTTCCTATGGCTTGCTAATAGCTCTGACCGCCGGGCAACTTTATTTATTAACATACAAATAACATTTTAATACAAATAAAATATCACCATAACCTAGTATTGACCATGATGTGTAGCTAATAGTGGCCAGTCTTACTCAGATCTACAATGAAAAGGAATAAGCTGAACAAGGAAAAATACAAAATATATAGTCAGAGGAGAAAAGGAAGTATAAAACAGATTTTTAAAAAGCCTGATGCCAAATGGAATAAAGGGAGTGGTGACCTCAGAGAATTACCCCATCCATCTAAGCTTCCAATCTGTGAAGAGAAATTAAAGAAAAGTTAAAATGGATTAAAGAAAAGCTTAGGGCCAGGTGTAGTGGTCCACACCTTTAATCTCAGCACTCAGAAGGCAGGGGTTGGCAGATCTTTGAGTTCAAGGCCAACCTGGTCTACAGATCAAGTTTCAATACAGCCAAACAGGCAGTGAAGGGAACCACTGAAAACACAAAGCTGGTAAAATGTATCTGAACAAGGGGGCCATGGTCCCCGCCCCAGCAAGCAGCAGAACTTGGCAGCTTCAGCCATGTGGTTTTGGCTTCAGAGTCAAGGACATAAGAAAAGGGTTATGTAATCTATTTCCAACGGCTAAGGAAAGCCCCTGAGGCCAGGCCTGTGCTATGGTGTCCTTGTATGAAGGTTCAGAAAGGCCATTGAGTAAAAGTTGTGAAGGTGAATCCTGGATTGCCTTGGAGACCCCCAAGATGTTGGAGATGCTAGAGAGTGGGATATCTGCCAAGGAGAGCTGATAACAGGGAGTGGAACCACCCCAAGAGAAAGAAGTGTGTTGCAGTCAACAGTGCTGAAATGAGCTGGAGATCTGAAGTACATTTTGACATCAGACATTGAGATACACAGTTTTTGAGTTTGCCCTGCTGCTTTTGGTCTTGCTTTGGTTCAGTACTTTATCAATGTGCTCCCTTTCCTCCCTTTTGGAGCAGTAATGTATATCCTGTGCCATTATATGTGGAAAGTATGTGATCCGATTTTTTTATTTTTATTTTACAGGGTGTTACAATTTAGAGATTGAGAGTCTCAGAAGAGACTTTGGATTTTTAAACAAATTTTAGATTGCTATAGACTACGGGGACTTTTGAAGTTGAACTGAATGTATTTTGTAATATGATATGGTTACAAGCCTGTGGGGGGGCCAGGAAAGTAGAATGTTGTGGTTTGAATGAAAATGGCCATAGGGAGTGGCACTATTAGGAGGTGTGGCCTTGTTGGAGTGGGTGTGGCTTTGTTGGAGGAAAATGTGTCACTAAGGGTGGGCTTTGAGGTCTCAGATGCTCCAGCCACTCTATTCCTACTGCCTGGTGATCAAGATCTCAGCTACTTCTCCAGCACTATGTCTGCCTGCATGCTGCCATGCTTCCTGCCATGACAATAATGGACTAAACCTCTGAAACTGTAAACCAGCCCCAATTAAATGTTTTCCTTTATAAGAGTTGCCATGTTCATGGAGTCTCTTCACAGCAATAGAAACCATAACTAAGGAATATATGTGTTATACAGTGATGTCAGGATGTGCTTAGAATGAAGAAACTAAGGTTTTATCATTGATCTATGTAGAATCAGCTTGCTGATCCAATTTGGTTCTGACTTCTTCTCCATGGCTATAAACATGAGAGTGATTATATTAGTTGTCCTGCCCACCAATTGAACAGATGCTCCTGTAGCCAAGAAGGATTTCTTTTGGTTCCCAGTGCTAGAGGGTTCAGTCCATGTGGTAAGGATTGAATGGTAGCTTAAGTAACTAGATCTTTGGTGGTGGGGGCATATGAAGAAGCAGAGTTCAAGCTAGATCTAGAAGCATATATCACCTTCAAGGTTGGTCCCCAGTGAACTAGTTAGGCAAGGTAGAAAACACACCCAAAGCATTCACAAACTCAACTCCAAACAGCCCCATCTGCTGGGACCAAATGTTCTAACACAGGAATCTGTGGAGAACATTTTGTATTAAAAAACAATGAAGATACACATAATCTTTGTATTCATAAAACTTTTATATCCAAAGATGTAAATATTGTCACCAAATTATTAATATGGCTTGCTTTTAACACAAGGTTAAAAGTAATATGAAAATTATACCAAAGTAAAAATAAATCAATTATAGTAGAAAATTTAAATACAAACCAAAGAATCTTCTTCTACATTGTGCTCTGCTATGGCTCTTGCCTCATAAGCACGCACTGATGCATCCTGGTTCTTACTTCTTCCAGGGATTTTCATCAAATAATGCAGTATGTATTGCATTTATGTTACAAAAAAGATATTTCACTTTTGTAGTTATGTCTTTTGCTGGAGAGGGTCCAGTGGTTACTTGTATGACTATAAATTATACACTGTCTATTTGTTTCTTTATCCATTTAAAATATTTCTTTTAACATTCCCACCTCTCCTGCTATTTCCAACTATCTAACAACTATTGTTAACTCTATAGTTTGATTCTAAAATTAGAAAGCTAATAAATAGCCTTTATGGAAGAAGGATGATGTAAATATTGTTTATGTAGATTGATATTAAAAGGATCCCAGGTTGATGCCTTTGCCCTGCATGTAGGTAGAGCATTTGGTTTGATTTTTATGACTAGAATGTGACAAAGGAGATGGAATTTGTCCATTACATTATAATTGTGTATGTGTGTGTGTGTGTGTGTGTGTGTGTGTGTGTGTGTGTGTGTGTGTGTACATGCTGTCTCTCTGTCTGACAGCTATCAGGAAAATAGGGGGACTGCAGATATAGGTCAGTGGTAGAGCATGTGCTTCATATACATTAAACTCTGGCTTTCGTCCATAGTCCCCAAAAGGAAATAGAATCCTCAGTTTTGAAAGCACACAGGATTAATTCTGTCAATAACAAGAAGAATGAGCCAAGAAGTGAATTTTCCTTCAGTCCTAGCTCCAGATGAAAATGAAGTCATGTTGATAACTAGACTCTAACACTGTTTGACTCTGAGCAGAGGACAGACTAAGCTCTGCTCAAACAGCTGACTAGCAGATATCACAAACTAATACGCATGTGCTTTTTAAAAATCCTACTTGCCACATCTTGTTTTATGAATTGGAAGACTAATATAATATAGATCCAAGAAGAATTATTTTATCCATGGAGAAAATGTAATTTTATGTCACTAAATCTATGTCAATCAAAAACAGAACTCCAAATATTAAGCTCAGAGTCCTTCTTAATTACCAACTTTTAGTAGGATTCAGATGCAGTGGGCTGTGTCAGTTGGGCAGCTCGTCTGTAAACTGATTACCATCTTTGGTTTGTATGTAATCTTCTGTTCTTTCTCTCCCTTTGACTTTCTCTCTGACTCTGCTCTATCTCCTTTCCGCTTTCTCTTTCTACTTTCCCTTTTCACTCTGTCTTTACTCTAGACGAATATCATAGTGTTCAATGTGTAGCCACTTATTTGCACATGTTCCATACACATTCACCAAAATAGAGATTGCCTCATAAAACCCTGAACTACAGCTCTCTTTCCCTTTCACCAGCACGGTGTGTTTGGATCTACCACATTGTGCATACAGCAGATACTTGTCTGAAAAGGCCACAGAACAGCTAGGAGTGGTAGTTTACACCTTTAATCCCAGTACTTCAGGGTGTGGCAGTGAGTTCAGGACCAGCCTAGACTAACAGTGCTACTCATAGTGAAAAGCTGCAGATCACCCCACGGCAAGCATTCATTCTGATTTCATTGAGTTTCCTATAAAGAGACACACTCACCTTCTTTAAATTTCTGGTACCACAGATAATGTCATTTATTCAGTATTATTCTCTCACAAAAATTAATACTATGATTATTGATTAAGTTAAAATTGAACTAGAATTTTTGTTGGATCAAAAAGGCATATTGGTTAGTCAGAGATAGCTACCATCCTCATACTATCCATGTGTAACTTTTAAAAACAGAAGGGCTATTGATTTATATTGTTTACCAGATTTTTCCGGTGTTACCTCATTCAGATTTTGAATTGTTTCATGTGGAGTTAATGTTCAGATTACACCTTCCTTTCCCGCTCTCCTTCCTTCTTATCCTTTAGTTTTCCCCTCTTCTTTCTTTCATTTTCTACCCTTCCTCTCATGTAAATATTAATATAATTTGCAAAGAAAAATCTTTATTTTTTTCCTTCAAATAGTGTCTCTTGCTCCTTTTATACGTAAGAGTTTTCTAGGTCTCTTAGTTGGGATGCATCACACAGTGTTGTAAGGCACACTTGTCTGGTCTTGACCCTTAACTGTAATCTATTAGTTAACTGAAAAAACATATTTAACATTTCTTCTCCCCCCACAGGGTTCTTATTCACCATGGTATGCATACCAAGTTCCCTAAAACTCTCTTTCCTCTGTAGTCTTTAATCATTTTAAAACTTTTTAGTGTAAAATTTCAAAGAAACACAAAAGTAGACAATGTTAAACGAACCACTACAGAACTGGAAGTAGCCACAATTACTACTGTTTTGCCCAGTTTATTTCAACTCCCATCCCTCTCTTCCTTTTTCCTTAAGTATTTTAAGGAAACTCCCATGCTATTTCACTTGATGGGCATCTTCAGCTGAAAACAATTTCTTTTACAAAACTGTCATCTCACTGTAATACCTAACTAATGAACTACCACTCTTCAATATCATTTAATACCCAATCTGCATTCAACTTCCATCTAACTATCTGCAAAATATGTCTTCAGCTCTGTTGGAAAATGAATAAAACAAGATCCACTCATTACATTAGGCTGTTAAACTTTGTCAGTAACTTTTATCCTGTAATTGTTTTCAAAATATTAAAAAAAAATCCTATGAATATTTTTAAGAAAATCCCATAGTCTGGGACTTTATGGTCTGAATTTATGGACATACTTTCCTTCAGTAAGTCATTTCCTATTCTTTATATTTATAAATGACTTGAGGAATTTTATTAAACGAATGTTCTTTTCTATTCTTTATCACAACATTTTTTAAGTTAGCAGTAGACACTTCCTTCTGCTTCAGACACACCTCGTGAAGGACATTTTCAGTGCCTCACCATCGTATGAAACTTCATGGATGAGTGGCTTTGGAACAGGACCTCTCAGGGGAAGCATACTTTCCACTCAGGAGGGACAATTACAAAGTCATGGGAACTTTATCCCAGGGCTGGTGTGAAAAGCAATGGGTGATATTTTTCTTTTCATAAAATTTAAAATTGATACTATACATCTATTTTAAAATTGAATTTTAATTTCAGTTTTACTCACTGTTATTTTTATAATCATTACTTCTGAGACTAGGGCATTTTATTCTCTGTTTAAATATGTTTTGCTTTCGAGACAGGGTTTCTCTGTGTAGCTTTGCGCCTTTCCTGGAACTCACTTGGTAGCCCAGGCTGGCCTCGAACTCACAGAGATCCGCCTGGCTCTGCCTCCCGAGTGCTGGGATTAAAGGCGTGCGCCACCACCCGCCCGGCTTTTTTTTTTCCTACTTTAATGTATGTTGTCTACTATTTTTATCATGAGAAATACTAGGTGACCTATGTTGTAGAGGCCAAATTTGAAAAGAAGTTTTTAGTTAAAGATCATATTTGATCACTTAGTAGCACATAAATGAATAAGTAGGATTTGCCAGATTTTGTTCAATTTAATTGCAAGCTTTGCTTTGTGAAATAATTTTAGAGGCCAAGAAATAGTTTAATAAGATCACGAAAGTTGGCATTCATCCTGGGATAATGTTATAACCTACTTTATTGAGTTATAAACTATTTTAATAGTTTATTGTGGTTAATAGAATACTTGGTAAATCTGATTATGTCATTCATAAGAGAGACGGTCATTCCCCTGTGTTTTGGAGGAAATTTAGTTATGCAGGTATCTTAGTTAGGGTTCATTTACTGTTATAAAACACCATGACCAAAGTGGAAAAGGTTCATTTCAGCTTTCAGTTCTCAGATCACAGTCCATCACCCATGAAACTCATGGAAAGACCTCAAGACAGAAACCTGGAGGCAGGAATCTGATGAAGATGTGGATGAATACTGCTTCCTGACTCATTCTTCATGGCTTTCTCAATCTGATTCCTTATATTATCCAAGGCCACCATCCCAGAGGTGACATCACCCACAATGGGCTGGTCCCTCCCACATCAATCACAAGTTAAGAAAATGCCCTACAGGCTTGCCTACAGTCTGATCATATGGAGGCATTTTCTCAGTTGAGGCTTCCTCCTCACTGATGACTCTAGCTTGTATCAAGTTGGCATAAAAATAACCAGTAAAGTGAGCTTCTCACATTTTGAAAGGCTGAAGACCAAAGCCAGAATTTAGAACTATCTAATGAAAAGATGATAGATAAACTCCTAGAGAGGTCTCTCCTAGGGGTTATTTCCTCATAATTCTGAAGATAACAGATTTTATGATCAATAAATAATGGCCCACACTATACAACAGAGCTACTCTAAGCTTGATTTCATAATTACTTTACTGGAATTGGAAATGAACTTTGATGAAAGATTTTCAGTGAAGATGTAAGTAGGTATCAATAGAGCAAGGAGACTGGGGTGGTGTAAACAAAGCAAAGGGAGTCTGAAAAAGAGGGATGAAGCTCAAGCGAGGGAAGGTGCCTACTGCTGCGGGCATTTGTGGGCTGATAGCTGGTAATCTAAAATCAGTGAAGTAGGATGGGATGGTGAAAGACAGGTCCAGATATTTTATACTGGCAACACTTCAGAAAGAACACTGGCTAAAGTTGAGAGGAACCTCCAGTAACTATTGGAGAGATAAATAAATACGCCAAGAGAGCCTGTCGTTAGGGCTGTGGCTGTGAGGGCTTCTCCCAGCCCATTTCGGCAGGCCCACTGCTGTCATCCTTGTTCAGTGCACATTGGGACTTTGGACATTCATGTTGGTGAGACATGACTGTAGCTTCTGACGTTACTAGGAGACACAATCTCAAAGAAAACTCCCGGATTCTCTGGCTTTGACATTCTTTTTGCCCACTCTTCCAAAATGGGCCTGGAGCTTTAGGTATGGGGATGTCTTGTATCCATAAGAAAGAATACATTGATTGGTTGTTCAGTGCTCAATGGTCAGTCCTGGAAACATACATACAAGTGACATTATATTAACTGAGTAGGTAATATTTAGGTATGCAACAATAATGATAAAAAGACACAATGAATTTGAAGAAAAGCAGGGTTTGGAGGGAAGGAAGGGAAGGGAGAAATGCAATTATATTTGATCTCAAAAATAAAAATAAAATAAAATAATAAAGTTCATAAGATAAAAAAAGAAACTGTAATTAGACATGATGCATGCTTTTTCATGGAATATTCAATTTGTGTGTGTGTGTGTGTGTGTGTGTGTGTTCTTACTGCTTATAGATATAAACTAGGTCAACGTACTCACCTAGGATTCTGGCAGTAGGTCAAAATAAAAGGACTTTTCTTATGAAAGTGCTTTTCCAAAACAAAGAGATAGAGCCACTAAACAGGAAAGCTGGCATGGTCAGAAGTAGGAATTACAGGATTAGGTATAAACTCATGTTGATCAGTTCAGAGCTTAGTTGCAGGGGAAGGTGGGGGATCTAGATAGCCCTTTATGTGTTGATGTAGTTGAAGTTTTCCTGTGTCCATCTAGCTCCTGCAGCTGCTCAGACCCAAGTAAACACACAGAGACTTACATTACTTATAAACTGTATAGCCATGGCAGGCTTCTTGCTATTTAGTTCTTATATCTTAAATTAACCCATTTCTATTAGCCTATAAGTTGCCATGTGGCTTGTGGCTTACTGGTATTTTTACATCTTGCTTCCTCTGTGTCTGGCTGGTGACTCCTGACTCAGCCTTCCTCTTCCCAGAATTCTCTTCTCTGCTTATCCTGCCTATACTTTATTTATCAATCAAATCAGAACAACACATTCACAGCATACAGAGCAATATCCACAGCATGCTGATTGACATGTTATCCTGGGAGAGGCACATTTGCTTTAAGGGTTCTTTTTAGGGAGTGTCTAGTGGCATTGGCATCAGTAATTTTTTTTTAATCTTGTTATTCCCTCAAATTCCTTGCTGGTATTTTAAACAATGGACTCAACATAAGGTTAACCTAGAGAAAACAGAAATCCACAAGGTCACTTAAACACTCTATTTAAAGTATAGCTGTGCTTTAAGTGATGGCTTATCCTGTGTTCTGTTCTGAATTAGTCTTTAGGGACATAAAAACTTACAAAACAAATAGCCACTGAATACATTTTGTGGTAGATGAGAAAGATTTATCTCTACAGATTGAGATTCAAGCAAGTATTTTTCTTAATTATAAGCATAAAATGTGTCTAGAATGCATTCACAAGCTATCCCACAATCAAATGTGTGCATTGAATTGGTGAGCTGAACAAGTAAATAAAGCAAATGTGAGCGTGCAGAGGCATGTATCTGATTTAGGGGTCAAATTGACCTGCACATAGATGAGACAGGCGCAAAGAAGTAAGGTCTGGATTGACCAGTGACATATGGAGTAGAAGGGGGATGTAGGTAAGGGTTGGGTGTCCTAGTTTATCATAGCAACCTTTCAGAAGATAATGAAACATTTTAAGAGAAAAATTTAGGTTTTAGCAGTAATTTAACTATAAGAATATGAAGAACCATTTTCTTCCCATCATGAATTAGGTATCCCTAAGATCTTATAAAATTTGAAAGGTACAGAAAGATAAAACAAACAGACTATCACAGTGTGTACTACTTCTGTGCTACTATTCTGTATGTGGTGATCACTTCCCTGTGTTACTATATCATGCTCATTTCTCCTTACCTGTTACTGAAAAGCTGCATGGTCATTTATTCATTCAGCAAACATCTAGGCTGCACGGTGGTGGTGCATGTATTTAGTCCTTGTACTTGAGAGGCAGAGGAAGGAGGATCTCTGTGAGTTCAAGGCCAGCCTGGTCTAAAAAGCAAGTTCCAGGACAGCCAGTACTGTTACTGAAAGAAAACCTGTCTCAAAAACTAAAACAAACAAAAACATCTATAATACACCTTCTGTATGCCACATACTGTGTGGGAGGCTGCGGATAGAGATGTAAAGGAGCCATGGGCCTCATTCTCGAGGAGCCCATAGTATGACAAGCTGGCTTGTAGTCATCTTTCAAAGGGCTTCTGCTTGATGCTTCCTATTTCAGACAAAAAATAGAAAATATGCTATTCCTTCTCTCTCCTTTTCTTCCTGTTTCCCTACAGTACCAAAATTCCAATCAATGGTAGTTGTATGTTTACAGGTTTCCAGCACAGGCTAAAGCTATTTTTATTTTGGCCAAGGTAGCTACTGTACTTGCTTTCTCTCTTTTTCTCTCTGTTCTCTCCAAATTATTAGTCTTAAAAATAAAATGTTAACATTATAAGCAAGTAGATGACTGATTTCAAAATTTCTTTTTTCTTCTTACTCTTTCAAACATGTTTTTAACATAAAACATTTTTTTTTATTTAAAAGCGACATGGTGTTCTAAGTAGTTTATAAACACAAATCCAAACGTGTAGATCAGGAGTAGCTGGTTCTTTCACAAAGAATCTGAGCTCACACACTTCACTTCATTAAAGCAAACTCATCACCGTTCACTAACAGGGATCATATTGAGAACAGTTAAAAGGAGGACAAACTGAAAAAGAAGATTCATGGTCTCAGAGCTTTGATGACTTTCTCAAAGGCTATTTGTCAAAACTGAGAAGGAGAGCGTGTTTCATAACCCATCAAACTTTCCACAGAGGAAAACAAGATAGATGTGATGCTCCTTCCCCGAGGCAGCAGACATCTGCTCACTCAGTCTTAGGACTATAATTTGTTACTGGTAAGACATCACCACCTCTGTGCTGAGACTTCTCCCGATACTCCTTGAGTTGTGCATTTCCTTTAGTTGTGTTGGAATCTGTTTAATGAAAATATTCCTTAACTTTTTCAGGTATCTTAGAGAAAACAACTTACAAAAAAACCAGAATGAATTTTTAAAATCAGAACTTAATACAGTTCTTCTTTGGAGTCTGTACCAGTGTGAATTCATTTCCTCTTGTTAGCTGTAACGATCTATGTATGACAAGCTCCTGCTGCTTGGACACCTTGACTACAAGTGAAGACTTGAATATCTGCAATCTTCTCTTTTAGACCCTACTTAGTCTCTCAACATCCACTGAGCATCTTGTTACCGAAGGCCAATGTCATTTCCAGTATGTCAGTGGCATTGTATTTAATAGCTAAATATATCTGCAAGCTTCGGCTGAGCCACTGGCAACAAAACCTTCTGAATTCTTCTTATAAATTAGCAATTTACAATCTGATATTGTATGCCAGTCTTTTGTGCTAATGGATTAATTTTCTTTTTCTGAAATGTGACCTTTTCTCTACCCAGTAATCTAAAGGTGACAGAACATAATTTCAACATCTATTACACATTTTTGTGTTTTGTTCTCCAAAATATATTTTGTATCTTCATTTTAGATAGAGTTGTATATCAAAAACTATTAAGCATTCTGTTCCTACATGTAATCCTGCTCAGCAAATTTTAAGAGCAACTGCTTTCTTCTAAATCTTTGTTTTATAGAGAGTAATATTTTAAAGTATATTTTATTGTAGCAATATGCCATCAGAGCTTTCCTAAAGTGTGCAAATATTTCAACCTTAAACAACACATCAATTCAAAAGTTATAAAAAGATGCTTAGTAAAGTAAATAGCTGGAGGAAAGAGACTTTCAAGTACACTTAGGCAAAAATTTAGTGGAATGTCTACCTGAGAGTTATGGAAGGACAGAGTATTGGGTAAGCACTAGCATTTCATTTTAATGCCAGTACAAAGTGTGATTATTCAAGTACAGTCTTCAAGTGGTGGTATACTCCCTTCCTGCTATACTCGGATAAAATCATGGATTGTGGTTCAGTTTTCAAAGAACTTCTGAAAGGACTGACTCAAAAACATTTAATCTTAGCTAGAACTTTCTGGAGACAGCCAGAAGCAAAACTTCCATGTGATGCCTTATTAGGGCAGCATCAATAATGAGGGAAAAGGAAGAAACGGGAAAAGAGGAACAGCAACTGTAAGGTAGCTTTTGTTACTGAACTGGCATGGCTACATTAAAGAACAGCAGCTACATGTATTTCATGATGGAATTAAAGTAGGTTCAAGAGAACTAGCCCACTTTGAACAGTCTATTAGAATGTGATGTAGACAGGAGGATGTTATCTCTCACCACAGTCTCATACTTCTGGGTCTTGTCACTTGTCCCATTTAGACAGCCCCTGCTGTGGGATGGTCTGTATGTCAAATGCTCTGATTGGTCAATAAATAAAACACTGATTGGCCAGTGGCCAGGCAGGAAGTATAGGTGGGCCTAACAGAGAGGAGAATTGAGAGAACAGGAAGGTGGGAGGAGACACTGCCAGCCGCCGCCATGACAAGCAGCATGTGAAGACGCCAGTAAGCCATGAGCCATGTGGCAAGGTATAGATTTATAGAAATGGATTAATTTAAGCTATAAGAACAGTTAGCAAGAAGCCTGCCATGGCCATACAGTTTGTAAGAAATATAAGTCTCTGTGTATACTTGTTTGGGTCTGAGCAGCTGTGGGACTGGCGGTAGACAGAGATTTGTCCTGACTGTGGGCAAGGCAGGAAAACTCTAGCTACAAGCCCCTGTGGAATCTATGCCATATATACATCATGGCATTTCACTGAGGTTGAGAAGGATGAAAAAGGCAGAATCTTGGCTTGGAGTTTGGAGCTGCAGCATAACCTAGCCAGATCCTGGAAGCAGCATGCAGCTGATAGTGCTCCAAGATAAGGTGTTTCAAAGGCTCTCTGGGCAGTAGAGGGGCCACAAGGCAGATAAAACTACGCAAATCTGGGAAGACACAAGTTGTTTCTTTTGTAAGCCACCCCTTGCAGCTTTCAGGTACACCCACTTATGATACCTCAGTGTGGGACCTCCAGGATTTAAGAATAAGTTCTTCACCTTATCCCTGGGAAAGGAAGTGTACACTATCGGGCAAGCTCTTCCTTCCTTTAAGATGACAGCCACACACAACCTCCAGGTAGGTCAGTCCCTAAGTCAATGACAATCCCTCTGGTGTTGTTAAGCTACTGAAATAATTGATAGTGTGTTTTCCACTTAAAGGATCATTCTCAATAAGGTCTCAGCATCCTTTATTGCACTAGCTTTGTTGGAATGCGGCAGATGCTTATCCACTCATGATTGTGCTGGACAAGCCAATGAGAAGAGAGTGTCTGTGAATTCTTCAGGTTTACAAACACTCCTTGCCCAGTTAAAAGTCCACCTTGCCTTGGTAAATAGGGTTTCCTAAACTCTTCCCCTCCTATAATTTCTTTTTTATTTCTTCCTACTTTCCAATGACAGGAAAGACACAAATGGCCATGTGGTTGTCATAGGGTCTAATTCAATGGAAATATTAATGTTTTCTAGCAGAAGTGGTAACCACCTCTACTACTGGTCCCAAGGTTCTTAACCTCCACATTTTACACCTCAAGTTTGCAAATATTGCAAGTGGCTCACCAGAAGTGATAGTGGATAGTTGTTGTCTGTTTATTGAAGGAACAGATACAAGGTATAAAAAACACTTTGAGTAGGTTACAGATGGACTTACAGATGAGAAAGATGGAAAATAGATTTTATGGATACTATTAAATGTTATGCAACATGAAGCTAATAAATATGTGCATATAAAAATTAATATTTAAAAGAAACAGAATTGGAACTCAGCATAATATCTGTTAAATACTACTAATTTTCACTGTCTCTTTCAATTAACTATCCTAAGGCATTTCTTGCAAGACTGTTTTTCCCACTTGCTGTGGTGTTTGAAGATCACCTGCAATGTTTGGCAGCTGAGTCCCTTGGCCCGGAGTCTATGCAGGCTTTCTCTTTGAAAGGTAGTTCATTATAGAGGGAGCTGTCACTTCAGCCCTAAGGTTCTGCTCCCTGAAATAGCCACTGAGGGGACATCACAGGTCTGGCTCATTGTTCATTACAGATTTACATTGAGGGCAGTCTTCAAATTATCTCATAGCTTCTCATTATTATTTAGTGTTTTATAGTTCCAAGTTAAATCAGGTTAGAATGATAGAGAGAATTTATGCAGAGACTTTTCATCTCTTCTTTCTTCTAAAGTCCCTGAGTTAATCTTCAAGTAGAAGCAGCTAAAGCAACAAGAGAGTAAGTGACCCACAGCTGATAGAGTACCAGGGTTTGGTCCAATCCTCACTGTTTAGGCTTATGGATTTTCTAGTGTTTTTTTTCTGATATGAGTCATTTTAATATCAAACTCGATCATTACTTAAGCTAAATTGTGGGGTTCTTTCATTTTTAATATTTTATATCCATTCTCACAACTCTCACCATTTTCACCTCTATTTTTCCCTTGTCATCCACTGGAGTTTTCAAAATCTAAGTAAACAGTGTACATGTATGTGTTTGTGTGTGTTATGTGTGTGTGTGTGTGTGTGTGTGTGTGTGTGTGTGTGTGTGTGCAGAGGTTCACGTATATACAGGTGTACATATATGTGTACACACATGTGGAGGCTAGAGATTGAGGTTTATGGTATTCCTCAATCTTTTTCCATTTTTTCTATTATTAAAATTATTTAATGTGTATGTACGCCACAGTGCTTGTATAGAGGTTACTGGGCAACTGTGGAAATTGGTTGTTTCTTGCCAACATATGGGTCCCTAGGACTGAAGTCAGGTCATCAGGCTTGGCACCACATGCCTGAACACACTGAATCTCATTTCTGGCTCTCCACCTTATTTTCTGAGGCAGGATCTCTCACTAAACCTAGCACTCACCCATTTGGCTAGGCCTTGTGCCCAGCAAACTCTAGGGATATTCATGTCTCTACTTCCATGTGCTACAATTATCCACATCTGGCATTTTACCTGGGTCTGGGCATCAGAACCCAGGTTGCTTCCTGACCAACACTTTACAGCTGAGCCATTTTCCTAGCCTGTCCTTCTTTTTAAAGTTCATTCTTATTCTCATTTTAATTGAAGTTTACTCTATACTTGATTTTAACCGAAAGGCTAGAAGTAATTGTTGAATTCTTTTCTTCATTTATGTGTATGTCTTCCTATAAGGCATGCCCATACACACATTTACCTAAAGATTATTCATATCTGATCTTTGTGGTATGCTGCCCAGATCTTACCTCACAATTGTTACCTAATTGTGAATGTCAGCAAGCAGCCATCAGCCTTTGAAATGTCAAGTGGCACACAGAGAACTACAGGCAGCCAAAGAATGCAGAGGGCAGAAATAGTCTTCATTAGGGAAGAGCACATGCACTGTTTATCCAATACCAAATAGTCAGCCCTGAAAACATACATACAAATAACATCATATGGACTGAGTAGGTTCTATTTATGTATTTAAGATTAAACACACACACACACACACACACACACACACACACACACACACACATGTGCACATGCACAAAAATTAATGAAAAAAGAGGCCATGCATTTGAAAGAGAAAGGAGGGGTAGGTGGGAGGTTGTGAAGGTGTCGAAGGGAAGGAGAAAATGATCTAATTACACTCTAATCTGAAAAAATAGAAGACAAAATTAAAAAGTTATGGGTGTAGTATTTTCTATGAAGTATTCTGATGGCAAATACTGTTCCTTAAAATGATTTGATTCAGTCTTCCTTCCTGAAATTTTGTAATTTTGTTTTGAAATTGATTTGTAGTATGCCACTCTTGTGGTGTCACCTGCACCAATTGCTACGTATGTGCTAGAACCTTCTCCCATTATTTCATGTGCATCAAGCAGTTTATTTCCACAGCCTCACGAATGTTTGTTACTGGTGTTTCTAGTTCTATGCTTGAGGAAACAAAGCTGCAGGCAGATGAGGAAACTTACAGGATCTTACAACAATGAGGCTGGAAATCAATCTTAGGGGCAATCTGGCTCTGGGAATATATTCTCAGCTATCATATGCTGCTTTCTTATATGAAGGGACAGGATTATATTTTCCAAAAATAGTTTAATGGACTATGGGGGTTGGAGGTATTTACAGTGGGGGTTGTAAACTATTTTGGTTTATCTATGATTTTGATTTGCTTCATTACTATGAAAAGTAAGAACTAATTAAACCCACATAGAGGTGTCCTATGTAATTACTAGATTACTCAGATAATGTGTTATGTTTAGAGAGACGAGTGCAAGAAAAAATGCATTTAAAATTTAGCCTTCATTTGTAAATAGATGCAATACTGTTATTGGTGTGTGTTTTTAAATTACTGAAAGTGCCAAACTTTTATTGCTCTACAATTGGCTTTGTAAAAAGCTGTATGTGTGGGGTCAATCTTGTTAAAAACAAATGTAAACAACACAATGTAAACAGTTCTAAACACTTTACATTTCAAAAGCTTCAGGTTCCTTTCCTGGTTGATAAGGCATCTATTGAAAGAAGAGGTCTCCCAGTTTATCTTCATGGTCAGATGGATGACTAATCTCAGACTTATTTTCAGTCAGTATTCTATATTTTTGGTACATGCTTTTAAAAATATTTAAAGAATATTTCCAATAGGAGAGATTCAAATTAGTTTATCACTACTTGCACCTTTAAAAGACTGTTTTGAATAGCAAATGGTTAGATTCAGACAACATAGGGCTTAATTCATTCTTTTGTCATTATTGATA
This sequence comes from Peromyscus californicus insignis, assembly GCF_007827085.1. Lineage (NCBI taxonomy): Eukaryota > Metazoa > Chordata > Mammalia > Rodentia > Cricetidae > Peromyscus > Peromyscus californicus. The sequence continues at coordinate 50,503,164 of NW_026294525.1, forward strand.
GCTAAAGATTTAGAAATCCTCACTGTAGCAAGCTTTGCCGTTGGCCATCAGCTCACAAATAATGACATGGAGACTTCTTATTAATTATGAAAGGTCAGCCTTAGCTTAGGCTTGTCCCACTAGCTCTTAAAACTTAAATTAACCTATTTATATTAACCTATGTTTTGCCTCATGGCTTTTCACCTTTCTTTGATTCAATATGTCTGACTTCCTCCATGTCTCACTGGCATCTCCCACATACCTAGACTCATCTCCCACTTCCTTTCTCTTTGCCCGGAAGTCCTGCCTATAGCTCCTACCTACCTACTAGTCATTCTGCTCTTAAACCAATCATAGTAATATATCTTCATACAGTGTACAAATATCACACAACCCCTCACCTCAGGAAAGGGAGGAAGATCACAAGTTTATAACACACTGTATTTCATAGTTGCCTCTGTGAGTAGGAGTAGTGATGTCTTTAGCCTGAAATGTATATTTCATCCATCCAAGCAAATTCTGGCTCTTGGCCTCCACCCTTCCATACTGCTCTCACTTCAAAGAAACTCATTAAGCTCTAATTTTTTAAAATGGAAATGGGATAATGCTCTAATATATTTACAAATTCTTCTGCCTCTCAGGCTATTATTTTTTTCTAAAACCACATTGCACAATATTCTTGGTGTCCCTAGAATGTTGAAGAGTGAAAATTATACAGTGTTATTTTCATTAATACTATGATGCACCATCCTGAAATGGGGTCTTATTTGCAGGAGCTATTTCTGGAGTGGATTGAAAAGACAGAGTGAATGTCAATTTTTAATGACACGGGTAAAACATCAATTCTCTGAATCCTTTCTCCAGCTAAACAGAAATGACATGTTCATTCTAGACCTACTACTTTTCACATGTGGAAACAAAATAAAACAAAGTGTAGGAACCCAAGTCTTTGTAAGATTTTATTTCAGGTTTTGATTTTGGTAGGTACATACTGATACTTACTTTGTCTTTAAAAATATTACAAATGTCAGAGCCAGGCGGATCTCTGTGAGTTCGAGGCCAGCCTGGACTACCAAGTGAGTTCCAGGAAAGGCGCAAAGCTACACAGATAAACCCTGTCTCGAAAAACCAAAAAAAAAAAAAAATTACAAATGTTTACAATGAGCAGCCACACAGCTTCCCCCAATTCCTAGTATGATATATATTTTTAATCTATCATAAATGCCATTTTAAAGTGTTAAATTGAGTGATAAATTTTAAAGTGATAAATTTAAGACAATATTTACTTTAAATAACCCAGGAATTTAAATTTTTCACATAGTCATCACCAGTAGTAAACATTATTTGTTAAGGTTTTTCTTTTTTCTTCTCAAAAAAGTTTTGAATCTACATTAAAAATAAACAACCAGAAAACACACTAATGATAAGCACTGAAATAGACACCATGCAGTAGTGAATAGCACTGTCCTGCAATCAAACTCCCAGTAGGTCATGAGTACCGGGGACTTCATGCATGATGTAAAGCAGGCAGATTTGAATTGATGGGTGATTATTAGGGAAACCCACAATAATGCTATATGGAATATTTTTCTATGTTAGCCTGAGAGAATTCCAAGCATCAATAAATAAAAGACATCAATAAATTCCATAGAATCAATAGATTAAAGACAAAAGAAAAATTGGGCCACAAATGAGTAGAGTAATTAAGAACTGCTAGTCTTTCTTGTGTTTTCTCTCCTTTCTTCCTTCCTTCCACATATCATGCATGGAACTTTAAGACTTAGTTATGTAATATGTTAACTCTGAAGTGTTTTCAGGACATTAAGTAGAATTCTCTAGATATTCTTTGTCAAATACCATTTTGTCTAGGTTTTCCTATCTTGTCATCCACCAGATCTAGAAATTATCCATGACTCATTTTATTACAGTCTATATATGATGTTTTTATAGTTCAAACTTCAAAATTTATCTGTGAGTCTCAACCACATGAGGGTAAACCAGTGTACTAGCCTCCTTACTAGGAGTTCAGTTTTAACATGAATTTTCTAGAAAATGGACTACATTTTAAAAATGGAAATTAGGGTGCTAGAGGGGTGGCTTAGTGGTTAAGACCCATTACTTTTCTTGTATGATCCAGGTTTGATTTTTAGCACATGCATGGTATCTCACAACCTGTAAATCCAGTTTTAGGGGGGGTCTAATGGCCTCTTCTGGCTTTTGAGGGCTCCTGAACACACATGGTGCACAAAACCACACATAGGTACACATACATACTCATAATAAGAAAACAAAGTGTGTATCAGATCCCTCTACTCCATAACTCAGGTAATGATCTATTACTCCTAGAATAACAGGAAAGGTAGGATGGGATAAATAGTAAAGGTAGAAAGTATATTCATCAAAGGTAAAGTACAAAATTAAAAGAAAGTAAAAAAGAATATGTGAAGGCCTTTCTTTTAGAATGAGGGATTTGTAATTATTCCATTTGGGCTGCAGTCACATGAAGTCAATGCATAACAACTCATGGTGCTGATGACTCAAAAATTTGAGGTGCCAACATATTACTTAAACACACGAAGAAAAGGACATAGGAGAAGTGACAGCTAACAAAATGAGCAAGTGACTGGGGTGTTAGCATACGATGCACAGATGAATTTATAGAATAAGAACCATAAATGATAGAATCTACGTGGAATAGTCTGTTTTCAAAGTTCATTTGTGTTATTTGGGATTGTAATTTCAGTCTCTAAAGATTAAGAACTACACATTTTAAAGTAGTTATCATTGGAAACTAAAACTTAAGGGAAGTTTAAGGGAGATATTATTTACATTCCCCTATATGTTTTTTCCCTATCACATCACAGTCTATAAGACTGATACTTAACTGTAAGGAAAGAGGTTTCTCCCCAAAATTAACCCCCAACTAATTTTTAAGACTTTTAAATTTTTCTCTTATTACAGGTTTTTCTCAATTATCTTTCTCAGACCAAGAATATTCTTTGAAGGAGATTTCAATCAATATATTGTGTTTTATGTCAGGATCATCTGAGTTTGTGATTACATATATGCTAACGAAGATTAAGTAGATTTGGATATTTATTCCTGTACAAATATTTTCACTAATAGAAGTCTTTGAAAGGATTTCTAAATTAAAAGTCATTGTAAAAAGCATTTTCAAAAGAGGTTATCTTGAAAAGTAAAAGTAAATAACTGCTATAGTCATATTCAAACTCAAGTAAGCATCAAAGAGTTGGAGGGCTTGTTAAAGTATGCATTACCTTCCAAGTCTCTGCTCATCATCACACAAGGTATGGCATCTTGCATTTTTACAAGTTTTTACATGATGCTGACGATGCTGGCCCAGAAATCTAGAGAATGAATGTAAATTATCATCATCATAAAAATCATTGTTCTAGAACTCTGCGAGTCCTTTTTGTTTTACAGACACACTGACCCATTTAATGACCATATATGAAGATATAGAATAATCATTACAACTCAAAATTTCTAAGCTTTGTTTTCATTCATTTCCACTGTGATACACTGACAGAAAAAACATGCATTTGTTGTTTGGATGTTTAATGTTCTTAAAATAAAAAACTCAGAGCCAGATATTGGGGTAAAAGCTGAAAGATCAGAGAAGCATAGCAAGCCACAGCCAACCTCTCTTGGCCAACTCCTCAGCCAATCCTGTTTCCACGAATCTAAGACTGAAAGTCTCTGAGTCCTCACATGAATGGGTCTCAGCTGAACTGCTTTAGTTCCTGTTTCCTCAAGCTTTATATACCTTTCTCTGCCCTGCCATCACTTCCTGGGATTAAAGGTGTGTGCCACAACTGCCTGCCTCTGTTCCCAGGGTGGCCTTGAACTCACAGAGATCCAGATGGATCTCTGCTTCCCGAGTGATAAGATTAAGGCTGTGTTCCACCACTGTCTGGCCTCTATGTCTAATCTAGTGGCAGGCTCCATCCTCTGATACTCAAGGCAAGCTTTATGGGGGTACACAATATATCACCACATTCATTTGCTGTCATCATACACTAGTTTTTTTCTGGAATTTCTTCCAGCATCTTGTGCTTATGATTCTTTCATTGTTTTCATCTGTATAGAAGTTTTAGGTCTTATTGCTGAGTCATTTTATGATATATAGATGCAAGTGGCTCTAGTCCTTTCATAGTCCCTCCACTTCCAAGAGAGCAACCCTGCCTGCAGTCAACATAGTCCTTCCCAAATCAATGACCACGATAAAGTTAATCCTTCACAGGCTTGCCTGGTGTCCTATCACCAAAGTGAGTCTAGATTCTTTCAAGTTGACAGTTAACAATAACCATCACACTGACTATGTGGGGGAGTTATATACATAAACACAAGGCAATAATTTTATGCTGCTCATATAATAATGAATTCGTACATAGACATATATTGCAAAGTGACGATTGGTTCTCTAATGTAGTACATGCATAAGAGTGGCCGCCAAATTTAAAAGAGACCTGAGTGAAAATTGTGCATTGACTAGTGACACTGTAGCTGTCAGACGATCGCAGTGCAAAGCGTTACTTGTGTGTGGTAATTCTGGAATAAACAAACTGCACTCTTAGCTGTTTAAAAGTACAAACATACTTCTTCATGGCACATAATACGTGAGGATGTTTTATGTGTGTGTTATACCATGTTATCTATCATTGCTATTTTAGAATACACTGCTCCTAGTTATAAAGGAGTTCTTGATGTCATACAACACATTGAAGTTTGATGGTAGCAGCTCCAGACACTCTATGTTAACCTCATTTTTTGATCACATCAAGATGTTAGACAGAAGGACTGATTTTTACTATCTTGGTGCTTACAGCTTCAATTTATGAATTTGTACAATAGTGAAATCATTTGGCAATGTATTGTGCAAAAGGCAGCCTAATTTCTGAGTGATGTACAGCTATATCTTAGTGAGAATGCCAGGATCAAACATTGGTAAAGTTCTGTCAAAATATATTCAGATTTTAAGACTGAGGAGAAATATGTATGTGTGTGTGTGGCGTGGGGTGTTTGTTCTCATGTGATTTTATGCTTTCTAAACTTTTTGAATAAATAGTTTGTGATAAATTGTATTTCTTTCTTAATGTAAAGAAAACAATTTTTGAAGTGGAAATCTTGATTTATTTTCAAAACTAAATAGAATCAATGTCTAAAACTAAAAGCAATGAAAGTTATAAGTTCTTTTCAGCAATGAGATATAGAAGGACACTGGGAAATTCTGTAGGGAGGCTGTGGTGAAGAATTTACTCCAAGATGGGAAACAATATCCTACTATGTTTGGAAAGCACATCCCAGCAGTCTCTGTAGATCATGTATCATACCTGAGTGTAAAGTCTCCAAAAAAATTCACTACTGAGGAGAGGAGATGTGGAAACTTATTTCAAGAGTGGTTTAAACTGCACAAACTTTGAAAATAGGTGCATATTAGGGATTTGAAATAAAGGCAAGAACACTCTTTTTAGGAAAGTAAATTTACAGTCAATTGAGATGGTTTAGCAAGTAAAGGTGCTTGCTGCCTTTCAGCAGAGCCCAATCCCAGGACCTACATGGTGAAAAAAAACAAAAAACAAAAAAAAAGAACCAGCTCTGAAGTTGTCCTCTGACCCCACTCAATTAATTAATTTAAGAAAATGCATACATTTACTTTTAAAGTGGCATATTAAAACATAAAATGTATATGTATTAATAGGGTTTTAATTTCTAATCTTGAAAACTCCATAAAAACTCCATAAAAGAGAAGTTATTTGCAGATCTTTATTCAAAATTGAAAGGGTACATGATACAATAGAAGATAGGCAAGAAATTGAATAAATGAAGTATTTGCAGTGCCCCCCCACCCCCATCCATCATAGGCCCACTAGCCAGCCCTCAGGCAAGATTCCTACAGGCTGTTCCAGTCCCCCCCATCAGACCTTGTTACCTGCAAGTCACACTTTGCTCCCCAAACCCACCCAACACTGCAACCTCAGTGGCTCCCTGAAACACAGGTATCTTCTATACCAATTGCAGAAAGACAACACCCTGCCCCAGTGGCACTGACACTGCCTGCACCAACTGGACAAAGAGCAGCCCCGGGAGGCACAGGTACTTCCTGCACCAGTAAGAGGAAGTGATGGGTAGACACCACTGCAAGTATACATTCAACACCATAAAGAGCAATATCGATTCTTCAACAGCAAGACCTGAACACGCCAACATAGAAGCAGAGAAAAATGAACTTAAAAATAACTTTATGAAGATGTTAGAGGTCTTTAAAGAGGAACTAAAAAATTCCCCTAAAGAAACTGAGTAAAAGACCAACAAAAAATTGGAGTCAATAAAACCCTTTAAAAAGGCCCAGAAAACCCAGAAAAAGCAAGCAAACAGGTGACGGAAACAGTTCAAGACCTGAAAATTGAAATAGAAGCAATAAAGAAAACACAAACTGAGGGAATGCTGGAAATGCAAAATCTGGGTAAATGAACAAGAACTACAGATGAAAGCATAACAAACAATGCAAGAGGTGGGAGAGAAATCTCTGGTGATGATGAAATGATAGAGGAAATAGATTCATCGGTCAAAGAAAATATTAAAGCCAACAAAGTCATAACACAAAACATCCAGGAAATCTAGGACACCATGAAAAGGCCAAACCTAAGAATAATAGTGTAGCTAGAGTTTTTTTGGTCCTGTCTGGGCCATGGTCAGGACAAATCTCTCTCACCCGCCAGTCTCGCAGCTGTTCAAACCCAACCAAGTAAACACAGAGAGACATATTATTTATAAACTGTATGGCCGTGGCAGGCTTCTTGTTAACTGTTTTTATATCTTAAATTAACCCATTTTTATTAATCTATAAGTTGCCACATGGCTCGTGACTTACCATTATCTTAACATCTTTTCATGGTGGTGGCTGGCAGTGTCTCTCTGTCTCAGTCTTTTACTTTTTAGAATTTTCCTTTCTCTTGGTCCCGCCTATACTTCCTACCTGACTACTGGCCAATTAGTGTTTTATTTATTAACCAATCAGAGCAACACATTTAACATACAAGAACATCCCACAGCACTTCCCCTTTTCTTATTTTTTTTTTAAAGGAAAGTTTTAACTTCTACAAAAAAAAATGGCCACTTATGTCTCCTTGGACCCCAGTCTTTTATGGAAATTATCTAACTTCTGCCAGCAAATGGGCAAATGGAAAGAGTTGCCTTATATCCAAGCTTTTTTTTTTTTTTTTTTTTTTTTAACCTCAGCTCCAAACCCTCCCTTCTTGATTTCTTCTCTCCTGCCCACGTGCTCCTAGCTCTGCTGAACCTGAGGAATCTCTGACTACTGCTCTGGAACCTGTCAATGAACCTCAGTTGTCTGCTCCTTTGGCTCCTCCTCTAGTCCCCTCCTCTTCTCCAATATTGGGATGCTCCAACAGGCTGACTCTGGCTCCAAACTTTACCCCTCCTATCACTCATTCTTGGACTGCTAAGAGATCTGACTCCAGCCATGCTGACCCATCAACCACTCTCCCTTTTCAAAAGGTGGCCAGGGTGGATGGACTGGTTAAGGTTCATGTCCCTTTCTCCCTCACAGAACTTTTTCAGGTAGAAAAAAAATGGGTTCTTGTACTTCTAATTCTGCTTCCTTTATTAAACCATTCCAATATACATATATGATACTTGCTAATAACCTACTTCTTGGGGAGCACAGATAAGTTTGGGAACAGGCTAGGACACATGCAGATGAGGTTCATCAAACTAATGCTGCCCATCCACGTGGGGCCAAGGCGGTTCCCAATGAGGACCCACATTGGGATTACAGTACCCCGGGTGGCTTGCTAGCTAGAGATTTGTTTATAACCTGCTTCCTAGCAGGTCTTCAAAAGGCTTCCTTCAAGCCAGTAAACTATGAAAAGCTAAAAAAAAAAAAAAAAAAAAAAAAAAAAACATAATTCAAGATAAGGAAGAAAATCAGTCTCATTTTTTAGAATGGCTTACAAAGGCTCTCTTACAATATACTAGCCTAGATCCGGAGAGCCCAGAGGGCAGACAGCTCCTTATGACCCACTTTGTCTCAAAGAGCTTCCCTGACATCACGGCTAAACTTAAGCATCTGAAGAGAGGGCCTCTGACCCCACAGGCAGAAGTCTTAGTGGTAGCATTTATGGTATACCATGGGAGAGATGAGAAAGCCCATAAACAGAACTGCCAAATGCTGACACATGCTATCCAACCAGCTGCCTGAAGGCCTCTAGATCCCTGTTTTAAGTGTAGTAGACAAGGCCACTGGGCTCATGCTTGCCCTGCTTCACATGGGCCTCTGCCTGATCTCTTAGGCTTGGCAATGGATGATTGAAGGTGCCCTGTTCATGGCCCGACCACAGCCATCTCTCACAGGGAACCTAGGGGAGCCATTACAGTATCAGGGCAATTGATTTCCTTCCTTTTGGACACTGGAGCCACTTACTCAATCCTGAAGGAGCTTTGGGGTCCCACCTCTCCTTCTCATTTCCCTATTGTCAAGGTAGGGGGACAGCCTTACCTACCTCACCAGACTCCAGCACTTAATTGTATTTTCAGGGGTATCCCTCTCATCCATACATTTTCAGTTGTGCCAACTTGCCCTGTGCCCCTAATGGAAAGAGATTTTCTAGCTGAGGTAGGAGTTTTTCTTTCATTTGCTCCCCCATTTGCCTTACTCAGAGTCATCAACAACTCCTTTCCTCCCCCTCCTCCTAACTACCCCCAGACTCAAAAGGGTCTGGACTCTGCAAAAAAGACTTTAATATAACAATCTATTACTGTTAAATGACTTCAGCACCAATCACCTGTGTCTCCTGGATGCTCAACTAATAGAGAAAACAGGCACCTGGAGGTTTATCTCAGGTGAAAATTAAAACCATGTTCCAGGTTTCTCGTTCTCTCTTGCTAACACTAACCAGTAAAATTCTGATAGCAGAGTGCTAAATATTATAACATCATGGCTACCAGCTCAAAATTTTAAATTCCCTGTGGCTGCTTCTTAATATGTTTAAAAATTCTTTTGATCTCCAGAGCAAGTTTGAATTCACCTAGACAGGTCATATCCACTTCAGATAAGTAGAATTCAAACTTTCCTGGTCCTGGAACCCACCTCCCTCACCCTGGGACCCCTTGCGGGGACCCCCCCCCCCTCCCTGCCCTCACCCCCTGCAAGGTAAACTTTCTTTCTAAAGTCCCTCTTCTGCCTTGTCCCTCTTCAGCAACTTGTCAGACCCAAACAGTCACAGAGCCCAAAGCAACAGAAGGTGATGAATGCTTCCCAAAGCAGTGGGGGACAATCTAGGAACTCAGGATGTCCAGCTACTCCAAAAGCTCTCTTCCTTACCCCCAAAAGTTAACTGACATCCACCGAGTCAGCTGGAAGCAGTTTTGGGAGACACGGCACCCCCATTCCCATTCACCCACCTTTTTTTTTTTTTTTTTTAATAAAAAACAGAGTCTGGAATGTTAGAATTCCTAGCCACTCCCCCAGCTACATGACCTCACATGCACTGGCATGCTTAGTCATCTCAGGGCCTTATATCCTATGTAATCTGTGAGCTGTGTGATCACATAATTTGTGTAGAGCATGATCACACAATCTATGCGCATGCATGGCATAGCTATGCAAGCCCGTATGTGCATGTGTGTGGGGAAACCTATAAAAGCAGGTCCCACTTATCCCTCCTCTCTCTTCCTGTATGGTCATTCCCCATAGGCACACCCCTTCTGTTCCCTTCCCTTAATAAACTCTTATAGTGGGTTTTGTTGTACCTCTTGGCTTTTCTCTAGCAGTAAACAGTGCTGCTTAAGGAATAACATTGTGCCGCTTAATAAATAGCATTAACACCATTCATCCCTTCCAGAGGAAGCAACAATGTACCATTGTAACAGCAGAGAACAGCCTTCCATGTCCATGCAATCAGCAGTAGCTTCAGAACTCTTAAAAATAATTTTCTCTTCTATTATAAATTATCCAGTTTAAATTACTATATTATAAAAGTACAAGAGGACTGAAGTACTGTCTACAATATCAGCTGTATATTGAATGTTAGGAAAGATATTTAAATTTCAGATCTCGCCTCTTTAACATACTTTTGGCTTTCATTATTTCATGATTTTAATTGCTGTGGGTTAATAGAATTTATAATATAGATCATTGCCTACACTTTAACACTGTATCTGGATTTGAGACATTAAAAACAACCTTAGCACTCACAAGGAAACTTCTGGAATATGCTGTGTATATGTACTATTGGGTCTATCATTTTCCCTCATCTACACTTGTCATCCGTCTTTTGAAAGCAGGAAGTGAAAATGGAAGCCGTCATCCAGACCGCAGGGTTTGCTGAGGAGCCTTTAGGCAGCACATTTCTGTTCAGTTGTCTTACACATCCAGCTTCATCCCATCTTTTCTTGATAACCAGAACTTGACTTTATCTGCACCTGTCACTCTAGCTAGAGATTTGTTCATTATTATTGTCTTCCAAATCATTTTAGAGTCTTAGATATGATTATGACTTCTTTCAAGTGATTCCTTCAGGTCATAGCTCTACGTCTTTCCATGCATAAAATATCTAGGTTATGTAGACCTTATGGAGAAAAAGGAGGGAGCCCATAACACACAGAGATGTGGGCTGGTGTTAATGTACAAATATAAAGTGTTGAAGCAGAGGTAGAGTTTCAGAGTGCCATTATTCTGTTTCACATAGAAACTGAGAGCAAGCATCCTGTTAAGTAATGCAAGTGAAGCACTCATTTGTAGAGAGATAATTAAAATGTGCCCTGCATGTTTTTTCTTTTAATGATAAATGTGATCCAATCAAATCATTAAAATGACTTAAATGTAGCTGAATGTCATTTGTTTCTTGCCATAGTGTTCCAAGGAAAAAATAATCATTATGATCTCTTGAAAAGGTCTTAATTGTTCTATAACCTATGACAGCTGGGGGTGACTGGTAACAGCCATTTACCATTTGTGGAAATTATGAACTATCAGGGTTGAAAGGTCATGCCTGCCTAACAGTGGAGAAAAGTGCTTCTTCCATTTTCTTGTTATATTGTTATGATTACATAGAAAAATTAAAAGAAGTCAGAATTTTAAACAGCCTTGTAAGCTTGCTTCAATCAATTTGGTGTCTTGTAAGATTTAATTTAGGACATCTTAGCCTAGTTATTATTGACCACAAAAAGGAAATGTGAATTCTGGGTCAAACAGTTTTTAATAAAAAGTACTCAGTGTACAAATTTGCTATGTGTATTAAAAAAACTATTTAAATTCAAACTGTAGAATATCATAGATTAGGGAGTAGCAATATCACAATGGCGGTAAAATATTGTATAGAATATATAGATCATAACAGTATCATTAAATATATATAATATAATAAAAATATACAATTAGTGATGATTTTATATAATATAATAAATAATACAATAAAGATATACAATTAGTGACTGATTTTCTTTGTCATTTATTGGTTTATGTATTCAAAACATATTTACTAAGCTGTTCCAGAAAGTATAATAGGTGTTTGTGGTAATAATAATCTACTTTAATAAAAACTAGGTTGGCACTTGTAAAATTATACCTGCCGCTTGGTGTTTTCCTGAGAAGTTTCCCTAGGTGGGGAAGAGGGGATTAAGGCGTGTTCTGAAGCAGGCTGGCCTAGTGAGCAGCGAGCACCGGGAGGCTGACAGAAGGAGGACATCTTTCTGCAGAGGTGCTCAGCAAGGGCAGGTACAGAGGACAAATGTGATTTTTCAACTCTGATAAGAACGGAAGACCCACAGCAGGTTTTCAAATCGGGCTGGGTGAAAAGACAGTAACAGACACAGCAATGTGCATAGGGGCCGGAAGCCTGAAATGTTGCATGCCCTATAGTGAGCTCCCTTCTTAGGTAAACACAATACCAGTCATTTTTCCAAGGAAACAGAATATTGGTCACTACGAAGGTGCAAAGGAGACTACTTGGGGGTAGAAGGGTCTGAGGGAGAGGACGACAGACAGGGAAGAAGATATACGGATCTCTGTTTTTAAAAATTCATAATGAAAGCCAATAAAAATTAGTTAAAAAAATACAGGGGCAACTATTGTGCCTGGGATTCTGCTGATACAAACTTGGTACACTCAAAAGTAATTCCAAAACAAGGGTACCTGGAGTGGGATAGAACTCGTAACTGACTCTTTACGAGATGTGACACACACTATAATGCACAACTTGGTAGAGAATCTATTTTTCCACCAACTCAGAGAGTGAGTTGTCCAGACTCATTCAGCTGATGAATTTTCATCCCCACAGCTGAAACACTGACAGATGCCCTCTGTTTGAGGTTGTTATCCCCAAGACTCCAGAGTGCAGGCGGTCTTAGGACCCAGGGCAGAACAAAGGCTAGGGTATCTGAAGGCTATGAATAGGTAGGAGCAAAAAACTAGAAGTCTGCATCTGGGGAACCTTGTTTATTGGGGTAATAGGCTAGTTTATATATAGCTCGAAGACAAAGGAACAAGCAAAGTATAGCTAATTTGCATACACTGGTCAGACTGAGGACAGGCAGGCCTTATCAGTTCAAATACCAAAGAGTGCAGGGAAGTGCGGGGAGGGAGCAGGAAGGTCACAGCAGCAGAGGTGGCACATCCCTTACTTTATCCGCTGACAGGTTGTCAGCAAAATAATGTATGTTGGCGCCAGCTTTCTGGCGGGGAGGAAAGGACTTGCTGGTGTTTAAAATGATGTGACCTTTTGTCCCTATGAAGTGGATCCCGGTTTTTCATCCCAAGTGAGGAATGAACGCTGACTCCTACTGTAAATCTCTGGGAGATGGCGCACTCCACCGACTTGTTTGATTCTGGAATTCTAAAACTCAACAATCTCCGTCTCTTCCTTTCCTCTTATACCTGTTTCCCTGTGAAGGTATATTTCAGTTATTTGGAATGGACACCATAATGATACTGGGAGTGTTGTCAGACATTTTAGAAACACTCATATATTTCTAATTCAAGGAAAAGGGAGTGTCTTCTTGAAGACTCCCAAGGGCTTTCCTAAAACCTCAGGCCTTTGTTCTTCATCTGTCTCAGAAATATTTATCCTTTTCTGACTTTGGAATTCCTTAAAGAAGTGAGAGGTGATGTGCTATCAATATCCCAAGGATATGCTGAGTTAATTTAGGTCCCAGGATAAGTACAAATGAATATGCATACATATGTATACATATACATATGCACGCACACACATATATATAGTTCATTTATGTTGTTTATATGTATTATCTTATATGATAATAAATTATCTCATGTTTAGGAAAGCTAGCATTTTGTTTCTGTTATTGAAGCATAAGTGAATGAAAACAGCTGAATTTGGTTTGGTATCATGAATGAAAAACAAAATTTTTTAATTCAACCATGAGTTACAGATATTTTCTTTTCTCATGAATACTAAATTCATATTAGCACAAAACAAAGTAATATATATTTAGTTATGCTATTCAGTTTTACTATGTATGATTGTTAATCTTGCTTGTCAGTTGACTGGCTAACTGAAGTGGGAGGACCCGCTCTAAATATGGCCGCCCCGTCCGGGGGCAGCACAGATGATATGCATCAGGGGAAAGCTTCCTGACTCTTGCCTGCTTGTCCACCTGCCTTGGTTCTTGCTAGAAGTTTGTCTACTTTGTTTGCCACTGCAGCTGCTGTTATTCTTTGGCAGATATCCGTGGCCAGTTTCATTGAGCTTTCAATGTAGACAGAAGGCCCGAAGCCTGTGTGTGTATGTGTGGTTATATGTCAGTGCCCATGATGGCTAGAGGCATCAAATTACCCTGAAGTTGGAGTTATAATTGTTAGCCTCCCACCATGGGTGCTGGGAACTGAACGAAGGTCCTCTGCAAGAGCAGCAAGCACTCAGCCCTGAGCCATGTTTTTACCCATCTGTCTTTGTCCTCTTCACTCTAGGATTCCTTCCCAGACTGGAAGTACAGCCATGTGCACCCAGTCTTTATGGGAGTTCTTTACTTTGGTCTCTGCACTTGCAGTGTGAGTGCTTTGGCCGCTGAGCCCCTACCTGGGACCATTTCCTGAATCCATTGATGGCAGCATGTTTGTGTCTTCTCTTGTGGTTTATTTGGGAGGAATGGCTGCAAGCTATAGAAAGCTGTGCACAGGGCTGGAGCAGGGGCATCCCAGAAGCCTCACCAGGGTGGGATGTCACCTGACCTCCTCTCCACTTAACTCCCAACCCCCTATCTCAAACACTGTGCACCCTGGCTCTGGCCTCACCCATGTCCCCAACTGCCTGCAGAGAGGTCCAGCTGATGGATGAGGTGCTGTGTGCACCAGGCAGGGCTTACGATGAGGCTCACTGCACTGCCTGAAAGCTACACTGCCAGACTGGGCCTGCTACAGCAAGCATTCTGGTTTATAGACTGAGCAGTTTCTAGGTTTTCAGCCTGTGTAAAGATACCCATGGTTGGACTACTGAGATGGTATTTTTAAAAATCAATCTAATAAATCCCTTTTAAAAATATTTTTTTTTTCTATTGGTTCCATTCTTCTAGACAGCAATGCTCAATATGTGGGTCATGACCACTTTGGGGTTTGAAATGACCCTTTCACAGGGGTCACCTAAAATCATCAGAAAGCTCAGGTATTTACATTACTTTTCAAAACAGTAGCAAAATTATAGTTATAAAGTAGCAACAAAAATAATTTTATGGTTGGGAGTCACCACATGAGGAACTATATTAAAGGGTCATAGCATCAGGAAGGTTGAGAACCACTGCTCTAGAGAACCCTGAGTTCATATTATCAGAAGCAGTATTGGTAAAGTAAGTCTTTACTCATGCACATACCTGCTACTATAATAATAAGGTTATTTGTTTATATCTGTTCTGCCAAAGAAGTAAAAACAAATATGCAAAACAAACAAAAATCCAAACAAACAAACAAAAAAGTTAATAAGAAAATTTCCCTACAGTCAGGATTTTAAGTAGACTATCACAATAATTGCCATAACTTTCTGGATTTTGCAAAATGTGAATGGTAAAAGATAATGGAATCTCAAAAAGCATTTTGCAAGCTTCTTTAGGCAAAGCATGGTATTGCATATTTTATTAAGTAATGCAAAGAGTATGTAACAATTCAGTTAAAAATATGAAACATGATAGGATCTGTTTACCACTCTAGTTGTGGGTGTGAACCTCAGAGAGCAAGACCTAAAATGAGGTGGACTAAAGTCTCATGCAATAGCTAACTTTATTGAGAGCATCAGACAATTTATACTCTCAGGGTTAAGAAGAATCATTTGAATAACTTTGCAATCACAAGGACAAACCACATGTGGTGAAAAGGTGCTTTTTCCATAGAGGCATATAAGTAACAACAGCTGAAGTAAACTCACTCCTATCCACTACACCTTGGATAAGCATGAAAATATATTTTAATAACAATTCTTAAAGAATTAAGGTTACAAGACTCTTGTTTCCTTGGAGTTTTCTTACAAGTGCTCAGAATTCTCACACAATTCCATTATTAGACTGTGTTCTAACATCTCCCTCAACCCTTTTATTAATGGTAGGATATCCAGAGTGGTTTTGATTTGAGATGTGATAGGTAGTCTGGATTCAAATAACTCTAGTTCTTTTCTTGCATCAATAAAATATGTGAGGACTGTCTGTATTTGGAGTTTTCCTGTGTCCCGGCCTGCTAGCAGTCAGGGCAAATCTTTCCCATTAGCGTCCCCCAAGTAAACACACAGAGACTTATATTACTTATAAACTGTATGGCTGTGGCAGGCTTCTTGCTATCTGTTCTTATATCTTAAATTAACCCATTTCCATAAATCTATACCTTGCCACATGGCTCGTGGCTTACGGGTGTCTTACATCATGCTTCTTCTCATGGTGGCTGGCCTTGTCTCTCTGACTCAGACTTCTTCTCCCCAGCATTCTATCTCTCTTGTCCCACCTATGCTATACTTCCTACCTGGCTACTGACCAATCAGCATTTTATTTATCGATCAATCATAGCAACATATATTCACAGCATACAGGACATCCCATAGCACTTCCCCTTTTCTGTTTTTTCAAAAAGGAAGATTTTAACTTTAGCATAGTAAAATTACATATAACAAAACAATTATCAAGCAAGAATTACACTTACAACTGTCCAATGCTGTCTTTCCTAGAATTTTAAATAGATTGAATAGTGCATAATTTGGTAAAAATTTTGATTCTGCTGAAATTGGACTGAAAATATCAAGTGCAATTCCCAAAGCTAAGGAAGAATTGGTAAACAAATTCTTTTTCCCTTTTCTAAGGTGTGTCTTAGCTTGTCTGTGTTGTAAAGTTAGAATTTTCATAGGCTCTCCTAAATCCTCATCAAAAATTGGAGAAAATTCAAGATTAGATTGTCAGATTCCTCACCCAATGTTTCAGGGTCATTTTCAGGCAATGGAGGATCCATATCCGGAAGAGGCTTCAGTAAGGGAGCTGAGAGATCTCAACAGCAGCATAGGCAGCACTGTTTTTACTTTTGATTCTACCTGCACAGCACAAACCTCCTTCTTTGGCTCTTTTGTCAAGGAATTAGCCATCTCTTTGTCATGATTGATATCCTTATCTTCCTTAAATAACAGTTTGAATCAACGTTCAAGTGACACAGAATTGAATGGGGAATCTAACTCTTGTTTGTATGCTTTTTCAATGTTCTTTCAAACTTTATCCTATACGTCTTCATCTTAAGTTCTTTCTGGAAACCAGGAATTATAATCATAAACAATTTGCAAACAATGTAAACATTACGGCTTGGATACAAATGTTTCCTGGCATTTTGGAGCCAAGGAATACCACAAAATCACTGCAAGCATAGCAGCTTACAGCTAACCAGCTCTGCTCCAGGGAAAAGTTTCCCCAATGCAAGTGTGAAAACTGCTCCAGCAGGGGAGGGCTTCCCTACCAAAGCTGTTACAGTTCTGCTCCACAGGGGGAAATTCCCCAGTGAAGTGTTACAGCTCCGCTTAGGTCCCCAGGAGTGTAACAGCTCTGTTCCTCTAGGGGAAAACTTCCCCAGCAAAAGTGTTACAGTTCTACTTGGCTCTGGCTCCTCCAGTAAAAGTTGTTACCCCTGGACTCTGCTCTGGTGAAAGCGGCACACCACACAACAAACCTCATTCAAGAAATTTATTGGGAAGGAAAAGTCTAGGAGGGTGGCTGCCTCTGGGGTGAAAAGCACCTGCAGCAAACTGAACAGTGTACAGAGTATATACAGAACATATATAGTGTTTCTTGGGGGCGGGGCAGGGGCGGGGCAGAGCTTTCCAAGGTGGTTTGGGATTGGTGTTCTTTTTTTTTGTGGTCTGATTCTAGGGCAAGCTCAGGGATTAGTGGGATTTCGTGCTCAGAAATTGGTGGAGTTTTGTGCTCAGAGACTTCAGGAATTTATGAGAGTCTATGCTCAGAGACTGGTGGGATTCAGCAGCCTGACTCTGGGAAAAGCTCAGGGATTGGTGGGATTTCAAACTGGTCCTGGGGTCAAGTCAAGCTCAGGGTGTTTTCCTTGGCCCTGGTCCAGAGTCTAGCCAGGGCAGGGTGTTTTTTCCTTGACCCTTTTCACCCTACAAGCAATCTAATGGTTGTGATTTTGATACTTGTACTCCTCCTTTCTTTCAGAAATGATGTACATGCTCAACGTATGGCACAGCCTTCCCTGATATCTGGCCCATTATGCTTACTCATCTCCTATGAGGGTCTCTAACTCTCTTATCTCATTGCCACATTCAGGTCTCTGATTAGTGGTACCACTTGTTTACCAATCTAGTTGGCAGAGTAAAACTGGGAGAGCAGGGCCTAAAAATGAGGTGTATTAAGTATCATACAATGGCCGACTTTATTCTGAGCATCAGATAATTTATACTCTGAATTTTTTTTTGTATTGTTTTTTTGTTTTTGTTTTTTAGAGACAGGATTTCTCTGTGTAGTTTTGGAGCCTATCCTGGAACTCAATCTGTAGACCAGGCTGGCCTTGAACTCACAGAGATCCACCTGCCTCTGCCTCCCAAGTGCTGGGATTAAAGGTATGCACCACTATTGCCCGGCTTATACTCTGAGTTTTAAGAAGAGAGAGACTTGAGTAAAGTGTACAATCAAAAGGACAAGCTGAATGTGGCAAAACATGTTTTTTCAGAGTCATATGAATAAAAACAGTGGAAGTAAATGCACTCCTATCTGCTACACCTGGGAGGAGCACAAACACATCCCAAGACAATTCTCTGTTCGGAATAAAGAGAAGTCACAAGAGTCATGTCTTGTTTTCTCACAAACACTCAGAATTCTCACAAAACTCCATTCTTGGACTGTGGTCCAACAAGGATCCAAGGATTCTTCATGGGGAATATGTAATAATGTGGCCCATATACTAGAAAATGCTGTATATGAAGAAAATAGTGACTATGTGTGATGGGAAGGGACTCATAGATGCCTATCTCCTCTATTTTCCACATTAGCATCTGCCATTGGTAAGAGAAAGGCAACTGTTCCAGAGTATGAACTGCACAGCTGTCCACATCTCCATCAATTAGAGATTCATTTGTTTAATGAGTATAATACCTTTAGGAATTACATGGGAGACTTACTCTTTCCAGTTTATAAAGCAAAAGCACCTGCTTCAAAATTCAGAATCCAGACATAATATAACTAAAGTTTTAAGATAAAGGAAGGAAGCCACTGAGGAGGAGATCCTGAGGACCTTGGCCCTAAAAAGTGAAATCAAAAAACAAAAACAAGCCGGGCGGTGGTGGTGCACGCCTTTAATCCCAGTACTCGGGAGGCAGAGCCAGGCGGATCTCTGTGAGTTCGAAGCCAGCCTGGACTACCAAGTGAGTTCCAGGAAAGGCGCAAAGCTACACAGAGAAACCCTGTCTCGAAAAACCAAAAAAAAAAAAAAAAAAAACAAAAATAAGAAACCAAAACCAAACAAACAAAACAAAACAAAATGTCTCTTTATTTTGGCCATTAACCAAACATTCACAATTAAATATTCAAATAAATAAGTAGAATATAATCTTGTGGATTCTCAAATTATAATATATTTCCTTTTAATGGATCAGTTGGACTGTTTTTTTTTTTTTTTCCCAAGACAGGGTTTCTCTGTGTAGCTTTGTGCCTTTCCTGGATCTCGCTCTGTAGACCAGGCTGGCCTCGAACTCACAGAGATCCGCCTGGCTTTGCCTCCCGAGTGCTGGGATTAAAGGCGTGCGCCACCACCGCCCGGCAGTTGGACTGTTTTAAAATAATCATTTTATTAATTCTTTGAGTATTTCATATAGTTTGTTTGAGTATATACTTTTCCCTCCTCCAACTCCTTCCAGATAATCCCCCAAGATAAGCATTTTTAATCCTCTTAAATTATTTTTTTGGTTCTTTTGTTTGTTTGGTTTTTGTTTTTCTAGACAAGGTTTCCTTGTATAACAGCTCTGGCTGTCTTTGAACTCATTTTGTACACCAGGTTGGCCTGGAACTCACAGAGATTTGCCTGCCTCTGCCCTGAGTGCTAGGGTTAAAGGTGTGCACCACTGCTCCTGGTTTATTGTATCTATTAATAATTGGACATTATGCTACTCTTGTGTTTAATCTAAGCCTGAATTTATAGGCCAATGTTCCATTTAAGACTTGGATGCTTGTGGCAGGTCTGTATGCCTCTGTACTATGATGGGTGAGCCAGCCGTGATTCCTGCTCTCAGAACTTACATTCTAATATGGACATTACACAGTGAATGTAGCATTATGTAAGTAAACACTTGGTGAAATAACAGCTATGCCACACAGTTACAGTATGTAACTGAGTAGTTATTTAATCAACATGGTTTACAGTTACTTTTCTTATTTACAGAAGAGTGAAGAAGTACTTTTATCAAAGTTCACATATACTTGTTAGGAGTTTCAATGTCCTCACCTTTAAAAATATTTCTGTACTCTTGGGACAGTCAGGAAAGTGTTGTCAATATCCACCAAACTCTTGTGAAAGAAAATGAAGAAAAAAATGACTGAAAGTATGGCTTTTGTTCTTTTTCAAATAGTCTCAGGATGAAACCAGTGCTTCTCATGCAGACTTAAACCTATTGTCCTCTTGTCTTTGGATTTTGTACTAGCTGCACTTTCGACATAGCCATATTACGGCACGCCGAAGGGTCTTGCATGGAGCACTCCAATGATATATATATATATAGCTGTGCACACTTATAAGGCTGTTGTCTACAGTTGAAATTTGTTCTCTAAGAGAACTTATGGAGGAACCCCATAGGGAGTCACAAACAAGTATTTATTTGCATTTCTTCCTAGAAACAAGCTTTATACTACAGGCTATGCTAGTTAAGTAACTAATGCTTCTGTCTGTACTTGGCTGAATCCTAAAAAGTTGAAATTTATGGCCCTTGTCCAGCGAGTAGATTGCATTTTAAAACATGTATTAAAAAAAATTAACCTCCCCTGTTTTAGTATTCATTTTTCCTCTTACTTTTCTATTTAAAATATTATGTACTTTGCTGTTTTATACATACTGCCACCCTAAAACATTTCTAAAGTAAGGAGAGGTATAAGAAATGAATCTGATGATGAGCTAAACAATTGACTCTGAAGAACTATCCGAAAAAAATATTCTGTACTAGTCTTAAGTGTCTACTAGATCACATTTAGTTCTTTACACACACTAAGCTCTTTTTTTGGGGAAGTTTATTTTCATGTATTTTCAATACCACATTGACTAAAGGCCTCTATGGATTTTCTCCTCTGCCAGCTCACGTTTCCACCTGGCATTAGGGCTCTTTAGGGTATAGGGAGTCCTGTGTTTTCTGTTTTCTGAAGCTGAATTCCTCAATACTGACTGCCTGTACTCCCAATTTTCCCAGTCTTAGAGTGTTCACTTTTGGTCTTGGGTCCCATAGAAAGTCTCATGTAAGTTAGCCCTGGGGATTTTCTAAGTTGCCACATATTGACACCAGCATCAGCTCAAAGAACTGTGGAAGCCAAAAGAGCTCAGACCCGTGATTCACTTGGACCTGTCAGCAGAGTAGAATTTTGTCTCTTGTCTTTACTTACTTACATCTATTTATATGTCACTGTTATTGCATTTTGCATACTTGTTCTTCACATGGAAGATTTTTTTAAGAGTTGAGAGGTATAGTGGCTCTGATTCAAGCAGACACACTAGTGCCATTTGCCCAATAGCATGACCTCACTTTTCGTGTTCATGTCAGTTTTGAATTTCTCTCAATATTTCAAACTTCATTATTTTGCGTGATGATCTGTGACCCATAATCTTTCATATTACTATTGTAATCATTGCAAGGTGCCATTTAATGGTGCCATTATAAAATGGTGAGCCTAATTGATTAATGTTGTGTGTGTTTTGACTACTTCACTGACCAGTCACCTGCTCATCTGTCTCCCCTTTTCAACCTCCCTATTCCCTGAGATACAACACTTTTGAAAGTATGTTAATTAGTAACCCTGCAGTGGCCCTGAACTGGTCAAGTGAAAGAGTCACATGCCCTTCACTTTAAATAAAAACTAAATAATTAAGCATAGTGAGGAAGGCATGTTGAAAGCTGAGATAGGCAGTTACTTTTCAATAAACTGCTCCATATTTGTGAATTCAAAGGACATGCTTTAAAGGAAATTAAAAGTGCTACTGCATTGAGCACATATATAAGAAAGAGAAGCAGCCTGCTGCTGATGTGGGAAGGGTCTTAGTAGTCTGGACAGAAACAGCTACAACCCTTTAAACCAAAGTCAAATTTGAAGCAAAGCCTTGACCTTACTCAATTTTATGAAGGTGAAAGAGACGAGGACAGTGCAGCTGAAAAGCTTGAAGCTAATCCAGGTTAATTTGTGAGGTTAAATGACAAGTCCTGCCCAAATCCAAGGTGAAACATGTTCTGTGGTAGAACCTGCAGCAAGTCATGCAGGCAATCTAGATAAGACAGTTGGTGATGGTGCTGCCTATGTAGATTTTAAATGTAGAAATAGAATCCAAAGCTGTATCGAGATTGATATAATCTCATGGAAATGCTGTAACAAATGAGGAGTTATTTCTAATGAGCAAAGCACAGCTATTCCCCAGTAAAGATTACAGTTAAAATTGCTGAAACTGCTAATAGCGGTGTGATAATTTCACATAAACTTAGTTGACAAAGCAGTGGCAAGGTTGGGGAGGATTGACTCTGCTTCTGAAAGAAGTGATAGTATGCATAAAATGCATCTTGTAAAGAAATTGTTCACCTCAGAAGGGTCCATTGGCATGACATCTTCCATTGTTGTTTTGTGAAATTACCGACTTTTAGCCTTTAGCAATCACCCCTTTATTAATTATACCAAGGAAGGACCATTTCTGTGGGTGGCTGGAGCACAGATGCTTACTAGCGTTTTAGGGATGAAGTCTTTTTGAATAAGGGTACATAGCTGCTTTCAGCATTTCTATGGCAAAAAAATATCCCACAGGAACAATTACAGGGGAAAGGGGCTTCCTTGGGCTCAGAGTTGCAGAAGCTTTGGTCTAATTATAGTGGAGAAGACAGCACAGAACTCATGGCAGCAGAAACCTGTGATGGAGACACTTGTTACAACACTTAGGCCAGCACTTGGAAGCAGAGAAAGCAGGTAAGAAGTAGAGGCTCACCTGAGTGATTTCTCTCTGCCAAACATCTCCTGCTTCCTAAGGTCTCATGGCCCATGAGAAAAGGACCACCTTCTGGGAATAGACATTTCTGATACACGGCCTTGTAGGTCACATTACATATTGAAACCACAACAGGGACTGTACATAACACACCCAACCGACTATAGTATACTAGAAACATGAAATTTATATACATTAAACAAAAATAAACACATGACCTATTTTAGTACAATACTTGGTTATATTCCTGTGGTCTGGAATGAAAGTTGCAAGTATGCAACAATGCTTAAGTCATGAGAAAAACTGAATTAGAAGGGAATAAAATCTCTAGAAAAAGTCAAAGAACCAAAATAATTCTATAATTATATTAGGCCAGGAAATAATCATTACATTAAAAGTGCACCTAAATATGACCTACTAGCCTCTCCCTGGGAAGGCTAAGTATTTAAAGATAGTTTGTCAGCATGGCTATGATTTTTTCACGTATGTGGTGCTGATTAACAAGTCCTCTTTGAGAAGCAAGCTATCTACCACTAAATATGGCCCCGGCCCTCTTTTATACTTTCTGAGACAGGGTCTCAAAAGGTTTCCTATGCTGTCCTTGAACTTGGCATCATTCTGTCTAAGCCTCAGAGGCTTGAATTCAAGCCTATACCACCAGCTTCTGTGGGTTTTGTGTAAGTATATACTCTGGTTCCTATAGTAATAATATTATCAAGAACATCCACTAAAATGAAAGCAGAAATAAAAACAGAAGGGTGCCTTCCTTCTGAGCATCTCCTTGGAGAATTACTATGTGACACTTTCTAGGCTGATGGTAATTATTAAACTGTACTCTCATTTGTCCTCTAGACGTGAACTGATAATTGTTATGGAAGCTGGAATAAAAGGTAATTAGTATATTTAACAAGAGTAACTGAAGAGATACTGCTCCTTAGATTATGTTAAATAAATTGGTACACACAACTGAAAATTTTTTTGGGGGGGCCTGAAATGTGTGTATATTAAGAATGTGTTAGATTTTTTGGATATTACAATTCTGTGGTATTAAGAAAAGACACTCACTTTAGTTTGAAGTGTCCTGACTGAAGTTGACTATGTAAATTATATATGTATGTGTGTATAAACTAATATACGTATATGTACATGGATAGTTTATACCAATTTTGATTGCACTGTTATATAATGTTAATATATAACATCTTAATGTTCCAAATGTGCACAGCAATAAGTATCTTACTATTAACACATGCAATAAAACTTAAATTTTAACTTCCTTTAACTGGCATGCTCCACCTTGTCCAGCATAATTTTTTTATGTGTGTGTTTTTGTTTTAACTGTAGAATAGCTACAAAAGTTTCAAGAATGCAGAGGTTAAAGGTTGGCAGGAGACACACAGGCATATCATGGTCCTGTTAGACCTAGAGTGAACAGTGTGGGATGCTATGGGATAATGCCCTCATATACTGGTTTCATAAAATGCTGATTGGCCAGTAGCCAGGCAGGAAGTATAGGTGGGGTAAGCAGACAGGAGAATTCTGGGAAGAGGAAGGTTGAGTCAGGAGTCACCAGCCAGACTCAGAGGAATCAAGATGACAAGGCAGAACTGATGAAAGGTATCAAGGCACGTGGCTAAACATAAATCAGAATTATGGGTTAATTTAAGTGTAAGAGTCAGTAATAAGCTTGAGCTAATGGCCATACAGTTCATAAATAATATGAGCTTCTGTATGTTTACTTGGGTCTGAGTGGCTGCAGGACTGGCAGATGAGAGAGATTTGTCCTGACCACAGGCCAGGCGAGACACAGGAAAACTTCAGCTACAGTGAGGTTTCTGCTCAGCCTTATCCAGTTTGTAAAAACAAAACTGAATTGATATTGTTAAAGGTAATCTATTTTGGTTTGTTGCTTATTAAGATATCAATTTGTGGCTAAAATATGACTAGATTACCTATTTTTTGAAACTTTATCATTTAATATATTTTCAAGGGTAAATTGGTATATTCACAGGTATAAAATCTCTTTTCCATATTCATCCTTGAACTACATGGAGATAGATGCTACGTCTGTTTCCTCCTGAATTTATAACATTTTCTATAAACGTGTGAATAAACACTGACTTTTGAATGACTCTTACTAGTAACTAATTCCAGCTACTGAATTTCATTCCTCGACTTGTTCTTCCTGTTTTGATTGCAGAAAATTGAATGGGAAATATCAGAGATTGGTGGCCTCCAAGCTTCCTCTCAGTTTCTTCTAGTAGCTTTTTACTAAAGGATGTGACATTTTTACTGCTTACTAAGAAGTAAGGAAATGAAAAAATATCAGTAGGATAGAAAATTAGAATTTGTTTCAATAAAATATTCCATTTTATTTATTGTATTCAAAAGATCTCATTCCAAGTAGGAAAATGGATTTCTATTTTTAGTCTGTCTAGGAGGGCTTGAATAAAGGTAACAAGAAAGCAATCATAATCTGAAAATTATCAAAATGTGTCTGCAATAGTGAAACTATAACTTTTAATAACAATTATTATTTTAATGATTCCCAAGCTATGATGTGCCATCAAGCTTTGATAATCACTAATGAAAATAAATTTACTTAAAAGTCAGATTTATCATTAAAAAATGAAAGTAATGACCTTAAACATTTTAAGTGATTTTTGTTGGTGTGAAGATAAGATGAAGCCTTATTAATTCAGATTGTACTTAATTTGGAATTTGTGATTGTTTGCTGGCTGACATTTCTTTTTGCATTATCTTGAAAGTTTTTGCTGAATTGATGAATAGCTTAAAGAAGATGGAGGAGGCCATTTAACCTTTATAAAAGAGACAAAATAATTTTAGAACTCTTTATAACATTGTTTATATGCAAATAGATGCTATTATATATGAATTGATTTTTGTCTAGTAAGGCAAGCATAGACTAATTTGTTTTTATAAATATAGTTTTAGTTACTCTTGCATACATAAAATAATTCCAACTAATTAAAGACAGTGAATTGTCTATGCTTATTAGTCATTCAACTGCTAAATAAGTATTTGTTTAAGAATGTAAAAAGACCCATAAAGGGTTTAGAGACAGACATGATATTTTTTATTGTGCAGGGATTTTTTCAATCTATTGCAGTGCTTTAAATCTTTATTTGATTAATTCTGCTATCAAATATACTTGGAAATATATATACGTTAATATCTGTATACTTTCTAGGTTTTTTGAGAAGGGTCTTGTGTAGCCAAGGCTTGCTTCAGATCTGCTGTGTCGCTGGGGCTGACCTTAAACTCCTGATCCCCTGGGCTCCACATTCTAGTGCTAACATCACAGGTGTGTGCTAGCATGTCCTGCTGATGTGTGTGCACTTATTTATATGTCACACACATGTAGTATTCCACTGTTATATAAGGTATACTAGAAATCAATTTAAGGACAAAAAGGAACAGGATAAGGTAAAAAGAAACACAAGGCAAAGTTGTTTTTAATATTTTTATTTTATAATTAACTTAATTTCACATGTCAGCCACAGATTCCCCCGTCCTCCCACTCCCCACTCCCCACTCCTCCCCCCCAACCCACCCCCCTTTCCCACCTCCTCCAAGGCAAGGTCTCCAATGGGAAGTCAGCCCAGCCTGGTAGACTCAGCCAAGGCAGGTCCACACCCCTCTTCCCTACACCAAGGCTGAGCAGAGTGTCCCAGCATAGTCCCCAGGCTCCAAAAAGCCAGCCCATGCACCAAAAACAGGTCCTGGCTCCACTGCCTGGGGGCCTCCCAAACAGTTCAAGCTAATCAACTGTCTCACTTATCCAGAGGGCCTGGTCCAGTTCCATGGGGGCTCATCAGTCATTTGTTCACAGATCATGCATTTCCACTAGTATGGCTATTTGTCCTTGTGCTTTTTCCAATCAAAGTCTCAATATCTTTTGCTCATATAATCCCTCCTCTCTCTCTCACTGATTGGACTCCCGGAGCTCCACCTGGGGCTTGGCCGTGGATCTCTGCATCTGCTTCCATCAGACACTGGATGAGAGTTCTATTATGATAGCCAGGGTGTTCTGCCATCCGATCACAGAGTAGGTCAGCTCAGGCACTCTCTCAACCATTGCCAGTAGTCTACAATGGAGGTATCTTTGTGGATTTCTGGGGACCTCTCTAGCACTCTTCTTCTTCCTATTCCCATGGGGTCTTCATTCATTATGGTATCTCCCTTCATTATCCCACTCTGCTCCTGATCCAGCTGAGACTTCCCGCTCCCCTAAGCTCTTTCCCCTAACCCTTGCCCTCCATTACCCCACCCCACCCCCAGTTTGCTCATGTAGATCTAATCCATTTCTCTGCCATTGGGCAATCCCTGTGTCTTTCTTAGGGTCCTCTTTATTAGGTAGCCTCCCTGGAGTTGTGAGTTGCAGTCTGGTTATCCTTTGCTTTACATCTAGTATCCACTTATGAGGGAGTACATACCATGTTTGTCTTTCTGAGTCTGGGTTACCTCACTTAGGATGATTTTTTCTAGTTCCATCCATTTGCCTGCAAACCTCATGATGTCATTATTTTCTCTGCTGAGTAGTACTCCATTGTGTATATATACCACATTTTCTTTATCCATTCTTCAGTTGAAAGTCCCTGAAGAAAGAAATTGAAGAAGATGTCAGAAAATGGAAAGATCTCCCATGCTCATGGACAGGTACGATTAACATAGTAAAAATGGCAATTTTGCCAAAAGCAATCTACAAATTCAATGCAATCCCCATCAAAATCCCAACACAATTCTTCACAGACATGGAAGGAACAATACTCAGTTTCATATGGAAAAACAAAAAAACCCAGGATAGCCAAAAGAATCCTGTACAATAAAACAACCTCTGGAGGCATCATGATCCCTGACTCTTCAAGCTCTATTATAGAGCTACAGTAATAAAAACAGCTTGGTACTGCCATAAAAACCAACATGTGAACCAATGGAACTGAACTGAAGACCCTGACATTAATCTGCACACCTGTGAACATATGATTTTTGACAAAGAAGCCAAACTATACAATGGAAAAAAGAAAGCATCTTCAACAAATTGTACTGGCATAACTTGATGTCAACATGTAGAAGACTGCAAATAGATCCATGTCTATCACTGTGCACAAAACTTAAATCCAAGTGGATCAAAGACCTCAACATAAATCTAGTTACTCTGAACCTGGTAGAAGAGAAAGTAGGAAGTAGTCTTGAATGCATTGGCACTGGAAATTACTTCCTAAATATGACACCAGTAGCACAGACACTGAGAGAAGCAATTAATCAGTGGGACCTCTTGAAACTGAGAAGCTTTTGTAGTGCAAAAGACACAGTCAGCAAGACAAAATGACAGCCTACAGAATGGGAAAAGATCTTCATCAACCCCACATCTAACAGAGGGTTGATCTCCAGAACTTATAAAGAACTCAAGAAATTAGACATCAAAATACCCAACAGTCCAATTAAAAAAATGGGCTATAGAGCTAAACAGAGAATTCTCAACAGAAGAACCTCAAATTCCTAAAAGACATTTAAGGAATTATTCAATATCCTTAATCATCAGGGAAATGCAAATCAAAATGACTCTGAGATACCATCTTACACCTGTCAGAATGGCTAAGATCAAAAACACTGAAGACATCTTATGTTGGAGAGGATGTGGAGCAAGGGGAACACTCCTCCACTGTTGATGGGAATGCAAACTTGTACAGCTACTTTGGAAATCAATATGGCACTTTCTTAGAAAATTGGGAATCAACCTCCCTCAAGACCCAGTTATACCACTCTTGGACATATACCCAAGGAATGCTGTAGCTAGAGTTTTCCTGCCTGGCCCACAGTCAGGACAAATCTCTGTCACCTGCCAGTCCCACAGCCACTCAGACCCATCCAAGTAAACACAGAGACTTATATTGCTTATAAACTGTATGGCCATGGAAGGCTTCTTGCTAACTGTTCTTATATCTTAAATTAATCAATTTTTAAAAATCTATACCTTGCCACGTGGCTCGTGGCTTACTGGCATCTTCACATGCTGCTTGTCATGGCGGCGACTGGCAGTGTCTCCTCCCACCTTCCTGTTCTCTCAATTCTCCTCTCCGTTAGTCCTATACTTCCTGCCTATACTTTCCGCCTGCCACTGGCCAATCAGTGTTTTATTTATTGACCAATCAGAGCATTTGACATACAGACCATCCCACAGCAGAGTGTTCAATCATACCACAAAGATACATGCTCAACTATGTTCATAGCAGCGTTATTTGTAATAGCCGGAACCTGGAAACAAGTCAAAATTTTAATAATGAATCTTGGTGTCTCCTGCTACTGGTGTGGGAAGATGCTTAGTAGATTCTTAGGCATTAAGCTAGAGGAGGGAAAAATACATATGTATTGATAAATATAGTAAGCACTATAGGACTAGGATATAGCTCAATGACAGAGTGTCTGCACATAAACATACAAGACTCTAGATCAAGCCTCATCAATATGAACATGGAAAGAAACAAAGTAGAAGATGGTAGGAGAGAGTCATAAAATACGAGTGCAATTACCTCACTGTATGCATGTGAAAACTGACAAAATAAAACCCATTATAGAGGAAAAAGATAGATAGATGATAGATAGATAGATAGATAGATAGATAGATAGATAGATAGATAGATAGATAGATAATAGATAAATGAGACACACA
Organism: Peromyscus californicus insignis; assembly: GCF_007827085.1. Lineage (NCBI taxonomy): Eukaryota > Metazoa > Chordata > Mammalia > Rodentia > Cricetidae > Peromyscus > Peromyscus californicus. The sequence goes on from NW_026294525.1 coordinate 50,532,524, forward strand.
CACAGAGAGAGAGAGAGAGAGAGAGAGAGAGAGAGAGAGAGAGAGAGAGAGAGAGAGAGAGAGAGAGATGGGGGCCTGAGTTATACCATGAGGTTGGAAATACCATACTGAAAAAGTATTTGAGCTGAGTTCTGAATTAACCAGATCAAAAAAGTGGGAACTCTGAGTTTGCAGTGGAAAGGAGTTTGGTGTCTATGAGCTGAAATGCAGCCAGGACAGCTGGGCTGTAGGGACTAAGAAAGTCTGTGGCAACAATGTGTTTCATAGTTTCAGAGAAGGATAGTAGTAAGAAATTTGGAATTTTGTCTCAGTTCACGACAAACAGATGGAGGGCTTTAGGCAAGAAGTTGTCATTAGTTGCTTTGAACTTTAGAAATGCAAGTTGCCATTGGTAACATCAAAGTTTTGACTTTAAAATGCAGTGGTTGATGCTTTATGTGCTGAGATGAGTAAGACTGGAGAAATGGATTGTATTAGGAACATGCTATATTTGAGACTGTATTTGTGAGACTAGTGTCAGCTGTAGAACAAATAATTTTACATTGCAGCGACATGACAGAATAACACATTGCTTCTGTATATATATATATACAGAAGTTAAGGAACTTTGCATACTTGGTATGTGTACTGAGACAACAGGTCCTCTGGAACTAGCTACTGGAAAAGAAAAGAGTCCAAAGAATGAACACTCACTTCTTGTGCATGTAGCAGAAAGACAGCTATCTATTGTGTTTGTATCATATTTGTTTGAAAAGGAACTAGTTACAAGGTCTTTTCAAAATGTTAAGTACATTCTTGGCTTTGATGAGCTTAGCTTTCTGAGATTCCACATACAAATGAGATTATGAGGTATTTATCTGTGTCTAGCTCTGTTTGCCTTGCAGAGTATCCTCCAAAGTTCCAAAGTGGTTGAAAATATGAGAAAAGAACAAACTACATTAACCAAGACACTCCCCAACGTGCCATATACTCTGAAACACTGCTTTCTAAGTATTTCCTCTGGACTATGAATAAAAGTAAAGACATCTCTGGTAGTAGAAGAAAGGCATCCACAAGTGAAAAAATTAAGAACAGAAACATATTGTACATGTAATCTCTTTCTCTTTCTCTGAGTGTGTGTGTGTGTGTGTGTGTGTGTGTGTGTGTGTGTGTGTGTGTGTGTGTGTGTATGTATGTAGTGAGATACATTAGGTCAGTTTCTTTTACAATAACATTTTTTTGAGTGTGAAGACAAGAATATGGAATAGCATTTTCTAATGGTGAAGAAAAAGAAATATCTTTATGGGTAGAGCATGAGGGTATGACAGAGGAACAGACCTTTAATCATGTCCAAGGTTCTCCATGAGCACAAAAAAGAACATTAATCTTGAATGCTGGTATAGTCATACGTTCTGTTTGTGAAGCCTTAAGCCTTGTGACAGGTGTTTGTTGTCACTAATGACTTTTTCCTTTTCATCATTGCCCTTTGTAAAGGACATGAAGGAACTCACCACATATTTTTTCCTAGTGTGACTTTGCCCATTATTTTTCTTATTGCTTTGAGGTTTGAGGTATGTCCAGCTAGACTCTTCAGATGCATCTACAGTTTTGTGCTCACTTTTACATCACTGGCACTGGAAGAGATAATATACTAGACATTTCTTGGTTAGGGTTGAATAGCTAAACATCCTTAGGTATATAAAATTAGATTTTATGCTGTTTTGGTATAAAATTGCTACTAAAATTTGCTTAAAACAATATGTGTGTATGCATATTTAGTTGAAATGATTATAATTAACCATAATGATAAAAAGACAACAGAAAGACAAATAGGGAAAATTTATAAAACTGGAAACTCTCTACACTAGAGAAAAGAAAATAAAAACCACTTCTTTCAAAGATGTAAGTAACTAAAAACCAATCTGACAAGGGCCAAGGACACTCTTATTCTTCTGAGAGAGAACTCTGCAAGATTACATCACTCATTCATGCTGCCGTTTGGACTAATGAGCTAGACCTGTGCTGTCCCTTTTAGAGCATCGGAGACCCCGGTTGTTCTCTCCCTGCAGCTGAATGTCCTTTTTGCTCCTACACTGTCAGTGGAGCCTCGTGTTCCTACCAAACATTTTCCTAGTAGGCCTTTTATTTCTAATTCACTGGCCCTTGGAGCATACCCTGTGACCTCCCACTAAGGCTATACCATCATTTTCTTTCCATGATGTCAAACAACATTCACACAACCTAATAAAAACTGTGTTTTGATCAGAAACAGATATGTATTTACTGAAAATAAAATAATTAAAGCTGATTTTCACTGGAAGAAAATACAAGTGAGACATGAAAATTAATTCCAAGTTTTAAAAATGGTGTTTTAAATATAAGGACTGCTTTTAGCCATCTTAGAAATTAAAGGTACTGTTAACTAATCATGATTATGAACCAAGTCATTTTAACGTATTAGATAAGAATATCAATCAAACATGCAGAGTAATGACCATCCTCTGCTGTTGCTAAACTTCTCAATTATGTTATATTTCAAATTAATTTTATCTAGTTTTTTAATATGTTTTGAATAGGAATAATATTTTGGAAATTTATTAAACACATTTTCTGTTTTTCATTTGTAGATAATTTAAGGTTAGCTAATTTTAATTTCTTAGGTCTAAATTTACATATTGACTAGGGGTAGCTAATTAAAATAGAAAATGAAATAAAAGATTTTGAGATGGATTTTCCTTTCTAGAATTTGGGATGATATTCTTTAGCTTCGATCACAAAACATTATAGCCATAAAAATATCAATAACATACAAATTGTTTCTGATGCATTATTATTGGGTCCAATTAATACATGAGGAAAATGAGATTCATGCTCTGCAGTCGATACTGCCAATGCCCACATGTGCCTTTTTGACACTTATGATTGATATACTAGCTTACTTTCAGACTGCCAGTAAATGTGAATGTGTACCTTCCTGATTACAATCATAGCCCATGGAGTACCTGACTTACCCTAATGAATTTCACATGGTGATGTTTGGTCCAAAGGAGCCACTAGAAGGAATGGAAGTCCTATGACAGAAACATGACCTTAGGACCTGTTAATTCTACTATTGTGTGCATACCTGAAGTACCTGGCATTGTGAAATACTGAGTCATTCTGTTCTTTTTTTTTTTTTATTTTTTTGTCTTAACTATATAGCAATAGCTTGGGAACTGAGTTTTGAAAAAGGAGAGCCATTATATGATGCTGTAGATAGAAAGAGAATAGAGACATTCAAATAAGAATTACATAAATTAGTATCTGTCTGGTTATATTTGTGGTTCCTATGCCCACAACTTTAAACTTTCTGAATCAGAGGTCACATTCCTGTGTTAGTCACCATACTCTAAAACATATAAGATAAACAACATGTAAAGTGGAAAGAATTATTTTGACTCAAGATTTCAGAGGTTTTCAAACATAGTCATTGGTCCTGTTGGCTTGAGTTTGTGGCAACAAATCAAATAATAGAAGAAGAGCATGAAAGAGCAAATAGCTTACTTTGTGACCAGTAAGAAGAAAGAGGAAGTGACCAGGGTCCTACAATACCTTTGAAAGCAAGTTCCTCATCACTTGCCTTCCCAACACATTAGGTCTTAAAGTTTTCACTACCTATACTGTCAAACTGTGGGTCACCCCTTTTACATTCGAGTCTTTGGAGGACATGTCAAATACAAGTTACAGCTGTATGCTGCAAGCACTGAGCCTACTCAGAATTTTTTTTCACTTTTCTTGGGCTCTATTGTGGATTTGCATGCCGTGCACTGAGGCCCATGTGTAGCTAGCTTTTCAGTTAGCCACCAGCTCATGAATAATGATAGGAAACTTATTAGTTATGAAACCTTGGCCTTAGTTAGGCTTTTTCCCAACTAGCTCGTATAACTTAATTAACCTGTATTTTTAAATCTATGTTCTGCCACATGGCTCACTTACCTTTTCTTAGTTTGGCACATTCAACTTGCTCTGAATCTGCTGGTGAAATCTGTGTGCCTATATTCTTCCTCCCAGTTTATTTCTCTCTGCCCAGAAGTCCCACCTCACCTCTTTGTGCCTATCTATTAGCCATTCTGCTCTTTATTAAACCAATTAGAATGTGCCTTGGAAAAGATACATCTTCATAGTGTAAACAAATATTCTACAACACTGCCTATTATTCAGTCTAGGATCCATAGCCTGTGGGATGATGTACCCTTACTCAGAGTTGTCTTCTTCCTCAGTTAAAACTTTCTATAAACACCATTATAAGCACAACCAGAGACATATTTCCTGGTGATTCTGTTTGCAATGAAGCTAATAATGGAGATCAATCATCACATACTCTGATACCCTTCTAAAACCAGGTGGTAATTCCTGGTCAGTTACTGGGTGGGAATACTTTGTCTATTACTGGGTTTTCCTTTGTTGTTCAGAGTCCAGGGGATGTGATGATGATAGAGAAGCGAATTATCCTCTACCTTTCTTCTGTATGAAGAATTATTCAAGACTGGAGAGTTTGGGTTTCTGGTGAAAGCCAGGTATGGATGATGTAAACCCTTGCAGGAAGGTCCTCCCTACCAAAAGCCCCCATCAGACCCTGCAATCTACAAGTTCCACACCCTACCCCAATGCCCATCCACTTGTGACCCCAGTAACTTCCTGAGGCACAGAAACCAAACCACCAGCTCTCATTGAACCAAGAGGTGAGTGACCCTTCTCCCACCCAGAGAGTCCTGCCCCTAGGACCCAGGCCCTGGGACACAGCCATTCCCTGGGAACCTCCACCCAACTCTGCATCAGTTGCCAGCCAGCAGGGAAAACTCCTATGGGAAGCCCCTTCCCCAAATCCCCCATTGGACACTGCAATCTACAAGTTCTACGCCCTGCCCCGATACCCACCCACCTGTGACCCCAGTAACTACCTGAGACACAGAAACCAAACCTCCAGCTCTCATTGGACCAAGAGATCTCACTGGACCAAGAGTAACTTCCTGAGACAGGGAATCCACCAGCCCTCATTGGACCAAGAGTGCCTTTTTGAGACATAGAATCTGCCAGCTCCCATTGGACCAAGAGAGGCTTCCCAAGACACAGAATCTGTCAGCTCTGACTGGACCAAGAGCCCTGATAAGACCAAGAGTGGCTCCGTGAGTCACAGAATCAACTAGCTTAGGTTGAGCCAAGAGCAGCTCCCTGAGACACAGAATCTGCCTGCTCCAATTAGACCAAGAGCTAAGATTGGACCCAGAGGGGCCCCCTGAGACACAGACACAACAAGCACAGAGTGGACCAATAGCAACTCACTCAGACACAAGCACCTCTTATACCTATTAGAGGAGGAGATGGGCAGACGTCAATGCAAAAATACATACAAAAACATAAAAAGCAATATGGCATCACCAGAACCTAGCCCTCCTCCAACAGCAAGACCTGAACACCATAATGTAGAAGAAGCAGAAGAAAGCAACCTTAAAAATAGCTTTATGAAGATGCTAGAAGCCTTTCAAGAAAAAATTTAAAAATTCCATTAAAGAAATTGAGGAAAAGATTAAAAAAAGTGGAAGAAATCAATAAATCCCTTTAAAGAAAGCCAAGAAAACCATGAAAAAGCAACTAAACATGTGAGGGAAACAGTTCAAGACCTGAAAAGGGAAATAGAAACAATGAAGAAGACACAAACAGAGGGAATGCTGGAAATAGAAAATCTGAGTAAATGAACAGGAAACACAGATACAAGCATAACCAACAGAATACAAGAGATGGAAGACAGAATCTCTGGTGTAGAAGATACAATAGAGGAAATAGATTCATCAGTCAAAGAAAATACCAAAGCCAAAAGTGTCATAACACAAAATGTCCAGGAAATCTGGGACACCATGAAAAGGCCAAATTTAAGAATAATAGAGATAGAAGAAGGAGAAGAATATCAACTCAAAGGCACAGAAAATATATTCAACAAGATCATCAAAGAAATAATTACATATTTTACAGCCAATATATCATGACTACCCTTGAATGTGAGGCAAAGAAAGAGCAAAGATATGAAGAAGCAGAGCAGGCTTAATACAGAAATGGTATCAAGAGAAAAGGGTCTAGACAGAAACAGTTGTGTTTCTTCGATGTCAGGCAGAAGGCTCAGGTAGTTCAGCTATTGGAGGGGTCAAGGGAAGGAAGGACATAGTATATACTCAGGCTTCTCCTTGAGATGGGAAGACTGCCTATGGAAGAACACAGAAGAGCTGGTCACTGGGAATTTCCCTGGAAATGACAGCTCTGTGATGCCTTTGCCTCTCAGTAAGCTCACTGCCAGTATCCAGGCCAGGTGAAAATGTGAAGCAGCACAAACAAATTGAAATAGTGTTGAGAAGAGAAACAAAGGATGGTATGGGACAGGAAAGTAAACTAGTTCATTGATTTAGCTGCTGTGTTTCTCTATCTAGACTAGCTGAGGAAGGGACTTCCCAGGAAATGTGAAAGGGCTTGTTTAGTCTACATGGACTGGGGCTGCTGAGGATGTCTTCAAGGGAAATGGACACAGGAAGTTCAGAAAAGTAATTCAACCAGGGAACACTGATTAGAAACTCAGTTAATCAACAGCAAGAACAGCAAGAGGCATATTTGAGATAATTAAAATCCTTTTTAATAATGGATTTTTAAAATAAGTTTCTGATTGGGTGTGGGTGGGAAGGTGAATTCAACTTTAGGGAATACATATGAGGGGAAAAGGTCAGGAATTCTATTTGTGTTTTTAGTTAATCTGAATGAGGCAAGATTAAAGAATTTCAGAAAGCAAAATAAAGGTGAGGGACAAAAAAGAGTTAAAGATGGCTGTGGTACCAATATAGCACCTGCATCAGAAGTCAAAATAGAATAGAATAGAAATTTCAGGTGGAAATATGCTGAGCCTGGATGACAGCAGAATAAGAGGGAGTTCAAAGAAATTCTTGAGAGAGAATTTGTTCCTACTTCAGTGTTGTTAAACACATTAAAAATGTGCTTGACAACACTGAAGTAAGGACAGGCCACGAGCTAGGCACATTGGCACATGCCTTCAATCCCAGCACCTGGGAGGCAGAGGCAGGCAGATCTCTATGAGTTTCATGCCAGCCAGGACTACATAATGAGCTCCTGTGTAAACAAAGAAACAAACAAACAAATCAGGCCATGAAGTAGGGTTGCAATGAAATCCTGGTTGGCAGAGATATTTGAAGGAGAAACTAAACTAAAGTCTTCTTGAAGGTGGGAGGAAGAAGAAACAGGTAATGATCTGCAGCAATTAGAAAAAGGGAAGTGATAAGGAGAAAAAACAAGAAAAATTTGATTTTTAAAGCATTGGCAGGACTAATGGCAAAAGCTTCCTGAACAGTCCTGAGAGAGAAGGAGATGCCCACTGCCCAGCTGCACCATTTATGTCCATGGGTGGAAAGAAAGGCACTGTAGGGAAAGAATCTGAAGAAAACATAGAGACAGATCAGAAGCCTCTTGCACAGAGTGAAATGACCATAGGAAAAAACAGAATATTAACAAAAGAGGAAAAAGAGATACTTGATAATCCATATGATAAAGGAGAGCTAAAACAGAACAAAGCATGTACTTGTGCATCAGCTGCTTGTTACTCTAGTCCATGAAAGGATTACAAAGCAAGGTCTCAAGTACTGTTTGCTGGACTACATGAGAGTAGGGAGGGGGTGAAAGGAAGATGTGAGGTAATGAGATTTCAGTTCCAACTTCACTCACAATGTCCTTTCTGTCACAGGGTACTTTAACTCTCATTGACACAGCATATTGGAAAGGTAAAGATGTTGATCTTTCTAAAAGCCTTCAAAACTAACATTTTCAAGTTAGGGAGAGCTGGTGAATTTTAGAGTCATTTTTGAACTAATGTGTGTAGATGATAGGATTATTTCTAATTTATAAACTTTTATATTATCATTACCTCCCAGGCAACTCTTAAGATCTTACAAGAAGGCATCTATATCGCCACTTGTTTGTACAGTTGTAAGCTCATGTCCTCCCCACTGTAGTGTCTCTTAAATAGTGTGGGTCAGAAAGTTTCATACTTACTCTAACCACTGAACTTCTTCTTGAAAAGCTGAAGAACAGGAAACTGCTTGCTACAAAAAATCTAGACATTATGATTTAATCCCTTTTCCATCCATGTTCCTTAGCCATAAAAAAGAGGAGACAGACAGAGAGAGAGAGAGAGAGAGAGAGAAAGAGAGAGAGGCAGACACACACACACACACACACACACACACACACACACACACACACACACACACAGAGGACTCACAAAGACAGAGTATTGTGGATATTTTGAAATAAATTTCTTTTTAAAAAGTGACAGCAAGACTTACCTAAGTAAAGTTTTTTGGGGGGGCAGGCAGGGAAAAGATGATGGTGCCATTTAGTGAAAAGAGGAAGACTGCAAAAGTGATAACCATGTATTAAAAGACTCATTTAGAACATGCCAAGCATTAAATACCTACTGGAAATCTAGTAGGTCAAGTAGATGCAGGATATGCAAGAGTGGAACTTGGTGCCAGAGATAAGATTTTGGAAGTAATTCCAAACCAGCAATTATGTTTGTGGGGCTAAAGGGATTACACACAGAGAATATGCATATAGAAAGATTAGAAATGAACTTCTCATGACTCAGCTCCCCAAATTATCAACTGTATGTTTGTGTCTCTCTCTCTGACCTCAAGTTCATCTGTTGAAATCCTAACTCCCATGTGCTGTTATTAGGAGGGCCACTCATAGGTAATTTGGTCCTAATGGTGGAGCCAGAGTGAATAGGATTAATGTCTTTATAAAAAGAACCAAGAATTCCTTTCAAACACATGCACTACAGCAGATTGACTGTCTGATACTTAAAGAGTAACCTCACTGGTGTCTGATCATGTTCACAACCTGATCCTACTTCTGTATCCAGGACTGTGAGAATTAAATTTCTGTTGCATATAAGTCACCCTGTTTAAGATGGCTTGCTATAGCAGCCCAAACTGACTAAGATGTATGTTAGGACATCAGAGAGATGGAGGGCAGAGGAAATGGAGAATTATAAATATGTGCTGGCATAGAAGTAAAGGTAAAACCATGCTAAGTAAAAAGTGTTCAGTTAGTAAGAGGCAAGGCAGGTAAGTCCAGTGAAGTGGGAATGGGATTAAAAAGGCACAATGATCTATTGGTGAACAGTTTGACTCTAAAGTGGAAAAATCATGATTGTAGAATGAAGGGACAATGAGAAGGGAAGACCAGGAGGGCAGGTGTTTAAGAAAATTTCCTGTGAAAATTGGAATCTGAGATGTCATATAAAGTACAAGGAGGTTTACAGTTGAGGGGGAAGATTTTTATTTTAAATACAGTAGAACCTTGAATATGTTAGTGGAAGGTTGAATAGCATTATAGGAAAGAGAGAATCAGCAATGCAGGATTGACTGGGATGGCCATGAGCAAGAGTCCCAAAGAAGGCATCTTAGGGTTTCTCTTGATATGATGAAACACCATATCAAGAGACAAAAAAGTAACTTGGGGATGAAAGGATTTATTTGGCTTTTGCTTCCACATCACTGCTCGTCATAGAAGTAAGTCAGGACAGTAACTCAAGCACAGCAGGAATCTGGAGGCAGGAGCTGATACAGAGGCCATGGAGGAGTGCTGCTTACTGGCTTGTTTCTCATGACTTGCTCAGCCTGATTTCTTATAGAACCCAGGACCACCAGTCCAGCAGTGGCCATACTCACAATATTCTGGGCCCTCCCCATCAATCACTAATCAAGAAAATGCCCTACAGCCAGATATTATGGAGGCATTTTCTCAATTGAAATTCCCTTCTCTAGCTTGTGTCAAGTTGTCAAAAAAAAAAAAAAAAAAAAAAAAAAAAAACTAGCCAGAACACAAAGGGAGTAATGTTGTTTGTTGTATTTTATTTACTCTTTGGCTCTTTGTTCTTTGGCGGCCTGCCACCCAGCTCCCAAGTAAATCACATGGAGGCTTATTCTTATTATGCCCATCCTTAGCTTGACTTATTTCTATCCAGCTTTTCTTAACTTAAATTATCCCATCTATCTTTCACCTGTGGGCTTTTACCTTTTGCTATTTCTGTATATCTTACTTTCACTCTTAGTCTGTCCCTGACTGGGTGTCTGGCCCCTAGCATCCTCCTTTCCTTGTTCTCTTGCTCCTTGATCCTTCATCTTTTCCCCAGATTTCTCCTCCCATTTAATCTCCATGCCTGCCAGCCCCACCTATCCTTTCTCCTGTCTTGCTATTGGTTGCTCAGCTCTTTACTAGACCAATCAGGTGTTTTAAACAGATAAAGTAACACAGCTACAAAGAGTTAAACAAATGCAACATAAAAGAATGCAGCACATATTTATAACATTAAACAAATGTTCACAGCATAAACAAATGTAACACACCTTAAAATAATATTCTACAATATAATCAGCAGTCATAGGTGGAATCCCAAAGACGGGGTTGAGCAGCTACAGGACTGACAACCAGGGTTATCAGGTCGGGCTTGTCTTCTAGTACAGCAGAAGGAGGGTGGAAAGTGGACTTTCGAAAGTACAGAGGTCACTGACTGGATTTGTGTAGACGAGGTTAATCCCTATGTGAACAAAGAAGTGTGAATCTGCATGAAACAAAACCTGGAGGTGTTCCTGCGGGACCAAAACAAATACAGTGAGAGCCTTAATTACGCCAGGCCTGAGATAAAGCACTTCCCCACTAGAAATGTGGACCCTAGCTGACATTCACATCATATAATAAACTTTCTCCTTTTTTCCTTATAGAGTGTATATTCAGGTATTGACAACAAATCCCTGTATCATCTCCAGAAAATCTTCAAATAAGAACTCTTCTAGAGGTTATTAAAAGTAGATCTAGGGATTTGTGGAACTCTACCTTTCTGCCAGGTTGCAATTGCACCCTGCTGGAGGAGCAAGAGTGCAGATTCATTTTAAGGAACTCCATTACATTTGGAATAATATTAATGACGAGAAAGAAGAGCTTGACCGTTACTGAAGAGTTGCTATATTCCAGCATTGTATTGAACATCATGCATTGTTTGTTCTTGTGATCATGAAAAAAGAGCTCTGAGGTGTTTTAGTCAATGTTCTATTGCTGTGAAGAAACACCAAGAGCAACTCTTATAAAGGAAAGCATTTAATTGGAGCCTGCTTACAGTTTCAGAGTTCATTATCAGCATGATGGAAGCATGCCAGCATACAGGCAGACATGGTGCTAGAGAAGGAACTGAGATCCACATGCGGAAGGAAAAGTGAGTCATTGAGCCTGGCTTGTGCTTTTGCAACCTCAAAATACACCTATAGTCACCCACTTCCTCCAACAATGCCACACCTACTAATCCTTTCAAATAGTGCCACTCCCTAAGCATATAAATATATAAACCTGTGGGAGCTATTCTCATTCAAACTGCCATGCGAGACAAATAAGGCTGGCCAAGAAAGGGACTTATTCATAAGCATATATAGATAGGATGAAATTCCATGAGTGTTATTCAGAGACAGCAAAATGTATGTGCATCTGTATTTGTGATCTGTATCTATATGTGTGTATATTTGTCTTTGTATGTGTGTCTATATGTATGTGTGTCTTTATGTGTGTCTATATGTGTGTATATTTGTATGTGTTTCTGTATTTGTGTGTATCTGAGCACATACTCATGAATGGGGTAGCATAACAAGTGCAAGTTTTGAAACTGACAGAACAGGTTATTTACAAGCTATACTTTCCATTTTCTCTGAAGCACACATAGAAATCTGAACAATTGACTAAAATAAAATACAAGTTAAAGTAAATTAGCACAATGAGTGCTATAATATTGAAGAGTTTATCACTGGAAATTAGGAGAGGTAAAAATTGAGTTTATTTTAGTCTTGAAAACCAACTGAAGGCAAAAGAGTGACAGATGACAGGTAGGCAGGTAGATAAGTAGATTCACGATAGACAGAAGTAAGCTAGAGTTCCTAGATTGTGGAATTACATAATTTCCTGCACTAGAAACAACTTCAGACAGCACCCAAGGAGCCTCTCACTGATAGATAAAGAAAGTGAGACCACAGTGGGTCAATGATTTACCTGAGTTTGAAGTGGGGGTTCATACCCTGGGAATCACCCTATATTTCTTGCCTTTTTGATATTCTTTACTATACAATGAGATTCTTGCAAGCATACACAGAAAAGGTCAGAATATACATGAAAACATAAACAATTAAAAGATAAGATAACAACACATATTTGTGACAGGGAGAAAAGGGACAAACAAGAAGCAGGTGCTACTTAACATCCTAAAACATCCAGAAAAGCATTATCTGTAACATCAGGGAACATGGTCAGGTTTAGATGAGTGTGGGGAAGAATGGAAGGACTATTGGAGGCTGTTTTAAAATAAGTTCAGGAGTCACTAAAGAAGTAAAACTAGCAGCTGGCAAGAGAGCCCTGTCTGTAAAAATATTTGCTGTGCAAGTTTGTCAACCTGATTTTATCTTTAGAACCCATGGTAGGAGAGAACCAAGTCTTGAAACTTGTCTATATATGTGAATGCATGCATGCACACACACACACACACACACACACACACACACACACAACCCCCCTCATATACACAACAAACACATATACACACTATATGTGTGTGTGTGTGTGTGTGTGTGTGTGTGTGTGTGTATATATACATATATGTGTATATATATGTATATGTGTATATAAAGAAAACCAGCAAGAGCATGCCAAATATTAGATTGAATTTGAAGGGAAGAAGACCTAAAAGTTTTGATAGTAAAGTTACAGTTATCTTGGTTGTGAGAGTTAGAATGCTGAATTCTAGGAAATATTTAAAGATGATCTTAACCCTTTGCAACTCTTCTGTGATGCATAAAATGCATCAGATAGTTGCATTATTGAAATAAGGCACTGATTACATTATCAAAAGGAGAATGGGAAGAAAGACTGTCCTTTTCAGGTTGCCTTTCCCCATAGTCTCTTTGTAAATATTCTCAAGAACTGTTACTGATGGATACCTTGCAGCACATGAACGAGAACATGAACAGTGCCATGAACCAGAAAGGAATTTCCAGTGAACTGAAAATGACAAAATGTGCTATGAAAAAGGTAGGAGTTCTTCACTGGGCTTTCCTGAGGTTCATGAGGACAATATATCTGAATGAACCCAGTCTGCCTACATACCATGGAGGCGGGAAAAGACAAGATGACAGGTAGAAAGAAATTACTTGTCTTTCTCATGTAGGTGGTCCCTATTGCTCCTCATAAGGAAATGTGTTGGTTTTATAGCAAG